>NC_134236.1:90290412-90896950 GCF_965152275.1 Natator depressus
TTGCTACTCACCTGTCAGTTTTTAATGCTGCTGTAGCCTCTTAGAGGGAATTAAAATCTTGCTTATGAAGTAGTGTAGCAAGACTGATGGTCCCAAATAAGAAGTCAACTTTATTCTTTAGTGCTATATCCCTATGCTCAGTTTCCCTTTCTTTAAGTATCCCATTACCCTTTACTCTATCGTTTTATTGAGTTAGTTCTTTTATTTTCCTTATTTGGGATACTGTTACTTTGAAATAATGTTCATTTCAGGATCTCAGAGGAGCTGTTCTGAAAATCTGCAGATTCTTAGGAAAGCAGCTAAATGAAAAAGAGCTGGACACTGTTGTGGAAAATGCTACATTTGATAAAATGAAAACTGATCCCAGGGCAAACTAGGAGTCCATGCTAGACGATCTCCTGGAACGAGGCAAAGGACATTTTCTTCGCAAAGGTAAGGCAGAAGCAGCCAAATCTAATAAATATTTAGTCCTGCAGATCCTGGCATAGGACGTGTTGAAGCTCGCTGCCTAGGACTTCCAATCACAACTTTCTGTCCCCAAGAAACAATTGGCTTTGGGGCACTAGGACTGCTGAGTGAGGGTCATCGCTGTGTGACAATGCATCAGGCACCATTTCTCACAGATCAAAAGACAGCTGCACTCCTTTGCTCAATGCAATGTCTTAAATGTTTGCTGAGCAAAGTAGTGCAGCTGTCTTTTGATCTGTGAGAAAACAGTGTGCAGATATATTAAAAATGAAAATGTTCAATAAGCTCTCGTGGAGGGTAACATTCATTTTGTGCCACTTGTAAAAGGGAAGGGTCGTCTTCGAGAAATTAAAACATGTGAACATTAGAGAAAACTGAAAGCATTTCTTTCTAGTGCTTCTGGGAAACTTCACACACAGTGAGTATCGGAACTGATTTTGTCTCTACAGCTTCCAGGGGTTGTCATAAATATAAAGGGAAGGGTAAACACCTTTAAAATCCCTCCTGGACAGAGGAAAAATCCTCTCACCTGTAAAGGGTTAAGAAGCTAAAGGTAACCTCGCTGGCACCTTACCAAAATGACCCATCAGGAGACAAGGTACTTTCAAATGCTGGGAGGAGGGAGAAAAACAAAGGGTCTGTGTCTGTATGATGCTTTTGCCGGGGACAGAACAGGAATGGAGTCTTAGAACTTAGTAAGTAATCTAGCTACGTATGTGTTAGAGTATGATTTCTTTAAATGGCTGAGAAAATAGCTGTGCTGAATAGAATGAATATTCCTGTCTGTGTGTCTTTTTGTAACTTAAGGTTTTGCCTAGAGGGATTCGCTATGTTTTGAATCTAATTACCCTGTAAGGTATCTACCATCCTGATTTTACAGAGGTGATTCTTTTTTACTTCTATTAAAAGTCTTCTTGTAAGAAAACTGAATGCTTTTTCTTTGTTCTAAGATCCAAGGGTTTGGGTCTGTGGTCACCTATGCAAATTGGTGAGGATTTTTACCAAACCTTCCCCAGGAAGTGGGGTGCAAGGGTTAGGAGGATTTTGAGGGGAAAGACGTGTCCAAACTACGTTTTTCCAATAAACCCAGATAAAGTTTGGTGGTGGCAGTGGAAGTCCAGGGGCAAAAGGTAAAATAGTTTGTACCTTGGGGAAGTTTTAACCTAAGCTGGTAAAAGTAAGCTTAGGAGGTTTTCATGCAGGTCCCCACATCTGTACCCTAGAGTTCAGAGTAGGGAAGGAACCTTGACAACCCTTGTGGCTGAGAGGAGCCAGGTATTTTTCATGTTGTAGCCCTTTTATGGGAGAGTTGTGAATAGATGTCTGGGGTTTGTGGTCTTCTGATACTGCTGAACAGGGCCAGATTAACCTTTTGTGGGCCCAGAGCCAAACATATTTGCGGGCCCCCCATGTAGTCATTGTTATGGGCCCCTTCCTCATGTGGGCCTGCTGTGGCGGTACCATTGGCGCCATGGTATACCTGGTAATGAATCTCTGAGACATTTTTCATTTTGAACATGCACCTCTGCAAGACTGTGTGTATTGCCATACACAGCTTTCTCAGACCCCAGTTTCTCTCACTGAGCTGTACCCATCAGGGCCGGCTCCAGGCACCAGCTTTCCAAGCAGGTGCTTAGGGCGGCATTTAGAATGGGGCAGCAGTCACTGTCCCGTGGCGGCAATTCAGCGACAGCTCCGCCACTGTTGTGGCGGTGGCAATTCAGCGGCGACTGCTTGGGGCGGCAAAATTGGTAGAGCCGCCCCTGGTACTCATGTGGGTTTACCAGTGTCCACGGTGAGCAGAACTTTCACAGTGAACAGGGAAGCTCCCCACAGATTTATCTCCTTCCTCATTCAGACATTCTATAGCCATGACTCCAGTACCACCCTATTTCACCAGTCACTCTATGTGGTCCTAGCCTCAGCTCAATAAAGTTCCACAGCCAGCAGATGCCTGATCAGTTCTGACAAATCCCTTGCCCAGCACCCTTCCTGCCATTTGAGCAAGCCACTTGCAAGCACCATTTCCCCAACCCTGGCTCAGTGAGCACTTAGCTCCTATGTACCTGAAGTCACCAGCCTTCTTTCTCCCTCTGCTCCCATCTACATGCTATTCCACTATGTGGTCACCACCACCTCTCCCCATGCTTGTTTCCCTTCTATCTTGGACTTGCTCTCCAGCCAGCAGGTCCTATTCTCCTCCTGCAAGCCCGACCTGCTTCCTCTTTCCCTGCTCCTCTTGACATTCCTTTCCTACTGCTGACCTCTGCTCCTTGAGGTTAACTCCAGTTGTCTGCTCCTAGCTTAATGGCCCCCTATAGTCAGAGAGCCACCTGTAGCTTCTCTGGCTCCAGCCATGGGACCAATTGCCAGAGGCCAGCCTTAGACAGCTGCACCTACTAGCTGTGGGAGGAGTGGCAATTCCAAGGCTGAGCATGCTTGAACCTTGCAACAGCAGCACTAAGGACTCTGTCTCAATTCTGAGTGCTGGCCCTAGGCAGCTGCAGACTCTGCAATAAAGAGCTTCCCTACTCTAGGCCATAGCTTTAAGTACCTGAGATGCCCATCAGCTGCAGCAGGGGCCCCCAATTCCCATGCACGCCTCAGCTAACAAATAGTCATGCAGAAGGTGCAGCCTGGATGATTTTGGAGGCTGGGGCACCAGAAGGTTTGACATCCCTGTGCAGCAGCTCTGCAACAAGTTCACAATGCCACCCTCTGCTGTGGGACCAGGATCCTATGAAGACAGTGGAGTTATACTGGGTATAACCAGTTCCACCCAAAGCCTGTTGAAGTCCATGTGAGTCTTTTCATTGTCTTAATATGCTGTGTATAGAAGCAAAGGACTTCATGCTGGACTCTAGGAGCACAGTGCATCCTAAAATTATGCTGCACTGGTTTACTAGTGTAAACAGGAGGGTCTCACATTACCTAGTGACTAATCAACACCTCCTGCAGCACGTAACTGTTTCTGAGAGACTTCCCACCCAATTACTAAATGTAAACCTGCTTAGCTTACAAGGTCTGAAAATATCCAGTGGTATGGTTACAAAAGCAAGGCACTTCTGAATTCAGTAGGAATTTTCAATGTGCACAGAATGCAGGACTGGTTCCCGCATGGTTACAGAACTGCAGTAAAGTTCTGTTTGTGTGACTGGAGGATATCTGGATCCATACTGTAAGCAGGGCCGGATTAACCTTTTGCGGGCCCGGCACCAAGCATATCTGTGGGCCCCCATGTAGGCAATGGAGCATGGCACGGGGAGGTCAGTCCCCAGAGCGAGGAGTCAGCCAGAGGTAATGGGGCATGGCATAAGAACATAAGAATGACCATACTGGGTCAGACCAAAGGTCCATCCAGCCCAGTATCCTATCTACTGACAGTGGCCAATGCCAGGTGCCCCAGAGGGAGTGAACCAAGTGATCTCTCTCCTGCCATCCATCTCCACCCTCTGACAAACAGAGGCTAGGGACACCATTCCTTACCCATCCTAGCCAATAGCCATTAATGGACTTAACCTCCAGGAATTTATCCAGTTCTCTTTTAAACCCTGTTATAGTCCTAGCCTTCATGGCATGGGTTGGGCATGGCAGGGGTGGCCCTGCTCCACCCAATGAGAAGGCACTATTTACAAACCGGCAGTTGCCAGATGCACAGTGGCCTGCCTGGCCCTGTGCTGGCAGCATGCCCTTCTCCCTCGGGTGCAGGCCCATGCCACACCCCCTAGCTCCCCCCCACCCAACACCCCCCAAATCCTTAAGTCGTGTGCCCCCCAGACCCACCCACAAATGCACAGTGCCCTGCACAACACCACTCCTGCCCACAGCCCCACCACAACTGCCCAGCACCCCCACAGAACCCCCACTCCCTAGTGCCCCAACACACACAGATTTTCCCCACCCCTTCACAGCCAAGCTCCCCGCCAGACTCCCCACACACACACCTGGCTGAGACTGGCCAGGCATCTGCACCAGTCCCAGGTGGCTCAGCTCCGAGGAGACAGGTGGGGCCCCCACAGGTGGTGGGAAGCAGAGACTGCCCAGAGCGGGAGGTGCACTGGGGTCTGAGAGGAGCAGGGGGTGGGGACAGGGGGTGGAGAGGAGTCCTCGTCCAGCCAAGAGGAGCAAGTGGTGGGTGGGGGGAGCCAGCGGGGTCTCAGAGCAGGCCGGGACCCCTTCTGAGCATGGGCCCGGTTCCATGGATCCACTGGAGCCATTGTAAACCCGGAACTGACTGTAAGACTGTCCCACATCATGAGGAAAAGTTAAGATGCCTTTGCTGTTCTTTTGTTCCACTCTTAGGATATGTCTACACAGCCAGTGTTAAAGTGCTCCCAATAATGATAGTAATGGCAGAAAATGAAGGTAATATTGCATTGGCAAATTCCCCACAGGAACTAAGGCCTTGTCTACATTGACACTTTACAGTGCTGAAACTTGCATCACTCTGGGGTGTGTTTTTTCACAGCCTGGAGTGAAGAAAATTTCAGTACTGTACGTGTCAATGTAGACAAGGCCTTAGTTCCTGTGGGGAACTTGCCAATGCAATATTACTGTCATTTTCTTTTTAAACAAACAAAAGAAAAATACAACCACCCAGGAATGGTTGTTGAAAATAGCAATTCCAGTCCTAGTTAGCAGGGAAGATGCTAGCATTAGTTGCTCAATTTGATCCTACTTTTTCCACAGCAAGTTACAGTGGATCAGCATTTGATTTGGGAGAAATGAAATAATAGAGAGCAGCCCAAACTGAACCTGAGCACTCCTGAATTTTGAGACTGTTCAGATCTGGAAGGCAGGTTCTAGATTCCCTTTCTGAATATTAGATAAATCTGGAAAGGAAAAGTCAATTTCTGTTCCCATGACTCAGATCCTCCTGCGTGCCTGGTACTATACCTAAAGTTGCCCAGGTCCTCTAGTAGAGCCTTCCCTATCATTCTAACTTCTCCTGGTGGGGGTCCACATACCTCCCTTGCTAGGCTTCAGATAGAGGTGCCCTGTCCATTCATTCCACCTAATTCCTTCTTTGGGAGCTGCCAGCAGAGTCATCCCTAAGCCAGTCTGGGGAAGTCTTCTGAGGATGATATCTGGGCCAAAGCCTTCTACTCCTTGGGCATACATGTTCCCCATTCACAGTGCCACCCCCTTCTAGCAGCCAGCTCCCAATTCACAGCAAGCCTGGTGTACAACAGGTCTCACCAACCCTGGCAGCTTCCCCCTCCCTTTCCCGTTGATAGCTGCCAACGGAACGTTGGAAAATTTAGTTCCTTCCCTGCTCCAGGGCTGGCTCTCCAGCCAGGGAGCTGGCCAAGGAACTACAGCTCCCAGGGTTCCTTGGGCTCTCGGCTCCCAGGCTGGATCCTTGCACCTGCGGGCAGAGGGTGAGAGCTGGAGCGTTGTTGCCTCTCTCTAGGTGCAGTGTGGGGGTTACACTGTACCAGGGCCCTGATACATTGTATCATATCCCGGGGAAGGGGGCTGTCTGTCTGTCTCAGGGGCTGGCCGGGCCTGAAGGGGACGGGGTAGGTGTTCTCTGGGGCTGGAGGCTGGGCGCTGTGGTAACCAGGATGCTGCTCCTCGCTCTCGGGGCCCCTCGCAGCACTGTGGGAGGGGAGGAAGCAGGTGTTATGGGCCCCTTCTGAGCATGGGACTGGCACCAGGGAGCCAGTGGCACCATGGTAAACCTGGTACTGCTGCTGAATAGGAGGGGGACCCAGCTAGATGGTAGTGAAAAGGTGGAGAATGACTGCAAACTGTTAAGTACAGCATTGCCTGAAAAGAATGTTCAAAGAAGCTCATATTTCTCTTAACAGTAACTATTTCCTGTTGCCAATTTTTCTTCTAAAATTTGCAATGAAGTAAATCAGTACAGGAAGATAACGGTGATGTATAAATCCACTGGTGCCTAAAACACAATTAGTGACATTGTCTAGAAATACTGGGTCAAATTAGTTACACTGCAGTCAAAGTTAGACCGAGAATGAATTTGGGCCATTATGGTTTTCCTAGGGGCACAGCTGCATTCCACAAAACGCAATCACAGTTTTTGCCAGTGGCATGTGTTTTATCAAAGGGGCAGCATTCTCTGATAAGGCTGCTGACATCTGTAACATGCAATTCACATGAACACCACATTTGCCCAGCTAATCAAATGAACACTAATGGGTACATTTCTAATGCCAGGAAGGATAGAGGAGATGTACACCTCCATATAACAAAACAGGAAGGTATTTTTTTATTGTATTTGACCCACACCTTCAAGACTAGAAATGTACCACCAAAGCCCTAGAGAGCTATGTTCTGGGGAGATGAGAGACGTAGGAACTGCGGAGAAAAGGAACTGCACCCAACTAGCAGCATTCACAGCCTCTTACCCGCACAAGCGATATTCAAATTATAATCAAATGTCCAAGTGGCAGCAGAGCATCTAACCACCAATGCCTCTTCTGTGTCTCCTGCCCCAGGGACCGTTGGAGACTGGAAGAACACAATGACTGTGGCACAGAGCGAAAGGTTTGACAATGTTTTTAAGGAGAAAATGAAAGACCTGTCTTCCACGTTCACCTGGGATATTAATGACGACATATAGGCTCGTTTCCAGTTGGAAAGAGGTGAAAGTGCGCTAAAGAGAATGAAAATACGTTTTTGTCTCCAGTATTCATGAAAATCCATCATTCTGTGCACATTAAAGATTTTAAACCTGCAAATTTTTTTCCTTCTTACACATATTTGCACATCACCATAGTACCCCAGTTCTAAGATATGAAAAGGTGTTACAAACTGTCATGTTCTGGGGTGCAATCCAGGCCAGTCAGGGGTTGTATCCCCACATGACCTATAAACCTGGGTGCCTTAACTGCCCTGAGGCTGTGGCTGACAGCCTGGACACCAACAGCCAGCAGACAAACATATAGTATCCTGAGTGTCTGCTCTGCAGCCCTTGTTCACTCCTCTGACCCTAGCTGCCTGCCTACAACAGAACAGCCCCACTCTAGTCTCAGTCACTCAATTACCCCCCATGCAGCGGTGACCCAAACACACTCCCAGTCCTGAATTTTCCCCAAACTGCATGCTTTCCAATATCTAGCCCTTTCCTGGACCATTCAGAAAGATACACTACCCAGCAGCTGACCACATTAACTGGAGTTGATATTCACTTTAAATCAAACACAGTCATGGGCTGATTTGGATTAAAAGTAAAGCAAGTTTATTAACCAAAGGAGTTTGGATTTTAAGTGAGTTCAAGTTCAAAGGAGAGAATTAGAAAGGGTTATAAGCAAATAAAAATGAAAAATGCTTTCTAGAGACTAAGACTTAACAAAACAAGCTGCAGCCTCTCTTTGGGATAAGATTCTTACAACACTACCTTCCAGCAAGATGGCTGACAACCCTTCAGGTCAGGATCTCCCACAAAGTCCAATGTGCTTAGTTCCTTTGCCTTCTTACATGAAACATAACTTGGGTGTTCTTTGCTCCTTTCCTTTATAAACCAGTGTACCTTTAATATGAATTGTTTTGAAGGTTACCCCTCAACGTAAGTCATACAGTTTATTCAAACTATGAGGAAGGTAATATAGAGTCTCCTGATGAAGGAAATTCCATGCTGATTTCTTCCCCTGCTGGTGTTTGCAAAATGATCTATTGCCTGCAATCTTCTGCTGCTGTAATGCTGTGTGGTTATCTTCCCCTTTGTTGGCTTGATGGTCCTGTTTACCTTCTGTGTAAATTGCATTCACATTGTCTCTTAATGTACCTTCTGGGTGGCAGAACCACATTCCTTTGTCTAGGATGGGGTAGCTTCAGCCCTGCACTGCCTGGCAGACACATTTTGGTAACATAATTTCCAAGGTGTTTGTAATTTTGAATTTGTCCTCTCTATCCACATCACACAATAATATTATTGATCAGTATATCTGATGGGGTGTACCAATGCCGCACTGGCCCACCAACGGTTAATTACTCACTTTGGGCCCGGGAGGCCATGCCCTCTTGTCCTTGCTGGGCATGCTCCAAGTGAAAGCAATATATAAAAGGGAGCAGCTCAGTTCAGTCAGGGCTGGCTGACGGAGGAGAGTGGATGCATGTTACAGGCTCCTGTCAGGAATCCAATCGAGCCCCAGATTATGGAGGCTGGGCACCCGCAGAGGATGAGGGAGATGGAAAGCCACTTGCTCTGGAGGAGCTGCAGGATCCAGAATCAATGGTAGATAGGAAGCAGCCCAGAGAACACGTCTATTGAGAGAGAAACCTGAAGCCAGAACCAGCGCTACTGGTTCCCTGGGGCCCTGGATCAGGACTTGGTGGAGTAGGGCAGGCCCAGGTCCCCCTACCCCTCCCTGTGCCTACCACTAGGCCTCTCTGCCCTGAATACAAGGGCAGCTGCATAGACTCTGGCTGCTAGGCCTCGCTTCGCTGAATGAGAGGAACCACATTGACTAAAAGGGGGTGTTTTCCCCCTTCTTTCTCCCCTGATGGCCTGATGCCCCGCACAGTATGTTGTTAGCTTTTCATTGCCATCTTACATGATACCTTCTAGACACAGGTTATGAAATTAGCGAATTGGGGTATTGTAACAGAGTGCCAACTCACCAGTGCAGCACCTCCTGCTGGTCATCCAGAAATTAGTTCAATTCCAGACTCGGAGCGCCTCCTGCTGGCTAGTGTCTCCCTGCTGGTATTCCTGTGAATCCCACCACTTGTAGCATTTCAGGACCCGCATCCCTTCTGGACCCCAGTGCCCCTTATCTTGGGGTGCTGCCCCACAGTAGTGCCCCCACACTCTCGGTCTCTACTCCCAGGGAACCCTTACTGCCTATACCCACCATGCCTCAGTGGATACTGCCATTCATCATCTAGCCCAGGGATCGGCAACCTTTGCATGCGGCCCATCAGGGAAAGCCGCTGGCAGGCTGCGATGGTTTGTTTACCTGCAGCGTCCGCAGGTTCAGCCGACCGCAACTCCCACTGGCCGCAGTTCACCGCTCCAGGCCAATGGGGGCTGCGGGAAGCAGCGGCCAGCACATCCCTCGGCCCACGCTGCTTCCCGCAGCCCCCATTGGCCTGGCATGGCGAACCGGGGCCAGTGGGAGCTGCACTGCTGCACACCTCGGGCAATTCCTCCAACAATTTGGAGCTGAGAATTTCTGGGAAACCACACAGACAGTTAAGCCATGCAATGGTTCATGCTCAGAACATCCAGCCACAAGGCATGAAAAGAAAAAATTCCCTACACTAATGTTTCTCAACAACCAGTCTGTGGTAGCCTCCTTGCCAGTCCCTGAGATTTCTCTGACACAGAATATTAAAAATGTACCTGTAAAGTGTTTTTTTTTGTACTTGCATTTTACATCACTGTATTAACTTATTTCAGAAATTTTGAAGAGTTCTGTATTTTTCAAAGATTTGAACTAGATATCTACTTAAAACATCAAAATAGTTATTAAAATATTTTATTTGCTGAAAACCTAGTTTTCAATTAATGAAAAACCACTGAAATTGCAATCAAATGTCATTTTTCACAAAAAGTTACAAAATGACCTTCAGTTTTATAAAAAGTCATTTTGATTAAAAAAAAAATCTTTAATTCTAAAAGCAGTTTGAGAAGCTCTAATATGTAGCTAAAATTCTCCTTTCCCTTTAAGATGCCTCGTGGGATGGGTTGTGTAGCTGCCAAACGGCTGTGCAGAAAAGGAAATGAAATAAAGCAAGATTATCATCTTTTCTCTCTGTGCTCAGATCCAGCAGATATTCTTCACTAGGAAGCAAATGACACCTGTTGTGACTAAGTGAATTAGGCTCCTATGTGCTATTGAATACCAATGGGAGTTAAAAGAAAAGGAATACTTGTGGCACCTTAGAGACTAACGAATTTATCTGAGCATAAGCTTTCATGAGCTACAGCTCACTTCATCAGATGCATTCAGTGGAAAATACAGTGGGGAGATTTATATACATAGAGAACATGAAACAATGGGTGTTACCATACCCACGGTAACCAGAGCGATCACTTAAGGTGAGCTATTACCAGCAGGAGAGCGGGGCGGGGGGGTGGAGGGGGGGGACCTTTTGTAGTGATAATCAAGGTGGGCCATTTCCAGCAGTTGACAAGAACGTCTGAGGAACAGTGGGGGGCGGAATAAACAAGGGGAAATAGTTTTACTTTGTGTAATGACACATCCACTCCCAGTCTCTATTCAAGCCTAAGTTAATTGTATCCAGTTTTCAAATTAATTCCAATTCAGCAGTCTCTCACTGGAGTATGTTTTTGAAGTTTTTTTGTTGAAGAATTGCAACTTTTAGGTCTGTAATCGAGTGACCAAAGAGATTGAAGTGTTCTCCGACTGGTTTTTGAATGTTATAATTCTTGACGTCTGATTTGTGTCCATTTATTCTTTTACGTAGAGACTGTCCAGTTTGACCAATGTACATGGCAGATGGGCATTGCTGGCACATGATGGCATATATCACATTGGTAGATGTGCAGGTGAACAAGCCTCTGATAGTGTGGCTGATGTGATTAGGCCCTATGATGGTGTCCCCTGAATAGATATGTGGGCTTTGTTGCAAGGATAAGTTCCTGGGTTAGTGGTTCTGTTGTGTGGTTGCTGGTGAGTATTTGCTTCAGGTTGGGGGCCTGTCTGTAAGCAAGGACTGGCCTGTCTCCCAAGATCTGTGAGAGTGATGGGTCATCCTTCAGGATAGGTTGTAGATCCTTGATGATGCATTGGAGAGGTTTTAGTTGGGGGCTGAAGGTGATGGCTAGTGGCGTCTGTTATTTTCTTTGTTGGGCCTGTTCTGTAGTAGGTGACTTCTGAGTACTCTTCTGGCTCTGTCAATCTGTTTCTTCACTTCAGCAGGTGGGTATTGTACTTGTAAGAATGCTTGATAGAGATCTTGTAGGTGTTTGTCTCTGTCTGAGGGGTTGGAGCAAATGCGGTTGTATCGTAGAGCTTGGCTGTAGACAATGGATCGTGTGGTGTGGTCTGGGTGAAAGCTGGAGGCATGTAGGTAGGAATAGCAGTCCGTAGGTTTCCGGTATAGGGTGGTGTTTATGTGACCATCGCTTATTAGCACCATAGTGTCCAGGAAGTGGATCTCTTTTGTGGACTGGTCCAGGCTGAGGTTGATGGCTGGGTGGAAATTGTTGAAATCATGGTGGAATTCCTCAAGGGCTTCTTTTCCATGGGTCCAGATGATGAAGATGTCATCAATGTAGCGCAAGTAGAGTAGGGGCGTTAGGGGACGAGAGCTGAGGAAGCGTTGTTCTAAGTCAGCCATAAAAATGTTGGCATACTGTGGGGCCATGCAGGTACCCATAGCAGTGCTGCTGATTTGAAGGTATACATTGTCCCCAAATGTGAAACAGTTATGGGTGAGGACAAAGTCACAAAGTTCAGCCACCAGGTTTGCCGTGACATTATCGGGGATACTGTTCCTGACGGCTTGTAGTCCATCTTTGTGTGGAATGTTGGTGTAGAGGGCTTCTACATCCATAGTGGCCAGGATGGTGTTTTCAGGAAGATCACCGATGGATTGTAGTTTCCTCAGTAAGTCAGTGGTGTCTCGAAGGTAGCTGGGAGTGCTGGTAGCGAAGGGCGTCTATATAGCCAGACAATCCTGCTGTCAGGGTGCCAATGCCTGAGATGATGGGGCGTCCAGGATTTCCAGGTTTATGGATCTTGGGTAGCAGATAGAATACCCCAGGTCGGGGTTCCAGGGGTGTGTCTGTGCGGATTTGTTCTTGTGCTTTTTCAGGGAGTTTCTTGAGCAAATGCTGTAGTTTCTTTTGGTAACCCTCAGTGGGATCAGAGGGCAATGCCTTGTAGAAAGTGGTGTTGGAGAGCTGCCGAGCAGCCTCTTGTTCATATTCCAACCTATTCATGACGACGACAGCACCTCCTTTGTCAGACTTTTTGATTATGATGTCAGAGTTGTTTCTGAGGCTGTGGATGGCATTGTGTTCTGCACGGCTGAGGTTATGGGGCAAGTGATGCTGCTTTTCCACAATTTCAGTCCGTGCACGTCGGAGGAAGCACTCTATGTAGAAGTCCATTCTGTTGTTTCGACCTTCAGGAGGAGTCCACCCAGAATCCTTCTTTTTGTAGTCTTGGTAGGAAGCTCTCTGTGGGTTAGTATGTTGTTCAGAGGGGTGTTGGAAATATTCCTTGAGTCTGAGACGTCGAAAATAGGATTTTAGGTCACCGCAGAACTGTATCATGTTCGTGGGGGTGGAGGGGCAGAAGGAGAGGCCCTGAGATAGGACAGATTCTTCTGCTGGGCTAAGAGTATAGTCGGATAGATTAACAATATTGTTGGGTGGGTTAAAGGAACCACTGTTGTGGCCCCTTGTGGCATGTAGTAGTTTAGAAAGTTTAGTGTCCTTTTTCTTTTGTAGAGAAGCAAAGTGTGTATTGTAAATGGCTTGTCTAGTTTTTGTAAAGTCCAGCCACGAGGAAGTTTGTGTGGAAAGTTGTTTTTTTATGAGAGTATCCAGTTTTGAGAGCTCATTCTTAATCTTTCCCTGTTTGCTGTAGAGGATGTTGATCAGGTGGTTCTGCAGTTTCTTTGAGAGTGTGTGACACAAGCTGTCAGCATAGTCTGTGTGGTATGTAGTTAAGTTAAGTGGCTAGCCTACTTTGGTGCTTTGGAACATCTCACCGTATGGTTCTGATTCTTCCACCCTTACTCACACTGAGAAGTACTTTTTCAAGTACTCATATTGAAATCAATGAGACCAATCTACCTTACTCTGTGAAATCAACAAGACTCCTCACAGAGTAAAGTACAGTTCAATGTGAGTAAGGGCGGCAAAATCAGACTGAAAAATAGCGGCGTTTTAGTTACCTTTTATTTTAGAAATAAAGTGACTGACTAGCCTCACCTTAATCTCAGCATAGGTAAGGAAGAGAACATTGAAGTCATCCCTGTGGGTGTACCAGCCTCTGACGTGATCCAACCATTAGTTAGCAAAAACTTGTGAGGAAGAAAATTTATAGAAATAAATGTTAATGATCTCAGACAGAAAAAATGTTCAGTTATTGACATTTTTGCATCCTAATACTCTCACAAGGATGGCTTCAGAACCAATGGAGCAGACTTCTTTTTTTCAGCTTCTCTTCCCTCTGCTGTTGGGGGGATATTTGGGCTCACATAGATTTTATTCCAGTTCCTGTTTTTATTCAGTGTTTATCAGTGACCTGTTCGTGGACTGGTGCCAGTCCATGGCAGCCTCCTTGCCAGTCCCTGAGATTTCCCTGACACAGAATATTAATATTTAAAATGTAAAGTTTTGTTTGTACTTGCATTTTACAGCACTGTATTCTTTCAAGTATTTCTGAACATTAAAAAGTAATAAGTAAATAAACTGTCTGGGTTGACATCAGTTGCCATGCTGCTGATATGCAAAGCACGTTCACGTGCATTTGTTGGAAGGAAGTCAACAGAAAGCAGTGAACAAAATGTAAGTTCTAGTACAACTTTTACTTAGCTAAACCACACAATGTCATTGTCAAAGCAGTTACCTCTGGACTGATTTTTCAGAACTAAACAATGTCCTTGGTGTAATGATTAAAATTATGAATTTTGTGAAAGCAAATGGAGTCAACTCTCATCTCTTTGCTACAATGTGTGAAGAAGTGGAGTCTAAACACCATCACTTACTCTTATACACTGAAGTGTGGTGGTTATTGTTAGAGAGCTTATTCCTTCACTCTCCCACTTCCCTGGTCCTTCTCACATGAACAGAGCAACAATACCCAAAGTCCGAAGGTGCAAACAATTCGATGTTTATTGGGGTGAACTTCCAGCAAGCTTAAATCCAAGTTCCTTTTTCCTTATTTTCGAATCCCAACTTACTTCCCGTTTGCCCCTAATTTATATAGTAATATTCTTAGCTATACCTTAACCAATCATTCTAATGAAATTTAACTAACCAATCCTAACATATTGTAACATGATTAGCTAACCAATTATATCCCATCACCTTAAACAGTTTTCACCCAGCAAAATTAATTATACAGCAGACAGAAACAATCACAGAACCAGACAGAGACCATGCCAATAAACAATAGCAAAGTGGGAACTATGATGACAAAACAATACAGAAGTGAGGATATCACAACTACATCGATAAAGACATAAGGGTTTCCCAGCTGTGTCTATTGATAAGTGAGTTCTTACCAGACAGAAAACTATCAACCTAAATTTCCTTTTACATCTTCTAGGCTCTTCCCTTTCTCTGGAGGTGATAGATCGGATCACCTTTCTAACAGCCCCAGATTGACTAGTTTGGAATGTGAGGATGTGACCGTTTGCTTCCCAGCTTATGGCTGCCTCTGCTGCTTAGCCAAAGGCTTTGGCCTAAGAACAGGGCCTCAGACTGTCACAGTGAGAGAAGGCCCTTACACAGATTCTTTCTTGTATACCTCTGTTACTAGCTAAATAATAAACATATACCTACATTCTTAGAGTATAGGCCTTTACAGACAGGCCTGAATATCTATATCCTAACAGTTATCCCATGGCAAAGTATTAAACTGAATGTATGAACTGTGACATGAATCTTTCTGTTTCAAAATAAGCCCTTCTGGCAGCATGCATTCAGGATTTTAAATGGCTTACCAAACTTGCATATTTGGCAGATATATTTGGTAACTTCAGTCAGCTTAATCTCTCTATGCAGGGAAGTATGTTGAGAGTCTTGTATTGGCTGACAAGATCATGCCTTTAAAAAAAAGCTTCAAGTCTGAAAAGAGACAGTCGGACATGACTGTTGTGACATGTTTCCATCTTTTGCATTTCTGGCTATTGATGACAGTAAAGATGTGGATCTGCCTCTCCTACATGAAATAATTGCATCCCTTCTCCAATCAACTCTCCAAAAATTCAATAACTATTTCCTATCAAACTCTGATCCACGGAAAGGAAAGCAGTGATCCAGTCTCCTCTCTAGAAATTGAGACCTCTCTGTCACCATCATTGGAGGACAAGTATCTGGAACTGTCAAGTGATGAGGGTCCAAAATTACAGTTTCATGAAATGACTCTACTGGTTTGCCAAAGTCTCCCTGTACTAGTTCACTGAGTTGTGGGTATTCACAGCTAACGTTGATCCAGAAAACAGGTAAAGTGCCTGAAACCATTACAGATTATTGCTAAAAGCAGCCAAGTCAGCAGGCTGTAAACGGCCATTCAGCACTCTCAGTTTGACCAATGCAGGAGGGGAGGGAGTTTTGGGTGTCACAGAAAGGGCAGCTTGACCCCCCACGTCCTTCCTGATAAGAATTATGTTGAAGTTGCTGATACATGCATTTTAGAAGAGCAGGATGTTCCCCAGGAATGTCTATTGGGGCCTCAAGGCTGCAAACTCTGGAAAAACCCACACCCAATAATCAGAAGAAAAGGAGTACTTGTGGCACCTTAGAGACTAACAAATTTATTTGAGCATAAGCTTTTGTAAGCTACAGCTCACTTCATTGGATGTATACCTGAAGGAACCTCTTGCTTGACCATTGAAACTGCTTACTTCACAAGTTTTCTTTAAGGGACATGTCATTCTATTTCTAATGTACAAATAAGGGGAAAAAGTTTGAGGTAGTTGGACTCTTTTTGGACTCTCCCTCTGGATACATCTTGCAGTCCCCACTGGCAAACAGAAGATTTGGCCACTGGAAGTCTGCAGCTATGTCACTCAAGAGCCACACCCAGCTTTGGTAATTACCAAGGGTTGGGGATGTTTTACTAACCTGTTGCAGACGTGTGTAAGTGCTTGAGACTAAGTAAAGTTTAGCTTTAAGTGAAAGCACTCTTGTGGTGTCCTGTTTGTGCCACCCATCTATCGGTTGGACAGTTGTGTCTCCCCAATCTATTTCCTGACGCCACCTCACACAGAGTAAAAGTTACCAAGAGCTTTGGGTTGAAAGAAACCTGGGTAACAAACTCACTGTCAAAACTTCGCTCCCATTCCATATACCTCAGTGAAACTGGATTTTCAGCAATGACTGAAATGAAAACAAAATACCGCAACTAGTTGAGCATTGGAAAGATGCACCAAGTGTTCTTGTCAAACATTTATCACTGGATTGAAAGCACTGTGTCTACAATACAGGCACAAACATCTCATTAACCGTAAGTATGGTGATTTTCATTATTATTTTTTTAAACTAAATAAATTGAACGATCTCTAATGTACAAAATAAGGTATACAGTTGTAGACAAAATTATTGGTACCTTTCATTTGAAACAATGTTTAAAAATCAGATTAACATTTTTGTATCACATAACTGGTTGAACTGGACTTTATTGTAACAAATGAACAGAACTGGAGTAGTGGTCCTGTTTTAGTAAGCAGGTAAGAAATTCCTTACATGCAGATAGTACAAAAAAGAAATACCAGGCAATACTGAAAAAACAGCAAGAAATACCAGTGAAATACTGTTCTTTCCCCCTCGCCCCCGCGCTCAAGCAATCCATGACAGTTTAGGAAGGCAGCAAGCCAGTCCCTGGAATCAAAAAGGTTGAGAAACACTGTCCTACACCATCAAAATTTTCTTAAACTTTTCAGAAAACTTTGAAGAGAAAGCAAAATGCAGACACAGGCCTAGTTAGGCGGTCTGCCTTGCTGGGGAACTCACAGTGTAGACAGGGAACTCTGCAGCCTGGAAAACCCCAGTCAGGAGGGAGAGAGGTGGATCTCTACCCAAAAGAGGTGACAGCTGAGGAGGCAGGAATCTAGCGCCTTTGCCCTTAAGGGACCATGGAGGGGAAATGCCCTGAACTATGATACATACATTTAAATTGCTTGACAGTTTGTCTCTTCAGTTTTAGGATTGTGCTGATGGCATTTGTGTCTGGCTTTTTATCTTCTGTCAGGCTGTTTTTAGTTGCACTAATGTATAACTTGGCTCTCTTCCCACTTTTCCCAGAACTTCTCTGCTCACAACAGTAGAAAGAGAAATTGGTTGGCTTCTACAGCAGTGCATTTTAGGATTATTTATTAAACACTTTGGTCCAGATAGATCCTCAAAGATATTTAGGCCCTGTGATGGGTTATGTTCCCTATACTGGGTTGAATTAGGCCAGGTGGGTTGAATTAGGCCAGGTGGGTTGAATTAGGCCAGGTGGGTTGAATTAGGCCAGGTGGGTTGAATTAGGCCAGGTGGGCCCAATCAACCAATTAAGCAGTGAGCAGCAGAGAGATTTAGGTTGCAAAGGAGCCACTAATTGGAAGCAGGCTCAGCTGGATAGGAACAGGAGGCACCTGTATAAAGCCCAGGAGCTGAGGGGAGAAAAGGGGCTGCAGGAAAGTGGGCTGCAGTCAGGCCATCCTTAGGACTTCATAGAATATCAGGGTTGGAAAGGACCTCAGGAGGTCATCTAGTCCAATCCCCTGCTCAAAGCAGGACCAATTCCCAACTAAATCATCCCAGCCAGGGCTCTGTCAATCCTGACCTTAAAAATATCTAAGGAAGGAGATTCCACCACCTCCCTAGGTAATGCATTCCAGTGTTTCACCACCCTCCTAGTGAAAATTTTTCCTAATATCCAACCTAAACCTCCCCCACTGCAACTTGAGACCATTACTCCTTGTTCTGTCATCTGCTACCACTGAAAACAGTTTAGATCCATCCTCTTCAGAACCCCCTTTCAGGTAGTTGAAAGCAGCTATCAAATCCCCCCTCATTCTTCTCTTCCGCAGACTAAACAATCCCAGTTCCCACAGCCTCTCCTCATAAGTCATGTGTTCCAGTCCCCTAATCACTTTTGTTGCCCTCCGCTGGACTCTTTCCAATTTTTCCGCATCCTTCTTGTAGTGTGGGGCCCAAAACTGGACACAGTACTCCAGATGAGGCCTCACCATTGTCGAATAGAGGGGAACGATCACATCCCTCGATCTGCTGGCAATGACCCTACATATACATCCTAAAATGCCATTGGCCTTCTTGGCAACAAGGGCACACTGTTGACTCATATCCAGCTTCTCGTCCACTGTAACCCCTAGGTCCTTTTCTGCTGAACTGCTGCCGAGCCATTTGGTCCCTAGTCTGTAGCGGTGCATGGGATTCTTCCGTCCTAAGTGCAGGACTCTGCACTTGTCCTTGTTGAACCTCATCAGATTTCTTTTGGCCCAATCCTCTCATTTGTCTAGGGCCCTCTGTATCCTATCCCTACCCTCCAGCGTATCTATCTTTCCTCCCAGTTTAGTGTCATCTGCAAACTTGCTGAGGGTGCAATCCACACCATCCTCCAGATCATTTATGAAGATATTGAACAAAACCAGCCCCAGGACCGACCCTTGGCGCACTCCACTTGATACCGGCTGCCAACTAGAGGTGGAGCCATTGATCACTACCCATTGAGCCCGACAATCTAGCCAACTTTCTATCCACCTTATAGTCCATTCATCCAGCCCATACTTCTTTAACTTGCTGGCAAGAATACTGTGGGAGACCGTGTCAAAAGCTTTGCTAAAGTCAAGGAACAACACGTCCACCGCTTTCCCCTCATCCACAGAGCCAGTTATCTCATCATAGAAGGCAATTAGATTAGTCAGGCATGACTTGCCCTTGGTGAATCCATGCTGACTGTTCCTGATCACTTTCCTCTCCTCTAAGTGCTTCAGAATTGATTCCATGAGGACCTGCTCCATGATTTTTCCAGGGACTGAGGTGAGGCTGACCGGCCTGTCGTTCCCAGGATCCTCCTTCTTCCCTTTTTTAAAGATGGGCACTACATTAGCCTTTTTCCAGTCGTCCAGGACTTCCCCCAATCGCCATGAGTTTTTAAAGATAATGGACAATGGCTCTGCAATCACATCCGCCAGCTCCTTTAGCACTCTCGGATGCAGTGCATCCAGCCCCATGGACTTGTGCTCGTCCAGCTTTTCTAAATAGTCCCGAACCACTTCTTTCTCCACAGAGGGCTGGTCACCTCCTCCCCATGCTGTGCTGCCCAGTGCAATAGTCTGGGAGCTGACCTTGTTCGTGAAGACAGAGGCAAAAAAAGCATTGAGTACATTAGCTTTTTCCACATCCTCTGTCACTAGGTTGCCTCCTTCATTCAGTAAGTGGCCCATACTTTCCTTGACGTTCTTCTTCTTGCTAACATACCTGAAGAAACCCTTGTTGTTACTCTTAACACCTCTTGCTAGCTGCAACTCCAGGTGTGATTTGGCCTTCCTGATTTCACTCCTGCATCCCCGAGCAATATTTTTATACTCTTCCCTGGTCATTTGTCCAGTCTTCCACTTCTTGTAAGCTTCTTTTCTGTGTTTAAGATCAGCAAGGATTTCACTGTTAAGCCAAGCTGGTCGCCTGCCATATTTACTATTCTTTCTACACATCGGGATGGTTTGTCCCTTTGACCTCAATAAGGATTCTTTAAAATACAGCCAGCTCTCCTGGACTCCTTTCCCCCTCATGTTATTCTCCCAGGGGATCCTGCCCATCAGTTCCCTGACAGAGTCAAAGTCTGCTTGTCTGAAGTCCAGGGTCTGTATTCTGCTGCTCTCCTTTCCTCCCTGTGTCAGGATCCTGAACTTGACCATCTCATGGTCACTGCCTCCCAGGTTCCCATCCACTTTTGCTTCCCCTACTAATTCTTCCCGGTTTGTGAGCAGCAGGTCAAGAAGAGCTCTGCCCCTAGTTGTTTCCTCCAGCACTTGCACCAGGAAATTGTCCCTTACACTTTCCAAAAACTTCCTGGATTGTCTGTGCACCGCTGTATTGCTCTCCCAGCAGATATCAGGGTGATTGAAGTCTCCCATGAGAACCAGGGCCTGCGATCTAGTAACTTCTGTGAGTTGCCGGAAGAAAGATTTATGGGGCCCTAGACAGTATTATTAAACTGGTGCCCCGTGCCCAACCGCAGCCCAGGGGGGAAGGACAAGGCAGCAAAGGATACCAAGCCACCCAGTCTGCCTCGTGGTGGCAGAGTCTCAGTTCCCCACAGAGACCCCCGTACTCTCTCCCTCACGCAGAATGCGTGGTGTCGGTGCATAAAGCTCTGTGAATACGGCCCCTGCCTAAGGAGGCTGCAGTGCGCGCTGGGTGTGCGGGAGCCGACCTCCTCTTACCTGCTGTCATGGGCAATGGGTGAAGCTGCTGCTTGGGGAGGCTTGCTCCCCAGCCCACCTGTGGCCCTGCCCATACTCCACCCCAAGCCCCGCCCTCTCCCCACTGTCTCCCTCCTCTTTTCCCTCCCCCTCCCTGCACACCCCCTTCCAGCCGAATCCCTGAACCCACATGAAGCAAATGACATTTGAAAAACCACTCTTCTGCAATTTCCTTCTAAAGAAAATGGAACATGTTTTCCACTGCATGCCAGAAGATGAAGACTGGACATACAGAAGGTACCTAATTAAAAGCACTAAACTTGGGAATAAAAAATGTCGTTCACAGGTTTTTTGATTTATCCTGAAGTTTGTCAGAGATTTATTTGCAAAAGCTTTGTAGTAAGGGCAAGTCAGCTGTCCTGCCGAATACAACATTAAATATTATGGAATACATGATGCAGCTCTTCTCTATTTTACATTTTCTTAATCTGTATTTCTAAGATGATTTTATATTCTAAAAAAGGAGGACTTGTGGCACCTTAGAGACTAAAAAATTTATTTGAGCATAAGCTTTTGTGAGTTACAGCTCACTTCGGATGTTTGCAGAGATGCAGAATACTCTCCCCCCTGCCACCTTTCCTTTCCATTCCTTTACTTCTTGTTATTGTTGGTTGGTTTGTTCTCACCTTATTTTTGTAAAAAAAAAAAAAAAAAATTAATGTAAATAAAATATGCAGATCATCCTTATTAATAAGTTGCATATTTTTTGTATCAGCAAGACAAAATTCAGTTTCACTATTGAATATTTCAGGAAAAGTATCAGATTAGAATATATTGCAAAAGAAGGACTTTCTGAGCAGGAATTGTTGCAATTCTTCTATATTCACATTCTACCTGCCCCTTTGAATAGCATAAGTAATATCACATCTGACAAGGTCCATAGTAACCCATGATCTACACTACTTCTAATAGACTAGAAGTGTATATGGAGAAAAAATCTGAGAACTCCCATTTCTCTTGAAACTCAGATCAAAGTTGCCAAGCTAGGAAATGAAAGATTGAGCAGCAAGAAGATGGGGGATGGGGGGAAAGGTGTGACCAACTTCGTCCACTGGTGCAAGAGCCAGACTTGGGGAGTTTATCCTTTTGCTTCCCATTGTGGCCTAGTGCACTTTAGGGACAGAAACATACCAATATGCAATCTCTAGAGAACCCTTCCTCCTTGAGACCTCAGAAAATGTTGCCCTTGAACTTACAGTTTTGGTTTTGTCAAATGAATCTGCTGATCTGCCTGCTAAGTAATGGGGCTTTTAAATCACACTGAGAAAAGATTGTTTTGTTTTTAGAAGTAGATGTGTCCCTAGGATAGCACCATATGATAAAATACTTGAGTCACATGACAAACCAAACCTAGCACTTAGGCCGTTAAACAAAACAATGATATGCTCTCACCCAGCAGGGCTGCACTCACCTTGAAGATTCTCTCCTTCCTACTTTGTTATAGCAATCAGCCTCCTTGCCAATTTTATTATTTTTTCAACTTTTAAAAGATTTACACAACTTCCTTTTACCCTTCAGGTTGCACTGCAAGATCTATATAAGATTTCAGTTTGAGGGACACTGCAAAAGGGCTGCTCGAAAATGGTCACGCATATGTAGAAGGAGAAGAGTCATAAAACCTTCCTGGAAATCTCAAATTCTAGCACTGTTATATAGATGGGCATGCAGGCCAACTAGATGCAGTAGCTGCACTTGTAGAAACATCTATTTCTCCATGAACCCTGCTGCAACAGTAGGAACTATACAAAAAGTGCTGATATAGACAAGCAGACAGTAGAGGAGAGAAATGCCAGTGTGGCTCAGACTGACCAAAGCTGAGGGCTGACTCAATTACAAATTAAAAGCTCCATCATGCTGCTGATACTGTAAACACCATGATGGCTTAAATTACATTCATTTCATTAGTCAACTCCTTAACAACACTTTGCTGAATGGTCACAAAAAAAATTACAGTAAATTCAGGAACAGATTCCATGTCCCTCAGCTAATTACCAGAGGGCAGTGATGGAAAAATAGTTCCACAGCATCCAATCCACTTCACTCAATCATATAAAATACTCCAGTCACTCACAAATTTACCACCAAAGACTTCAGTAGCATTATCTTACAGTATAATATTTACCTTCTCTTCTCTGTTTATCCTCGCTGCCACCTGAATAAACAAGGTTGATATTCAGTCCTAAAAACTAGCAAATATTTATACTACTTCCAGATCAGCTGGTGCACAACCTGATTGGAATTTCATGATCTCATTAGCCTTTCTTCTTTTAATCAGTTCTGACCCTTGAACTGAGGGGTGACTCCTACTAAAAGATTACAAAATACAGTAATTGTTACAAATGTGAAGACTTCAAATTGTCTGTGTGAAAAAACAGTAATGAATGTGCCTCGAATTCCATGTATATGTCTGAATTAAAGATCTCAGTAGCCAACATTATTTAAATGACAGTAGTTTTCACTTTCATTCCAACTTTTCTTACCAGCAACACCTCAAATGGGCAACAGCAGAAATGGACAGGAGTACAAAAAAACTGTTTTAATTCTTGTTGAACCTAAGTTAAAAATGATCTAACTACAATGTTGTAAAATTTGTTCACTTACTTTCAGGTAGTTTATTAAAGAGAAAAAAATTGGCAGATATACCATATTGTGTTTGTATTAACATAAAGTTTTTGCTAAAAGATTGAGTGAAGTTAATTTTTATTAAATTTAATTATTAATTGCACAATTTATATAGAGCCACGCAGACTCTGGGTGTAATAACCCACCTACCTGTTTTATCACCAGCATTTGAACCTAAGACCTTCTACACTAAAAGCAGGAGCCTTGTCCACTGGTGCTAATGGAGTACCTCAGCTCGCTAGTAATAATAAGCCCTTAGCCATTAATGGACCAATCACTTCCGTGGGCTGCAATACACATTTTGCCAGTTTATTACATGATGTGACATGCACATAGCACATCTCTCCAACTTCCAATGTAAATCATGCAGTCTTCAAATAATTCTCCAGACTTGATTTGTTCTTTCATTGCTTCCACAACAACAACAAAAAAGTGAGTAAGACAAGAATTGTCTGCTATTTGGTCATTTTGCTACAGACATGGCAACCTTTAAAATGATTTTTGTGTGCAAGTATTGCAGACCTACACAAAAACAGAGAACAAAACTGCAATGCTTTTAATTATCAAGGCAATACCCCAATATTCCCGTAGATTGACTCATTTCAGCTGTATGTCCTAAACAATCCAATATTAGGTTTGGAACAATTAGATTTTTATAGGTAAATGTCAGTAAGCATCAATTTCACTGTGCACACACAAACTGATGAAAATATTTTCATCGACAATTGAAATTTACAGATAGGCAGAGAAAAATGCTGCTTAAGAATTTATTAGAATTTGATTTAAGGATGTTTGCTTTGTATAGTTTGATGTTAGGTTGACAAACTGTATTTTAACAGTTATAAAGCTTTAAGTTTTTTAATCTCAATGTCTACTGTCAGTATACAATTGTCTGGCCTTGCCCCATGATTTCCCACAACTGAATATTTAAATTTATAGAAAAAAATGAAAAATAAACACTGATATTTTCCATTAAAATGATCAAAAAATAAAGTTCTGCCAATCCTAAATGTTGTTTACTGGAAGACTGGTGTATCCTTCTGTGGACAGGTTTCACATAAACATGTTGGTAAGATTTTATTTTTGTGAGTTGCTCTGCTTGGATAGAACTCTGCGCCTCCACAGAAGCCACTGGGCTGGAAGATTTTTCAGGATTGGGTCCCATAAATGACACACATCAGACAGTATGCATTTTTTAAAATCACAATTGCACCTTCCTATATTTGTGCAGTTTAGTAGATGCTTTTTGTCTTCTATTGTTAACTGTGTTAACAATCAAAATTATGGATTTTTAAAAAAATTAAAATATATTTTTGAGACTTTTGTTGGCAGGTACCCTTCCATTAAAAAGCAAAAAGGTTTGTCTCATAAGAAGCATGAGGAGCAGTCAGATGTCAAAGTCTGTGAATTACCCCCCGTCCTACATCAGTACTTGTTTCACAGTTAGAAAAAGAATTTATTTGGCTTTGTCTGTGTAATTTATTTATAATTCATCAGTAAGGTACAACTGTCCTCATATCAGAATGCTGTCAGATAGGCAGGCAGTCTGGTCAGCTAATTTAAGCATGGAGCTGGGAGCCAAGAACTCCAGTGGTGTAATCCTGTCTCTGCTATCTGCAGTTGTGCGTTTGTTTAACATATTTGATTGCCTCTGCATTACCTTTGTGAATAAAATGTTCTTTGCCTTTCTCCAGGAAGTCATGGGGCAAACCACATGGTTGGCTTTGATATCAGCTATCTCAGTCTAAGAGCTCTGTGTAAGCTCAAAAGCTTGTCTCTCTCACCAACAGAAGCTGGTGAAATAAATGTCACCTTACCCACCTTGTCTCTCTAATACAGAATGCTGTATGTCTGCTCTATAGGATACCTCTCACTATGGTATTTGGTGTGAAAATAGTTGGTATGAGTATTGTGATAGTCCCAGTGAAAAGACATGAATTTGCTAGCAGAAGATACAACAGAGGAATCCAGCAAAGATGCAGGAATCAACATGAATATATAGTCCTGTAGGAGTTACTAGCTTCTATTAGCAATAGCTTGATCCCTTTCAGATAAATAGGCATGGTTGCAGATAGATGGTTTTTAAAAAGTTTAAAGAATGGACAAGGGCAGAGATCTTCAAACGTATTTAGGTACTAACTCCCCATGGGAGTTGGGGGCCTGTCGCGGGGTCCACTCACCACTAGTGGCACCTCCTCCTGGGCAATCAGCTCTTTCCAGGTCGAAGGTCCTCTTCCGCTGCTTGCCATGCACTCTATTGCCTCTCTTTCACGGTGTGGCGCTCAGGGTGCTCCTTCTTTGTGCCTTGGCTCTCCAGCCAGGTCACTGTACGTGTTACACTCTGGTACCTCAGAAGGGGAACTATCCTCACAAATGGGCTCATGCAATCTTTCCGTTCATTGCCCAGACAGTGTCACTTCCTCAGCAGCTGGTTGGGAAACCGGGACGACTGCCTGAGCCCATTTGTCAGGAAGAACTTTAGACCCCCTTCTGGAGTACCACACATATAGTGACCTTGCCAGAGGCCAAGTCATGAAGAGGGAGCACCCTGAGTTCCAAACAGTGAGTGAGAGCGAGAGAAGCAACAGAGTGTGCGGCAAGTAGCACAAGAGGACTTCACACCTGGAAAGAACAGATTCCCTAGACTGGACAGGAGGAGGTGTCCCTTCCCGTGAGTGGACTCTGTGGCATCGGTGGAGAACATGGACACGCAGTCACTCCAATACAAGGGGAATGTGGAGAGCCATAATGGAAAAAGGGAAAGACAATAGAGCCACAGTATGCTTTTTGTGCAGAGAGCACTTATACCCTCCCATGCTGGACTCCAGAGTCACCTCTTTAGCAGAAAGGGGGTGACAAACAACAGGGATGGAGCCAGGGCCTGCTGCAGTAGGTGCTGGAGAACCAGCAAAGACAGTGGGAGGCACATTGGTACATTCAGAATTATCTGGCCCAGCTGGCCGATCAGCAACTGGCTCTAGTTAAGTTCCTGGGGGAAAAAGCTAGTAGAGGCCCGAGACAGCAACATAGAAAGGGAGGTACCAGGGCCAGAATCCTGGTGTTGCCGGCACCCAGAGCCAGAGGTGAGCAACAGCAGGGGTTCGTTGCCCGGTGTGCATCACCCAATAATCACAATGGGGTGGAGAAGCAGAAAAGTTTAGTTGCAGCTGCAAACAAGGTATGGGGAGAATAGAATCTCAAATCCTGCACACAAAGCAGGAAGTTACACAGGCTTTTATACATCCTTTCTTCAGCATACTTATCCAGTAGCAAGCTGCCCTAAGTATCCATATAGCCAGCCAATCCAGTTACCAGCTAGTTCCCTTGTTCTCTGTACCAGCTGATAAATCATACATAAAGCTGCTTTATTCATCATTGTTCTTCCATATCTGCCCTGTTTGGCCTTGTTTAGTTTCAGGCAGTCTGACTCTGCAACATATTGTTGCAGATCCTCAGCATAACTGCTGTGTGTGCCTCCAGGCAGGGGGGCCAAGGACACTTGGGCCTAGTACGCATAACTGCTCCGAGTGCCTCCAGGCTGGGGGAGGAGCCAAGCACACTTGGGCCTAGTGCGAGGGGGCTTCATCGACACTCGTGGTCTTCCATCCCCTCGAGTTACCTAGTGGCCATGCCCAGTGTCCCCAACACTGGCCAAAGCAGTGTTATGCCTGTGGGAGACAAGGACACCTCAAAAGAGAGTGCCCTGACTAGGAGGGAGGAGAGAAGCCTTACTTAGAAAACATCCGAAAATTGGTTTTTGGCCCTATGCTATTTAACATTTTGATCAATGTCCTGGAAGAAATCATAAAATCATCACTGATAAAGGTTGCAAATGACACAAAGACTGATTAAAAAATTAAGAGGACAGATCACTGATACATAATGATTTGGTAAGGTGGACTCAAATGTATGTAAGGGGACTGTTGCCCCCTTACTAACATTCAGTGGGGGTATTTT
Source organism: Natator depressus (assembly GCF_965152275.1). Classification (NCBI taxonomy): domain Eukaryota; kingdom Metazoa; phylum Chordata; order Testudines; family Cheloniidae; genus Natator; species Natator depressus. The sequence goes on from NC_134236.1 coordinate 90,317,569, forward strand.
AGTTGCTAGCTCCCAGTACTAAAAAGGGGGAAGGGTCGAAGGGGAATCAGGACCCTGAGACTGACAACCCCCAGGAACAATCGGGAGAGGACAAAGCTCTAGGTCAGCCTGAATGACAGGGCGGGCAGGCTAATCAGGGAGTCAGGAGGCCAGGAAGGTCCTGTCCTCCCTGTGAGCTGGAATTGCCTGGGTCAGACAGGGTGGGGCCGAGCTAAGGAGAAAGCAGGGGCCTGAGTTTAGCTGGGGAGCAGAGCTGTGCCAGAAACAGAGAGAGCAGCCCCTGTCGTGGGAGCAGAGCTGCAGCCCCAAAGCCAGAGGCACAGCCCAGAGAGAGCAGACTTGCCCTGGGAGCAGAGCTGCAGCAACCAGAGCCAGAGGGGCCAGAAAAGCAGCCCAGGAAGCAGGTCAGTGCTGGGAGCAGAGTCACAGAAGCAGCCTGCAGAGCAGACCTGTCCTGGGAGCAGAGCTGCAGCAACCAGAGTCAGAGGGGCCAGAGAAGCAGCCCACGAAGCAGGTCAGTGCTGGGAATAGAGTCACAGAAGCAGCCTGCAGAGCAGACCTGTCCTGGGAGCAGAGCTGCAGCAACCAGAGCCAGAGGGGCCAGAGAAGCAGCCCAGGGAGCTGGAGGCAGAGCAGCAGAGACAGAGTGGTGGAGCTGGGGCTGGAGCAGTCTGGAGGTGGGTGCGGCGAGCAGCTGGGGAGACCGAGGGGGACCCTGGGCAGTGGGCCCAGCACAGGGAGACACCTCAGCCAAGAGGCTCTGCAGGCCAGGCGTGGATCATAAACCCGACAGGGCAGGGGTGACACTGGGAAGAAGGGTCCTACCACATAGAGCCTGAGAGCACGTGGCCACCACCAGAGCGAGCGTCCAACCCACAGCATCCCTACAGCACAGCCAGGCCTGAGAAGAAGGCCTGGGACTGACAAGGAACAGACTGTGAACTGCCCGGACATTCCAGAGACACTGTTTGCAATGTTCCCTGCCACAGAGTGGGGTGATGTGTTTCCTTTAACCTTTCCCATTTTCCCTTATTCTTTTTAAAATTAATTGTTGATTAAATAACTTGCATTTGCTTTAACTTGTATGTAATGGTCAGTGGGTCAGAGAAGTGCTCAGGGCAGAGAGAGTACCCCGGAGTGGGGACACCCTAGTCCCTATCCTAGGTGACCACAGCAGGGTTGGGGGTCGAGCCCCCCAGGAATCCTGGGCCCAGCCTTGTTGGGGTTACGAGGACTCTGCCAGACAGGAGAGTGGATGTCTGGAGTGGAGGACAGGAGTCCTCAAGGGCAGGGAGGCCACTGGGTAGAGGAAGTGGGAGCGAGGACTCAGATCCTTTCACTAGCCCACTTCACCGTGGTAGTGCAGAAGCCAGGAAAGTTCCCCACAATAGCAGGACTGTTCCCCCGCTTACACATACAATGTCTTTTAATATGGCCAATGGTAAAGTTATGCATCTAGGAACAAAGAATGTAGGCCATACTTACAGCCTGGGATACTCTATCCTGTGAAGCAGTGACTCTGAGAAAGGTTTGGTGGTCATGATGGAGAATAAGGTGAATGTGAGTTCCCATGGGCCCTGCAGCAGGACTGGGGCTCTTCCATTTCATGGATGGAGCAGGGGCCCTTGGAGACTCTTGGAGCAAAAGTATACAGGGTGGTTTGGGTAACACCAGTGGATCTACCACTACATGGTTCCACTGATCATTCCCCTCAGGGACAGTCATGCATCAGGCATGACGTTGTCTATTCGATTGTATTCTATTCTATACAGGTTCTTATACCATGCTTATCACTGTAGTATCTGAGTGTCTTCTAGTACTGCATCAGTGATGTGATTAACATCTGTCATATGTTGTTTGTTCTCTCATCTTCTCCCCAACGATAGGATTTGTTAGTAGCTTTGCTCTGCTGCCTAGGATTAGGTTCTTTCCCTGTTCCCCCAGGAATCTTACACATCTCTCTATTGCCCCACGCAGCTACTTCAACTGTGTGCTAGGGACCAGATTTGGCTCCAAGTGTGTAGTTGTATAAATTGCTCCATTATAGTCCACAACACTTTGTAGGAGCCATAGAAACAAAAGAGCCATTTCTAACACATTTTTAACAGGAGGTAGCTTCTGTTTCCATGGCCCATTTCATGATCAACACCGAAACGCAGGAATGAATTTACACTGAATGGATATCCGATATTTGAAAATTTAGTTACTGACCATCACGTATATACGGTATTAAAATGTACAAAAATTAACAATTCCCTGCTGCACTTATGAACTCCCTAGAGTAAGACCGAGTATTATCTTTACCCTTCAATTGTTGCAAGTATTTGTACTTTCTTTAAAAATGAAACACAATATCTTCAAAACCACACCTGGTTTTAGTCAGATTATTGCTCTAATTTAAAAAAAATCATCAAATAAGGTTATTTGCTTTCCCAGGAACTGTGTGGATGCAGAATATTTTGAGCTTGATTTATTATGAAGGCCATCGGGATGGAACAGCAAAAACTGAAACAATTGACAGAGTTCTATGGCTAGAGTACAATTCCAATAAAATGGATTATGGCAGTCGTCCATCACCACGTCTCTTTTCCACTCACCTGCCTTACTATTTAGCTCCAAGAGATCTGAGAAACAAAGGAGCAAAAGTAGGTGATGCTAATTTTACAAAGTAATTAAAATTAACCAAGAAAATGCATTGCTTTCTCCAATAAATCAGTCCAAATCCTCAGGGCTGGGTTGTCTGCCTCTCTCCAACAACCCTTCCAAAAGCAACCTTCCTCAAGGGATAGGGGCTCACATTCCTCCAAGGCCCCATTCCATCTCCCTAGACCCCAGCAGTGTGTGTGTGTGGAGGGGGCAGGAGAAACAAGTTCCAGTGTGACCTCAGGACTTCAGTGTCCAGATTCAGTGAAGATCCCATTTTTCATGGAACCGCTGTGCTTGGCCTCTGGGCCAAGCTGCTTCCTGCACCCCATGACTGTTCACCCAAAAGTGGGAGTTATGATCATTGCAGTCTGCATGTTTTCAATGTATATTAGAGACAAGGTGAGTGAAGTAATATCTTTTATTGGACCAGCTTCTGTTGGTGTGAGAGAGACACGCTTCTAAGCTTTATTACTTCACCCCACTGTCTCTCTAATATCCTGGGACCAACACAGCTCCAACAATACTGCATATTCCACACATATTGTAAGTTAGTGGTTTTGTGTTGTATGTAAGTATAAGCTGTTACATTCTCCATACAGGGGATATTTCATATCTCCTGCAAGTTTATACATAAGGAGACTTCTTGCCGAAGATGGGGCAGTGGAATGTGCCACATGCAGCTCAAGAGGTTGGGGGTGTGTGTGTGTGTGTGTGTGTGGAGCTCCCACTAAGCTAACTCTCATGGAGATATCTGACCTCTCCTGCTTTTCCTTAATCTAAAGGAAAAAGAAAAGGAGTACTTAGTACTCCTTTTCTTTTTGCGAATACAGACTAACACGGCTGTTACTCTGAAACCAATCTAAAGGAAGAGTCTCTCAGTGAAGGTTAATGGTGTCCCTTTAATGTTGCTGAGATTGTCAGTTTTTTTTATCTTGCAGGTTATTCATGTAGCCAGAAACCCTACGGATGTTGCGGTTTCCTATTTTCGTTTTAGCAAGCATGCATTCATATTTGAGACAGTTCCAGATTTTCATATTTTTCTGGAGAGGTTTTTAGCTGGGAAAGGTAAGGTTTCATTTACTGCTAAAAAGCCAAACCCTGTTCACTGAGCACAGCCTGAATAAACTATCCATGTCAGTAAATTATACAGAATGTGGTGCTGGTCAGAAGTCTCCCCCTTAGATGGGCGTGGGGCTCGGGTGGAAGGGCAGTTCTAAGGCTGGAGTGACTGCAGTAGGATCCACAGCTCACTAGAGAAATTCAGTGTGCAAAATCATTCCAGAGGAACTGTGCACCAATAAAGTGCATGTTGCCTGATTTAATTTATCTCAATTAGGTATTCACTCTGAAACCTATTAATGAATATTTAAATACATTTTGACAATTAAGTGCTGAAATAACTGAGATGAGCAGATGCTAATAAGCACTGTCCAGAGAAAACAGAAGTAGTAAGATGCTGATCACTTTAGTAGAAATATCCGACTACTGTGCTTAGTCCACAATGCCAAACTACCACCACACCCTCCCAAAAGCCAAAAAGACTCAGCTGTCACCTGTCCAGCTCCTGAATTCTCCCTTAATTATTTCTTACAATGCAATGTTCTCTCTAATGCAGCTAATATCCCTCTGATATACTTATAGAGAGGCTATAAATACCAGGGAGGGAGAGGAATTATTTAAACCCAGTACCAATGTGGACACAAGAACAAATGGATATAAACTGGCCATCAGGAAGTTTAGACTTGAAATTAGATGAAGGTTTCTAACCATCAGAGGAGTGAAGTTCTGGAGCAGCCTTCCAAGGGGACCAGTGGGGGCAAAAGACATATCTGGCTTCAAGACTAAGCTTGATAAATTTGTGGAGGGGATAGTATGATGGGATAGCCTAATTTTTGGCAATAAATTGATCTTTGACTATTAGCGGTAAATATGCCCAATGGCCTGTGATGGGATGTTAGATGGGGTGGGATCTGAGTTACTATAGAGAATTCTTTCCTGGGTGTCTGGCTGCTGAGTGTTGCCCACAAGCTCAGGGTTTAGCTGATCACCATATTTGGGATCGGGAAGGAACTTTCCTCCAAGGCAAGTTGGCAGAGGCCCTGGGGGGTTTTCACCTTCCTCTGCAGTGTGGGACACAGGTCACTTGCTGGAGGATTCTCTGCACCTTGAAGTCCTTAAACCATGATTTGAGGACTTCAGTAGCTCACACGTAGGTTAGGAGTTTATTACAGGAGTGGGTGGGTGAGATTCTGTGGTCTGTGTTGTGCAGAAGGTCAGCCTAGATGATCATAATGGTCCCTTCTGACCTTAAAGTCCCTGACTCTATGACAATTTAAGTTCACAGTAAAATAACTTGTTTATTAATAAAACCAGGAATAGTGCACACTTGTTCATATTTAATTCAATTAAAAAAAATCTTCCATTTTTTGCTGAAGTTGCTGCAGACTCTCCAGTTTGCCACACTGGAGAGCTGAAGAAACCATGAAGATCCTCACTTTGGACTTTAAGCCAGGTTGCCACAAAGGACACAGGATTTTGGATAATACCGTGGCATTTAGTTCTAGGCAGCTCACAAAAAATATAATAGAAATTATTATCCAAAAGTAAACTATCCAGAGCAGGGATCGGCAACCTTTGGCACGTGGCCCACCAGGGTAAGCCCCCTGGTGGGCCGGGCCAGTTTGTTTACCTGCTGCGTCCACAGGTTCAGCCGATCACAGCTCCCACTGACCACAGTTGCCGCTCCAGGCCAGTGAGGGCTGCAGGAAGCTGCACGGGGCCGAGAGATGTGCTGGCCGCCACTTCCTGCAGCCCCCATTGGCCTGGAGTGGTGAACCGTGGCCAGTGGGAGCTGTGATCGGCTGAACCTGAGGATGCGGCAGGTAAACAAACTGGCCCGGCCCACCAGGGGGCTAACCCTGGCGGGCCACGTGCCAAAGGTTGCTGATTCCTGATCCAAAGCATAAATATGTTGTACTGGGTAAAGTACCATTGTATGAGGCCAGTGAAGTCTAGGTAAAAGGTAAAAGCACAACTTGTTGGCTATGTAACTGTCTGTAAAACCCAAGTCAGGTGTAAGCCACAAGGGGGTCTTGGGGGTCTAACTGCCATTTTAGGGGCCTAAACACAAAATGTAGATTCTCACAAGCCCCATTCAGCTGCCATTAACTCTGTAGGTGCCTAAATTCCCTAGATGCCTAAGTTTTCCCTGGCAAAGTCCCCTAGGAGCCTCCATTGGGCATGTGCACAGATATCTCAGTCCTGACACATCTGAGCAGCTTGGTTCTTTGCTCACGTGGCAGGATTCACAAAGTAGGCGGTCCCCTGTCTATCTTGCCCATGTAACTGTATCCAGTAGGTATGCTCAGAGGCCACCTTATAGACCATCTACCACGTCAGGACCCACATAACAACACAGCCAGTAGAGGTGGTGCCCCTTTTTACTCTATCACACAGGAGTTGGAGCACTTAGAGGATGTGGGATACCCTTGCTGAAATTCCTGCTTTCACACATGTCCTAACCACTGGGTTATGGAGTCTTCTGGAGTGAGACAATTTCCTCAATCTTTCCTGTTGAAGTTTTCCACTAGTGTTTAAAGGAGGGACTTGAACAGTCATTCTCAGCCCTTCTTCTGACAGTAGGGTGCTAAAGTGTTGATGATTGAATTATTTTGCTCTCAGAGATCATTAACATTCAATTATTTTTCCCCCTTGTAAGTACTTGCTAGATCCTGGTTTGATCACATCAGAGGCTGGTGTGCCCACAGAGCTGATTACAATATTCTCTTTCTTACTTATGAGGAGATGAAGAAGGTGAGGCCTGTTGATATCATTATATCTAAACACTGAAGTGGCACAAACTTTGTATCTCTGGGCCAGGGCTGCCTTGCATCCCTTCCTTCTCCCCTACTCACAGTGTCCCATTCTCCTATCCCCTTTGTCAGGGACGACCCCCAACCCACTCCCTCAGTTATGCCAGAGGCTCTGTGTGCCTCACCTCGCACCAGGCAGGCAAGTCGCCATACGGGTCTCCCGGTCATCACAAACCCAGCTATCTATGTTTCTAACGATCAAATCTCCCATTACTAACACCTGCCTTTTCCTAATGACTGGAGTTCCCTCCCCCGGAGAGATAACCTCAGTGCGAGAGGATACCCCAACATCATCTGGAAGGAGGGTCCCAACTATGGGAAGGTTTCCCTCTGTTCCCATTGACTGCTCTCCTTCTCTGGGCCTTTCATCCTCCTTAACAGTGCAGGGGCTGTCTGACCAGAGGTGGGACAAATCTACAGTGTCCCGGAAGCCTCACCAACAAACCTCTCTGCCTCCCTTAGCTCCTCCAGTTCCGCCACCCTGGCCTCCAAACAGGGCCACCTCTAGGCACCAGCAAAACAAGCAGGTGCATAAGGCGGCACATATCTAGGGGCAGCGTTCCGGTGCTGGCCATGCCGCCCCTAGAAATGTGCCCCTGCCGCCCCAGCTCACTTCCGCCTCCGCCTGCTCCCCTGAGTGCTCTGCCACCGCTCCGCTTCTCCCCAGTCCCTCCCAGGCTTGCTGCACGCAAAACAGTTGTTTTGCGTGGCAAGCCTGAGAGGGAGGGAGGAGAAGTGGAGCGGTGGCATGCTCGGGGGAGGCGGCTGTGGTGGAGTGGAGGTGAGCTGGGGAGGGGAGCGGTTCCTCTACGCCCCCCCCCGCTACTTCCTGCGCTCTCCCCCACCTTCACTCATCTCCGCTCCGCCTGCTTCCCTGAATACACTGTTACCTAGGTTAATGACAGGGTTTTGTTTAAATCAAGAAATTTATATTATAGTTTAGTGTAAAGGTTTTAAAGAATGGCAAGTGTACCTTGCCCCCTTCCCACTCCCCTTCCAAACTACCTCTCGAAACTCCTTGTTAGCGGCCCCTGTTCGCAAAGGGGCCCTTAGATTTTATTTCTTTGGCTAATTTCATACTCTAAATAACCCCTGAAAGCTGTAGAGACAAAATCAGTTCCGATGCTCACCATGTGTGAAGTTTCCCAGAAACACTAGACAGAAATGCTTTCAGTGTTCTCGAATGTTCACGTTTTAATTTCTTGAAGATGACCCTTCCCTTTTACAAGTGGCACAAAATGAATGTTACCCTCCACAAGAGCTTATTGAACATTTTCATTTTTAAAATATATTGACAAACTTTTCTCACAGATCAAAAGACAGCTGCACTACTTTGCTCAGCAAACATTTAAGACATTGCATTGAGCAAAGGAGTGCAGCTCTCTTTTAATCTGTGAGAAATGGTGCCTGATGCATTGTCACACAGCGATACACCCTCACTCAGCAGTCTTAGTTTCCTGAAGCCAAGTGTTTCCTGGGGACAGAAAGTTGTGATTGGAAGTCTCGGCAGCGAGCTTCAACACGTCCTGTGCCAGGATCTGCAGGATTAAATTAGATTTGGTTGCTTCTGCCTTAGCTTTGCAAAGAAAATGTCCTTTGCCTCGTTCCAGGAGGTTGCCTTCCATGGACTCATAGTTTGCCCTGGGATCAGTTTTCATTTTATCAAATGTAGCATTTTCCACAACAGTGTCCAGCTCTTTTTCATTTAGCTGCTTTCCTAAGAATTTTCAGATTTTCAGTAGGAAGATATACACACACACACACACACACACACACACAGAACATGAAAAAATGTTCTCTGTATATATATGTTCCTACTGTATTTTCCAATGCATGCATCTGATGAAGTGGGTTTTAGCCCAGGAAAGCTTATGCCCAAATACATTTGTTAGTCTCAGAGGTGCCACAACTGCTCCTCTCTCTTTTTGGTGATACAGACTAACACGGCTACCACTCTGAAACCTTTCAGATATAAAGTGATTGACTGGTCTCACCTTCTTCATCTCCTCGTAGGTGAGGAAGAGAATATTGAAGTCATCCCTGTGGATGTACCAGCCTCTGATGTGATCGAACCAGGAGACAGCCAATATTTATGAAGGAGAAAAATTATAGAAATAAACGTTAATGATCTCAAACAGAAAAACTGTTCAATTATTGACATTTTTGCATCCTAATAATCTCCCAAGCACAGCTGCAGAATCGAGGGAGCAGACTTCCTTTTTTCAGTTTCTCTTCCCTCTGCTGTTGGGGGGATATTTGGGCTTACAGAGATGTTATTCCAGTTCCTGTTTTTATTCACAGCCTTATTCTGGATTATCTTTCACCTTAAACGTGAGATAAAGGACAGGCCAAGTCCAGCTTCTCATCTAGGGATCTGAGGACAAGTTTTGTTTTTTTCCACAAACAGACAGACCATTACATGATAACTAATACACATTGCACTGTTACCTCTAGAATCCACTGGTACCATAGAATGGTACTTGCACCCAGCACAACATATTTGCACTTTTTTGTCCTGGATTATTTACCCATAGATAATATTTTCCATTGCTTTTGATGGATTAGTGATCACAAACTTAGAATTAAATTGATAGATTCCTAGATTAATAGATTCTCTGGCCAGAAGGGACCATTGTGGTCATCTAGTCTGACTTCCTGTATAACGCGAGCCATTAAACTTCCCCCAATAACTCATAAACATATCTTTTGGAATAACATCCAATCTTGATTTAAAAATTGTCATTGATCGAGAATCTACCATGAGCCATGGTAAATTGTTACAGTGGTTAATTACTCTCACAGTTAAACATTTATGACTTATTTCCCGTCTAAATTTGTCTAGCTTCAACGGCCAGCCATTGAATTATATTATACCTTTCTCTGCTAGATTGTTCCTGATGTAGGTTCTTGCAGACTCTAATCAAGTCATCCCTTAAATTTTGCTTTGTTAAAATAAACAAACAGATTGAGCTCCTTGAGTCTATTGCTATAAGGCACATTTTCGAATCCTTTAGTCATTCTCATGGCTCTTCTCTGAGCCCTCTCCAATTTATCTGCTTCCTTCTTCAATTGTGCGCACCAGAACTGGACACGGTATTCCAGCAGTGGTCACACCAGTACCAAATACAGGGGCAAAATAATCATGTCAGTGTTGATGCCCAGGGTGAAACTAATCTCTTCCATTCCTCTCTGTCATTTGATACTACTTCCATCCACTCAGTGGTGTTATGATAAACTATTGTGACCTCCCTGTGAAGGGTTCTTTTTAGGGTCTCTTGGGCTCCCTCATTTCCTAACCCAGTTGGTTTCCACTTGACAGCTTCATGTGGAACTCTGTGTGTTGGCATGTGAAGTGCAGGTCCTACATATGTCCAATACTTCCTCCTAATTCTGCTGGAAATAAGCTGCTGGCTGGTGATTCCTTGGATATATTTATTGGATGGAGAGAGGTCATCACCAATGTCCAGAATCTTTGTAGGCACCTATTTTCGAAGGAGTCTGATTTTCTGTTTAACATTTTTTCAGATATTTAGCTATCAAAGCCATATGTTAGCACAGAGACGTTTGAGTTGAAAATTCTCAGTTTTGCTTTGGTACTGTATATCTTTGATGTCCATGTGCTGTTGAGTTTAGTGGACAAGGCGGATGCTTTTCCTAACCTTGATGTCACATTATTCTTGATGTTCCTGTTGGCTAGAATAGCACTTCCCAGATAGATGAATTATTCCACTTTCTTGATGTTTTTGCCTTCTAATATGATATTACCGCTTGACGTCTGAGTTTCAAGGATGTCAGTAACTGATTCTGAGCCCTGTTTGACCTGCAGATTTTGCCAGGTTGTCTTGCTGAGAGTGCAATCCACACCATCCTCCAGATCATTTATGAAGATATTGAACAAAACCGGCCCCAGGACTGACCCCTGGGGCACTCCACTTGACACCGGTGCCAACTAGACATGGAGCCATTGATCACTACCCGTTGAGCCCGACAATCTAGCCAGCTCTCTACCCACCTTATAGTGCATTCATCCAGCCCATACTTCCTTAACTTGCTGACAAGAATACTGTGGGAGACCGTGTCAAAAGCTTTGCTAAAGTCAAGAAACAATACATCCACTGCTTTCCCTTCATCCACAGAACCAGTAATCTCATCATAAAAGGCGATTAGATTAGTCAGGCATGACCTTCCCTTGGTGAATCCATGCTGACTGTTCCTGATCACTTTCCTCTCATGTAAGTGCTTCAGGATTGATTCTTTGAGGACCTGCTCCATGATTTTTCCAGGGACTGAGGTGAGGCTGACTGGCCTGTAGTTCCCAGGATCCTCCTTCTTCCCTTTTTTAAAGATTGGCACTACATTAGCCTTTTTCCAGTCATCCGGGACTTCCCCCATTCGCCACGAGCTTTCAAGGATAATGGCCAAGGGCTCTGCAATCACAGCCGCCAATTCCTTCAGCACTCTCGGATGCAACTCGTCCGGCCCCATGGACTTGTGCACGTCCAGCTTTTCTAAATAGTCCCTAACCACCTCTATCTCCACAGAGGGCTGGCCATCTCTTCCCCATTTTGTGATGCCCAGCGCCGCCGTCTGGGAGCTGACCTTGTTAGTGAAAACAGAGGCAAAAAAAGCATTGAGTACATTAGCTTTTTCCACATCCTCTGTCACTAGGTTGCCTCCCTCATTCAGTAAGGGGCCCACACTTTCCTTGGCTTTCTTCTTGTTGCCAACATACCTGAAGAAACCCTTCTTGTTACTCTTGACATCTCTTGCTAGCTGCAGCTCCAGGTGCAATTTGGCCCTCCTGATATCTTTCCTACATGCCCGAGCAATATTTTTATACTCTTCCCTGGTCATATGTCCAACCTTCCACTTCTTGTAAGCTTCTTTTTTATGTTTAAGATCCGCTAGGATTTCACCATTAAGCCAAGCTGGTCGCCTGCCATGTTTACTATTCTTTCGACTCATCGGGATGGTTTGTCCCTGTAACCTCAACAGGGATTCCTTGAAATACAGCCAGCTCTCCTGGACTCCCTTCCCCTTCATGTTAGTCCCCCAGGGGATCCTGGCCATCTGTTCCCTGAGGGAGTCGAAGTCTGCTTTCCTGAAGTCCAGGGTCCGTATCCTGCTGCTTACCTTTCTTCCCTGCATCAGGATCCTGAACTCAACCAACTCATGGTCACTGCCTCCCAGATTCCCATCCACTTTTGCTTCCCCCACTAATTCTACCCGGTTTGTGAGCAGCAGGTCAAGAAAAGCGCCCCCCCCAGTTGGCTCCCCTAGCACTTGCGCCAGGAAATTGTCCCCTACGCTTTCCAAAAACTTCCTGGATTGTCTATGCACCGCTGTATTGCTCTCCCAGCAGATATCAGGAAAATTAAAGTCACCCATGAGAATCAGGGCATGCGATCTAGTAGCTTCCGTGAGTTGCCGGAAGAAAGCCTCATCCACCTCATCCCCCTGGTCCGGTGGTCTATAGCAGACTCCCACCACCACACCACTCTTGTTGCACACACTTCTAAACTTAATCCAGAGACACTCAGGTTTTTCCACAGTTTCGTACCGGAGCTCTGAGCAGTCATACTGCTCCCTTACATACAGTGCTACTCCCCCACCTTTTCTGCCCTGCCTGTCCTTCCTGAACAGTTTATAACCATCCATGACTGTACTCCAGTCATGTGAGTTATCCCACCAAGTCTCTGTTATTCCAATTACGTCATAGTTCCTTGACATCACCAGGACCTCCAGTTCTCCCTGCTTGTTTCCAGCAACAGATATTTATTTGTGTGCATTGTGTCTGGTATATTGGTAAAGTATTTCAGTGAAAAACATATCCTTAAACTTGAATCCTAGTAAGCATGAATTTCTTGCTCTTTCAAAAAAGATTGTAGCTGGAGATATTTTTAGAGAATTGTAATGGATACAATGTTTAATAAGTAATGCTAAAATGCATTGCTGAACAGCACAACCAATTTCTCCAACAATTTGGAGCTGAGAATTTCTGGAAAACCACACAGACAGCTGAGCCGCATGGTGGTGCACAGGAAGAACAGCCAGCCAGAAGCCATGAAGAGAAAAACTCACTGCACCATCAACATGGTCTTAAAATTGTGAAAACCTACATGAGCAATATAAGATTTCCAGATGTCTGTAGTTTAAATTGTGCTCTGTGCAGCTTACGAGATGATGTTGTTCCATTTACTTTTACTGTCCCTGTAACTTTAAGGAGTCTTTCTGCATGGGAAACGGGGCTGAGCTAAAAAGCCAATCAGGAGGAAGGTTCCTATGGATTGAGAGGTTGCACTGATGGAGCTCATGCGGTGCAAGCTCTGCACCATGCATCTGCTCATCTTATTATAGGTGTTACTGCAACAGAGAGAAGGAAGCTGCAAGGGTGACTGTGAAGGGAGTCTCATGGGGAAGTGGATGCACGGCACATGCCACCTTTCATGGGAGATCCAGGTAGCAGTGTAAGAGATTGGCATCGCTCCCACAAGGCAGTTCTCACACTTTCTCTACAATTACAGCAGGCCAGTACCGCACACCTTCAGTGTGAATGACTCTCTGTTTAGATTAAGGAAAGCAACACAGAAGGGCAGGGCAGCCATCTCCATGAGAGAGAGCTTAGTGTGAATCCCTGGCCCTGGGAGATCCTTCCTCTTGAGCTGCATCTGGCACAGTCCTGCCCCCTATCATTAGCAAGAAGTTTCCTTTTGTTTAAAGATGCAGGAGACATAAAACATGGATAGCATTAGAGCTTACAGTTACATAGCTACAGACACCACAACAAAAAAACCACTGTAATTTACAATATAACATGCAAACTGTAATGATCCTAACCCATCAATAATGCCCCTTTTAGGGTGAGCTGTCATGATGAGGATTAAGCAGCTCCGTTCTTGGCCCAGAGGCCAAGCACAGCAGTCCCATGAAAAATGGGATCTCCACTGAAACTGGACACTGAAGTCCTAAGGTCTTGATTGAACTTGTCTTCCCCCCTTTGGCTGGGTTTAAGGACATGGAATGCAGCTTTGGAGGAAGTGAGCTCCATCCCCATGCAGGGGAGATTTGCTTTTGGAAGGGTGGTTGGGGGGAGGACAGACAGACAGGCTCAGAGGATTTATTGGTGAAAGCTACAAGTTTTCCTGGGTAATGTTAAATTGTAAAAATAGTTTCACCTACTTTTGCTCTCTTGTTCCTCAGATCTCTTGGAACTAAATAGTAAAGCAAAGAGACAAGGTGATGGAGGATGGTCATAATGGATATTAGTTACGTTATACTACAGCCTTGGGACTCTGCATTTTGTTTCCATAATTTCAGTTCCATCTCGATGGCCTTCAAGCTTGATGATAAATCAAGCTCAAAATATTCTGAGTCCACACAGTCCCTGGGAAAGAAAATAGCCTTATTTGAAACAGCTTTGATGCTAATTTTATTTGTAATATGTAATTATCTGCCATAATCACATAATCTCTTCAAAACTGTGTCTCATTCTATTTTATAAATGAAGTACAAAAGTTTGTCTTAAAGGGAATCCATTAATGCAGCAGGGATGGGAATCCAAACGGCATTATATTTTTGTACGTTTTAGTACAAAAAAACCTGTACAACAGACCCTCGCTAGAACGTGTGTCTATATAATGCGAATTTGGATACAATGCGGTCACAGCCATGGATCCCAAATTTAAGTACAGAACAGTACAATTTTTTTTGAGTATAGACGTGATGAATCAACCACTGAGCACTCTCCTGTTGACTCTAGTACACCACCAGAACCAGGAGCGCAAGCATTTAACCAATTCTAGCTCTCATCTCTATCTTTTTCCTTTTATGAATAAACCTTTAGATTTTAGATTCTAAAGGATTGGCAACAGTGTAATTTCTGGGTAAGATCTAACCTGGGTCTGGGGCTTGGTCCTTTGGGATTGAGAGAACCTTTTTCTTTGACTGGGGTATTGGTTTTCATAACCATTTGTCCCCATAACAAGTGGCACTGGTGGTGATACTGGGAAACTGGAGTGTCTAAGGAAATTGTTTGTGTAATTTATGGTTAGCCAGTAGGGTAAAAGCAAAGTCTTCTCTGTTTGGCTGGTTTGGTTTTCCTTGGTGTGCAAAGGAACCCCAGCTTGGGCTGTAACTGCCCTGCTTTAAGCAGTTTGTCCTAAATTGACACTCTCAATTGGGTCCCACCAAAGCCAGCATCATTACAACTTTGTGATGGGGTGTGCACCCCACACCAGCCCTGATAGAGTTGATGAGGGCTTGAGAAGTCAATTAGGTTACCTGTTGTCATCTGTGAGAGGGAGGGCCAGGATTAATTAAGAGTAAAGCCCACTTGGGGGAAAGGCTGGGACAGCCCTGGGGGTGGGGTTACTCAGGAAGACCAGGGCTTTATAAAGCCCTCTCCTAAGTGACCAGAGGAGCTAGCAACCAGGGGAGTTTTGCAAGGGAGTTGTTAAGGGGAGCTGTGGGGGGGCTACATACATGTACCATTTCTTAAACTTCTTTAGAGGTAAGGCAAAAAACACCCCCCCTCCATTAAAAGCAAAACAACGACAAAGGAACAAGCTGCAGGAGTAAAAAGAGAATGCGGGCAGAAGCCCAGCAACAGAGTGGGGGCTACCCAGTTTATTGCACCCAATGCAGCACGTATGATTACCTGCTCTGTGGGCAGGTGGCCTATGTGTGCATTCAGTGCAAGGAGCTCCTGGCCCTCAGAGACCGTGTATGGACTCTGGAGACCACGGTGACTCAGCTGGAGGAGCTAAGGGAGACAGAGAAGTACATAGATGAGACTTTCCGGGACACAGAAGACTGGCTCCACCCCTGGTCCGACAGCATCTGTGCTATTGAGGAGGATGAAACTCTCAGGGAAGGAGAGCCCTCCCTCACACCTCAACCCCCACCCCTGTGCCCCCTCCTGCACCCAAACTCCCTCCCTCTTCGTGAACCAGAATGTTTGACTTTCCGGCACCCCCCACTCCCCCAACACTCCAGATAACAAAGCTGTTACTGTATCTCTTTAAACTCAGCCCAAAGCTGTCAAGCTGAGAAAGCAAAAGTTGAGCAGCAAAAAGATCTGGGGAGCGACCAGCTTTATCTACTTATGCAAGAACAGTCTTGGGGAGTTTATTGTTTTGCTTCCCAAGTGCACACTAGGGGCAGAACCATACCAATGCGCAGTGCCCAGAGAATCCTCTCTCTTGGGGACCCCATAAAATGTTGAATTTGATACTTTGGTTTTGTTTTCCCAATAAATCTGCTAATCTCCATGTTCAGTAATGGAGCTTTTAAATCATATTGAGGAATAATATTTTTTTACAGGTAGATGTGTCTATGGAAGAGCACCATGTGATAAAATAGTTGGGTCCTAAGATAAACCTCATTCTGCGACATAAATTAGAAATGTTCTTAAATAATGATATGCTCTCACCCAGCAGGGCTGCAGTCACCTTGAAAATTCTCCCCCTTCCTGCTTTCTGAATGCAATCAGCCCCCCTGCTAACTTTATTATTTGCATTCTTTTGTTCAATTTTTAAAAAAATTCAACTTCCTTTTACCCTTCAGGCTGCACTACAAGCTCTACAGAAGTTTTCAGCTTGATGGACACTGCAAAAGGGCTGGTCTAGGGTGGTCACTCATATGCAGGAGTACAGGAGTTATAACCTTTCTACAAATCTCAAATTCCAGCACTGATGTGTAGAATGGCATCAGGCCAGCCAGGTGCAACAGTTGTACTCCTACACAAACCCGTTTCTCCCTTAACTTTTCCACCCACCTCTGCTGACACAGCAGGAACTACCCATTGCCAGTTGAAAGCTCCATCGTCATGCTGATACTGTAAAACAAACGATGGCTTAGATTACATTTACTTTCACCAGTCAACTCTTTAACACACACTGGTGTTGTGACTTCTTTGTTGGATAACCACACCAAAAAAAGCATTTGAGGATCAGATTCCCATGCCACTCAGCTTATTGCCAAAGAACAGCGATGGAAAATATTTCCACTGCATACAGTTCACTGCTGAAGCTCATAAGATATTCAATTCATTCACAGATTTACTGACGGAGATGTTTTAGTAATATATAATAAAATAATATTTACCTTCTCTGCTCTGTTTCTGCTGCTCCAAGACACAAGCCCACACTCCTGCCTTCCACTTGAATAAACAAGACTGATACTCACTCCTAGAAACAGGAGAATACTTTCTTTACAGCTGGTATGCAACCTGATTGTAGTTCTATGGGGGTGGAGTTTTTTTCCCCTTGATGTAAGTAGCGTCAGAATGAGCTCTACCCTGACAAATGATGGTGAGCTGTGGAAAAGGACTTCAAGGGCTGATCTCATTTGCATGGGCACGCCCACCCTGCCTAGCATGATGGGACTGCTTGCCCAAATGGTCACTTTGACTGCTGTAGGATCCCCAGTCTCTTTGTTATTGGGGCAGGAGTAACAAAGTGTTGTTATCCTGGTTCTGTGAATCAAGGACAGTAGAACTGTACTTTGCATTTTATGACGGAGGGACTCGCCCTCAGACGCAAGGGTAAGCCTAATACAGTAGGAAACTAAATGCAGGTAAATCTCACCCTCAGAGATGTTTCAATAAGTTTCTTTCACAGACTAGACTCCTGTCTACTCTGGGTCCAGCAATCGCTTACACCCCCGTAGTTACTGTCCTTTGTTCCAGTTTCTTTCAGGCATCTCTTCAGGGTGGAGCCAGTTGAAGACAAAATGGAGGGATTTCCAGGGCCTTTTATATTCTCTCTCTTGTGGGCGGAAACCCCTTTGTTCTCCTTGCTGCAAAATCACAGCAACACGATGGGTCTGCAGCCACCTGGGCACGTCACATGTCTATGAACGATTCAGCTTTTTGCAGTCTGACGCTATTGTTTACATGTTAGTTTGAATGGGTCCAGGAAAGCTCAGGTGTGGACTGGCATCTCCCAAAGTCCATTGTCAGTGAAGTGTTTCTTGATTGGGCACTTACTGAGAATAGTCCTTTCTCAAGAAGCTGACCAAATGCTTCAGTGAGGCTACTTAGAATCAAACAAATACATAGCCAATATTCATAACTTCAAATACAAAAATGATACAGACAGACAGCATAATCGTAACCAGCAAACTACAACCTTTCCATAGACATGCCACTTGGCCTCCTCTGTACAAGAACTGGTGCAACCATAGGACCCTGGTTGCAAGTGATCTCTACGGTCACAGTTTATGTCAGTTACGTCACACCTCTTATTCAGGATTTGTACAACAATAGCTTACGTGGCACCCATTGTTATGAGATCTTAAAAGAATGAATATGAGACCTTCAAAATCCCAATAATAGAGACTAAACAACATGCTGCTCCGCGGCCAGCCTGCCTATGACTATCATGGCCACATCTGGGCTGTTGCAGGCAATTTTCATTTAAAAATTTCAGTACAGCATCAGTGACTACTTCTTCTACAGCATCAAAATCAACATTATAGTGCTTCGAAGCTTTCACTTTCTCACTCATTTCTCAAACTATCTCCTGTCAGAAATTTTAAGCCAAAAGGAATTTGCAAATGCTGGGAAAGGGGTAACAAATAGAATGGAATATTTCATGCAACCTTCTCTGTGGTATTGCTACTGTGATTCCATGGATTTCCTTTTATTTTTTCTGAATTTATTGGCCATTAATGTTACCAACTGACCTCTTCATACCACGTCATGGGACAGGGCATATAGGAAGTTCTGAGCAGTTCTCTGTCTACTCTTCTCGAGTTTGGATACCTTAGTTAAGTCCCTTAACTTCTTTCACACAGAATAATCCTTATTTCTTTCTTTATATATAAATATTTTATTGCCAAGAAAAAAAGGGACTTAATTTTCAGCAGTCACCAGGGGCCTGATTTTCACACTCTGGGTAATCACAAGGACAAGCAGTTATTGTTCAAATTGTTGTATCCATGTCAACAGTGCTAACATGTTTTTTCCTCAGTTCTGGAATTCCATTCCCACGGACTCTTTCCCAATCTTGGATTGAGCTTGACATGGTGAGATGTTTTCAAATGATTCCTACACGGCATATGACTCGTGGGTGTGTGGGTTCTGGCAGGGTGCTGATCTTACCACATAATGGAAAGGAGAGAATAAATCAAAGGTGCAGCACTAGCAGGCTGCTGGTGGACTAAAGGCGTCTACAAGGATGTGGGTGCAGCAGAGTCAGCCTAGTTATTCACTTCATTTCCACAACTTGCAGGTTGAAAAAGGGGGTGCATAGTAAAGGTGAGTGAGGAGCAAAGCCAGACTAATAACTGATGTTTGCTTCCGCAGTCTGCATTTGCTTTGGACAATGTTAGAGTCGTGTGTGTGCACAAAAGGTGCAAAAGTCTCAGAGCCTGGGTAAACAGAATTGGGCTCATGGGTTTGGGCTGTGAGGCTAAAAATAGCAGTGTAGACATTCCTGCTCAGGCTGGAGCCTGGTTTCTGAGGCTGTCTCCACAGGGTTTCAGAGCCCAAACAGGAACGTCTACACTGCTATTGACCTGGGCTCTGAGATTTGGTGTCATGGGTTTTTCTTTGCAGTGTAGCTATATGCTAGATGTTTCTGTGTGCTGTACAGAGTTCTAGATAGGGTGTAGTCCCTGATAAACAACAGGGAAAACTGGAACTAAACCTTTATGGAAACCTGTTTGTTTGTCTGTAGTTGTAGAAGTTTCCTTTAATATCTCTTGTTTAAGAAGAACTGTGATTGTTCCTATCACGGCTTAGTGTCAGACATAAACCTGAGAGAGAACAAGGCTTTATCTACACTTGCTAGCGTAGCTATACCTGAGTTTGTTGCCCCAGAGTTTTTCAACTTTAAGAGGCCACAGAATGGCAAAATGGATACAACAGTCTGCCATCAAATTCAAAGAGGGGGAAGGTGCCACCCAGGTGAGCCCTCATTTATGCCACAGAAGATGAACACATTTTCAGAGCTTGTGTGTTTGAGAAGCGAGCAGAAATGAATGACTTTGAGATAGTCCTTCAGAAGTTTAATGATTACTTTGTGCCTGAACAAAGTATTATCCATGGTGGAGCTTGTTTTCACCCACACAGTCAAAAGCTTAGAGAATAAGCCAAAGTATGTGTTAGAAATGTGCCCCTTCTAGTGCAACAGAGACTTTGCATCCAGTAAAAACAAGCACATTTGGAACAGAAAATTAACCGACATTTTTTAAAAGGATTTTAGAGAAGAAGAAGCCATCAAAATTTGATCTGGCCTTCCAGAATGCATTTGAGATGGCATGCTCTTAAAAAAGATTAAAAGCCCAGTAACTAGTCAAGAGACTACTAAAAAGGCTTATTGATATTCTTAACTTAGGAAGGAGAGCAGACAAAATAAACTTACACAACCCCTTTGTGCAGACGGCACTCAGAAGCAGCACCATGGACATGGAACTATTGTGACTCACACATACAGGAACGACTATCCAGCATTGAATGCAAAGGGCAGAAAATGCCACCATGTCAGTCATTTTTCAGAAGAGTGCAGAACAAAATGGGTAACAGAGGTAAAACCTGTGTATGCTCATTAGGGACTGCCAGAAAGCAACAATTCCATCTTACAAAAAGTGTCAAGGTTTTGAAATGTTGTTTCCATTCCAATGAGGAAAGGAAATGAATATTCACTATTTTTCATTAAAAGTGTCTGAGAGAGAGAGAGAGAGAGAGAGAGAAACCCCAGCATAACCAATAGCCCATCTGGTACTTTGGGCATACACATGAGATGTGGAAAACACAGGCCTGCAAACCTGAGTTTCCCATTTGCTAAGTGATTGCCCTAACCACCAGAGCAAAAAAAATTTCAACTGGCTCTAATGACAATGCAGAGCCTTTCTTCCTAGGGTAAGTCAGTTGTTAGGACACTGAAGTATGGTTATCAAATTTGTTCATTATGACACACTAGTTGGGTGGGAAGGAATTAATGGGTGGAGGGCATCCAGGTTCACAAACTAATAAAATTTGGCCAAATTCACTGGCTTAATTTAGAGTTTTGCTTGGACTTTTCAGACTGTATCTGAGAATTGTGTGAAGAAAAGGAGGGACACAGGTCAACCCAAGCTGGCCCAAATCTTCCGAAAGGTTCACTTTCATAGTGAAACCTAAGAGCAGGTGTGTCCTGTTTACAGGTTTAATTATGAAAGCTTTGCCTAGGTTTAATTAATTTATTTTATATCACATGAGACTTGTTAATATTGTGAAAGACCAGGCTCCTTTCCATTGATGCCAGCACTTCACATCTCAATGTAATTCGATGGTGTGACTAGATATGATCTGCTTGGACACGTTTATGGTTCCATACATTAGCTGTAAGGATACTGACAAGTCTCACCTTAATCATTTCTTCATAGGAAAGGAAGAGAATATTGAAGTCATGCCAGTGTGTGTACCGCCCTCTGACATAGTCAAACCATAAGCTTCCCATAACTCTTAGAGAAACAAACCCAGAAACAGATGTTCATAAACAATCTGACCACTGCCTATTCCATGCGCTATTAGTGGGATGTTTGGGTTTATAAACTGGATTGGCTGGAAGTTGTGAACTAATTGGCTGATTTCAGCTAATGTAATTACCTTTCCCAATTTAATTGCACTCATGCTGGGATTATAAAACCTTTTCCCCAATCAAATCACAAAATGCTACATCCATGCCTGCTGTAAATATTCATGGAAAAATGAAAATAGAAAATATGTTGTATGTATTCAAAAATGCTCTGCCATTCATCTTTCACACCCTCCTTCTCTCCTACCTGTCTCTTCCCCCATTCTGTTTTTCCATCCTCACTTTCTTTTCCCTCTTTTCCCCTTTCTGAAGCAGGATTTCTAACAATATCTCCACTTCACCCCATTCACTCCACTTCAGCCATGGCCACCAAGGAAAATTAACCAGGTCCATAAAAGGGAACCTAGTGCTACTGCTTCTGACTATGCTCCTCTCGGGGCTACAAAGAATAACTGACTCACTCAAACATTGCTTGTTCCTTGAAGATGCCTCCTGACCAACACCAGAGGGAAGCAGGGCTGGTGGCAGAGGCTATCATTTCATAGCCCTGATCACAAGCACCAGTGATGATCTGTTCAGAGGTTGGAGATTGGCAGCATGGTGATTGTTTGAAGATGGGGGTGCGGGAAAGAAGTTGAGGGGAGGGTATTCTAAAGATGGGCAAGAAGGAGAGAAAACGGAGGAGGAATTGGAAAATTTAAAATTACAAAAGGATTTCAGATGTATTCTGATATTTTGTTGGTTTTTATATATCTTTTTAGACTTTTTCTGAGATAAATGCCAAGTATATTTTAGATGGGTTGTTTTTTAACCATTTAATAAATGCAACAACACACTCCAGTCTACACCCAATGTGCACCAATTGGCTACACTGGGCCACACAAGGCACATCCAAAGTGTAAGTATGTAAACTGCTGAATGTGCACCCTGGAAAACTTTAAGGCTTCTTTAAACAAGCATTTAATTCCATTTTCTGTGTTATTGGTTTATAAAATGACATGAGCTTTTTTTAAAAGAAATCCTCATCCCCAGTGTAATTCTTTCTCTGCTTGGTTAAGCAGAAATGAAACCTTACTCTTCCCAGATAAAAACCTCTCCATGAAATGCTCCCGGTCTGGTGATTTCTCAAGTCTGATTATCATTTTGGAGAAATGGAAAATGCAGCTATAAGGTGGGTGCATAACTGGTTGGAAAATAGTTCCCAGAGAGTATTTACCAGTGGTTCACAGTCATGCAGGGAGGGCACAATGAGTGGGGTGCCGCAGGGATCGTTTCTGGGTCTATTTCTGTTCAATATCTTCATCAATGATTTAGATAATGGCATAGAAAGTACACTTTTAAAGTTTGCGGATGATACCAAGCTGGCGGGGGTTGCGAATGCTTTGGAGGATAGGATTAAAATTCAAAATGATCTGGACAAACTGGAGAAATGGTCTGAAGTAAATAGGATGAAATTCAATAAGGACAAATGCAAAAGTACTCCAGTTAGGAAGGAACAATCAGTTGCACACATACAAAATGGGAAATGACTTTCCAAGGAAGGAGTACTGTGGAAAGGGATCTGGGGGTCATAGTGGACCACAAGCTAAATATGAGTCAACAGTGTAACGCTGTTGCAAGAAAAGTAAACATCATTCTGGGATGTATTAGCAGGAGTATTGTAAGCAAGACATGAGAAATAATTCTTCTGCTCTACTCCGCACTGATTAGGCCTCAACTGGAGTGTCGTGTCCAGTTCTGGGCACCACATTTCAGGAAAGATGTGGACAAATTGGAGAAAGTCCAGAGAAGAGCAACAAAAATTATTAAAGGGCTAGAAACCATGACCTATGAGGGAAGATTGAAAAAATGGGGTTTGTTTAGTATGGAGAAGAAAAGACTGAGGGGGGACATGATAACAGATTCCAAGTACATAAAGGGCTGTTACAAGGAGGAGGGAGAAAAATTGTTCTTCTTAACATCTGAGGATAGGACAAGAAGCAATGGGCTTAAATTGCAGCAAGGGCGATTTAGGTTGGACATTAGGAAAAACTTCCTAACTTTCAGAGTGGTTAAGCACTGGAATAAGTTGCCTAAGGAGGTGGTGGAATCTCCATCACTGGGGGTTTTCAAGAGCAGGTTGGACAAACACCTGTCAGGGATGGTCTAGATCAGCGGTTCTCAAAGCCGGTCCACCGCTTGTTCAGGGAAAGCCCCTGGCAGGCCGGAGCGGTTTGTTTACCTGCCACGTCCGCAGGTTCGGCTGATCGCAGCTCCCACTGGCCACGGTTCACCGCTCCAGGCCAATGGGGGCTGCGGGAAGTGGCAGGGGCCAAGGGACATGAGCTGGACCAACAACAAGAGCTGGACCAGCCGCAGCTCCAGCTCCTGAAGCGCCAACCCCAACAACCTCCAGCGGAGGAAGGGCTCAATCACCAGAGCAAACAGCTGGCCCGAGAGGGGGCACCCCTGCCGTACTCCCCGCCCGAAGCTGACCGGCTCGGTCAGGGTCCAGTTGAGCCTGACCAGACACTTCGCGTTGGTGTACAGCACCTGGAGAAAGCCCACAAACTGGGGCCCGAAGCTGAACGCCCACAGGGTGCCCAGGAGATACCTGTGGTCCACCCTGTCGAACACCTTCTCCTGGTCCAGGGACAGGAGGGCGAACGACAGACCATCCCTACGCCCCAGCTTCAAGAGGTCTTGGACCAAATACAAGTTGTCAAAAATGGTCCGGCCCAGGACGGTGTAGGTCTGGTTGGGATGGACCACGTCTGCCAGCACAGATGGCAGCACAGATGGACCCCAGCCGCAGTGAGATGGCCTTCACTACGACCTTGTAGTCCGTGCTGAGGAGCGAGACGGGACACCAATTCCATAAGTCGCAGAGGTCCCCCTTCTTCGGCAATGGGGTGAGCACAGCTCGCCTGCATGAGAGAGAGAGGACCCCGCTTTGCAAGGATTCAGCCCAGACGATGACAAGGTCCGGGCCAAGGACGTCCCAGAACACGCGGTAGAACTCCACGGTCAGCCCGTCCGTGCCTGGAGATTTATTAGTGGGCATGCGACGGAGGGCTTCTGAGCGCTCGGCCAGAGAGAGAGGTAGCTCCAGCTGGTCTCGGTCGCCCATGCTGACCTTTGGGAGTTTGGTCCAGAGCACCCTGTGGGCATCGGCATCGGTCAGATCCGGGGAGAAAAGGTTAGCGTAGTGGTGATCACCAAGTGGTGATCCGAGAACAGGGCCGGCTGGATGCCGGAGGCGTAAGCTCATGCCAGATGGAAACATGAGATATAAATACAGTCCAACCGGGAGTGGCGCGACCGATCCCCCTCCACCCGGACATAAGTAAAGGTAACATCATCGTCCGGGTGGTGGTCGCGCCAGATGTCCACCAGGGAGTGATGATCCATGATCTCCCTGAGGACACCCGCAGCTGCCTGGGATGTCTCAACTCCTGAGCAGTCCCGCTCCTCGAGGGTGGTGTTGAAGTCCCTGCCCAGGACCAGGCACTCGTGAGGATCCAGGGTGCCAAGGAAGGCCGATGCCTGCCGATAGAAATGCACTCGTTCCGGGCCCGCATTCGGGGTGTAGACGTTGACCAGGTTTAATCTCAGCCCCCTACGCAGGCCCGGACGTGCAACAGGTGACCCAGCACGACCTCGGCTACCCCCAGCACCTCGGGCTGTAGCTTGGGGGAGAACAGGGTGGCCACCCCAGCCGAACGGGCGCTGAGGTGGCTAAAGTAAACCTCATCCCCCCCACTCCAGCCACCAGCTAGCCTTGACGGCTGGAGCCGTGTGGGTCTCCTGCAGGAAGATCACAGAGTACCCCCCCCCGAAGGAAGGGGAGCACCTGACTCCTGCGGAGACCCACGCTACAGCCCCTGGTGTTCAACATAGCAAAGATGGTATCCTTCATAGGGAGGGCTGAGGTGAATCCTCACAGGCAGGGGAATCGACAGCCTCCAGCGGGCCCCGCAACAACCCATGTTCGACCCCAAAGGTCATCAGGGAGTTGTGGAACTTACGGGCTCGCCAGTAGGCCACGAGGCCCTCCCTCCCGGTCCCTCTCCCCTCCCCTAAAAGGCCCTTCACGGCCCGGAGGACGCAATGGAAGTCCCCCCAGCGCTGGAGGGCAAGCTGCACCTTGCCCTTTGAACCACGAGTGGCCAGCAGGAAATGGCGCAGCTCTTCCCTCAGCGCAGAGGGGGACGTGGCAACCAACCCACCGCCGCCCTCCAGTAAGGCCCCTAAAATATCTTCACGGCCTGCAGAGACGGGCAAACATGGAGCGGAACCCCGGCGCAATTGCGCCTGGCAGCCTGTCCCCATCCCCAGCACAGGAGGGGGTGGTAGAGGGAATAGTGCAGCCCCCATGATGTTAGGGAGAGGGGACACGAAAACCGCCCCCTGAGAATTGTCCATAGACAGAGGAAACGAGACAACCTCGGGGTCGGCAATAACACGGGCAGTGGCGGGGAAAGGGGCGAGCGACTCATTGGGGACGGAAATAGGATCAAGCGGCGGGGCAGGGCGGGGACTGGGCCAGGGGCAAGGACAGAAGAAGGGGCAGGAGCAGGGACAAGGGCGAACATCGGGACCGGGGCAGAAAGGAGGTCGGGAGCAGGGGTAGGAACAGGAGCGGGGACACTGATGGACCCCAGCAATCGGGCTATCAGGGTGTGGCTCCTCTCTGCCAGGAGCGGGGGACAACGGGATCGGGGTCAGAGAGGGGCCTGCGCTGACGCCGGGCATGGGAGCTGTGAGAAACACGTCACCCGCAACCACAGTGTCAGGCACTACGGAAACTTCCATGAGGCCCCACTCCGGGGGGGGGGGGGGGGCAACCACTCCATCTGGGCGCTGGAGGATATGCCCACAGGCTCAGGGCCCGACCGCTCGGCATCGGCCGTCACCTCTAGGGGCTCAGTGGCCTCAGATAAGGTGCCATCTGCGGCCGGACAAATAGGGAGAGCCAGGGGCACCCCCAGGACCAGAGCGGGGGCTACAGTTGGGAGTGAGGGGCGGGAAGAAGGAGGAGGGGGTGGTGGAACTGAGCCACCACCCAGATCGAGGCCTGCTGACTGGGGGTTGTCCTCCCCCTGGGTGACCGGGGTCAGACCCAGGGCCTCGATCTCCTCGAATATGGAGGTAAAGCCAGTCCCCACGGCCCCAGAGTCCTCCCATCAGGAGCCAGGGCAGTAATCGCTCGGGTATCAACAATGGCAGGGGGCGCAGATGGCAAAGGGGCTGGGGGAACTCCTACAGAGGCATCCTCGGGAGGGGACTCAACAAGGGGGGTGGTGACACCTCCATCTGCGGCCATGGCTGCCATAGCCGGCATCCCCTGCTGAGCTCCATTCGGAGGCGTGGCAGAAGATGTAACAACATCAGCCCCCCACAGTATTTTTCGGGGGGCCTCCTCTCCCTCCTCTTCGGAGGGGAGGGATCGAGCCCGCGATTTATGGGCACCGCACTTCCCCCGGACGAGCACTCAGCCCTCCGAAGTGGAAGTGGAGGGCTGGTCAGCAGGGGTGGGGCCAGGGGGCAAGGGCGATCGTTTTGGGGCTCGGGGCTGCAAGGGCAGGACAATGGAAGGAAGGTAAACCTCCCCCTGGGGCAAGCCCTCTGTGACGATGTGACGCAGCAGGGAGGGGGGAGTGTTGACCTGGGAATGTGCCCTGGGGACGGGAGACCTGAGAGCCTGTCACCTGAGCCAGGAGGGGGAGGGGGAGGTGACACCTCTGCCCAGGAATGTGGATGGAGGCTGCAGCAGGGAACCTGCTCGGTGGGTTTAGTTTTCAGTTTGGGGCTGGGTGGAGGAACACAGGGAACCCCAGGGCTGGGGTCTAAGCTCCCTGCTCCCCCAGAAGGACTTCACTGAGGGGTCCTGGGTGTACCCACAAGCTCTGTTTTGGACTGTGTTCCTGTTGTCCAATAAACCTTCTGTTTTACTGGCTGGCTGAGAGTCTCAGTGAATCCCAGGAAGAGGGGTGCAGGGCCTGGACTCCCCCACACTCCGTGACACCCTCTCCCTCAGCCGACAGAGGTCTTGCCCCCATGGGAGGAGGGGCAGCAGCAGTGGCAGCCGGGCTGCCAGGGTCTCCGGCGGTGACAGGGCTGGTGCCCTCCCAGGCCTTGGGAGTCCCAGATGCTCCTCCAGGCCAGGCCAGGGGGCAGTCCCTCCGGACGTGTCCCGTCGCCCAGCAGAGGAAGCACCGGGCCTCCCCTGTCAAATAGTGGACCTGGTAATGGGCCCCCTGATAGGACACCAAGAAGGACCCCTCGAGCGCCACCCTGCCACTCGTCGCTGGCGGCACTTGAATCCGCACCTGCTGGCTGAAGGACAGAACGTGGCGGAGGGCGGGGTGCTTGCAGCCCAGCGGGAGAGGGTTGATGATGGAGATGGGTTTCCCCAGGGTGGAGAGGGCAGGCAACAGGGCAACATTGGGCAGGAAGGGCGGGACGGAGGTCAATACCACCTGTACACCCAAGTCCTCCAGGGGTTCTAGGGCAACGAACACGTCCCCCATCGCCATGCCCTTCTCTACCGCCTCCTGAGCGGCGGCCTCCGACGCAAGGAAGAACACAACCTTACCATACATCTTGGAGGCCGCCACGATGGCCGTGGGCCCTACCACCCTCGCCAACGCCCGCACATACGTTTCAACCAGGAGGCAGCGGATGCCATACCTCCTGGTCAGCGAGGGGAAGGGGCCCTGGCCACCAGGAATGGTACCAGAGGTGGCAGTCGGGGCAGATGGCATGGCGGCATGCAGAAGGGCAGCGGCCAGCTGGGCGTACGCTCTGGGGGCAAGAGATGGAGCGCCCCCAGAGCTGGTGGAGGGAACAACTAGGGAGGAAGAGGCCACGGCAGATGTCGGGGCCGTGGCAGGGAGGGAAGCCCCGCCAACGGGAGGTTTTGTTTTCCGGGCGGGGCCTTTGCCCTTTTTATTCCCCTGGCCCTTTTTGCCGGTAGAAGGGGCAGCCATGGCAGCAGCGGAGTCTAGGCTAGTAGTGGCCGAGAGGGTAGCTGCTGGGGTGGGCAAGGGTGGTGGCAGGGGAGGAACAATGGGAGCAGTGGGGGCAGGAGCAGGGGCGGGGTGGGGCCAGGGGCAGAGGCAGGGTCCTCCTCCATGGTGGAAAGAAGCAGGAGGAGGCCCTCAATTAAGGATGGGACAATGGACAACTACTCCTCCCACTAGATAGCAGGCAGGGGAGAAGGGTCCAACAGACAGGGTATTGGGAGTAGGAAAGGTGGGACAGGGCCAACCACTCCCCCCTGCTAGACTGTATGCAGGAGGGAGGGTACTAGCGTGGGCAGGGGGGGAACTGTAGCGGGAGGGGGCACCGGGGGAAGGGAGGAAGCAACCACTCCTCCCTGCTAGACTGCAGGCAGGGGAGGAGGGCACTAACCACAGGAGGACACGGGGACAACAAAGGAGAGGGGGGACAATCACGGGCGCGGCGCTGGCTCCTCCGCCTGCACTCGGAAGGGGAAGGACTACAGTTGCATCAGGGGAGGTGCAGTGATCAGGATAGACAACTTAAAAGGGGGGAATGGGGCACAAGCACTCTGAAAAGGGACATTGGCACACCAAACTGCTGGATGGGTGGGGCGGGGGGGTCAGGGGAAACAGCAAACAACTGAGGGCGGGCAAGTAGAGCACAAAGGCAGGGGGGAACCAAACTCCAGGGAAGGGTGGGGCAGGCGGAGTAACAAACTTGGAAGGGTTAGGGCGGGGCAGACACACTAACAGACCCAGGAACCTAGGATGGGGCCAGGGTGGGACAGGCAAACAACCAAGGAAAATTCTTCCGGGGAGCTATGGGAGGAAAAAAACTGGGCTGGGGGGTAATGGGGAGGCCCCCCACCCAAATGCAACTGAAGGAGGGGGGCCAAGTCCAAACAAAAGAAGGGGGGGAGTGCACCCACAAAAGCTTGTGGGGCTCACTCCAGTCCTTGCTTGCTGCTGGAAACAGTCCCGGATGGTGGTGGGCGAGGAAGCAAGCAGCCCCATCGAGGGGCGAGCAGCAGGTGTTGATGGTCAGCTGGGTTGGTGGAGGGGGCGGTGGCAAAAAGGGGTGTTGGTGAAGGAAGATATGGTGGGGGGGGGGAATAGGACTGGGGGAGGGCTCCATGCCTCTCCCCCAGCCCCCCACAGCAGCAAAAGGCTACCACCACCCCAGGAGCACAGCTGTTAAAGTCACTCAGTCCAATAACCAATCCCCTCCACAATTCCTCGCAGCGGTCTTCCTCCTCCTCGATGAGGCAGCAAGCTTTGGAGCAGCAGCAGCAAGCGGGCGGCGGCCAGCCAGCCAGATGAGGACCCAGGCAAAAGGGGTGACAACAGCGGTGGTGGTGGCAGCAGGGTCCTCGCTTCTCCTCCCTCCAGAGGGGTGGGAATAGGGGGGCAGGCCAGCAAGGGCCCCCTTCCCCACAGCAACAGCAGCGGCTCCCAGATGGGGTCTCAGCCAGCAGTGGTCTTCCAGGGAGGGAGGCAGAGAGCTCCAGCCAGCAGCAACAGCCCAGGGAGGGAGGGAGCTCCAAACAGCAGTTGCAGCAGCCCAGGAAGGGAGAGAGCTCCAGCCAGCAGAGCAGCCCAAGCACTCTGACCTCTCCTTTCTGTAGTGGGGTGGTCACCCCACTCGAGCCCTGAAGGGGTTAAAACAGCCCTGAGAGAGGGCTGCCCTGGGGAGCTAATAGTAAAAGCAGCCCTGGAGAAGGCTGTGGCTGGGAAAAGGAGTAAAAGTACCTGAGTGGCTGACCACAGGTGTGGCCAGCTCAGTTAGGGCTCAGCTGGCCCTGCTAAGAGGGCTGGGGGCCAGGAGCTGAAGAAGTCTTACTCTATCTCTGGAGTGGGAAGGGCTAGCTGCCTGGGAGCAAGGTACCTGAAGTGGAGCAGTGCTGGGGAAGGGCAAAGGGAGCTCCAGCCTGGTAAACCCACAGGCTACAGGCCTTGTCTAAGGCCAAAAGGTACTGGGGCTGCAGAGGGGCAGCCTGAGGATAGGCAAAGGCAGCAGGTCCTAACCCCTGGCCAATGATGAGTGGCATTACAGACTGCAGTCTGCCCCAGGGAGCAGGGGCTAGATGATGACTGGCAGTAGCCACTGAGGCAAGGTGGGTTTAGAGGGTTGGGGATTCCCCTGGGAGGGGAAACCCAGAGTGTGGGGGTACTGCTGGTGCAGAACCCCAAGGAAAAGGGCACTGGGGTCCGGGAGGGACACGGGGCCAGTGGCAGGTAAGACACCAGCTTGCAGAGGGTGCTCTGAAAGCTGGAAAGAGCTAATTCCCGAGATGACCAGCAGGAGGTGCTGCGCCAGTGAGTCATCGCTTCACTACAGGTCCTTTAGAATATGTGTTAACTATTTACACTAAACAATCTACTCCACTGTGTATTTAGCTGTGACCTTCTGAGTACCTTTCCCAGACCTGAAGAGCTCTGAATAGTTTGAAAGCTTTTTTGTCTCTTTCACCAACACAAATTGGTCCAATAACAGATATTACCTCACCTGACTCAGATGTATTACATGAAATTCAAACATCTTTAAACCTATAAGAGAAATTTGTTTCTGGTACATTTTTGTAATACTTATTTTCTTTTAATTTAAAAATTCTTCAGTCAAAAATTCATTTCCAGATTTACCTCTTAAGATGCAAGAAGAATTATCTGAGATAAACACTGATCATATGCTATCAATACTGTTGAACTGCTGTTAAATTCTGGCTGCTTGTAGAGAAGAACATTTGGATGACAGATAGTAACATCTGAAACCTATGTCCCTATTTGTTGCTGTTTGGAAGTATGGACTTGAGTAACATGAGCTCTTTGCTTGTGATTAGGGCTTAAATTGAATAGTATGCTGCTGTACAACGCACTAGTTTCTCTCTCATGCTATCTTGTTCTTCAGAGACTCAGCTTTCATTTTTAAGAGTAAATCTCTAGTTACAATTGTAAAAATATGAACAGAGTGTAATCAATGCAGGGATGTCTGTGTGAATCTGCTGAGAGCCCTGAACATTAGTTCCAAGATGTATGAGCTGCCCCATTCATCTCAGTGAGGTGTTAATTCAGATTCCCTAGTAGTGATCATTTAAATGTCAGTATTCACTATTTCATTATTCATATAAGAAAGGAAAGGGAGGCTCACAGATCTTCACAATATACTGTGACAACTCATTTGGTGTCACACATTATGTACGTGGCATTTATGAGATACCACCACTTATTTTTACCTTCCAATGAAAAAGCCCAAAGCAGGGGGCCTCGCAGAGCCTATGGAGTGATTCAAGCTTCACCAAGGGGGTGCAAAGTGCAAGGATCCTAGTGTAGCTCAGAGTATGATTGTTTCAAATCAGGCTGACCTGGTATGCCAAGGAGACTCCTATTTCCAACCAAAAATCTCCAGTCTCCCAATGTAATGTTATCTCCCACATAAAAACTGCATTACCCAGAATCATATGCACCAGGCATACATGCACATCAGTCTCGCCCGCTCTCTCTCCCTCTGAGTCAGAGAGACTGTTGCACACATGTGGCTGATGTACAAGATTCTTATTTTGGCTAATGTAGTTGACCTCTGCTCTGCTTCTGCTTCACTCAGTAGGACTACAGGAGGGGAAGGGTTGGCCAGGCTGAGCGGCCTATGGCAGGGGACTAGGGGCGTTAGATTTGAAGTGCAGGGCTGCCATGGGCAGGGAAGGTGGGGAGGGTAGCGCAGATCTCAGCAGTGTGAATGGGAGCAGACACTGGGGGTGGGTCAGTATGTCAAGGAGGGGGTTATGCCTCATTTTCCCTCAAGCCTTGGCTGCAGCAAGGATTGGGGAACAGCTGCACTCACCCCAGAACTCAGTGCAGAAGGAGCAGTTTGGGGATTGGGCTGGGGAGCTTATGCCCCATTCTCCCTGGGTGTAGTTGGAGGGGGATTGGGGAGGGGATAACATCCTGTCCTTTCCCAGGATTCGGCACAGGCGGAAGCGGGCAGGCCCACCAGGTTCTGTTTTGCTGCAAATGCCCTGCTGAGCCCGTACATCTCATCTCTGCTTTCCTGGGTGTAACTGTGGCTCTGCCTCCCTGAACGCTGCCTACACAGAGCTTATTATAGCCCTACGGGTGGGCACCCACACTGGGGGGAGGGGGGAGCAGGGGCTGCAACTCTGCTTGCCTCAGTATATATTCTATGGAATAAAAGCACTGGGGGGAGGGGGCAAGCCTGAATGGAAGTATTAGTGGGCTAGTAGTGAGGCAGTGTGATTAGCAGTGAGGGTGTTGGGGGTGGGGCGCAGGATGTCTCTGAGGTTAATTTGAAATTGTTGGTCGGTATGTTTTGAACATCTGCACAAAGTACTGAGCGTAGCATCTGATTTTGATGAGTCATATGGGTGGAGCTTGGAAGAGTGCCACTAATTTTTTCTCCAAATTCAACCTCTGCTTATGACACTACTAAAAAAACAATGGGAGAGAAGGGGTGAAAAGGGGCATTGAGAGGTGTTTGTCAGCCACTGAAACTGACCAAGGAGATCTGTTCCACCAGATAGGTTCCAGTCGCCCAGGGATGTTAAGCATGGCTTCTTAAGTCCCTGCCCACATGGAGAACCTTGCAGAATTGAGGTCTGCATTTGTAAATGCCTTAAACCTTGCAAGTGTTTTTGGAGTACACATATCCTGTGGCATATGTAAGAGCCAAACAAATCAATAATAATTTGAGAATCAATTGTACATATTTGAAAAGGGAATCCACCTCCAGGACATTCTTCTAATTAGAAACCGGTCTAAACAAATTGGAAATAGATAGGACAAACACTATCTGAGACAGTATCCAGCATTTCCTCAGAGACACCGACTCAATGGAGAGGCCTATGGTCTGGAAAGAAATAAGCATGACACTCTATGTTAGGAAGTTCTGAATTTTGATCTTGGCACTTCCACAGACTTGCACTGATGCCTTGGGCAAGACATTTCACCTCACTGCATGTCAGTTGGAGATGAGAAAAACTAGTCCTCCAAATGGGTGAAAGATTGCTTGAGAAACCACATCACCAGTAACCAGTTAAGGGACTTGGCTGTCATGCCTATTGGAAAAAAAACTTGTCCAAGTCTCTTGATCTGAAGAGAGTTGTGGACAGATTTGCTGCAACCACAGGCACGTCCAGCTTCAATTAGGTAAATAAATTGCTACAGTCATTATTTATCCCCATTCTATAAAATATGGTAGGAAAATCCTTGCTCCCCCAGTAATGGTCTTCACCACCCCTTTGCTCCCCCAAAACAAATTGTTCTAGCATTGCCCCTGAGATGCACATTCACTGCTTCTCTCCAGCGAGTACCCCTTGCAAACAGGCAAGAGTGATGATAGTGTGCACCACAAACAGGTAAACATCGGGTTTTTCTCCCAATTATAAACTATGCTGTACAATAGGAGTTTACTACCAGCAGCACGTTGACCTTTGAGCTGGATGCTGTACAGGCAGAGAGAGGTTCAAGTCATTCTTGGAAATCTGTTTTGAAACAAACAGTTATCAGTTTGATCTAGGTTATCTGTGTATATACAATTGAAACAGCTCCTAGTACTCCCTCCCTCTGAACTACCATCCAGCTCAAACCTTGCAGTTTCTTTTCCAAGTATAAGGTGCAATTTTTTTGACCTTGCCTGAAAAAAAATAGAACATACAGCACTTTGTAAAAATATTAAAGTGAGAAATATTGAGTTCCCCTACAGGAGATAGTGGTTCTGCAGTGTCGGGCATGTGGGAGAAGAGTGGATTTATCCTTTCCAAAACAAACTTAAAGCTGCACAGAACTGTCTCTCAAACTGCACAGCAGAACATTCTGAAGCCCTGTGGGAGAAAAGAGAGAGAGTCAGCAAAGGTAAAATTGGAAATAAGGCACAACATTTTACCAATAAAGATAATCAACCACTGGAACAGATTAGTAAAGTATATGGTAAATTCTTCATCTCTTGCGGTCTTTAAATCCAGCTTGGATGCATTTCTAAAAGATATGCTTCTAGTTCAACCAAGAAATTACTAGTCAAGGTACAAGAATCCCAGAATGAAATTTCTGGCGCATTTTGTGCAGGTGATCACACTAGAATATTATATTGGTCCCTTCTGGCCTGAAAATCTGTGAAAACAATTAAAAGGATGTTGGTTCTCATTTTCAATCCTACCAGTTATCTGTTGTATTAATTTGGACTGCATGAGCTCGAAGAGTCAAAGGTGTCAGCGTGACCCAGTCACTGTCCAGTTGCTTGAAGAAAGTTTGCGGTTTGGTATACAGAGACCTCAGCCTGCTTAGTACCATGGCAAATACATAAGAAAAATTTTTTTTAACCTTTTATTAAAGATATAGAAAAAGAAGGAAAAGAAGTTAAAGCCTTTGAAATTAGAAGTATTAATAAGGCTTTCATTCTAACAACATGTTTTGTTCCGTTTCCCTTTAGATAGTCTTTAGAAGGGGGAAAAAATGCCTTGTTTGACAGTCTTTTAGATGGTAATAACTGTCTGGCTGGGAGGAAAAGAGAAAAACTTAGTTGAGCTGGGCTGGAGCTGTAAGTGTTGCTGTTAAAGTCTGATCCTGTTTCCTAGAAAAAAACACAAGACAAGCCCACACAAAAGGGGAGAGAAAAGAACAGCAAAGATAGAAAAAAGACAGATGGAGACAGAGGAAGAGTGGGAGGGGGGACTGACACAGTTTCACATCCCAGGGAGCGTTTGCGACTTAGACAGAGCAGGTAGAGGTGGAGATAGCGATGTCATCTGGATTCCGCTCTCTCTGGCCCAGTCTGCTCAGGACGTCTCTCTGGGTTAGGGTGATGAAGTCCCAATAGTGATGCTGTGGATCCTGGGTTTGAGGAGATGGTGGGGGTGGTATCTAGCATGATTAGGCTCACTTTTTTTCCTGTTCACCCATCTCCCAGACAGCAGTTATTATCAGACAGCTTCTTCTGCTAATTTTCCCCTCCAAGTCTTTTCTTTGTAAGAAAGGGAGTGGTGGGTAGAATACCCCATCCTCATTATTTTGTTCACCAGTTCGGCCTAATTTCCAATACTGTAATTTTGGTCCACTGATTTCCAGTCCCACACTCTTCTGTACCAGGCATGATCTTAATGCAGTCCTTGAGTTATTATCAGTAGGCCTTTTAGTTTGGACTAATTCAGTCTGTCTCCCTTTTGCATCTTTTCCCATCAGCATTGGTTGTTATAACTTATTATGACCTTTGATAAACTTTCACTCACTGTTTACAGTTGAGCTTATAATTTGGGTAAATAGTAGGTCCAATTATCTCAACATATCCAAAGAGAGCAATAAAAGAAATAAACAAACAGAGGTGTTTTTGTCCTTGTTAACCCGATCCTTGGTAATTAAAGAGTCAATCCTGAACAATGAACCAGAAGAAGGTTACAGGGAGAGCCAAATGAATTTGGAAAGAGGGAATATTGGGCTCTAAGGCAAAACCAGAAAAAGCAGAGAGAGAAAATAAGGTTAAATCACAGGGGGGAAAGTCATAGAATGTTAAAGTTACAAATGAGATCCATTGGTTGAAAGCTTAAGCTACACAAATTCAGACCAGAAATAATATGCATATTTTTAATAGTAAGGGTGATTAATCACAGGAACAATTTACTTAGGGATGTGGGCGTTCTCCATCACTTGCAGTCTCTAAATCAGTACTGGATCTCTTTCTAGAACAACAGTACCACAAAACAAAGCAATTCCCCTAAGCAAAGCAGGCTGTTGGCCCCCGAAGCCTTTCCCCTTTTCTCTGTAAGCCCTGGCAAGAGAACACCCCTTTCTTCAAACCTCTGCTGTAATAGATAGGCAGCCCTTAACCCTTTCCTGGCTATTTCACCATAAGACACACCCTCCTATCAAAAGTGGGGCCCAGAACATTATCTCCGTCCATCCAATAAGCCTTCCCCTTTCCAAGGGAAGAAATCTGCATTCACACAAGTCACCGTGGGTGTGTAGCATACCATGAAATCATAGGGCTACAGAGCCAGATACCTGCACATCGCCTTGGGGTTCATCTCTTCCAAAGAGCCCAAATAAAAGAGCTTGAAACTAGTTCAATCCAAAGGCAGTAGGAAATGTATTTTATTGCCCAGCAATCTGGGGCCAAGATATCAGTAAACACCCCTTGGTGATATCTAGGGTGGTTATATATGTAGCCTTTCCTAGTCTGTCCAACAATTTGTCTATCCAACCCCATTAGCAGTAAAACACTCCTTTTATCCTTTTACCTTGAGTAGTAATAGACAATAATAGAATCATACAAATGCAGGGATGGAAGGGACTTGTGAGAGGTCACCTAGTCCAGTTCCCTGCACTGAGGCAGGACCAAGTATACCTAGACCATCCCTGAGAGGTGTTTGTCTAAAAATCTCCAGTGATGGGAATTCCACAACCTCCAGTGCTTAACTATCCTTATAGGGAGAAAGTTTTTCCTAATATCTAACCTAAATCTCCCTAATTGTAACAGGGTCCCCGGGGTACAACAGGGACTGTGGGATTGCTGAGCCCTCTGTCCCACCAATCTGGGCTTCCTCTCACACGGTAAGCTGTTGGCAAGCTACAAATCTCTCCAGGCACTGCGCTTACACAGACATCCATTGGCAGGGGCACATCCAATGAATGCTTCTCCCAGCCACTCATGAACCAGCAAAAGAGAGGCTCCAGGCAGTTCACCCCAGCTCCCCAGCCTTGCACCCCAGAATTGTACCATCTTGCCCTGGTCAGAAGTCTGACCAGTGTAAGTTCATTACCCAGTCTGCCCCTCCCTCAATGTGGAGAGGAAACACACTGGCTTTTGTAAACTGAGATGAGATTTCCCAAGCACTCAAGCAAAACCCTCTGTTTAGGTAAAATATAAAACAGATTTATAAACTACAAAAAGATAGATTTTAAGTGATTATAAGTAGTAAGCATAGAGATCAAATTCAGTTACCTAAGAAATTAAATAAATTCGCAATCTGAGTTCTATAAACTAAACCTGAATCAAGCAGTGTCTCACCCTGGTAGATGATAGAAACAAGTCACAGATCTTCAATACACAGGCTGGAATTCTCTGCCAGCCCAAGGCTACCCTCCCCAGTTCAATGTTTTTGTCCTCTAGATCAGGGATTGGCAACCTTTGGCACGCGGCCAGCCAGGTTAAGCCCCCTGGCGGGCCAGACTGGTTTGTTTACCTGCCGCATCTGCAGATTTGGCCGATCGCGGCTCTCACTGGCCGCAGTTTGCCGCTCCAGGCCAATGGGGGCTGCGGGAAGTGGCAGCCAGCACATCCCTTGCCCCACGCCGCTTCCTGCATCCCCCACTGGTCAATGGGAGCCGTGATCGGCCGAACCTATGGACACAACAGGTAAACAAACTGGCCCAGCCCACCAGGGGGCTTACCTTGGCGTGCAACGTGCCAAAAGTTGCCAATCCCTGCTCTAGATGTTTCTTCCAGATGTTGAGTTGTGGAGGGAGTGAAGCCAAGTGATGATGTCACTTCCCCTCTTTATAGTTTCTTTCAGCTTTCTGTAAAGATCTTTTGCTATGACGTGGGTCAAGCAGTCTCCATTGTCTACATGCCCTCTCTGAGAAGCATCCATTGTATACAGTTCCTGGGATAGTGGATTCTCTTTAATTGGCCATCAGCATGTCCGGCTACTCCATTGTTGTACCTACTCCATTGTTGTACCTATGTTGTGGGTGTTCCCAACCACACAACATATTTCAGTAACGCACATATAGCAAAACATCATAACTCCCCACACAATGATAACACACACAATCCAACAGGATATTAATGTTCAATAGATCAAGGCTTTTAAAATGATATCTCCCAAGGCATACTTTGTACAAAACATATCATAATTATATGACACTGGTGAATATGGGAGTTCCAGGATACTGCTTTGAGGTACAGAGTGCCATCCCCTAGTTGCAGATTGTTCCTCTTACTTCTTGTCCTACCTTCAGTGGACATGAAGAACAACTGCCACTGTCCTCTTTATAACAGCCATTAACATAGTTGAAGATGTATCAGGTCCCCCATAGTTTTCTTTTCTCAAGACTAAACATGCCTGGTTTGTTTTTTTTTAAAACTTTTCCTCATTTGTCTGGTTTTCTACACCTTTTATCATTTTTGTAGCTTTCCGCTGGATCCTCTCCAATTTGTTCACAACTTTCTTAAAATGTGGCACCCAGAACTGGACACAGTACTTTAGATAAGTCCTCATCAGTGATGTGTACAGCAGGACAATTACCTCCCATGTCTTACATACATCCCAGAATGTTAGCCTTTTTCACAACTGCATCACATTGTTGACTCATATTCAATTTGTGATCCACTATAATCACCAGATCCTTTTTAGCAGTATTACCACCTCACCAGTTGTTTCCCATTTTATAGTTGTGCATTTGATTTTTTCTTCCTAAGTGAAGTACTTTGCACTTACCTTTATTGAGTATCATCTTGTTCATTTCAGACCAACTCTCTAATTTGTCAAGGTCATTTTGAATTCTAACCCTGTACTCTAAAGTGCTTGCAAACCTTCCCAGCTTGGTGTCATCTTCAAATTTTATAAGCATACTCTCCACCCCATTATCCAAGTCATTAATGAAAATATTGACTAGTATTGGATACAGGATAGACCCTTGCAGGACTCCATTAGATTCTTCCCTCCCAGACTGACAGCAAACCCTTTATAACTACTATTTGGGTATGGTCTTCAACCAGTTGTGCACCCACCTTATAGTAATTTCATCTAGATCACATTTCTGTAGTTTGCTTAAGAGAATGTCATGTGGGATTGTGTCAAAAGCCTTACTAAAATCAAGATATATCACAACTACTGCTTCCCCCTATTCACTAGGCCAGTAATCCTGTCAAAGAAGGAAATTAGGTTGGTTTGGCATTATTTGTTCTTGGCAAATCCATGCTGGCTCTTACTTATTACCCTATTTTCCTCTAGGTGCTTACAAGTTGGTTAATAATTTGCTCCACTATCTTTCCAGGTATCAAAGTTAGCCTGACTGCTCTATAATCCGCTGGGTCCAGTTCATTCCCCTTTTTAAACACAGGTACTATGTTTGCCATTCTCCAGCCTTCTGGGCAGGACTGGGATTTCCAATTAGGCACAGCAGGCACATGCCTATGGGCGCCGGCATTCTAGGGGTGCCTAAAAGTTAAAAGTGGGTTAAAAGTTTAATTTTTTACAGAAAACATGAAGGTCAGCTGTAGGCGGGGAAGGGGTGTGTGCTGAAGATGCTGAGCCTAAGAGCACATAAGGTGTAAATCTGGCCCCACTTCTGGGACCTCGCCCATCCTCCAAGAGTTCTTGAAGATAATTGCTAACAGTTCCAAGATTCCTTTAGCTAGTTCCTAAAGTACCCTAGGTGAATTTCATCAGGCCCTGATTACTTGAATACATCTAACTGTTCTTTAACCTGTTCTTTCCCTATTTTGGCTTGTGTTCTTCAGAATCCAAACCGCCCCAACTCGTCTCTGAACAATGCAAACACAGATGCCAAGTCTGGGACTCTGGTGTATTTGGCACCCACTGCCACGGTTCCAGTGCTGACCCAGACTTCTCTGCTGTGTCTTGGCTGTCCCTAGCATCTGGTCCTCTGATCAACCCCTCAGCTGTGGGATCATAGACTCCAAGGCCAGAAAGGACCATTGTGGTCATCAAGTCTGACCTCTGGTATAACCCAGTCCATAGAACTTTCCCCAAAATAGTTCTGTTTGAACTACAGTATAGCTCTTTAAACAAAATATAATATTGATTTTAAAATTGTCAGGGATAGAGAATCCACCATAATCCTTGGTAAATCATTCCAATGGTTAATTACCATCACTGTTAAAAAAATCTGAATGCGTCTAGCTTCACTTCCAGACACTAGATCTTGTTATACTTTTGTCTGCTAGACTGAAGGGCCCATTATCAATTTTGTTCCCATGTAGGTACTTACAGACTGTGATCAAGTCACCCCTTAACCTTCTTTTTGTTAAACTAAATAGATTGAGTCCCTTGAGTCTGTCCCTATAGAGCAGTGGTTTTCTAGTTCTTTAATCATTCTCGTCTCTGAACCCTCTCAACATCCTTATTGAACTGTTGACACCCAAACTAGACAGCATTCCAGCAGCGGTTGCACCAGGTCCACATACAGCGGTAAAATAACCTCTCTACTCCTACTCACGATTTTCCTGTTACATCCAATGATTACAAGTTTGTGACAATTCTGCTTTTTGCTCTCCCTCTACAGCTGCAATTACGGAGCTGTGCCACCCAACCACACAGGACACATCTACCCCACCCCTCTCAGTCATCAATCTGGGTTCTTCTTCCTTTTGTGGCTCCTGATTCTCAAGTACAGGATGGTGCAGGCTCAACGCAGCCACATGCTCAGGCCCAGCCCAGAGCTGACTCTTGTCCTGCTGTATCCCTGTAGCAGCAGCAGCAGTGGCAACCACCTGGTGTTCACACCCCTGCATCCTTCTCCCTCTTCTGCTCTGGAGACCTTGCCACAGGAAGTTGGGTAAGAATTTTCTGATATCTCTTTGCCCAATTCCTGTTTGCTTGTCCCCCTACCAATCAGAGCTTCAGAGGATGAACTAGTTTTGGTGAAGGGGAATTCACAGCCCCTTAATTTAATTTCACACCTCTATGACTGGTAAGAGGACACTCCTTCCTTCAAACTCCTGCTTAATTATGTGACAGATAGATAGCCCTTAATCTTTTCTTGGCTGTTTCAGCCTGGCAGTGTCTACAAAAACTAAATACAAATTAGTGAAGGAGAAAAAACCTGAGTGGCCAGCCAGCTGGCCGGCAGGAGGGAGGCCTGGAGGAGCAGGTGAAGAGGCACGAGCGGCAGGCACAGGGGGCCAAGTGGGACTGGGGTGGAGCGTGGGCAGGGCTTCTGGGGGAAAAGAATGAACAGCAGTGGGCCTCGAGGCAGAGTCATGGTCAGGGCATGCACAGCCTCCCCAAATGGAGGAGTCACGCGCTGACCATGGAGGCTAGTGTGGACACTGACAGCTGATTTAATTGCTCTGGTGGCTGTAGGTCAACCTAACTAAAGTTGACCTAATTTTATAATGTAGATAAATCCTCAGTGCTTGGAAGTAGTGAAGTAATGTTTCTTAGACACGCCCAGGGCTGGTGGTAAATTTTCCCAGATTACTGGATGGCAGCTGAAGTCCATTCTCCTTTTATTGTTAAGAGGAACTCCTAGATAATGAACCCACCCCTTCTTGTTGCCAACTCCACCTGACAGAAGGATTACATGTGCATCATCAACAGAATTGTTATCAAAGTTCCAGTCAGTCACATTTGTGCAATCCCACTGATAACAGGAGATTACACAGGGGTGTGGGAGATCATAATTTGTTTTGAAGAAACTTCATTCCAGTTGAAAGCTAATAAATACAGTTTTGTGCTTAATTCTCAGGCTGAGTTTATAGTGGTAGCAGTTATTAAAACATAAAGCAGAACTTTATTTGTAAACTGAGTATATGAATAAAAAATAATTGAGACAAATAAACTCCCACAATGCTATTTTTTAGTCACTTTTCTGAGTAAAACTGCAATCTCAAACTCAGACATCAGCTCGTAGCATCATCAGAATAAATTTTACAGTAAAGTGCTTCTCCCAGAAATTCTCTTGACTAATTTTACAATTTTTGTAAATGATATTTCCTTTCATCATAACAGCCTACACCTGGAAGATGCATCAGGACCTAAAGTAGGGGCTCTGGGGCAGTAAGAAGGTAAATCAGCCAATTATACTGAAACCAGGATATAATCCCAGTTTTATTATATACAGTAAGAACTCCTCTTCTAAACCAAGATGTTATGGAACCACATGGGTTACAGCTGATAAATTTGTTCCAAAATCTATGGGTATCCAAAGCATTCTAATGAGAAACGCTTATACAGCAAAGGATTAAATCTGAATTTAAAAATCTTCCAGGAAATGGATGAGCAGTTGTACACTTAATAAAAGTTCTAAAGTCTTCACATTATGGGGAACTAGAATGAATAGCTGCTCTTTGGCTATGAGGAACAAACAAAGGCAGCAATTATTGCAAAACTTCTAAGACGATTTCAAAGGCTCACTGAAACACTCAGCCAAACCCTTCTTCCCCAAGGGAAAAATTAATATGCAAATCAGGGAGCATCCCTCACCAAAAAGGAATAAGCTCTGGGGAAAGGCAGCTTTGAAGATTTCTGAAGACTTGCTGGGCATCTAAAGGGGAAAGTTTCAACCCCCAAGACACATTTTCAGAAAGCAATGAAGAAACAGAAAATTCAAAAATATCACGGGCACATTTTTTATTATTAATTCATCAAACATTTTTTCCAGGTTTGGGGGCTGGTTGCAGGGGCGGGTAGACACTGAATTTGCTGGAGTAAAGTGCGAGAGCCCATTTGGGTATGCTGACGCACTCTGGGATGAGGCGGAAGAGGCAGGCCAGCCTTGGCATCAGCGTCACGAGCACATTGCGCACCGATATGTAGTTGTAGACGGGTCTCCCGTCCACATCACGGAAGCGGTAGCGGCGGGCGAGGTCTGGGGTGAGCAGCACCTTGCCGCTGTGGCACATGACGGCGGGATCGGATGCCAGGCCCACCACGCACTTGCCGCTCACTTCGGGGCTCTCCGAATTACCAATCATCTTCTGCAG
This sequence comes from Natator depressus, assembly GCF_965152275.1. Lineage (NCBI taxonomy): Eukaryota > Metazoa > Chordata > Testudines > Cheloniidae > Natator > Natator depressus. Next base: position 90,360,266 of record NC_134236.1, read on the forward strand.
CAGCACACCCCACGGGCCCGAGCCCTCGGCCTCCTTGAGCACAGCCTCGGTGCGGACGGGGCCGGGCCACAGCGTCACGCAGGCCACTCCGTAGGGGCGCAGCTCGAAGGCGCAGTCGGCGGCCAGGCGGTCGCAGGCGGCCTTGCCCACGCCATAGGGCACATCGAAAATGTAGCGCAGGCCGCCAGGCGAGGAGATGATGACGATGAGGCCGCGCCCGGCCGGCACCATGAGGCGGGCGGCGTAGCGGGCGCAGAGGTAGTGGCCCCGCAGGCCCGTGTCGTTGATCTGGTCCCAGAAGGTGGCCGGGCTCTCCCAGAAGGGCAGCCCCTGCTGGGCAGCGATGGCGCCCACCCCGGAGAAGGCGTTGTTCACCAGCACGTCCAGCCGCCCGCCCTCCGCCTGCTGCAGCCCCTCGAACAGCGCCGCCACCTCCTCCTCCCGCGACGAGTCGCACACCACCGGCACGCAGCGCCCGCCCCGGGCCGACACCTCCTCCGCCGCCCGGGCCAGCGGCTCCCGCTGCCGGCCCGTGATGTACACGGTGGCGCCCGCCTCCGACAGCTGCAGCGCGATACCCTTCCCTATGCCCCGCGAGGCGCCGGTCACCAGGCACACGCGGCCCGCCAGCCGCCCGCCGCCGGACATGCCGCTGCCGGCGTGGGAGGGCGCTGCCCAGCGTCGGCCGAGAGGCGGTGCGGCTGCCCTACGAGCCGGGGAGAGCTGCGGGGCTGCAGCCCGGCAAAATCCCGGCCCCGCCTTTTCCTCTCCCGCGATGCAGCCGGGGGGACACGCCGGAAGTTTCCTGCCCGGACGAGCCTCCCCCACCTCCTGCAGCTAGACACCGCCCAGCTCCGCTTGCACAAGGGGAGCGGCCCCTGCGCTGGAGACACTACTTGGCTCAGGCTAGGCCCGTTCCCCCAGGCGCCCGAGCGGGGAGGGGGATGCTGGGATCATGCATCTCCACCGGCACGGTCAGCCCTCTGCTACCTCCCCTTCTGTCTCTGCACGGGGACATAACAATATGGATCCAAGTCAGAGTCCAGCCACCCAGAGCTCTTTGCAGGAGCACGGCCCCTCCCGTCGGCACGCCGCCAGCTCCGCCGTCACACCAAGATTGACTACACTAGACCCTGAAATACTGGCATTAGGAAAGTTTTCGCTCGATAGCCAGGACTGGAACCCCTCCAACACGTGTTGTGAAGGGAGTGACAGTTTTGAGTTATGCCTTTACTACAATTTTACTACAGCTTCTTTGAAAAGTTTTTCTGCAACATTGATTCATGTGATCAAGCTGTAGAGGAAACAGAAGCAGCAGTTCCACTAAGGTCAACTGTCTGAAATGGGCCATTTTGATTATCACTTTAAAAGTTTTTTTCCCCCCTGCTGATAATAGCTCCTCTTAATTAACTTCTTACAGTTGGTATGGCAACTTCCACCTTTTCATGTTCTCTGTAATATATAAATATCTTCTTACGATATGTTCCATTCTATGCAAAAGCTTATGCTCAAATAAATTGGTTAGTCTCTACGGTGACACAAGTCCTCCTTTTCTTTTTGGGATACGGACTAACACAGCTGCTACTGTGAAACCTGTCATTATACATATAGTGCATGACCATCACCACATGGCACAACTCACCTCTAAGACAACATTATGGATATAGGAGAACAAGAACTTTGCAACTGTTAAGGCAGTTATCAATAAAACAGCTACACTAGCCCAGGGGTCGGCAACCTTTCAGAAGTGGTGCGCCAAGTCTTCATTCATTCACTCTAATTTAAGGTTTTGCGTGCCAGGAATACATTTTAACTTTTTTAGAAGGTCTCTTTCTATAAGTCTATAATATATAACTAAACTATTGTTGTATGTAAAGTAAATAAGGTTTTTAAAATATTTAAGAAGCTTCATTTAAAATTAAATTAAAATGCAGAGCCCCCCGGCCTGGTGGCCAGGACCCGGGCAGTGTGAGGGCCACTGAAAATCAGGTCACCTGCCGCCTTTGGCACGCGCGCCATAGGTTGCCTACCCCTGCACTAGCCCCACTGGGTTTCTCCTATACAGAAAAGGTGGTATACTAGAATAGATACTAATAAAAACTGGTGGAAGAGTAAATAAGAGCCTTGGTAATCTATACAGCAGTGACACATTACAGTTACAACCTTGTGGTACTGTTGCCACTCAGAAGCAAGTAAACATAATCTTCATACTCCAGTAAATTGACCGATTCCCCCCTTTATTATGCTACATGGCTAACATAATGCCTAACCTTATATTCCTACAGAGTATAGAGTACACAACCATGAAGCCCATAAATATTTATTAAAAAATTAGCATGACAAACATTTTTTTTGGTAAGGTATAATTAAAAATTCTCAAAATATTAACGCATTATAAATACAGTGATTGAAAAGCTGCCTAAATGCATTTAAAGTTTCACATCCACTGAGTTCCAGAGAAAAGTAGCAAATAGGCAATCTGTTAAGGAATCCGTTCTGCTGTGAACACTTGAGAAGCCTGGCAGCGAGCCTTAAAAAGAAAATTAGATGCATTCAGAGAACAAAAATATCACTCAGAATATACTGTATGTAATTGTGAGTATTAAGTAATTTCAAAATAGTATTATAAATTAGTTATAATTTTTTTTAAAAAGTATTAATAACTTTAACCTAGAGTTATAGTTACCTATTTCCTTCCATTATAAACCTTGTTTGCAGTTGCTTATAAGGTTACCAAACTTTAGACATTCATGCTGAAGTTTTTCCATGCTGGGTGTCTACCTTAAACTAAGGGTTTAAATTTCAGCTGAAAAAATGAGATTAGTGAAGTAGTTATTTTGCCCATATTAAAAAATTCATATAACCATTTTGTTGAGAAGCTCTAGCACCTCCATGTGGAGGGGGGTACCTGGTACACCAACAATGTGTCTTTTGTTAGGGATCAAAAAGTTCACTCCAAATTTGGCCAAATTATAAACCTCTGAAAAATTTGTTTGCAAGTGCTCAGCAGAGACCTATTAGAGTTCTAAATACATGGAGCACTGCATCATGAATGGTCTGGATGATGGGATGGATTGCACCCTCAGCAAGTTTGCGGATGACACTAAGCTGGGAGGAGAGGTGGATATGTTGGAGGGTATGGATAGGGTCCAGAGGGACCTACACAAATTGGAGGATTGGCCCAAAAGAAATCTGATGAGGTTCAACAAGGACAGGTGCAGAGTCCTTCATTTAGGATGGAAGAATCCCAGGCACTGCTGCAGGCTGGGGACCGACTGGCTAAGCAGCAGTTCTGCAGAAAAGGACCTGGGGATTACAGTGGATGAGAAGCTGGATATGAGTCAACAGTGTGCCCTCGTTGCCAAGAAGGATAACGGCATATTGGGCTGCATTAGTAAGAGCATTGCCAGCAGATCTAGGGAAGTGATAATTCCCCTCTATTTGGCACTGGTGAGGCCATATATGGAGTACTGCATCCACTTTTGGGCCCCCCACTAGAGAAAGGATGTGGACAAATTGGAGAGAGTCCAGCAGAGGGCAACAAAAATGATTAGGGGGCTGGGGCACATGATTTATGAGGAGAGGCTGAAGGAACTGGGCTTATTTAGTTTGCAGAAGAGAAGCGTGAGGGGGAATTTGATAGCAACCTTCAACTACTTGAAAGGGGGTTCCAAAGAGGATAGAGTTAGGCTGTTCTCAGTGGTGGCACATGACAGAAGAAGGAGCAATGGTCTCAAGTTGCAGTGGGGGAGGTCTAGGTTGGATATAAGGAAAAACGATTTCACTAGGAGGATGGTGAAGCATTGGAATGGGTTACCTAGGGAGGTGGTGGAATCTCCATCCTTAGAGGTTTTTAAGGCCCGGCTTGACAAAGCCTTCGCTGGGATGATTTAGTTGGTGTTGGTCCTTCTTTGAGCAGGGGATTGGACTAGATGATCTCGTGAGGTCTCTTCCAACCCTGATATTCTATGATTCTATGATCTGTGCTGATCATGCTTCAGCCCATGGCTGCATGGATCAAACAGAACTTTCCCTGTAATTGCTCCTTCAACATTTCTGAGAACTGCTGTGGCTGGCAACAGAACTGAGCAGAGAGACAGTCTCTCCTAAGCTATCAATATTGCCACTGTTGGGCAGGATGGATGAGAAAGCAACCTGACTGGAATGCAGAGGGGCAGGGGAATGGTAGGACCTAAAGAGTGAAGAACAGCAGAGGGGGAGGGGGAAAGGGACAGACAGAGATACAGGGGAAAAACAGTCTACTCCAGGGATCGGCAACCTTTGGCAGGCGGCCCATCAGGGAAATTCGCTGGCGAGCTGAGCTGATTATCGGCAGTGTCTGCAGGTTCGGCTGATCGCAGCTCCCACTGGCTGCCATTCACCACTCCAGGCCAATGGGGGTTGCAGGAAATGGCGACCAGCACATCCCTCAGCCCACGCCGCTTCCCGCAGCCCCCATTGGCCTAGAACGGCGAACAGCAGCCAGTGGGAGCTGCGATCAGCCGAACCTGCGGATGCTGCAGGTAAGCAAACCGGCCAGGCCCGCCAGTGGATTTCCCTGATGGGCCGCATGTCGAAGACTGCCGATCCCTGGTCTATTCTAACTACTGAGTACACTCCCCTCAAGAATCAGGAAGTGAACCATGAGACTATTTCTCTGCTGTCAGCCAATACCAGTGTGAATCATGCTGGTGAGGTGTGTCTCATCCCCCACTGGTTTACACATAAAACAATAACCTATTGCTACAGCCTTAATCTTAGTGCAGATAAGATCTAATTAAATTCTCTTAACAGTTTAAATTGGGTATGCTATGCTTTGTTTCTGAGAAGCACTCAGTATTCTTTTGGAGAAAATGCTGTATACATATAAAGTATTATGTACATACACATAAAGCTGGAAGCTTCACAAAACTGAGTTAGGAAACTGTTTTTAAGAATGGTAGAATTAGTATATATATTTTGGTCTTGAATATTCCTTTAATTAGAATTACAAGAACTTGAACCACATGAGTACAAGAATGTGTACTAAAGTGTTTTAAAGATCTTACTTTTATTAGTGAAGAATAAACAGAGGAGAGTTTCGTTTTGTGGTGTTTTGCTGGAGTGTGGGGCGTGGAAACGAAAAAAGATCACAACACACCCAGATATCCAGAATGGTTATGCACAATTGATAAAGACAAACGGGTAATTCTATTATGTTTCTGTGTACAGAGTTAAGAGTTGGCATGGCAACCCCCATTTTTCATGTTCTCTGTATATATTCTCTGTGTAGTGTGTGTGTATACATATATACACGCGCGCACGCGATATAGATAGATATCTTGTATATCTATCTGTCTCTCTCTTCCTACTGTATTTTCCACTGCATGCATCTGATGAAGTGGGCTTTAGCCCATGAAAGCTTATGCTCAAATAAATTTGTTAGTCTCTAAGGTGCCACAAGTACTTCTCGTTCTTTCTGCTGATACAGACTAACAGGGCTACCACTCAGAAACTTTTCTGGAATACTTACAACTTTCTCCTCTGGTGAGAGCTCGCCATCTACAGCCACTATTTGGTACTGCTTATCTTTTAAGCTACCCACAAATTTCCGAAGTAGTTTGAGACTGGTACCATCACTGCTTTGTTTTAGCAGTTTCTGCATTTCATGCGATGGACATCCTGGGTCAAATATTAGTAAACATAATGTTCTATTCTTCCTCTCTTCTATTCCAACAATAGTACGGCTATGCCCTAATTTCAAAACAAAATAATGACAGTAAAAACTCACATCAGGGACTAGGACTTATTTTATCACTTTATTGCTACAAGTCCTTTGGCCAAGTAAAGAATGAGAATATTTTATTTAACAAGCTATTTGCCAATGAAAAGTAGATGTCAACCAGTTCAAACCCCAAATCTGGCCTTCAGTGGACTGTAACAATTTTAATCTGATGGGAATCTTATTTTATATATGTCTCTTTTCTTATAACAAATAAGATTAACAGGAAATAAATTGGAAAACTTCCTGCATATAGGGATGAAGGAGGCAGAGAATATGAAATGTCATTTGAAATACCACCATGTTATACAAATGTAATAAAATTCAGTACAAGAGATCAAGAAACTAGTACAGATTATGCTGACCTTGGTGCTGCATGTAGATAGGTGGTTTGGGGGTACACACAACCTTTGTACTGCCTTCTCTGTTTGAAGAATAATAGCTCAAAACCCATTCAAATAAACGAGGGTGGGTACCCAAGGGGCCAGTTGACTTGTGAAAGTCAATGATTTGACACCTACAGGAGATTGAAGATGAAAAGTCAGAGTATTATAGTAAGTCCAGATTTTTTGACTGTTTGAAAATAATGATTTGTAGTGCCTAGTCTTTATTCTGTAATGTCAGATACACTTATCACTGCCTTTACAAAAATAGCACTAGCAGTAGTTTCATAACTGTGTGGAACCAGAAAGAGACAGACCCTGCTTGTCTGGAATGGCCTGATGACAGTACAGCTAGATACCATCATATTTTGGTTAAAAAAAAAAATTAAAACTAGAGCAAAAGCTATACTTAAGAAGCAATGTGATTTCTATTGCCCAAAACCAGAAAAAAAATTATCCCCTTCGTTACAAGTGTTCCATTCTTGGTCTCAGCTGAAAGATAATTTGGGGAGTTTATGAAAATCCTTTCACCTTCACCCTGAGTTATACAAAGTGGCAGGACTACATCACACTTTAAGTTTGAGCAGTAAATTGAGAGACATGCAAATCAATAGCTGCACTTCCTAACTGAGGTCTAGTCTTACGAAAAAAGTTTGAAGTATGGCTGTGAAATTTTTATTGAATGTGGAGCTTTAATTAAAGTGACTTTTATGCATAGGCAGTATGGAATTTTACTAAGACCTTGTCTACCCTGCCACTTAAGTCAACATAAGTTATGCTGCTCAGGGGTATAAAAAATACACACCCCTGAGCGACGTAACTCACATAGACTTAATGCAGTGTCTACACTGTGCTATGTCGGCAGAAGAAGCTCTCGTGTCAACATAGCTTCCATCTCTCATTGAGGTGGATTAACTGCATTGATGGGAGAGTGCTCTCCCATCGACTTATTGTGTCTTCGCCAGACTGCTAAATCGACACCGCTGCATTGACAGTGGTGCCGATTTAGTGCCGTAGTGAAGACATGCCCTAAGTTTTAAACTGAATAACTGCCTGCAGATCTATGCAGATTCACAAATTGTGTGGTGCTTTAACTAAGGGCTTGTTTACACTACAAAATTAGGTCTACTTAACTTAGGTCACCCTACAGCCACCTCAGTAATTCAATCATCCGTTGGTGTCCATACTACCCTCCTTCTGCTGGTGAAGCACATCCTCATCAGGAGCACTTGCACCAACTGAATTGGGGCACTGATAGCCAAGTGAGGGGCACTGACAGCCTCAAGGGGCTCACATCTCGAGCGCCCATGCACCTCAGGGTGACAGCCCCAGCTATGAGCTTAGTACTGGGCTCAATTTCACAGCCGTAAAATTGACATTCTCACCAATTTCACGCTGTTATTGTCTCTGTTCTACAGGGCTCTCGGCTTGGACAGCCTGGTTTCCAGCTGGGAGCTGTGCAAGGAGCTTGGGCTCTCAGTGCAGGTAAGCTGGGCTCACAGCTGTAGCTGTGAAACTGACAAACTGTAAGCCCTCCACTGGGCTCAATATCACAGCATGGAGCCTACCAACCATGAAATTGACATTCTTGGCAATTTCACAGCTACAGCTGTGAGCCCCAACAGTCACTGTAAGTAACACAGTGTCTACAGGGACACTGTGTAGTCCTAACTACACCAACAGAAGGGCTACGCCTCTCGTGGAGGTGGGGTTATTATGTCGGTGTAGTAGGGCACTTACATCGGCAGGAGCAAAGCTGTAGTGTGTACACTGACATAATCAGGTCAACTTAAGCTGCTTTATGTCACCCTTACTCTGTAGTGTAGACCAAGCTTCAGTCTTATGTGTGTTTAAAGATCAGTCAAGTTTAAAGCCAATGAAGTTGCATAAGTTATACAGCTCCAAAAGCAGAGTGCCTGGTTCTCATTCTCACGAAAAGGAATTTAAAATAAGAAACCAACGGCCTAAATTGGTTTGAGCATGCTGATATACAAAACATAGCATATGTATAGGCTAACAATTTTGGCGCCTCAACCACCTTCAAAGTTGATGTGAAGAGAAGAGACATAACTATGGTCAATTATTAGCTCTATAATTATAAAATTAGACAAACAGTATAGTGTACTATCATGTGTTACTGCTCAATATGTTTAGTTTGGAACCGAAAACATCCCTTATTCTTAACAGATTATTGAAAATCTTCACGTACTTTAATCTGAGACTGGTTAATAGAGAATAAATTTCACATGCTCCTATCCATGCCTTGGTACCATGTAATCTATTGCAGAAGTGAGATGCTCCTTGAGGATCAAAACCTTCTTTCCAAGCATCTTCAATCATGGACTGAATTTTTGGAATACAAGGAATTAAAGTAATATCTGAAATAAAAAAAGCAACTTTTATGTTGCTGATACCATCAACTGAAGCAGTCTCTTATTGCTAAAAGTGTAAGTCTTAATCAGTGTTTCATTTATAAAAACAGGAATGTCAGACAAAAGCTTTAATGTATTATAAAAATATAGTTCTATTTCTAGCTCTTAACTCTAAAATATTAATTTCAGTTGTGTCTCCTTCAGTATCCAGTCATCTCGTCTCAAATTTGTTCCTGAAAATTTGTAGAATACCTATTAACAATAAAGAAAGTATTTCATAGATAGCTGTAGCTCACGAAAGCTTATGCTCAAATAAATTGGTTAGTCTCTAAGGTGCCACAAGTACTCCTTTTCTTTTTGCGAATACAGACTAACACGGCTGTTACTCTGGAAACTAACCCATTAAGTATCACAAAGTTTACACTCCCTGATTTCTAATTAATCAGAATGTTGTATACAGAAGTTAACATTCAAAATGGTAACTCACTGTACATACCTCTCAAACAGTCATTATACATGCCATTCCGCAATAACGAAGAAAGCAGCATTTGAAAGTTCCTGTAGCCACAACCCCAACCTCTGTCTCCCAAAGATGAGTGGAAGTGATCCACTCCTGTAGAAAGCCATACACGCCTTACATCTTTGATTTCATTTTGATAGTATCTGCACAGTGCTTCAATGACTCCTAAAAGATAAAATATAAATTTTAAGACTACACAATGCATAAGTTAATATTCTATAGGGGCAGGTTCTCTCTATCTAGGAGCAGGTTGAGAAATAAAAGAGACAACACAGGTCAGAACTGATGAATGAGCGTATAGCAGTAAGTTAAACCATGAACTTAGGTCATGTACAGACATTAGACAATCTGGCCATTTCATTTCTCTCCCACATACATCGTAACTTGATGACTCAATATATTTCTGATATAGTCTAAAAATCCAGCTGAGCTTTTCTGTGGCAGCCACATCAAGTGCCTTTTCTAAGATCAATACAGCATCACTGCCTGAAAATATATACATATGCTGTTAATTGTCTATTGTGAACTACAGAAGTGATACAAGGGATGTGACTAATTACCACTAATTGTGTGACAAGTAATTCCACAGACAATGCTACCACTATATCCCCATTATGTTATCCCCTTTCAACCATGAACACCCTTATGGATACTATCAGTAATCCTCTCACACTTCTTTCAGACCCTCACTTTTAAGGCAGTCCTTGAACAATTACTCACCAAGCAACATTCCCCAAAGTAATGTCCAAGAAAACAGTGGCATAGAACTCAAACTTTCAAAAATTAGAAAAACCACTCATTGTGGTGTGTCAAGTCTTTTCTTGCTGCATAACAATAATATTCTTGGAAGTAGCTTTGCTTTCATCGGTGCATTTAAGTGCCCAAAGGCCATACACAGACTAATTTGTTGTTCTGCCATAAACATTACCCTTGAAGTTTAAAAAGCATTGCAGTTCACCTTTAAGATCTCAAATCTTTTTAAGTACCAATTTGTTAATTCCAATTAATACAGGTGGAATTAAAAGCTAAATTTTAACCATCAAGGCCTGAATTGAAGTTTCTGTAAGCACTAGTTGCTAACTATAGCTAAGGTAACAAAACCTTGAACTCTGGTTTTGGCCGGCAAATAAAATGAATGGATTTTCAATTCCTTTTTTTAAAAAGGCATTGGTAATTTTTAGTACACTTAACACATTGGAAGTAGCTTGGTATCTAAACTTTAGCATACTAAATGCTATCTGAATTATGTACTAAGTAAATGTCTACCACTGAAGAATCTTTTCCTGGGCTCTCCAAGTAGGAAGAGGGCTGTATTTAACTAGGAACAGTTTGTATTGAAGTTGTCACCAAAAGAATCATTGCTAGAAAACAAAAGTGGACAGTACGATAAACTTTCAGTGGCATAAAATGCAGGGAAGCGTTAACGAAAAAAATATAGCTGAGTATAAAATAAGCCATTCTGGTACCATACTGCTGTCTTATTGTTATCACTGGTACATACTGTATCCGTGCTACTGAGCATGCAGTACACTGTCTTCGGGAGAAAGTGAATGTTACCGGTGACGGAAGGTTAAATAAAGAACCTTATGGAATTAGCTGAACACAAACAGAAATGTAAATGACTCAACTGCAAAAAAAAAAACCTGAAAATGTAGGGGAAACTCTATCAGATCCTGTGTAATACAGACAAGCAGGCAGAGGGCCAAATGGACAGATCAGACAGTTAGATTCCTAATTTTTAGGGCCATCGATAGCAGAAAGGTGGGAATAAACAAGTAGTCAGGCGTATGCTGGGCTCTGCTACATTAATAGATAGTACAAGTATTTAGGGATATCCCACAGCCCTGAATTAAGACTAAATCCCTCTCTAAACTATTTAGCTCAGGTTCTCAACCTGCAGCTCAACCAGCACAGAGCTGCGACCCATGTGACATCCTCAGGGTCATACAGGTAGTATCAGATGCGGCCCACAATGGTAAATAGGTTGAGAGCCACCGATCTAACTAAATACAGGGTACAGAAACTGAGGTGAGCTACATAGTAATAACTAGACAGAGAGAGAAGACCAACGACATGAGTAATAACAAGAACATATTTGACACAACAGCATTCATAGCAATGCCATCATGATGACTTTTGGTCTCTATCAATCTGAGCTGAAAAGATGAAAGGATCCATGCTCCTCCAGCAACACAGGTTAAATACTGACCTGAGGTCTTTGTTTTCCCATCATCTACACCAAAAGCCAAAGATTCCATCATGTCAGCTTTTCTCTTATGATATTCAGAAGGCGGCATCCTTCCCCTAGCTACTTCCCTTTCCATGTTCTTTAGTGACTGCTGCTTGTAGCCTCCAGAACTATCCAAGCCATATTGTCTCTGTTGAGCACAAAATAAGAATAATTTTAATGTGTTTCTTCCTGCTGATTATCATTGTGAATGAAAAACAATGCAATTAACAGGTATTGTTGTGAACAAATTAACAATGATTTGGAAATGCTCTAAACGTGGAACTGATTCTGCCATGTGGCATTTTGTGCTCTACTGCAGCTATGTCAAGCTAGAACTGCCAACAGTCTGCCACAAAGTGCCCTTCTTAGGAAAGTGTTTGGTGATTACTGGTTTCTAGCATACAAAAATAAATTGCAACACATGAACATAATTACTGAAATTTTTATGATGATTTAAATTAATAAAGCCTACCATTTTAATGAGTTTTCACTGAATGTGGACCTCTCAAACTCCCATTCTCAAAGGAATTAATTTTACATTCATACTTTATTATGTGACAGCTACTATACCCAGACATGACATAGCTACTTAATGCAAATAAATAAAATTAAATAATAATACTTAACATGTATCTAGTGCTTTGCATAATCAAAGCACTGTATAGACATTTAACTAATTAATGTTCAAAACATCCTTGGGAGATGATTCACATTTCACAGTTGGGTAAAATGAGACAAAAGTGAAATGACCTGCCCAAAGGCCACACACCAAGTCAGTAGCAAAGCCAAATTTAGAACCCAGTACCTACTGACTCCCAAACTGTGCCCTTTTCTCCAAGACCACGTTACCTTCCCACAAAAGCAGCCCTGAGTCTCATCATGACACTCAAATTAGAGACTTCCTAACAAAGCATTTTCACCAGCTTGTTTTGTAGTGAGATTCTGACAAAGGTCACTCAGCCAATCAAAACAGTTTTTTCTTTATATATACTCAAATTTCATTGGTCAAAAATTTGTTAACAGTGATGTGGTAATGACTGAAGCAATGAAGTATGACCTGCTGATAGAGCTGCTTGACTTGAGTTAGATACACAGTAGCTATGTTCAGCCCACTCCAAGCCAGAGCTTGACTGCTTTTTATATTACTAGCCACGTATTAGAATTTATTCTTACACTATAGATAAGAAAAGCATGACTTTCTCTTCATATGGTACAAAATACACTGCACCTATAGTACATCACATCTGGGATACTACCAAATTTAATCATTTCAGGTTCAGCTCTGCCTGCATAATATTTATCACAGAGATATACAACTATGAAAAGCAAGACAATTTTATCACTCATGGAGAAGGGCTCCAAGTCCCACCTTACTCAAATTAATCTGAGTTATAATATGAAGTTATTAAAATAAGTTTCTATTATAGTTGTTCAGTTTGTTATTACTAAATTGCTAGCAAATTGTGTCAGGAAATTACCAGGCAAAAAATGTGAAAAATAGCAAGATACAAATAAAGAGTTATGTGAGAAACCAAACTGAGAATGCACAAACACAGCTTCAAGATACGCAGTTTGTGGTTGCAAAAATTTTCAGTGGTACCATTTGGATGCCATGGCAAAATTTACAGTACCTGCAGTTTTTGGAATTCTTCTCTCTCTTGTCTTGCTTCTTCTAATCCTTGCTGTCTGTCTTCTTCATTCTGTAGCTGCTGAGCCAGTTCCAGATCACTTAAATGTCCACCTACATTTATATCTACTAGTATCATTTTAAAAGAAAAGAAGATGTATGCATGTTTCAATAGGTTGACATAAAATATATATCTACCTATAGCAATATGTTTGCATACACATAGCTGGGTAGAGGATGAAATGGTGAATGCTAAGGTTAAAATGTTTGCTTTCTCTAAACTGACAACAAAAGAATTAAAGCAGATGTTAGGCTGTGTGTAGAGTTCAATTTTGAGGACCTGGCTGGGTATGCCCTGGACAGCTGTATATTGAACTGTAAGGGACTCTTGTGAAGCTAAGGCATCTGTGGATTTGGGTTATGTCTGGACGACAAAGCATGTGAACTGAATTTATCTGGAAGTTAACTAGTGTTTCCATGTTTTTTAGTGACTGCATTGACAGGAAATACATTTGAGTGAACTTAACTGTAGGATAAGTCTTTTTGGGAAGGAATTCCCCTATTTTACTAAGTTGTTAACAAAAAAAATTAAACAGAATTGGTGTAGGTGCGATCTAATACTATGGAGGATTATGGGCACTGTTACCTGACAAGCAGCACTTGTAAATGCTACCAAGGAGGCATCTATGATCTTCTGTGTCTGAAAAGAATCTCCTTTAGTTTGCTTGAGAGGAGCCCCAGTGTGCTGGACCTTACTAGTTCCAAAAGAGCAGGACTCCCACAGACAAACTTTATCAGATCCATGACAGGTTGGGTGGCATGGACTGAAAGTGAGACACAAGAAACCTGAGATCAGGGACTGAATGGGAATCTGTTAGAAGGGTACAGAGCTAGGGAACCAGAGAGGCCCATATAAAAGGACAAAAATAACTGGTCAACCAGCACCAGCACCTACTCTTGGCAGAAAAGAACTGTGACTTTACCACAGGAAACCTACGTATGTGAAATTAAGAGTGTGTGCGTGTGTGTATTTGGACTGATATGGTCTAGGGAGTTGGAAAAAACATGAGGTAAGCAGGGCTAGTTTTTTAAAGCGTCTCATTATAAATGCTTTAATTTTGCCTAATATGTACACTACATCTGCTTAGTGGTTTCATAAAAAGAAACACTGTGATGGTTTGCAGTAATTGTAATTTGTGAAAGTGACCTGTAAAAGGGAATTACAGGGTTATCTCTCTCACTTACTGACTCAAGTTTAATGTAAGCTTAAGTACAGAGTTAATAGTGACATCTGCGTAATAAAGTTAAGTACTAATTTTTCTTTCACAAACCTAGACAAATGCTTGAAAAATTCATAGTATCTTTTTCTTGACTTGTTTTGGTACCGATACATAAATATAAAAGAAACACACTAATTTAAAATACTTTTGATCAATACCAAGTTTTGATCTTTTCATGTACCTTCTGAAAAGCGGTGCTCTTCTAAGTGCAAGTCAACATGTTCCTGGAGAATCTGACAGTTTGCACAGACAAGATCACACATTGGACATTCATATAGCTGTTGACCATTTTCTGTATTTAAAGAAGAACTGATTTAAATGTGATGAACAATGCTATTATTCGGTATTTCATATGAGAAAAAAGCAGTTGACAGTATATATTCTGAAAGGGGTGTTCAAGCTGACAACAGTGGTTAATTTTGTATTGACAACAAAAGAATTTCCTACTGGATAACCCAATGAACTGTACAGAGTAATTATACTCTTAAAACAGATTTATATATAGCTTGTATGTTAAGAAAATTAAACTCTTCCCACTTAAGCTATGACAAGTCTGTTGGAGGGATTCTCTTTTTTTCCTATCAAATAACTGTTCATCAAGCATAATATCCTGCCCCATTTAACTTAATGATCAGAATTTGTTACCAATTCTTCACTTCAGAGAGCAGATGTTTAGCTTGAAACATACACTCAAAAGCAAAAGAAAGAAATGTCTACTGTCAAGAGATGAACCCATGTTTCCGAAAGAACAGGTGTCCAGCCCTCACAGTTGTGAAACCAACATGCAAAGGAAAAACAATCAGTTGATAATTTTTCTGCTTTATTATATATAAAAGAGGTGGGAAGTTTGTCCTACCGCCACCCAAGAGAGATTTTTCCTGCTTAATTTTTTTTAAGCTTAGAAATATAAGATATATTAAGTCTGTCTACTGTTTTTGCTAAAGATTTCCTTGGAGGACCAGAAGACTGGAATGGGGAATTGCTTATTCCATTTTCATCACAGTATCCTGTCTATGTATCTTTAACAAAGACCTTTTCTTATCACTTTTTTTTATTTTAATGTGTTGTTAAAACCAAAAATAGTTTTACAGAGTGACAAAAATTCACTTTCCTTTCTCAATTTCGTTTCTTGGGACATACACAATGTATATGAGGATTAATAAATGGAGCATTGCTGTTGCAGGAAAATGGCGACGAGTGATGCTCACCATGAGTAAAAATTAATGATTAGAGTCAAGGCCTCTTATAGTCCATGGACCTACATTCAGCAACAAAATTCTGCACGGGCTCTGTGTGTGTGTAAAATCAATTGAATATGTAATTATTTTATGCACAATCAGCATAGTAGCCCCTCCACAT
The DNA here is from genome assembly GCF_965152275.1 of Natator depressus. Classification (NCBI taxonomy): domain Eukaryota; kingdom Metazoa; phylum Chordata; order Testudines; family Cheloniidae; genus Natator; species Natator depressus. Next base: position 90,375,798 of record NC_134236.1, read on the forward strand.
CCTATTTTTATTAAATTCTAGTATTTAATGCTGTCATCATGTTTTCATTTTTTTTTCCATGCCACAAATTTTTGTAGTAATGGTACAAAACGGTACTGTAGAATTTGTCAGGAGTGAAGCTGCAGGTTTTGACAGTTTAGAAGGGGCTGTTAACACTTGTGGAAGCATGGAATACAGTTCGGGACTGTGAGATATGCACATTAGAGGAATGTTTCTGCTGGAATGATCTGCAATGTAATAGTTAATGTTGAAATTTAAATAGTCATCTTCAGGTGTGAGAAAGACACTAAGATAGATGGGACAGTTCATGTCTTTCAGAAGTATCATTTTGGCTACCTGAACATTCAGGCAGTCAAGAGAGCATTGATTTACACTCAGTTCATTTTTCAAGGCAATCTTTGCTTCTATAAAGGCTAAAAATAACTTAGAAAAAAAAAGACAAAAATGAAAGCTGGATTCTAAAGCTCATATCTACATCAAGGGATGGATTATATGACAAATCCTGCAGCCATGAAATAACTGGCTACATAAGACCTTGAAATGCTTACAGCTCCTACTGCTCACCATACTCTCAAACATCAGTTTGAAATATACACAGTTGGAACTATTGACTGGACATTGGAACATATGTAAATTGTGACTTTATAACACATAAACATCTCCCTGTTCCTTTAGGACAGCATTCTAACACTGAAGACAATAATGTATTGTAGTCACTCCAGACACTCTTAAAAGAATCATTTCCTGGCTGAGATGTGAGGACTAAATATATTTGAAGCTACAAGAACCTGAATATTGGTGTTCAGAATAGAACTCCATATCAACTTTTAACTACAGCATAACACTTTGATTACACTGAAATTAAGACTTGGGTTCCTAGATGCTCATTGTCTTCTCCACCTTTGTCCCTCTTCTTTCCCAGGCTCACGCTGGGCACTGCATCCACTTCAGCTTCTATAGCTTTCTGAGCTCTCTTCCGCAAGCTGAATGCCTTTTTCCTTCTCACGCATTAAGTGTGCACAAATAGCTTGATAGTTTCCAGTCAAATATGTCACTTGACTCTGTCAACTTCTCGATTTTTTTTTGGTCATTAGTCAAATCAAATAGAGAGGTAACTGAATCTATCACACACAAAAAAATCCTTATCCTTTGTTACCACTATTATGTATACCACATTTTTGTATGGCTAAACAGTACCATAACCCCAATAAGTGTTTTACTTAGTATTCGGATACATACACACCACCCAGGGCCCTCAAACAGTCACGCCCAGGCGAAGCTTTAGGCACCACGGTGCCTTCAGCCATAGTTAAGCAGATGCAAGAGCACTGGGCAGGGGAGCCTGTCTTGCCTGAACTGACTAATTGCTAAACGCTGGTCTACACTTGGGGCGGAGTGTAGGTGCATGTAGCTGCACCCGGCACGGAAAGGCAGGCTACGTCCACGCTTGCCCGAGCCGCAGGGAAAAGGCTTGGACAGGGGGGCCCGACTGGGCGAAAGACCAGCCGTGCGGGCGGCACAGCTCGGGCGCGTACCGAGCCGTGTGGGCAGGAGGACTCAGGTGTTTGGGGCTCTCCGCCCCCGCTGGCTGCTCACAGGCGTGCTGGGGCGTGCGGAGCCGGGCTCGGTGCAGATCTACCCGAGACACTGAGCCCCAGAGGCTGCCCGAGAGGAGACACGGCAGAGCCGGGGGAGCCGCACTCACCCGGGGCCGGCGGGTCCAGGAGGTGGCCGTGCCGGGACCTCAAGTGCGCCTCCAGCTGGCGGCCCGAGGCGCCGGTCTCCCCGCAGAAGGGGCACTGGGGCCGGCCGCCCGCGGGGGCAGGGCCCGGCTCGGGGTGCGCGCTGTCCACGTGACCGCGCAGCTCGTCGTAGCCGGGCGCGGAGAACGGGCAGAGCGGGCAGCGGGGCTCGCGCTCCTGGTGCGCGCGCAGCAGGTGGCGCCGCATCTCCGGCTCCGTGCGCAGCGCCTGGCCGCACAGCTCGCCCACCGCCTGGCGCGGGCAGGCCAGGGACCGGTTCAGCAACTCCCGCCGGGCCGGCTACCGTTGGTGTCCACTTCCCCTCTTCACCCGTGGGTTTCGTTTCCGCTTCAGCGTCAAGGTAAGCGCGGTCGTCGTGACATCACTAGAACCATCGCCCAACCCCAGAACTTCTGGTTTGGAAGGGTCAATTTGTTTTTTCCCCTCCCGCCTGCTACTAAGGCCCGCCCCTTTCAACGGGTGCCTGCCTGCCCCTCCCCTCGAGGTGCATGATGGGATTTGTAGTGTTTTTGAGGCGCCGCCGTCTCGTCATTGACTCAACCTCGCTCAAGCTCGGCGCGCAAGGTCTGCTGGGGAGGAGGGACTCGGCGGCGGCGGGGCTGAGGCCGCCATTTTGAATTGCGAACCTCTCCGAGCGCTGCTCCGGCGAAGCGGAGCGGGCCTTTCTGAGGCAGCGGGAGCCGCCGCCTCGATGGGTGAGAGGACGATGGGGGAGCGGGGTGTTTCGCCCGCCCCGGCCCGGGGCTAGTCACGGAGCTTGGTGGCGTCTGTCACCTTCCCCCGGGCGGTGGATCGGGCCCTTCCCATCGTTTCCCGGGCAGCGCCCCGGCGCTGGGACCGGCAGCGTCACGCCCCCGCGGGACTCTCGCCCTTCTTTGGCCGTCGAGGGTGCTCAGCGGAGCAAGAGCTGGCGTCCCCGGCAGGCCCTAGCAGCTGGGTCTCCGGGCAGGTGACACGAGGGCGACCTGGGCCGGGGAGGTGGCTGGGCAGCCGGTGCGGCCCCGCATTGGTCGTAGCTGTTTGTTTCTTGGGGCCGTGCTTGGGCCGGCCGGCACCTGAGACCCGGCCCTGAGCCGGAGCGTGGTCTCTTCCACCCCCCACCCCCCAGCCCCCGCCCCCGGATTTGAATGGTCCCTCATCCCAGGTCAGATATGGGGCTTCAGTTCCGGAATGATAAACCCTTTCTGGGCCTGTTTGCAATATTGTCTGTTCCTCAATCAAGGGGCTTTGCAAGCCTAAGGAATGTAACATCACTGCCTCTTCTTATTTCAGTTATATGGCCTCTTTGCTGCCTGCTTTCTCGAGTCACTTGCCCTCACCAGAGGGTTTGGGTGGACTTCATATGGTTTGGGTTAGAAGCTATATTTCAGAAACGTCTCCAGTCAAACCCATATAACGCCACAAATGTACAGGACTGAGATGGGGAAATCATGGGATAACTGTATGCCTAGGAACCCGTTCTGGGTGTCATTCTGCCAGGAGCTGTACAGCCAAATAGCAAAGATGATAGTGTCTGTCTCAAAGATCTATGCAGTGTTGTTATAGCTGTGTTGTCTCCAGGATATTGGAGAGTCAAGGTGTGTGAGGTAATATCTTTTATTGGACAAACTTCTGTTGAACATATTGAATCTATTTCTACGTTAAGTATCCTCATACCTTCTTGTCAACTGTCTAAATGGGCCATCTTGATTATCACTACAAAAGTTTTTTTTTTCTCCTGCTGATAATCGCTCATCTTAATTAATTAGCCTCTTACAGTTTGTATGGCAACTTCCACTTTCTCTGTATATATGCTCGAATAAATTTGTTAGTCTCTAAGGTACCACAAGTACTTCTGTTCTTTTTGAGCTGAAGAAGCGCTTTGTGTAGCTAGAAAGCTTGTCTCTTTCATCAGCAGAAGTTTGTCTAATAAAAGATGTTGCCTCACCCAATTTGTGTGTCTGTCTCAAAGAGTTTATTATCTAGGTATCAGGATGCAACAGACAGACAAAACAGCCAGGTTGGTGGAGGGATGAAGTTACAAAACGAACAGAGTTCAGCAGAAAAATGGAAACTTGATAGTCGCCTGAATACATTAGCAAAAGCCTGGGCAAAGAGGTTTTTACACCTCTCCTTGAGAAACTTGGGCTTTGCTGTTGGTGGGAAGACACAGCCTGTGCCCCAAAGGTTCACAACCCATTAGAAGGCACTTATGTCTCTCAAAATACAGGTTTTTGGAAGGTAAAAATCCGTTTGTTTGTTTGTTTGTTTTTTTACAGACACGATGGCGAGCCCAGGAAAAGATAATTATAGAATGAAAAGTTACAAGAACAATGCACTCAATCCTCAAGAAATGCGCAGACGGAGAGAAGAGGATGGAATCCAGCTTCGGAAACAAAAAAGAGAAGAACAAGTAGGTTTCTAACAATTAAATGTAATAAGCATGGTTGTCAATTGAGAGCTTTCCATTCATAAAGATTTATTTCTACATAATAATCATATAAACAGGCTGATTTTTTTTCAGTAACTGTAGTTTGGTTTCTAGAAGAAAATCAAGATAGTAGCAGACATTTTGTTTACATGTAAAAAATTAGGAGCAGTCTGCTAAAGCATAAATATTACAGTTGAGGGTGGTGTATTTCCAATATATAAACAGATACAGGAAGCTAATAGTAAAGTAGGTGCCTAGGTATATTCAGGTGGTGATGGTAAATATTTATATTATGGTAGTGACCTGTTGTGATGTCAGTTTGGAAATGAATTTTTTTCTTAAAGTTTCTCAGTGAACTGTATTAAAATAATGTATATGAATTTTGGTCAGTTAATTTGTAATTAAAAAGTAATGGCCAAAAAGAGTACATCCATAGCTACCTGAAATGTGTGAACTCTAAATAGTGCAGGAAAACTAGCACAGCTAATCAAAGAAATGGGTAGATATAAAATTGACATCCTAGGACTTTGTGAAGTTAGATGGAAAGATCAAGGTATGATAACATCTGGAGAAAAAACAATGTTATATTCCAGTGGAACCAAACATGAGAGAGGTGTAGAAATCATCATGAATAGTGCTGCAAAGAAATCACTTATGAATTGGCAGCTAATATCAGATAAGCTACTGGCAGCTAGATTCCACTTTCAGCACATTAAGGGCACCATAGTTCAGGCATATGCTCCAGCAAACGATGTAGATGAAGAGGACAAAGAGAGATTCTATACAAAATTGAATGATGTAATGAAAGAAATACCAAACCACAATCTTGTCCTGGTTATGGGAGATTTTAATTCCCAGATCTGAAATGAAAGAAGAGGTTGGGAAACAGTCATCAGCCCACATACATCTGGAACAACGACAGACAGTGGCACAAGACTTCTTGAATTTTGTGCTGAAAACAATCTTAGCATCTGCAATTTTTTCTTCCAACATAAAAACATACACAAAAAGACATGGATTTCACCAGATAGCCGTACACTAAATGAGATTGACTATATCTGTGTTAGTCAGAGGTGGAAGACATCAGTGTTAGACACGAGTATTCGGAGGAGCCGATATAGGGAGCGATCAGTATTCACTGAAAGCAAACATCAAATTGAAGTTTAAATAGCTTAAAAAGAAAGAACACAGACTGAGATTATTCAATACACAGAAACTACAAGATTGCAGAATATGAAAAGAGTACCAGATAGAGGTCAAGAATAGGTTTGAGGCCCTTAAAGATCTTGAAGAAAACAAAGTGGAAAAATACTGGGATCTTTTCAAAACAGCTATGCTAGAAGAAGCTGAAAAGATAAGAAAGAGAGGAAGCAATAAAGAAGAGTGGATCTCAGAAGAAACATGGAAAATTATAGACAAAAGAAGAAAACAAGACTCTAGCACTACAACATGCGACTGAAGAAACCAAACAAACCTACAGGAATCTTGACAAAGCAGTAAAGAAACAATGCAAAAAATATAAGTAAAATTGGATAGAAAGTAAGGCTAGTGAAGCTGAAGAAGCATGGGAAAGAAACCATACAAGAACAGTCTACATGATCTGAATTTTGATCCGTATCTGTTAACGGTTTCAAGAAGTGTCCCAGTGAAAGGGAAACAAGGAGAAATTTTGAAAACACAGGAGGAACAAGAAAATAGATGGGTGGAACACTTCAAAGAAGTGCTAAACCAACCAGAACCAATTATAAGACTGGAATTTAACAATGATAAACCGTTAGACCTAGATATAGATGTATCTGAGGTAAAAATCGAAGTAAAAAAAGCATTGCGGAAGCTGAAAAACAACAAGGCACCTGGTTGACGGCATTCTTCCTGAATTGGTTAAGTATGGAAGCGAAGACGTGGAATCAGTCGTCTGTTCTTATCCCCATACATATTTTTAAATGTTTTTTTCTAATTTAATAAATAAGAAACTTCCAAGGTGAAGCCTCAAAGGCACATTAGCTCTTTCTGGATTACAAATACTGCAGGGGTGTTTGGATTTTTCCTTTTAAATTCCTAAAACTTTATTTTAAGAACCCCAGTTTCATGGGTGATTGGGGAGAAGAAGGGAGTCAGTATATAGTCATTGTTAAAATTTAGGTTATTTTGAAAATTGAGACATTACTATCACTCATCCTAATGTATATGCCTTACTGTTTCATATGATCCAAGTTTTCTGTGAAGTTTTCTGAGAATTGTTGAGAGGTTCTGATGACTACTTTTGGAAACGTCTTCTTTTCTTCAAACTTATAAAAAAAAAAAAAATCTGTAGCAGTTCATCCCTCTATATGCTTTGCATATCTATCCCATATATTAAAAAAAACACACAACAATGTAAAATTTGACACATTTTTCTTTGTTTAGTTATTTAAGCGCAGAAATGTTTCTCTCCTGGGAAATGAAGAGTCTATGGTAGAAAGCCCCATCCAGGATCCTGATGTCAGCTCTACTGTACCTATTCCAGAAGTAAGTACTACATAAATACAATTAAAGTATTTTTAAAAATGTGCTTAAAACTGCAAACGATGCCATTTGTACATTTTTAGGAAGAAGTTATTACAGCAGATATGGTGCAGATGATTTTCTCAGATGATCCTGATCAACAGCTCACAGCAACACAAAAATTTAGAAAACTGCTTTCTAAAGGTAAATCAGCATTTTACTTTTTTTTTATGGTGCTTGCTTTGTGTTCATATAACAAGTATTAGTCTCATTGAATTTATATATCTTAAATTTGCAACTTTAAAAATAAACAGATCTTGCTGGAGCTTCTAACTATGTTTAAATCAGATGAGTAGTCACATTCATTTGGACATGATGGCTAAACACAAAAAGATTCATTACAGTAATGTTAAGTCTTTCAGATAAAGCAACAAAAGCAAGGACTTTGTGGTTAAAGGGGACTAGGGCAGTGATTGCACACTTACCAGTGCTCATTGCAGTGCTTGAATTCCTTAAACAATTTTGATTCAGCTGCTAATGTAAAATACACTTCCAGTTTATTGTAGTTGGGATTGTGGCAGATACCATAATGGCCTCAGTCTCTAATCATGATTTGTTCCCTGAATGAGGAAACTAATTTTATTTGAAGTTACAATTATGGTAGGAATTTCCTGAGAACTGTGCTCAGTAGTATATTTTATATTTATGGTGTAATTTAAGCTGTTGGCTTTCATTTTCATTAGTGCAAATAACCTTCTTTTTTCCCCTAGAACCTAATCCACCTATAGATGAAGTGATACAGAAACAAGGAGTTGTGCAGAGGTTTGTGAAATTTCTAGAGAGGAATGAGAATTGCACTCTCCAAGTGAGTGAATATTACTGATATTGACTTAGGTTTGGGAATGGGAAAAAACCTCAGAAAACAAAACTGGGGAGAATATGGTTTTAAAATTGGATTTAGTAATATGTGGCCATCAGAGATTTGTATTCCAGTTGCATGAGATGTCAGCTTATTGTCACTTACTAGAAATCTTGACTTGGCCCTCAAGAGACTTCCATGCTAGTCTCCCTATATTCATTTTATCAAATCCTGCTTCTGTGTGAATGGCATTCAGTTCAAGAGAGCCCTCAAACTGGAATATCCAAGGCATTGAGATAGATGTGTAAGCAAGCTGTCACAGCATCTGCCCACACTGTCTGATTTGAAAATGTTTTTGTGAACATCAACTTCATTCACAAATCTTGTAAAAGAAAATTAGGAAAACCTTGTAAATCAAAAAATTTCTTTGACCCTTCCAGAAAATCTTTCAACAAACAATAAGAATACACCTAGTTCCGCCCAACACTTCTTGCCACATGGAAAGCCAGACTAAGGGCATGTCTACACTACAGAATTAAGTCAACTTAAGATAGGTCAACCTACAGCCACCGCAGTAATCGGCTCTTCGTGTCTGCGCTATGCTTGTCAATCGGCGGTGCGTATCCTCACCTGGAGCGCTTACGCTGACTTAAGTGGGGCATTGTGGGGGGCTTAGGCTGTCAAAGACAGCAACAGGCGATGTAAGCAATGCAGTGTGTATGAGGATGCTGTGTTGACCTAACTATATTGACCTAAGCACTGTGCCTCTCACGGATGTGGAGTTATTTGGTTGGTGTAGCGGGCAAGTTAAATCAGTGGGAGGAACATTGTAGCATAGACACATACACAGGTCAACATAAGCTTCAGTATGTCAACCTAACTCTGTAGCATAGACCAGGCCTAAGGCTTTATCTAACCAAGAAAATAGCACCAGAATTAATTTTAAGTTAAACTTGGTTTAAACTGAAATTAGTGTCCATTCAGGGGTTTGCATCAGTAGAACTAAATAGGTTTAAAATAACACCTTCAGTTAAATCAGTGCAACTTTCTTGTGTAGTCAAAACTTAAGAGCTTGTCTACACATGGAGTTGTTACTAATTAACTCCATGTATGGACAGTCTTATTCCAGAATAGGATTGTCCACGCATGGAATTAAATTGGGAACAGTGAATCAAGAATAACTCCGTGTATAGAAAAGCCCTAATAATGTAATCAAGCCAACAACTTCCTTTACTAAGATGCTTAATAGGTATTAGATTATTTAGTTAATGCCAGTGACTTTCTTCTTTGTAAAAGCATAGTAATGGAGAGATTTATTTTAGTATCAAAGAAGAAAAATCTAAGTGGATAATCTGATAAAAATTCCAAATACGTAAAATCTGTTCTGTTTAATATGTGTTTGATTTCCCATGAATGACTTCTGTTTGTCTTTCTCCTTCAACAGTTTGAAGCAGCTTGGGCTTTGACAAATATAGCATCTGGAACTTTCCTACACACCAAAGTAGTAATTGAGACTGGAGCTGTTCCAGTTTTTATTAAATTGCTTAATTCAGAACATGAAGATGTACAGGAGCAGGTACATATTTGTGTTTTTGTAATTTCTAAATAACTGTCCTTTTCCTGTTTACTCTGTGTATGGTTTAAAAAGTTTCGAGTGGTAGAATTTGTGTACTAGTTTATTATGACTACAAAAATAAGGCTCCACACAGTGTGCTCCTTTTTTTCCGTCTCTCAAATGTCTGCCTTTTTTCTGTGCTGCCCCTTACGCTTCCTCTTTGCCAGCTTACCTCTTTTATCTTTGTTTCCTCCTAAAAACTCATTTTCTGTTTGCAAGAAACGAGGGGATCAAAAGGCATAGCAATAGAGAAGATAAAATAGCTTCACCACTAAGATATCCATATACTTTCTTGAGTTACCACATGATCTTGTTGTTTCCCTTATCTTTCCTCTTAATTTCTTCCCTCTGCCCCACGGTGTATCTTACTGAACTTAGGGTGTGGCATTTCAGAGCAGGGACTGCCATTTACTTGTTTGTAAAATGCCTAGCTCATTTTGGAGTGACTGAAAAATAAGCAATAATAGTTCCTGATCTAACACATCCTTTGTAATGACTCTATTTTAAATAGCTGTTTGCAATTGAGTTGCTTAGCCAAAGGGAACTTTATCCTTAATTGCATATATAGAGAGAGAGAGAGAGAGAGCGCCCTGCAAATTCGCTGATATCCATTTTATGTGCACGGATGCGGATATCTGCGGATCATTTTTGTAAATCGGGGATCTGATGCGGATACAAAATTTTTATCGTTGCAGAGAAAATGCAGATATCTTTTTTTTGGTGGAAGCATATTCACATTATAAAGTACCATTCATTACGGATATAATTATTCAAGTATTTGACTTTTTTGTACAAATATATGGCCTTTATAAAGCTTGGCTAAAAGGCTGGCAAACCCTTTCTTGGGTAGGATGTAACTTAATCAAGTATACAAGTTTGATTTGTGAAAGCCGCACAATGAGAGGATTTTCTTTTCTGGAATGTTCAGGTAATTATAATCATGAGCTGTTTTGACTCCATCATAGGAATTTGTCATGGGAGGAATACATGATGTATAGTCTACACTATAATATTATTTTAGATAAACTTTTATTGTGTTTATATTAGCTTACTTTAGCACTTTGCTTTCTAAAGGCAGTGTGGGCTCTTGGTAATATTGCTGGTGACAACGCAGAATGCAGAGACTTTGTCTTAAACTGTGGAATACTCCCACCACTCTTGGAGTAAGTATTTAGGCTAATATTGTAAGTAAAACATACAGTTCTAGAGAATGGGAACCATACACTACAAGTTATTGTGTGTATGTGTATACATTTAAAAAAAAACTGTACATAGGCTTTTTTATAGGAAATATTTGAATGTCATTTTTGCTTTACTAGCTCTTAGACCGGGGTAAGCAACCTATGGCACGCGTGCCAAAGGCGGCACACGAGCTGATTTTCAGTGGCACTCTCACTGCCTGGGTCCTGGTCACCAGTCTGGGGGGCTCTGCGTTTTAATTTAATTTTAAATGAAGCTTCTTAAACATTTTTAAAACCTTATTTACTTTACATACAACAATAGTTTAGTTATATATTATAGGCTTATAGAAAGAGACCTTCTAAAAACGTTAAAATGTATTCCTGGCACGCAAACCCTTAAATTAGAGTGAATAAATGAAGACTCGGCACACCACTTCTGAAAGGTTGCTGACCCCTGTCTTAGACCAATAACACCAAAAATAAAAAGAACTATATCGGTTCTAACACTTGGAATATCTGGGCTTAATTTGTTTGGATTTTGTAATTGATTTACGGGTGGCATGGTATGGTATTGCCACTCTTACTTCTGCGCTGCTGTTGTAAGGGCGCTGCTTTCAGAGCTGAGTGCCTCGCCAACAGCCGCCACTCTCTGGCTGCCCATCGCTGAAGGCACTGCAGAAATAAGGGTGGCAATATTGCAACCCTTCCCTCCCCCCCCCCCCCCATCTTACAACCCCCGTGCAACTCCCTTTTGGGTCAGGACCCCCAATTTGAGAAATGCTGGTCTCCTCTGTGAAATCTGAATAGTATGGAGTAAAAGCACACAAGACCAGATTTCACAGTCCATGAAACGTTTTTCACGGTCGTGAATTTGGTAGGATCCTACATGTAACTCCTTAAATATATCCATACATAAATCTTGTGATTATGATGACTGGTGAGCTACTGCCTCTCAGTAGAGACATCGTATGCCACCCTTAAGTTCTTACTATGAATATATGCAACATAGGAGGTCCCTGTAAAACTGTGCCCCCTGCCAGTAGGCACCAAGAGGTTCCTGGGTGACAGAGTTATTCAGGAATAGCTGTTTGTGCCTTAAATTTGTACGCTACTTTGGTCCAAATAAACTTTCAAGTGTAGAGGAGCTCTAAAGATTTTTTTAAAATAAATAACCTCAGCGCTTTACAAACAACTTGAAAATGTCAAACACAGAACAATGTGTCTATCCATTCCTTCGCAGTTTTTGCAGCCCAAATAATGCAGCATTGTTTACCATTTTCAAACTTAAATCCTTAAAAAGTAAATTTAGATTTAAAAAATTCTTCTAGTAACATAGCCAGCAATCTTTTTAAAAATAGCTTAGTCCAAATGCGTTCCTTTTAAATGAAAATACCTATGTTAATAATAAGAAAAGGAGTACTTGTGGCACCTTAGAGACTCTAAGGTGCCACAAGTACTCCTTTTCTTTTTGCGAATACAGACTAACACAGCTGTTACTCTGAAACCTATGTTAATAAGGAAGGTTCCCACTTGCTGTTCCTGGCTCCTCCTTTTACTGGCTGCTATATTGCATTACAAGAAACTCAATTAATTACTTTCCTAATATTTTTCATGTAAGCAGTTGCTGTACTTGCCACCGCAATGTTATGTGATTGTGAATGAGGGGAGAGGTAGCTATACAATAGTGTAAGGGAAAGTGTCTCTTGTGAACCACGTACTCTATTAAACTGGTCTGTGCCATGAGAATATTTCAGAACAGGCAAAAAATCAGTGTTTGCAAGAGGAAAGGAATTAAACTAGTGCAGGGAGATAGGAATTATTTCTAGACTTCTGACAATATTAAGAATCCTAGGAAAACAAGGGAATACCACTCCTTGGTAATGAATGTAATGTGATATTTGTTCTCTTGCTTGGCAGATTGTTATCAAATTCAAATAGACTTACAACAACTAGAAATGCAGTCTGGGCTCTCTCAAACCTCTGTAGAGGCAAGAATCCACCTCCAGACTTTAGTAAGGTATGTAAGGAATCAAAATATTTCACTTTTAAGGAACTTACAAAATGTGAAGGGGCACTATCCTTGTAATGGGGTGTTCTAACACAGAGAAGAATCTTCTTGTAGTCAACCCAGTCAGTCTCCGGGATAAAGAATTTTTTGTTATGAGAAGACGTGTTTGCTGTAGATCCATATGATCTATTCTCATTCTGAGGTAAATTAAGTCTTCACTAATAAATAGTCGCCATTTTGTGTGACACAACAGAAAATGTAGATGTTACCATATTATATGCAGAGCTTTGTGCGTTTCTGCTGACCTTAATGCTAGTGCGAAGGATATTGATTCATTCACTATCTGAAAACCAAACCGAATCCAGTGTGTCTAAATAAATTTTTAGTCTCTAAGGTGCCACAAGTACTCCTTTTCTTTTTGCGAATACAGACTAACACGGCTGCTACTCTGAAACCTAAATAAACTATGTTAATCTTTTTTGATGCTTTCTATAAACAAGAGAATAAACTATTAAAGTAGTTGAAAAGTGTCACTTAACTTTTCATCAGCTTGGTCTGCAGTATCTTGCTAGGAAACAAGGTTCTTGTATTTTGCTATAGCTCTTCAGCAGAATAGTATTAATGTGGTGATGTTTTAACTTTGAAAAAGCAATCCATCTTTGTAATGTAAATATTTGTAAATCTGGAACATTTTTGTATCATTATCCTAAAGCTTTTAAATAGTTTATTTAATTGAAGTAAATCGGGTATTCTGGAAGAGGGCAGGGGAGTGAGGTCAGGACTCCTGAATTTTAGTCTCATTTCTGCCATTGGCTTTTGTGACTTGGGTAAGTGAATTGATCAGCCTCTCTCAATTTTCCCTTCAGCAAAACTTCTCCTAGAATATGAGATTGATTGATTGATTTATTAATTTGCTACTTTAATTTTATTCTTGTGGGGGGATGTTAACAAAATGGTGAGTAGTTTCCCCATCTTGCTGTTCTAGTTTATAAACTGCTGCCTTCAAGAATAGCCCTTTCTGGTAGTGTGGAACAAGGATGCTCTTTGCTACTTACATATTCCCTTCTCTGGGCAACTGCTACTCGGAGTAGTTCCTTTGCCTTTCACAGTAGCAGCACTAAAGGAGGTAGAGGAAGCAGAATTGTGTAGCAACTGTCAGCTGAAGAGAAAAGGACTCTTAATCCCTGCAAAGAACCCAGTATTCCCAACACTGACGTTTGAGGGGAAAACTGAGGGGTGAGGTGGGGCTAAAACTGGCAGCTTCATCAGACAAACTGCTGTCCACATAGAGGTGATAGGAAGAGGTTGGGTTCCAAGCTCTGCCCAGAGAGACTGCAAGTGAATGGGAACTGAGATTAGAAGGAATTTGCCTAGTTTGGCTCTGTAAAACTCAGTAGTATATGGGCAGCTGAAAAACGTATGATCCCTTTTCGTAAAGTGATTATAATAATGTAATTCCTTCAAGTGGGTAGGCTGAAAAGCAAACCTTACTTGATAAATTCTGAAACACACAATAAATCCTTTCCTTTTCATGTAAAGACTAGCATTACTGCATGGTTGCAATGTCTTTGTAGCAGACTGTGTGATAAAGTAAAGGTAATTCCTGCAGGGTTTTGATTTGGGCTATCAATCATCCTTAGCCTCGACCATGAAACAATCCATTCTGAGATTGTAAGCCAACACTACTCACCATACGGTGCATGTAACTTAATTCACATTTTTCTATTAGCACATGAAAAAACAAATTTAAAACAAAAAATAGAGGAAACATCTAATCATGTATAATTTTTTTTTAACCTAGGTTGCTCCTTGCTTAAATGTTTTATCAAGACTGTTGTTTAACAGTGACCCAGATGTATTAGCAGATGCTTGTTGGGCCCTCTCTTACCTTTCAGATGGACCCAATGATAAAATCCAAGCGGTTATTGATTCTGGAGTCTGTCGAAGATTGGTGGAACTTCTTATGTAAGTACCTTTAGTCAGATCTCTATTTTAGGGTGTTGCCAACATGAACATGGGCTCAAACTGTGGACCTACAGTACTGATGGGCTGTCCTCCAGGGCAGGGGTTCTCAACCAGGGAAATGCAGAGATCTTCCAGGGGGTACATCAACTCATCTAGATATTGTATTTGCCTAGTTTTACAACAGGCTACATAAAAAGCACTGACAAAGTCAGTACAAACTAAAATTTCATACAGACGGTGACTTGTTTATACTACTCTATATACTGTACATTGAAATATAAGTACAATATTTATATTCCAATTGATTTATTTTATAATTATATGATAAACATGAGAAAGTAAGCTATTTTTTCAGTAATATTGTGCTGTGACACTTTGTCCAAGTAGTTTTTAAGGGAGGTGAAACTTCAGGTATACAAGACAAATCAGACTCTTGAAAGGGGTACACTAGTCTGGAAAGGTTGAGAGCCACTATTCTAGGGTTACTCCATTTTTTTCAGTCCTCTCTTATGGCCCATGTAAAGTGCCCCTCCCTTTGGCGGAGGAGGACTGTAAAGCGCTTCAGTCTGAAGCCTTTCAGTGCTGCTTCTGGCTTGGTCAGCTCCTTGAATTTTTTTCCTAGTTTGCTAGTGAAAGATGCTTCATCCACAGCACTTCTAACCTGGAAAGCAAGGGATTGTGCTTGAGACACAAACTGGCCTGAAAACTTCAGTTTTTGAGTTTTGTTGTATTTGTTTTCTTGCTGGTAATATTAAACTTAAGGGGTCCCCTAGCAGAAACATAGACAGTTAATGGGTGCATAAGTCCCAGAAACAGTTTTGTGCTATTTTCACATTTTCCCAGTTTACTAGGTGGACATTTCATAAACTGCTAAGAGGAGGAGGAAAAACAAAAAAACACTCTGCACTATGAGTCTGCAGAATAGCAGAGTATGGATCCCTGAGCTGCTCAGTCAGCACTGCTCCCTATGAATAGATGGCTAGGATAGTTTTAGGGAGAGAGTGTTAGACGTGTTTTTTTTTTTTTCTTTTCTTTCATGGTTGGTGAAGGACAGTTCAGTAGACTCTTGTCCTAATTGATAATTGTGGGGGTGTCTCCATGTTACTGATTTGTGAGAAAGGAATGGAGTCTGCCTCCCAAAAAACTAGTTGGAGGAAGGGAAATATCTTCAGTTTCACTGCCTCTCTTTTTAGGCTGGATGGCTACTTCAGGAATTTTGCTCACTGGATTACGTCATTCCCAAAGGCCCAGTTATTCTGTGAAATTCAGGCAGGGTGAAGTCATTCACGTCCTTGATTTGTAGACATGGCTTTCTCTGTGACAGACAATCACTGTTGCAACTTCGAAAGGGAAATCCCTAGTCAGCTGGACTTAAGAGCTATGGGGGAGAATTTGGCCAAACAGTGGAAGATTGCAAGAAATGGCTTTCTGTTGTCATGGCCATAAGTTTAAATCCTATCAGAAGCCTAAAACCCTCCAACTGTAGTTATTGTATAAAGTTTGGCAGCCTCAAGCAGTTTAACATTTGTACTGTCTCTAGGCATAATGATTACAAGGTGGTGTCTCCTGCATTAAGAGCAGTTGGAAATATTGTGACCGGTGATGATATTCAAACACAGGTAAGACCAACTTTTAACTTGAGAAATATAGCTAATTTGGAAAAGCATATAGAATATTTTTGGTGTAGGAATGAATTGTGCTATTTAGGGAACTGATTAAGGCTGTTAGTTTTATTCACATATTTGTCTAGCAACAGGTGTTCAGATACCGTAGTGAAAGGGGCCATATAAGAATTTAGACACATTCTGTAGTACCAGTCTGACAAGATATTAATAATTTTGGCCAATGACTTCTACGTGTAATTGCTGTGAGGATAAGGTTAATTTAGTCATTCCAGTTCTATGGGAAAAATACTGCATTACATTTTTGAATTTTACTCTTTTGTTCTTCCCAGATATTAACATAATACATTTTCAGTAATTATTAACAGGAGTCAACTATATAATAACCGACTTGGACAAAGTGTCTTTAGTAGCCATTCTAGTTGCTTTTTTAGACACATGCGAACTGATTCAAAACTTCCTCTCTTTCTCCATAAAAACTTCAGTCATACAGAAGTATCAAAGTGGACTGTAATTAATTTCTACTTCGGTATGAACCTTATAAATCACAAGCAATAGATGAATGTTTTTTATATTAACCAGTACGTATAGAATGGCTTTAGTTTCCTGTATGGGAACTGTACTCCATTCTTGTATTTATCGGTTGCAGTTAGGTGGTACGTTAATTATTTGTCCATGAACCTGTGGTCCCACTTGTCCTCACGTGACAAATCTTTAGGAAACCTTGTACATTGAATTTGAGGCTGTGCAGATAAAGACAGTCCCTGCTTTAAATAGCTAGTAAATAGCTTACTATCTAAAAGACTTAGAGAAGAGGGGGTTGATTTAAATAGTTATGTGATTTTTATTGGGCCTCACAGAAGTAAATTTTTAAAACTTTTAAAAATTTCTAATGCACTATGGATTAAGAGCATTGCATGTGTAAAGGTAGCGTGGAAGAAGGCATGAAAAAGGGAGAGGTAATATAAAATGAAGTTTGGGATGTAGACTGCAGCAGAATGGTGCAGGCATTCGGTGGTTGTACAAAGTGCTTAAATTTGATACTGAGGACAAGAAAGAGCTGGTGGAGAGATTTGACACGAGGTCAGTAAACGGACTGGCTAGAAATAGAATTTTGATTACTGCAGTTGTGGACTCACAAAAGGGAAACAGTATAGGTTTAGAGGATGCTAGAGTGCAGGAGATTACTATAATCAAGACTGGAGATGTGTATGCCCTGGACAAAACTTTAAGCATTTGGAATAGAAAGGAAGGCTGATACTTTCTAAAATGTTGTATAGAAAGTGTCGGGATTTTGTGGCAGCCTGGATGTGTGAAAAGAAAGGGGAGGAGTCAAATGACTTAAGGTAAAGGCCTGAGAGATGGATATATTGTCAAAAGTAGTAGAAGGAGGAAGAAAGGGGAGGCTTAGAAGGAAAAACAAGAAACTGTCAAAATTGAATTGATGGTACTGCATAGGTCAGGTGTGAAGAGTGATACATATAAAAAAAGATATATTGGAAAAGGTTCAGAAAAGGGCAACAAAAATGATTAGGTGTATAGAACGGCTTCTGTATTAGGAGAGATTAAAAAAGACTGGGACTTTTCAGCTTGGAAAAGAGGCGACTAAGGGGGATATGATAGAGGTCTATAAAATCATGAATGGTATAGAGAAAGTAAATAAGTGTTATTTACTCCTCCTCATAATACAAGGACAAGGGGCCACCAAATGAAATTAATAGGGAGCAGGTTTAAAACAAACACAAAGTATTTTTTCACGCAAAGCACTGTCAACCTCTGGAACCCCTTGCCAGAGGATGTTGTGAAGGCCAGTACTATAACGGCGTTCAAAAGGGAGCTAGATAGATTCATGGAAGATAGGTCTATCAATAGCTGTTAGCCAGGATGGGCAGGAATGGTGTCCCTAACCTCTCTTTGCCAGAAGCTGTGATTGGGTGACAGGACATGTATCACTTGATGATAACCTGTCTGTTCATTCGCTTTGGGGCACCTGCCATTGGCCACTGTCAGAGGACAGGATACTGGGCTTGATGGACCTTTGGTCTGACCCAGTGTGGCCATTCGTAACGTTCTTATGATTTTGAGTCGCCATCATATAGATATTGAATCTGTGGAGTACATTCCTTCACCAAAGGATAAGTAAAAGAGAAGACCAAGCAGAGGGAAATGCACACACAAGACTGGAGGGAAAGATAAATTGCTAAGAGACTGAAGCAGCAGTTTGCCACAGAAGGAGAATCAGGACGGGATAAGGCCACAAAAGTTGAGGAGAATGGTTCTGTAGGAGTTTCATTTGCATAACTGAGTGCAGAGTATGGCCCATAATAGTTAGTTAGTTGTGCGTTGACCATTATTATGGGGGGGGGAATGATCCCGCCATTATTTCTCCCCCCCCCCTTTTTTTTTGTCATTGGCATGTGCATTTATTTGGTTTTTGGATCTAGCTTCAGTAACTTTAGTGTAAAGTAGGCATACAGTTGCCCACCTTAGTATACAAATTGTTAAATAACTTGTGGTCCAACTGCTCCTTTTCCCCCCCTCTCCATAACAACTTTCCTGTTTTGGCCTAATCAACTGCACCTCTCCCCAAATCACCAAATTGTCTGTTTCTCTTTCTGTGTCACTATGCTGCCATTTAAACACCTTCATTTTGGAATGCAGTATTTGATAGATGTAAAGTATTAAAGTATATTCTTATAAAGCCTGTCTGTCTTGAATTCCGCTGTCAACTGTGAACTGTACCTTTTTATGTTGTACAGGCAGAAATTTTCAACTTTCAAATTATTTTAGGTAATTCTAAATTGCTCTGCATTACCCTGTCTCCTTCATTTGCTGAGTAGTCCTAAGGAATCCATTCGAAAAGAAGCATGCTGGACTGTTTCTAATATTACTGCAGGAAACAGAGCTCAGATTCAGGTAATGAAATGTTAGTAATATAACCATCTTCTTCTGAACTAGCACTTAGTGCTTTTCTCTTGGAAGGAAAAATGTGTGTAACATATTTTACCCTTCCATTTTGATTTTCGTTCTAGTTGGAGTTTTATATTTGTTTTTTCCAGCTTTTGGAGTGCTTATTAGAAATTCTAATCTAAGTTTACAACTAATTATATAAAAATAAAACTACGTGAATATCTGCATTTTTTTTTTTTTGTGCTAAAGAGGCAGATTCCTGTTTTGACTTTTTAAAGGGACTGACAACTAGTTAATGATGATAAAGTGAATTGAAGATTTAAAAGATGTAAAGTTCTAAGTATTATTGTTTGTAAAGAATATTTACGTGCAAGTGCTTGCTTACAATGTTTTAAATGACCGGTGCTTAAAAATGTTTATGGAGCTTTGCAAAAAAATATACAAAGTGTATATTACAGAATGGATTTGGAGAAGGGAAATCTTCTGGGGATGTACAGGATCTTTATAGGCAACATTCAGAATTATATACTGGGTGTGTTCCTAGTTATTGAAAAGCAAATTGAATTGAAATGCTATTTCTGTATTAAAAGGAAATGATTAAATTCGACAAACATTAAAGATACAAAGGATGCAGAAAATATTTTTTCAGCAGTATTAATACAACAGTTGCTGTTTTTCCCAAGTTACTGTGTATCAACTGATACATGTTAAAATAGCTTGATGTGGCAGACAGTGCATTATAGGATGTAGATAATTCACTTCAGTGAGAGACTTAAATTTAACTTCATTTAAATCAAAATTTTCTGTGGGAAGATGTCTCTTTTGATATTTTTTTTCTTCTTTTTGGCACAATCAAAAACAGTTTTGTTGTTTCAAGTAGATTGTGATTCAAAACAACATTTTTAATATAAACCTTATTGATTTGAAATTTCTGGGGTTTTGTTGTTTTGTGAAGTGTTTCAGTATTTTTACTTCCTGTTTTGCTTTGATATGGAAATTAATTTCAAAAACTCAAAATTCCCCACTGGGAAATGGAATTTTTTTCCTAGCAGCTCTAGTTCTCGCTATGAAAAAGCCTGGTAATTACAGATTAAGATATTGCAATTTTAGTGTAACTTCAAAAAACAGTTTGAACAGTATGCAGTGCAATCTTTACTAACTTGCAAACCTGTGAAAGACTTGTTTTTCTTATTTTGCACTATGGTAATCAGCCTGGTATATATTTGCATGTTTTTAATCCCCCAGACATCTAGCCTAAGTGTTCAGATAGTATTATGACAATACACCATTTTAAATTGTCAAATTTTCATTTACAACTTACAGTCAACATTCCTTCAATGGCTTTCTGTAATTATTTGAGTGGCCCTAATGTGGGGACTGAGTGTAGTTGTGCATATCCTAAGGTTTTTTGTTTTTTAAATACTGGTATTCCATTTGTAGAAATTGCTTTTGAGGAGAACACAAGCCCTTTTTGTCACAAAAGTTCTCCCAGTCTGGGTGAGGCTAACTGATTTTATTAAAAGTTTTTTAATTTCAAATCGCAATCCTAGATTTTCAGCAACTTTGTCAGGACTGTATCAGGATCTTAAATATGTTGACCCAATCTAAATATCCTTATTCAAAAGGTAATATTCTTTGTACTATAACTTTTGAGATTCTCATCATGAGGCAAATCTATAAGTAAAATATTCTTTAGAAAGATACTTTGTGACCTTCCTGAATATAAACTAGTGTGCACTGGAATCTTCACAAGTTAATAGACAATTGCTGATTGGTACACTCTTAAAGAATGAATAGCTTTAACAAATAATTTCAAAATAAACAAGAATTGGTTGACACATTCTACCGAATCATGGTATTCTCTATTCTGGAAACACCTTTAATGTTTTTTCTCGATTTATATTAACTTGGTTGTTTTTGTTACCATTTAAAGCCTATTGTATAATGTCACTGTTTCTTGTTTTAGGCTGTTATAGATGCAAATATTTTTCCAATATTGATTGACATTCTTCAGAAAGCTGAATTTCGCACCAGAAAAGAAGCAGCATGGGGCATCACTAATGCAACATCAGGAGGTACTCCTGAACAGATAAGGTAATGAATTAGAAGTTTGATTCAGAGGAGAATTAGTATGTGAAATTCACTTAGTATTCATCTGAAAATAACCTAATGAATTGAGACACAGGTATTTTGCCACTTATGTTTCTCTTTGACCTTAAAGAGAAAATTCTTAGTCCCATAATTGGATTCTAGCAAAATTCACAACAAATTCCTAAAAACAAAGCTGTTTTCTTGGAACTAGTTGTCTTTATACAGTGATTTTTTTGTATTGCAACTTAGAAAATGGGTTGTATAAAGTATGTGTGAAGTTTTGGGGATCACCCAGACCAGTACAGGGCTCTGTCACCTCCTGCCCTGTAACCTGGGGTGCCTTTATGCTGAGCAGCTTTGGTTCAGACGCCTGACACCAGTAGCCTGCCCACAAGCACAAGATCTCACCCTGGCTTCCACCACTTAGTTATTCCTTGCAGGGTGACACTAACATCCCTTCCAGTCTCAAATCTCCCCAGATCTGTCTCAGAGTTCTTTGGTACCAGCCATTTGTACTCTTCCTCACTGTTTCATCAGTGACGCCAATCCCCCAGACATATCTTACTTTAGTTCACACACTCAACATAGTTTACACACACTTTTACTTGGGGTAAAAGTAAAAGAAATACCTAATAGAGAGAGAAAATTACAGTTTCAAGGATAAAATAGTTAGGAATAGGAAACATGTACAAGTTACACAGAAAGTAAACATAAAGATACAACCTCAGGCTTTAGACTTGCAAATTAGATTCCCTTTTCTAATACAAATTACCTGTTGCCTCTGAACAGTTTCCCAGTTTACCATCTACTCTTAATCCCATGTTTCGCGGACAGCACCTACCAAATGGCTGTCCCTCAGTTTCTGGATTCTCCTCAAACCCCTTCTTTTTTTAAAAAGTGGTTTTTGGGGGGGAGGGTTGTTATGAGTTTGGGGATTATGCAGACTGGGGAAGTTCTAGCTGGGATGTCTCATTGTCTTCCCATTAAATCTAATGGCCCATCATTTGTCTTTTCTTGAGTTGTATAATGCTAGGTGCTTGGACCTAGTCTCCTCTGGTTGTGGAGGTAGCATCTCCTTGCTTGACTGCCCACTGTGAAGTGAAGCTGAATGCTGCAGCATAAATTATTAACATAGTTTTATTTATACACAAATACAAAATACAAAAAAACAGTCTGTATATGTAATTCATAATGACTATAAAGTTCAGAACACTACAAGCTTTCATAAAATACCTCACTCAATATACTTTTATAGCACAATAACATTGTATATAATCAGTTGATTCAACTGCTTATTCTTTGGGGTTCAACCCTCCACCCCCATTCTTCCCTTAATGTGTCTGGACCCTGATTGTCAGAGTATACTGAATTAGCAGCACGATTGAAACACTGTAATTTCACTCAGTGAAATTCACCCATGTGAAAGCTCTGAACACTGAAGTCAGTCTCCCCCCACAAAGAGTTTTGCTAATGTCATATTGTCAAAGAAAATTTGAGCAGTTTATGAACAGCAAGTATGTCTAGGGTGAATTACAGCCACATGAAACTGGGTCATGCCTATTTGTTGGGAAAAATTTTTAAAAATATATTCTTGACTTCAAGTTCAGGCAGTCATGTTACATAAAACTTAAGAATATTATTTTTAAATAAACATCCTACTACAGCTGCAAAATGTAGCTTAATCATTTTGAATCTGTTCTGACTACTTTACTTCAATTTTCCTTTACATTACTGTTGGGATTCTCTCTGAGACTTCTCTCCACTCAGCTTTCCAAGGACTCAGTTCAACTCCAGATTTTTGTCACTTGGGTATCTTTACTTGGCATACAGGAAGTGCTCAGCTATGCTGAGTTGATGAGACTTAAACGTAGGGGGTGGGTGAGGAGTGTACCACGCATCCAAATTTGCATGGAAAATATCTTCCTTTATATACAGTTACACATGACATTGCATTTACTATATATTGCATACCTTTTGGGATTGGTTTGGTTCTTACAAAATAACCAGTCTCTATGCATCATTCTCTGTCCACGCTGTCCATGTCCATCTTACCTTCCAGGCTTACCTTGTCCATTGTAAATAGATCCCTGGGTGTTCTCCCCCTCCCTCCCCCTTATATTAGCAAGTTACAGACATTCTGTGTTTTAGCTTACAGACCTATTTATCTGTCTACCTGTTTCCAGCCTGCTGATTCATTTACTCCCCAATCTTGTCTCCCAACAAATGAGTCCTCACCCATTTCTAATCACTCATGTCAAGCCAGGCCTGTAATTACTAGGATATTCCCATAGATAACCATCTATATTATTATGATGGTCTGACTTGGAAAAATAGCTTTGATCTCTTTAGTGATCGAACAAAACCAAACATTTTTCTGGTTTATCTGAATACCTATACTTGGATTATTTTTATTAGTTTAAATGACTTATTGATAATATGTGACTACCCTGGTAACTAATTCTATAGTTGTGTTGTAAACAGTCCTTTTTAAGCAAAAATGGCAAGTGCCACAAAAATAGTCTTTGTGAAACCAAAAGTGTGCTATGTACTTGTAGATTTCCTGGAAACGGTTAAACCATTTTGCACCACTACAGCCATTAAATAGTCTAATCAGAATGCCAGAAAAATAACTTAACATTTAAAAATATAATATCCTTTATTTCAAATAACTTTTCAGATTTGATACAATATGTGATGTGGATCTCCTCCTGAAACTTTGGTTGTAAGATAAATATTTGTTTGGTGCCATAAATACTCGGCACATTACAAAACACAGAAGAAGGTATGATCTCTGTCACACAGAGCTTACCTCTTAAGTACCTCTGCACTTAAATAATGGCACCTTGAGGATTTCAGTGTGCTTTATGAACATAATTAACTAAGCTTCAAGCAACCTTGTGATGTACGTAAGCATTACTGTCTTAGTTTTACTGATACAGTAGGAACTGAAACTGAAAGGTGGTGACTTCCCAAGGTCACACAGGAAGTTTGTGGCAGAATTGGGAATAGAAATCAGATCCTCTGAATCCCAGTCCTTTGCTGTAGTCACAACATTCTTCCCTTTCTGGTAGCTAATGTTCAGAATTATTTAAATGCATTCTGTTCGTATTTTAATGGATTGCTATTGAATTGGAAAAAAACATTCTTGTCTCCTTCTAGAGACTTGCTTAGAGCTTTGTCCATTACATATTACTCTTGATTTGAGAAAAGAGGCTGTTGCATCAGACTGTTACATACAGGAGAAACATTCTGATATAATTAGAAGCATCTGAAATGCATGTTTTTTAGAACAAGGTAAAATCATTTATAAAAGGGATTGAAAATGTTTACATAATCCAAACATCAGTTATAAGATTAACTGCTGTATTCCTGTCTCATTAGGATAAACCAGGGTTTGACTGTATTTCAGAGTAAGGTTGCCTTCATAGGTTATAGAAATGCTTTTATTTCAGCAGGTTACTTACTGTTTTTAGCAGAATTCTATACCATAGAAGAATGGTGTATCAAAGTTTATACTTGATTATCAATCCTTCTTTTTTCCCCCTCTATTTCCTCCATCATTACAAAGGTATTTGGTAGCATTAGGTTGTACCAAGCCTCTTTGTGATCTCCTGACCGTGATGGATTCCAAAATAGTGCAGGTGGCTTTGAATGGACTTGAAAATATTCTGCGTCTTGGAGAGCAAGAATCCAAACAAAATGGAATGGGCATTAATCCTTACTGTGCCCTTATAGAGGAAGCATATGGTAAGCAATTATTTCTTGTGAAGCTGCGCACTTAAAGTTGTCTTTTTCGTAACTGAAAAGGGAAAATAATGTAAAACATTTCACTAAGATAGTTACAAGTTACTTGGACCTACTATTTGCCATACCAATTTCTAGCCATATTTCAGACAAAACTAAATCAATATGCTGGAGTTAAAATTCAGCAAATATCTAATTTAAGGCAAAACATACAAATTCTTACAGTACAAAATGTTAGTAAGCCAGAAACTCAAAAGTAAAATTAGATCATATCTATGAAATTTAGGCAGATTACTTTTTGGTTTTACAAAGTTAGTGGCAAAAATAGATTTAACATTATTATGAAAACTAATCTCTTCCATAAGGACCTGGCTAGCCAAAATAGTTCTTTGCAGCTGCTCTACTACAAAATCTATGCAGGCTTCTCTGTGCTTCGGAGGAGGCTAATAATTCTTAGGGGGGATCTCCTGTCTTCAGTGACTGGGGAATACCTGATTAGATATTCCATTATGCATTTTTCTGTAGAGCAAAGTTTCTGATTTCAGTGAACCTGGATGTTGGGTTGGGAATTGGGCTTTTAAGATGAAACGGGTAATTCTCTGGTTTACAGAATCCTCTCGCCAATCTAATGTGGAAGCAGAATAATTTCTGGGTCTCATAATGTTAATCAGATGGGGAGAATTAAAGGGATCTAAGATAAATTTGTTCTGTCCTGGCTGTCAGGTTTGTGCCTAAAAGCTTCAGCCCTTACTGTTGAGAGGTAAATAACTGGATTAAATAGCACTTTTGGGCTGGCTTCCAGAACATACCTGTCAACCATGGGGGAGCAATAAGGATCCGATGAAGTGAGCTGTAGCTCACGAAAGCTTATGCTCAAATAAATTGGTTAGTCTCTAAGGTGCCACAAGTACTCCTTTTCTTTTTGCGAATACAGACTAACACGGCTGTTACTCTGAAACCCATAAGATGTAATAACAACACCCTCACACCACACAAAGATTGAAACTTGTCTAAGAACAGTACAAGTTTTCTACCTGTTCCATGTCCATGACTTCAGCCTTTCTTTATTTACCCCTTTTAAAAAGGGCAAGAATAAACCTCTGGTAGGGAAATATAAAGTTAGACAGAAGCCAGAGTTGTTGAGTATTGGAGGAGGGAAGTTAAGTTCTTTGGAACTGCAACATGGAAATAGGGATATGGGGGGTCTTTGCTGGCAGATTTTTTTTTTTTATAAATCACCCTGCGTTCGGAATCAATATTGCATACTAATATCTTTTAATTCTGTGTAAGTAGATATTTGAGCCTCCTTCTGTTTTGCTTTGTTCACATTCATTTCATATTGTTTATAAACTGTCAAATTGAACTGAAAGGGCAAAAGAAAAACTAAGTCTGTAAGTACCTGACTGATGCATTCTCTTATCAGGCTGTTGGGAGCATTTGGCATAGACATGCACCTTGTTTTTAAAATAATAATCCTGGAATATTCAGGGCTAATGTATGTCAGTGATTTTACAGATTGATGCATTCTGGGTTGTTTTTCTCCTATTCTCGAAAGTTCCAATATATTTCATATTAAAAGCTAATTCTTTGATTTATTCATCACACAATTTAAAGTGGTAGTATTCAAAACACATTTATGTGTTTTAACTCTATTTTCATCCTGGCTTTGTATTTCACCTTTAAATCTTTTGGATCTGTTGGATTTAGAGCATGTCTTTTTGTTTTTGTTTTTTCCTTTTAAATTTAGGACTGGATAAAATTGAATTTCTTCAAAGGCATGAAAACCAAGAGATCTACCAGAAGGCTTTTGAACTTATAGAACATTACTTTGGTGTGGAAGAAGAGGATACCAGTATTGTACCTCAGGTGGATGAGAGTCAGCAGCAATTTGTGTTTCAGCAGCAGGAAGCTCCAATGGAAGGATTTCAGC
Organism: Natator depressus; assembly: GCF_965152275.1. Lineage (NCBI taxonomy): Eukaryota > Metazoa > Chordata > Testudines > Cheloniidae > Natator > Natator depressus. The sequence goes on from NC_134236.1 coordinate 90,402,380, forward strand.
TATAACTATTAAAGTGAAGACAAGGCAAAAATATAAACATTTGCAGCTTTTCAGGGGTCTCCTCTTCGTGGCCAAAGTTAGAGGAGAGGTTTGAATGTGTTTTGCAGAACACAGGTAAAGAAGCAGCCCGTGCACTTTTATACTTTTCTGTTAAATACAACTTTTCATTCATTGTTTTTGGTTTGGGGTTTTTTTTTTGTATTTCTGTGCACTTCATATGTTCAGAAACTGTGTGAGTAATCAAGTCTAATATAAAGGCTTATGTGATTTAACAAGAATGGTTAAGTTTGAATAATAACTTCAGTAGGATTTTAGGTAGTTCTGAATTTTTCATGCAATTTCTGCTACTGCAGTAGAGCTGTTGGCAATTGCATTTTGGCAGTAAACTTGACTTGCCCAATCTATATCAAATCTACCTCTGAACTGAAGCAAAAAAGTTTGCTTCAGAACTAAAGCATGAAATAAAGATGAGCTTGTCAAAAGCTAAATTTAGAATGTGAAAAATATTTATTGTGAAATGTAGTTTTATGCATTATATTTTGCATAGAGCATAAACCAGTGAAATATATTTGTAAGACATTTAAAAGCATAATGCAGATTTTTGTTTAACTATATAATGTTTAAATACCAGATGTTGCTTTGAATATGTGACAAAAAGCTGTTCTGCATTTTGTGGTTTTCAAGTTGTAATCAGCAGAGAGTTGGTTCATCATGTGATGCTGGCTCCTTATTTCAAGCTGCTAAACAGCATTAAAGATAAGCTACAAATAAAATACTTTGCTGTGTAAGCAATTGCTGAAGTTGCCACAGGGATGTTGTGATTGTAAATGAGAGAGGAGGTAATTTGCGCAGTTGTAAATGATAGCGGAGATAGTCACATAAACCATCTCCATATTAAAATGTGGTAACAATATAAAAGTTTGACAAATCTTGCAATACTTGCCTTTCTTGAAACACTACTTATTTAAACAAAGTTTAGACTGTATGTATGTATTGTATTTTTAACCAAATATGCTACTGCTTTTTGAATTTTTTTTTTTTAAGTCAGATGTCTCCATTTTCTTTATTTTAGACAAGGCTGTAGAAATGTGCCCTGTTATAATCCATCTTGCTGCAATTGGGGGAAAAACAATCTCTTCTCCATTTGATTGAAGGAAAAAGGTTTGCTTTGTTGTAAATATTAAGTATATGAACACCAAAATGAATCTGAAGATGTCTGCTAAATGTTTAATTTCTAAAACACTTAATGTCTGTTTGCTACTACTCACTAAAAGAAATATATCTAAGAATTTGAAACAGTTCTCATGTAGATTTTTCAAAGCATACAGAAGATTTTTTTTTTTTAATATTCAAAATGTCTATACCACACTGCTTGATCTCCCTTACCAGTAGCCAGTCTGAATTTGGATTAATGAAAATGTATAATTGTGGTTAAATATATTAGTCAAATATTGTGTTGAAATAATAGTGAAAGCTTTGAGCTATGAAACTATTTAAACCATGTACAATAGTTGAAATTTCAACAGTTAAAGTCACTCTTTCCAGGGTAGTGTGCTTGTCACTAAACAAAATGTTGATACCCTGAGAAATCCAAATTAGAACATGGTATCATTTATATTCCGTGTTCTGGGTTTAAACTTGTTTATAAAATGTGCAAATACTGTTTTCAGTTAAAATTCATAAATTTTGTTTTACTTTGAGACTATTAAAGCACTATATATTGTGTAGTAGTTTCAAGGTGAGAATTGAAGCAGATTTTATAAGATTAGTAGTCAGTGTGACTATTGTATGTATAAGTAGCAAGATGCAATTCAAAAAATGCCTCCTCATTTGAAATTTTCTCCTGGAAATAAAAGGTCTGATGTGAGGAATATAGGAGTGCGGTTACTATAATTCTGTATAATGAAAGATTTAGCAAACACTTTAAACCTAGATTTGTATAGAATACAGCAGGTTTGAATACTGTGCACAATGCTGAGCCAAATTTTTCTTATGTTTGAGACTTGTATTTGTGCCCTTTTTTATGATAGTTCGAGACTTTAGTATACTGGCATTTTTGGCATCATCTCTTCAAAGTTCAGGGTAATTATATTGGAAATTTACAGGATTACCAATTAAATGATGATGATTTTCAGTGTTCTTTTAGTGCAAGCATAATCCTATAAGTATTCAGGTTACAGGGTATTCCACTGTTTCTTGCAAACTTTGTTTTGATATTACATAAGCCAGCTGTGCCTGCTTTTATTTTGAGGACCCCATAGATGCTGCATTTATAAGCCTCTCCAGTTAAGCCAAATCTAAATTTAAAAAAAAAACAACCTACTTGAGATTTGTAAATGGAGGAAACGGGGGCAGGTTCAAGTATTATACTTATTTGAGAGGATTACTTCATTTTTTTGGACATATTATTGTGTATGTCCCAATGGTTAAAGTGACTGCACTTTATGTATATAAATACAAATTCCTGCCTCTGGTATATTCAAAGTAGTGCTTTTAGTTTAAATAGGAACTAAAATTGATGGACTTTGGTTACTAAAAGGGACACTAGTTATTTAATCTCAACATTTGGTTAATCCTAAAATTGTTAAATCTGGCATTTCCTATTATGTTGCTATGTGTGTGTACATCTAAAATCCACCAGTCTCACTGGGAACACTATTTTTTTTAAATAGCTATTATTAATGAATGATCATGGAATAAGAATGTTCTCACAAATTAACAATACCTGTTGTCACAACTGACACTGATTGCATCAGTGATGCTTAGGAAAACAGTGACGCTGACAAAAGAAATCAGTTCTGCTCTGTGGAAAGCATTTAGGAGTAGGGGATTGAGCAGGGGCTGTGTTTGCTAAATAGATTTTTTTTCCATACTGGTTTTATCCAAAAGGCTATTACAAGTTTTGGGGGGGTTGTTTAAATAATAGACACAGTACTAAAGTGTCCCTTTAGTTATGCAGCTTGTTCCAAAAAACAAGTGTTTTTCAAAATAGCGTACCATTTGCTCTGTTTGAATTTGAATTCTGACAAGTTAATCTATGCAAATATGCCACGTTTGTTTTAGTTTCTTAAGCTGTTTGACACTAAATCATAACTAATTTTCTACTGAATTTTATCATAGCACTTTTTGCGTTTGAGAACTTTGTTCATACTGCTGTTTAATTTTGTAGTATTTTCTTTAAACACTGTTGCTAGCAGCAATCAGAAGAGGAAAACAAAAAATAGTAATAATGTTGGTGCAGAAATAACTTGACTGTCGAACAAGTTTGGAAAATGATCTCTACTGGGTCTATGTGTAAAAGATGCACTATCCTTTTTCCTCCATGTAAATTACCTCCGTTGGGTTTTTGTCTTACAAAAATTAAATCATAAGATTGAAGTGAGACTTTTTTTAAAGTGCAAATTGATATGCAGGGTAAAATGCCTGCTGCTTAGCATGAAACTAGTGCAAAAGTTAATTGAAATCTTAAATGAGACATTTTTCATTCTCACTCGTGGCATTATGGTTTGATGTAATGTATGAATCTAAAATGCCTATATTGACTTTAAGTGGAGTGATAGTGCATCTTTTAATCCAGACTGGAGGCCCATTATTGTGTATCTATACAAACCAACACACGAAAAGTATGCAATATTATGGAATGTTTCAATTCAGAAAACTATACAAAAACTAATAAAAGCTATTTTACAGTGGTGAGTGTATTCATTAGTATTCTAAAATTAGTCCTGATTCTTAGAAAATAGCAAAATACAATCTCTATACTAAAGTAAGAGCTGAATTCAGTAAAAGCTGTGGCTGACTTCCATACTATAGAATACTGTGCCATGCTAGAAAAATCAGCCTTATGGAGAGGGGTTAAACAAAATATTGCATGAAGTGACTTTTAAAACTAGCCTTGAAAATATCTCCTCCTTAAGCATCACATGCCTCTGACCATCACCATCCTTTCTTCATTTGTAAAATTAATTTAATGGGAGTTCCCAAGAGTTTTCAGAGGAGAAGTCTGTAGAGACTAAAATGCTGCCTATTGTGTTTTAGTTTTCAAAATAACTAAGTAAACTTCAGCAAGACAAGGTGGGTGAGGTATAAACTTTAGTGAGACAAGGTGGGTTAGGCAATATATTTTATTGGACCAACTTCTGTTGGTGAGAGAGACAAGCTTTTGAGGTTGGTCCAGTGAAAGAGATTACCTCTCCCACCCTGTCTCTCTAATATCTGGTACTAACACAGGTACAACGTTGAGTGAGTAAACTATGTCAGTTCAGCCTGGTCTAGTAAACGAGATTCAACAGAGATACTGTCGTGATGCTATTCATTTTTCCAACTACGTAGTCACTGGCTTCCCTAGTATTTAAATGACTTGTGGCTTGCATAAGTTTTTTAGTATGCTTTTAATTTTGTGTCTATAGAAAAATGTCCAGAATCAAGATCTAGCAGGAAGAGATTTCAGGCCAGGGTTGGTGCTGTATGTGTTTTCTTTGTGGACAGTTACATATTTTTATCAAATTGAGGCAAAAAAAAAATAAAGCCTCTTGAAATTGGAATTATTAGAACTGTCTAAAGATTTGAACTGACCTTGGTCATCTGCTGCAAGGTCTGAAAATATCTCTGTGTAACATAGAAAAAGACACCCTATTCCCTTCCCTCCCAACATTTTTTTTGAGTGCAACATTGTTGGGCTCCAATGTGTTGATGTTTTAACATAGCAGTCTGCTAACTAGTTAGACCGTCACTAATTATGCCAAGTAATGTTTTTTGTGGTGTTTACTCCTACTAGCAAATCCACAGTTTTTAATAGAAATATTATTTAGTCTTAGATTCTGCTGATATTGCAGCCTCTTCACGCCACTTGGCTTTCTTTGCTAGGTTCCAGCTTGTTAGGGACTCATGGTGTTCAGCCTGCAAAAATAAAACATAGGCTTAAGAGTGTGAATCACTAAATTACACTTAAGAAAAACCATCATGGTAGCAGCTAATGTTTTTCTTATGCTTTATGAATACAGGTTTGTGGAAGGAGTGTTACCTAAAATACATAAATTTGATTTAAATTTTAGTCAGTAGCAACAATTTTTATATATATAAAAAAAATTAAATATAATATAAAAATCTTGTAAATATTGATGGAACTTATCTCCTTGTTAAAAATACATGGCAATATACCCACCCTTCTAGCTGATGCAATCACAGCAAAGCAAGCGATAATTGTGAGTCCAATCATTAGATAACAGGCTTTTACTCGAGCTTTGTTTCTTGCAATGTCCAGCATTTCTGGCCTACAATTAAAATGGCATTGAACAAAATTAGCATGAAACATCAAGAAGTTCATTTAGCACACCACAGATATAACTTTGGTTGATTTTTTTTAACAGAAATGAAATTTCCAGCGGCTAACATGTGACCATTGTGGGCTTGGCATGTATTACTGGGCGTTGTCTGTCTATTGACTCTTTTGCACTGTAGGACCTAATCCATCTCTAGTTGTAAACAATGCAAGATGGACTTGAGATTCTTGATCTTTCCTAGAACTATTTGCAATGCTTAAGATAAGCAGGGTGTAAACAACATTTAAAGTTATTGGTCAATAGTGATGTGGTGAATTTCAAATACTTCCACATATATGAAAGAACTCTGTTAGAAGGGAACTGACATTGCTTGCTGTGAGGAGTTCTCTTGACTATTCCGAAATAGATGTATGTATTAGTTGTAATACCTAAACAGCACTTCAAAAACTGCTTAAAGTTTTGACTGTATCCAATCTACTATAGATCTGGGATTTCACAATATTTCTTATGTTAATAAAACTGATCAGTTTCACACTATCATGGGTTTTAGTCTTGTGCATCACCTGTTTATTTTTAAAAGGATAATTTTGGTATTAAATTAGCACAGGCAACATTTACATGCTTTCGCAGTTTTGCATGCCTAAAAAAGAGCAGACCATACTGGCCATGTCAGAGGTAGTGTGATTCTTTGTCTAGAGCATAGTCAGGTCTTTCCTTGAAAGCTATTTGCCACACTTACATTCAAATAGCCCAGCACCCTCTTTCATCCTTATCCTGGCTTTCAACAATCCCACCCACTGCTTCAGATCTCCCCCATCACTTGCTGGTTCTCTCCTTGTTCTCAATGTGTGCATTCCTGATTTTAGCTTTCTCTGATTTCTAGTTCCTGAAGTAATTGGGAACCACTAGTGGACCATGAACTAAACACGTGCTGGGAAGCAGAAAAACAGAGAATCTCTCCAAACCACACACAAATGATCTCCCAAGCTTGATTTCACCCTTTTGCCTGCTGGATACGAGGCCTGAAAACAGTATTCTAAAGATTACCCTTGCATCTGCAGGATTGGAAATCATAGGGTTAGAAAGGACTGTAAGTGTCATCTAGCCCAGTGGTTCTCAAACTTATTTGATAGCGCCCTCTTCTTTTTCTGTAGTAATTTATGCCACTGCCCTCCCACCTCTTACCACACCCAGCTTTGAAGGCAGCGCAGAGATCAGCTACTGGCCGGGCACCCAGCTCTCAAGGCAACGCCATTGCCAGTTGCACAGAATTAAGGGTGGCAATACCATACCATGCCACACTTACTACTTTGCTCCTGCTTGCCGCGGCGCTGCCTTCAGAACTGGGTGCCCGTCCAGCAGCTGCCACTTTTCTAAAGCTTCTCATGCCCCCTCATCCACCAGAATATATTCCCCCCCCCCCCCCCCCCCAGTTTGAGAACCTGTGATTTAGTCTAACCCCTTGCCACAATACAGGATTTGCTGTGTCTAAACAATCCAGTTCTGTCTGTTCACTTTTTGCATTAAACAGTCTTAAAATTCAGTTTAGTTTTAATTGGCTCATTTTTTAAAAAAAATACTTCTAAAAGGCATCCCATATGAAAAGACACTTTTTTTAAAACTACATCTAATGAGCTTAGACTACAATATTAGACCTTCCCTCCAAAAAATAACAACCCTGTGAAGTGCACAAACACGAGAACCGGACAGCATTACTAGCAGACAAAGCATTTGGTAACAAGCTCTGCCAAAATCTACCTTAACATAGAACATTTTTAAAAAGGGTATAGTGAAATTGTGGGGCCTGCGGTGCTTCCCTTCAGCCCATAAAACCTACACCACACACAATGGCAAATCTTACAAGCAACTGAGCTAACCCTCATTTGCAGTAATGAGTTGAGGGTGTAATGCACTTCCAAGGGAGCTGTCAGGGCTTGAGGTTTGATCATCAGTGTGAGGATACTGTAGCTGTATTTCATAATGCTAAACACATTAGGTATGAGAGATCAAAACCAGACTAGCGCATAAAACTATTAATCTAGGATCCATTTGAAGCAGCAGAAGCCGAAATATAAATGCATTATTTGTCTTCCTTAATGCCTTAATCATATTTCACAATGCACTAATTGAAGCTGTTCTGAAGCAGAATCCCAGTTCCTACCTGCTTTCTGCCACTGTTTCAAGGAAACAGACCTAATTATGGTTTTCTGTAGTCTTTCATTAAGGACTGTATCCCTCAATCCTTACTCAAGTCAAACTCCTACTGAAATCAGTGGAGATTTGTTTAAGCAAATCTTGAATAAGGACTGCAGGATTTGGTCCTTAATGCCAAATATCTTAAAGGAGCAGATTTTACTCACATGTAACATTTGCTTTGCCATTGCAAAGGGCCATTTTGATAGCTAATCATTTTCATTTTTAATTGCTTTACATTTGAATCTTCCGAAAACACTTATTACATTGCTCTCCTATTTCTCTCTAAAGGATAACTCTCTTGTACTGAAGACTGAGTGTGAATCTTTGGCCCTGCTGAAGTCATGGAAGTTTTGCCATGGATTTCAAGGGGTCAGGATTTCTCAGTAAGGGAGGAAATTCTGACAAGAGTAAGATGAGTAGGGAACAGCCATGGGATTAATATTAGACAAAAGTTGGGGCTATTGTTGCTTGCAGAGATGCTATTGCTTATTTTCTCAGCTGCAGTAGAAATGAAACTAGGGAACAAAGGAAACTTCCTGGAGTCATCCTTGAAACTGTATCTCGATAAAGTTCAGTATGTTATATATGGCCAAGCAAGGATGAAGGCTGATGATGAAAAGTACAGTTCTGTGGATGAGTTACATTTTGTGTCTATGAGGCTGAGGAATAAACATTAGTTAATGTTACATGAACTTCACATTTCTATTTACTTGGGGAGGGAAAAGGGAGAAGAATTGTCAGTGACGTGAACTGAGCTGGTGGTAGTTAGAGGGGGAGCAATATTGTGGCATCAAGACTTACTCTCAGGGTATTCGGTATTATCCTAGAAATAACCTCTTCCAAAGTTGGTTGGTTTTTTTTGTTTGTTTGTTTGTTTTTAAAGCAGGCAGTAAGTATATACTTCTCTCTCTCCTCCCGCCCTCTTTCTCAAATACTTCTTTGCCTTGTAATAAAGTGTATTGAATGGATGATCACTAAATGATGACATCAAACAAGTTAGAAGATATATTTTGTTTATATAGTCCATAAACAGAAAATACTGTTTACTGATACAGTCTTCCTCTGATTACACATTAGATAAACCAAGCAAATAAACAAGCTGGTCTGTAAATACAACCAAAGCTCAAACCACTACCGCACTTAGGGCCAAATCCTGTCTATCTTGCTCGGGGACGTAGTTCTATTTACTTCTGATGATGATGATGATGATGAGCACCAGGTCTTGACTCTTAAACTGTAAAATGTAAAATCATCTAAAAATGCCTGAAATCCTCAAGGGAAACTTATGGGGGAGGGAGAGATCTGGAAAACTTTTAGCCATTGGTTTATATTTTAGCATTTTGAGTTTTCCAAATTCCAGAGATCATATATTGTTGAAGGTTTAATACCCTTCTCTCATGCTCTGATGATTACACCTAGCCTTGTTTGGATGTACAGTATTAACTCTTTTGATAGTATGTGCTTGGCTTCTCTTGGAAATTCTGTCATGATGGTCATGCTAACAAGCATCTGGCCACAAATAAGGGGCTGCTCAGTGAAGGAGCCAGTTCTGTCTCAAGAATTCACTACAATAGGATACAAGACTCGATCCCTCAGCAGCCACCTGACTTCCAGCAAGTGAGAATACAATGGCAATTTGAGGTGAAAATGGAGCTGGGACCTAATAGTGAGACTAGAAGCCACTGGGTGGGTAGGAGAGAGGAGGCGATATGGAAGGAGAGGAAGAGGGGGCACAGCATCTCATCGTCCCTTATGTCTGTCTTGTAATTTTTCATTGACCTTTCAAATGTAAAACGTTGACAGGTTCAAACTTTTGGATCAGTTTGAAAAGGAGGAACCCTCTTTTTATCCCAGTAAGCCTCAGTAGGAATCAATGATGCACTTACGGGATCCTTGAGGGAATCTCTTCTTCAGTCTTGAAGCGTCCTGTCCACATGAGGATTTTTTTGTCAAAGTTGGAAGGTTTGTAACTACCTGGTACTTTGTACATCTTCTCAGCTGAAAGATGAGCCAGAGAAAAGCACCTCATCACTTTGTGCACTGGAGAGGCAATGGGATTGGGGAAGAGTGTCCCTAGCCATGGTCCATCTCTATTACTGGATTCTGGTAAAGACCTTAACCTTTACTCTTGAGTAACCTTCTTTCCTGTGCCTCAGATCACCTATGTTCTCTGTGTTTGCAGTGGTGGTGTGGCCAAGAAGGTCCCAAGATACTAGAGAGACAAAATGGGTGAGGTAATGTCTTTTACTGTACCAACTTCTGTTGCTGAAAGAGCTTGGAAGACTTCAGTGTAGCTCAAAAGCTTGTCTCTCTCATATTTTGGGTCACACTTGTGGATCTGGGTAGAAACTGGATCTACCTGGAATCTGCTGATTTTTGTACCCATGTCCCTGAATTGTACCATCAACCTAAAGATCAAGTCTGCCTGCTCCTATTGTACCTCAGAAATCTAAACCCTGCTGCACCATGGCACATGAGTATTGTAAAACTTCACTTCCGCATCTGGCTCCAGTCAATTTTTAACCCCACTCCCAATGCTAAAGCCTCATCAGAGAACAAGTTTAGGTGCTCCCATTCCAACAAAACCATCCAGATGTTAATTCAGCCTGGGTGTATGACACAGCTGCTTGAACCTGGATCTGGTAATTGGATCCTGCAAGACTTTGGCCTCAGTCACCTAAATTCCACAGTTTAACATGAGAACATGTTCAGCTGTTTCTGCTCCATCTTAAAAATCCAGCCCCAGTAGCATCCCACTATATCAGCACCTTAAACTAGATATTCAGATTGAGGCTTGGGAGCCACAAGTGGCTCTTTAATGTGTTTCTTGTGTCTTTGCAAGACATATTAAAAAAAATATTATTTTAATTATTAACCCAACAGGATGCTTTTAATATGTTGTTAACTAACTGTAAAATACTTGCTTAGGCATTTTGCTGTGAGAATAAAGTGTGTGTGTGTGTGTGCGCGCGCGTGCACATGGGGGTAAATGACCCAATGAATTCACACTACAGTGGCTCTTGGGTAATGTTGCTATTGCTAATTTGGCTCCTGAACCACTGGGGTCCCACTACCACTGCCTTAAACGTTCAGCTCAAGCTGCTGTATCTTGGCAAATTTTGGTCACAACTCCATAAATGACAGGTTTCAGAGTAGCAGCCGTGTTAGTCTGTATTTGCAAAAAGAAAAGGAGGACTTGTGGCACCTTAGAGACTAACCAATTTATTTGAGCATAAACTTTCCTGAGCTACAGCTCACTGAATGCATCCGATGAAGTGAGCTGTAGCTCAGGAAAGCTTATGCTCAAATAAATGTGTTAGTCTCTAAGGTGCCACAAGTCCTCCTTTTCTTTTTGCGAACTCCATAAATGTTACCCTCAAAATCGAGAACAAATGCTTCTACTACTCCACCAGAAAAAGGTAGCCCTATGCCATCTCCTCCTGGGGCAGGTCGGAGGTGGTTTTATGGGGGGACCCGGGGGGCGGGGGAGTAGCCTTGTTCTCTGTGTTAATGGTACAATTTGGGGGCTTGGGTCCAAACCTTGGCTGGATCGAGGCACCTCCAGCGTTTATTTTCTCCTCCCCCCCCCCCCCACCCCACCTCCGTCTTACTGGCCTGAAGGAGAAGGGAGAGCCGGAGCGCTGCAAACGCCCCGACAGGACACGTCCCAGCGGGGAGCCCCTGGTGCTTGCCAGGGCCCTGGGGTGGGGTGCAGCGGAGGGGGTGCAAGCAGCCTGCCAGCCGGAGGGGAGGGAGGGAGGGTCTCTGTGAGTCACAGCACAGGGGAGCCCCGGGCTCCCCGTTTACTCACCTGAGCTGATGGCCCCCGGGCTGCGGTTGTGGGCGCTGCTGGAGGAAGCTGCAGTGGCCGCGATCCCACGGGCTGCCGGCCGGAGCAGGGGGGCGTGCAGCTGCCCTTCGGCCAGGAGCCGGCCCAGGCAGACCCGGCTCCTAGCTGCCGCCAGCATGGCGAGGACCGCGCTGCTTGGCTGCCGCCGCCTCCCTCCGAGGCGGCTGAGGCAGGGCAGGCAAAGCGAAGAGGGGACCCCGCACCCCTGCCGTCCCCAGAGCAACCGGTACCAGCTCCAGCCCCTCGCAGCCTCCCTGCGCCCGCCCCCTCCTCCGGGCCGGGGAGCGCCAGCAGCTCTTCCCAGCCTCTGCCCCCACACCGCTCGCTAGCCCAGCTCAGGGCTGCAGCCCCCTCGGGATCTGCCTCCTCCCTCCAGCCCAGCGAACTTCACCAGGCTCCCAGGCACTTGCCTCCCCCTCCACCCCCCGTCCCATAATTCCCCCCTTGGGAAACTGCGAGTCCCAGCTGCTGGAGCTCTGGTCCAGCAAGCAAGTGGCTGGTGCTTCCCTCTCCCCCCTTGGGAAATGCCGCTACCACTTCTCTCATCTCCTATGCAGGAAGGAGGGAGGGAGCTGCTTCTCTTCGCTCAGTATGGTGACCCATCTCCATCTGCCTGCCCCCTGGGCCGGGAAGCCTGACTTCTTACCTGCTGCCCCCTCAAACTGCTGCCCCCAGCGAGTCTCTCATTTCTGCTCCGATGAGCTGGATCTGATGGGTGCGAGAAACCAGGGAAGATTTTGCCTCTTCCTGGGCCAGGGCTGAGAGGCCTGATCCAGGCTGGCAAAGTGTGAAGGAGAGAGAAACATCCATCACACTGGTAAAAGTGTGTGGTCAGAAAATACTTCACACCAATGTGGTGGGATAGACCCACTGTAAATTAGCAAACGGGGGGGGGGGCGGGGAGGGGAGGAAGGGGGACATAAAGTCAGTGCCTGCATATCAGACTTCCCTCTTGTCAGTCATGAAGTATCATGTAGCTGCCCCAGTGTGCACAGTGCCTGAAAAAATGGAGGCCTGATTCTTGAATGGCGCTGTCAGATGCAACCACAGTTCAAATAATAACAGTGGATCCTGTCCCTGCACATAGTCTCACTGCTGCCATTCTAGGAAAATGCCAACACCAGCACAAATAAAGGGTTTGCCAACATGAGAACTCATCATGTTCCGATACGCAGAAATGACCAACAAGAAAATGTAGATGTTCTGTTTAAAAGGGACTCATAAATCACCTTCTTGCGCCAGCAATTAGTGCCAGTGCAGTGTAAATACCCATCAGTGTGCAAAGCCAACAGCTAATTTTCAGAAGCTTCAGAAAGTATCAGGGCTAAGCTCAATGTTGCTAAATTATGTTTCTAGTCCTTTGCCATGTAAAAATGACCTTGTGACTGAAAGTTAACAGACTGCAGGGACTGAAAACTCGTCACTGATTTTTCCTAAAGATCCTGGATTATTCATTGTACCCCTTCTGCCACCCGTGTCTGGCCTTTGTCGCTCTATGAATCCCATGGTCACAGGTCCCTCAGTCATTGGAAGGAACCCCACCAGTTTGTGGCTGAGGGAGGTAGTGCCATGCATGCTGTAACTAATAGCAACTTTGCTGCTTCATGCAGCCTCCCAGCAGAATTGATGCAATTCCTTGTGTAGGGGCATTCCTGGGAGAAAGCGGGGAGCTCTCTATGTCCTGGTAATCCTATTGCCAGGACAGTCACTTTGGGGCAACAGGCAGCTTGGCATAGTTTAGAGCAGTCCTGAGGCTGTAGGGACCAAAGTGCCTCTTGCCTGCCCCAGGATTAGGGGGAACTCAAAGATGGCACAAAGCCACTTCCCTTTTCACCCCTAAGTGAGTGCAGCTCTCTAGACTAGAGAATCTAGCCCCTGATACATCAAGGTGTTATAATTCTGGCTGCTTTATGATAGCAGCCTTAGGGAACTCTTGAACACTTCAGGGTGCAGTAAATAGCCTTTTTCTTCACTTCGCTGTTTATAGGGGAATGTAAGGCTTCACATGTCTTTCCTGTGGTATCTTCACCTAATAAAAAGACAGAGAATAGTTTCCACATAGAAAGCAGTATGTTTAGTACTTCCTGCACAGAAAACTATCTGCTCTATATCATGGATGGGAGGAGGAGTTTTTTGTTTTATTCCCTGGGCATGCACACACTACATTATTTGTGTCCAAACTCACGTACATCTTAAAAGCAGCCCAGTATGCCCAAGTGCCCTTTGCAAAAATGGGAGATGGGTTGAAAATGCAGCTGAGGAAGTGACATGGATTTTGCATTATTTAGTTCCTTGCAGAATTTCCTCATGTAGTTTTCCTCATGATTTGCTGCAGTAGTAAACTATTTCTCTCCATTTTATGGCACACTAACTTTTTCTTCAGATGTGCTGCAAATGGAACAGCATTGCAAGATCCAAGGACCTCCTGGTCAGCCATGATGGTGCATCGCTTCCACTAGGAATTTTGACAGCAAAAGTTTTTGTTTGTTTCTTTCTTTTTAAAAAAGCTGCCAGTGGAAGATGCCCAGGGATCTTTTGTACCAGGAATTTCTGTTGCTTGAATCAAATTAATCATATGTTCCACTGCTGTGCATATTTTTCATTCATTTGGCTCCATTTGGGAAGTCCTCTGGCAGCCAGAGCGCAGCAGGAAAGCTGCGCCTGAATGAAACCACCCCCCTGATTCCATCTGCCCCCTTGCTCTAGCAAACTTGCATGCTACATCTCTTTCCTCACATTTTTTACATTAGAATCCAGTGCTGGTAGCAGAAAGAGATGTGGAACAAACCATTTTCATTTTTCAATACAAAGCTGAATCAATATGTCCCATATGCTACTATCACATATATCACTATTTCTAGGATATCACCACTTCTCTCAATGCTCAAAAATGCAAATTCTAATGAAATACTTCTCAATTTATTCCAGATAAGTACTTTTTCCGCTTTTACGATGCTTGACAGAGCAAAGAGGTGTGCTATAATTGCAGGGAACTCAGGCAGTGGTAGTAGGGTTGCCAACTTTCTATTCGCACAAAACCAAACACCCTTGCCTCACCCCGTGCCCCGCCCCTCATCCAAGTCCCTGTCCTGTCCCTTCTCTGAAGCCCCGCCCCCACTCACTCCATTTCGTGCCACCCATCACTCGCTCTCTCCACCCTCACTTGCTCATTTTCTCTAGGCTTGCTCAGGGGGTTGGAGTGTCGGGGGGGGTGAGGGCTCCGGCTTGGGGTGCGGGCTCTGGTGTGGGGCCAAGATGAGGGATTTGGGGTACAGAAGGGGGCTCGGGGCTGAGGGGTTCAGAGTGAGGGAGGAGGCTCCAGGCTGGGATGGGGGTGTGTGTGGGGGTGTGTGTGAGGGCTCCAGCTGAGGGTGCAGACTTGGGGTGGGGCTGGGGATGAGGGGTTTGGGCTGCAGAGAGTACTCCGGGCTGGGACCAAGGGGTTCGGGGGGTGAGAGGGGGATCAGGACTATGGCAGGGGGTTGGGGCAGGGGAGGGGGGCAGGGGAGCAGGTTCCCGGCCCATGGGGTCTGTGGAGCCAGTGCTTGGGGTGGAAGGCAGCCTGCAGAGCCCCCTGGCTGCTCCACGCATAGGAGCTGGAGGCGGGACATGCTACTGCTTCCATGAGCCGCATGGAGCCACGGCAGGCTGGGAGCCTGCCTTATCCCTGCTGCACCGCCGACCGGCCAGATGCCTGGCAACCCTAAGTGGTAGCCCAAGTGGTAGCACCTCGCTTTCTTATATTCTTTGCCTGTGGGACGCACCAATTTGGTCTAGCTCAAGCTATTAGGCTCATTTGAGGGGTATCTGGGTGAAATTTAATGGCCTGTGATATACAGGAAGTCAGACTACATGGTCTAATGGGACCTTCAGTCCTTAAACTCTGTAAAATTATGGAATATCTGTTGTATTTTTAAAAGTTACAATTTACATTTGTAGTACTAATTAATATCCCTACATCAATTGAAACAAATATATGTGGATTTTAGAAGAAATGGGAAAGAAATCACTGCAAACAGCAGCACAACACCAATAATTATGCAACTTAATTTTGCATAAAAAATATTTCTAATACATCAGCAAAGAGGCAGGTCACTTTAACAGTCATTAGGCAGCACTAGAACTTCCTTGGCCAGCACACACACAAAAAATGAAATATTAATGCACCACTAGATGGCAGCAGCACAAAAATTACATAAAACACGAGTTCAGCAAGTAGGATCAATATTGGTGAAATGCATCTGGAATGCTATTATGGGTTAGTGCCTTTAAAACAAATATTGAAGTGCTACCAAACAGTTCACACTAATTTTCTCCGCTGGTGGAGGCTGAGGTAGGCAACTCTCTCTGAGTCTTACAAATCTAAATATAGGCATAATCTTAACTGTTTCTGAAATCAAATGTTTAAGAGCCACACACTGTGGCCCTGACAATTGCTGGAAAACATGGGCACTAAAGAAAAGTAAAGTAAAGAACTATCAGCAACCCCATAAAGTATAACCATAATTAAATAGACTCTACAGTGCAGATTGCAGTATGTCACCCCACTTCCCAGAGTATCTCCCTCCCTCAAAAGCTCCCTTCAAAATATGTACTTGGTAGCATGCCCGGAAGGTCAACAGGTTTGGGCTGTTTCAGACTAAGATGCGGGAGGTTGGCTCCCCCTGACTAAGAAAGCTCCAGATGGTTCAAGTAGGCCCAGGCTGGACAAAATTGAATTCCTCATGCTGAGACACTCATCTGTTGGAAGGATGTTGCAGTGGTTAGGGCACTAGCCTAGGAAATCCAAGTCTGTTCCCTGTTTTGCCACAGACTTCCTGGGTGATTTATGACAAGTCACTTAAGTCAAGATCCTCAAAGGTATTCAGAGCCTAAATGCCTTTGAGGATCTAGACCTTTGTGTCTGAGTTTCTTATCTGTCAAATGGGGATAATAGTACTTTCCTACCTCACAGAGGTATTGTCAGGATAAAAATATCAAAGATTATGAAGTTCTCATATCCTGCAGTAATGGGGGCCACAGAAACAACAAAAATCCACTCTGAATGGAGCTTTTCTATGAGTTTTCCAGGTTAATAACATTATTTGAACCTTGTATCTGAAAAGCTGACTGGAGTAGGTATTAGGATCTTCAGCAAAATGGACAGCTCCCAAGGTACAATTTTTCTTGTATTGTCCTGTTGACATAACAGCGCAGTGTTTTGAATGATCATGTCATAGTTCTTGAGTACTTGCCCTCCCCTATCCTACATGTCAACATGAACCGCTGTTTTTGCATCCATCTATAGTTAAGGGAAAGAGACATGAAATGCCTTAATATCTGAGTCAATTTTATTTCCCAATTAGAGTTTAGTCAGGTAGCATGTAACTTGTACAATATACATTATGTATATTTGAAGGGGTTTTTGTTTGTTTTTTATTTTCCCACCCCGAGATCTTGTGTGATTATATATGATTCCAAATGGCAGTTATTTCATGGTTTGTGCTTATTATAATAAGCTAAGAGAGTTTTTGTCATTTAATTACTTGCTTTAAATTAGCTGTTATTTCATTCCCCTAACAGAACAACGTCCCGCTAACTTCAAGCAATGAAAAGTCCATGCTGGAGCTTTCTGTGGTCATTATAATGTTTAAGGGGTGGGGGCAGGGGTGTATGTGTGTGTAACTCCTGCTGCTGTTACAAGTTCATGTTTTTAAAAGCATCCCAAAACATCAGCTCTCATTGTGACAATGAATGGCAGGGTCCTTCCACACTAAGAGAGTGGAGATTGTTTCAAAATAAACAGCACAATCTGTTCAGTACCACACAGCCAGACACACAAACAACAAAATCCATAGTTAAGGTTGTGCTGAGGACCTGGACTTGATTTAGGAATAAAATCCCTGTTTTTCACACTTTCATGGTGGAAATGCACCTCCAGAACTGACACACTAAGTCTTCCTAGGACAACTGAATGTTCTGTAGGTTTTTTGTTTGTTTGTTTGTTTGTTTGTTTGTTTGTTTCTGGGATCCAGGTGGTGCCTCCCTTCCCTCCCCAACCACATGGCCTTGGCAGAGAACTGTGAAGAGGTGCCAGCCACAGAATCTCTAGCTAGTAGCCACAGAAGGAGGGACCTTTTTCACCTTCAGACTTTCCAGTCAAAACTGTGGAGTGTTCTCTTTCTCTGCCCTATGCTGACTGGCTATTTGCTCCAACCTTCCCTCTCTTCTCCCTCCAGTCTCTTCGTCTCAGCTTCACTCCACACATGCCCTTCTTACTGTCTTCTCCCCTGCCCTATCCACCTCACCCCCTTCCCTTCACTTCTCTTTCAATTTAGCTGATCCCCCCTTAACTAATCCCACCCCCAATATTGACTCAGTGTTTCCTTGTACTCACCCATCCATCTGTACCCATCGGTTGTCTTTTGTCTTATACTTACATTGTAATCTCCTTGGGGCAGAGACTGTTCTGAGTTTGTTCAGCTCCTAGCACAACGGGGCTCTTAGTCCATGACTGGGGTTCCTAGGTGCTATGGGAATACACATTATTATTAATTATTATTATACATTGCCCTTGGCAGAGGAAACATTTAAAAATACTCCATTTTTGAAATTGGACCCTCAGTATCTCCCCCTTTTTCAGCTCCCCCTAGCTAAGGGACCACAGTCTCCATAAACTCTGCACGGCACACACACGTAGGGTCTGATGACTTTTCCCAGACAGACTGCTTCGGGACATTTCTACATATCACTTAACATAATTTGGCATATCCTCTACTAGTTCTGCTAAGAATAGCCAGCAGAATTGTCAAGCCTTATCAGCTACATTGTTGGACTTACATGTGGTGCCTTGCACAGGACTGGGGAGCCAGGGAGGCAGTCATGGGGCTGAGGAGCAGAAGGCCACGATGCGGGATTCAGTGCCTGGGTGGAACAGAGATGTGTGTGGTGGGAGAATGGTCCTGGAGGGAGGAGCAGTAGATGGGCTTGAGGCCTGGAGGTTCATCAAGGTACAACTCCTCTCCATTCCTCTTTGGCCACCCAGGCCCCACATCTCCCTTATGCTCTCCCCATAAAAATCTGCCACATCCCTATCCACCCCTTTGCCTCCCAGAATGGATGCTTGCCCCACCAGGCTAATCCTACAGCCCCGTGCTCCAAACATATTACCACTATGACCTGCCCCCCAAAACATATTGCTCCCAAACTCTCCCACAGCCCCCAGGGAAAGGAACACAAGCCAAAACAGGGAGAGAACACATTAAAGAATACTGAGATAAATTAGATGTGTTCAAATCAGCAGGGCCTGATCAGATTCATCCGAGGGTACTTACGGAACTAGGTGAAGCAGTCCTGGAACCATTAGAAATAATCTTGAGAACTCCTGGAGGACAGGTGAGGTCCCAGAAGACCGTAGAAGGGAAACATAGCACTTATCTTTAAAAAGGTGAACAAAGAGGACCTGGGGAATTATAGACCAGTCAGCCTAATTCTGATATGTGGAAAGACACTGGAACAAATTATTAAGCAAACAATTTGTAAGCACCTAGAGGATAATAGGGTTATAAAGAACAGCCAACATGGATTTGTCAAGATGAAATCATGCCAAAACAATCTAATTTCTTTCTTTGACAGTCCTAGTGGGTGGGAGGCAGCGGTAGATGTGATATAGTAAGGCTTTTGACGCAGTCCCACATGACCTTCTTATAAGCAAATTAGGGAAATGTGGTATAAATAGAATTACTATAAAGTGCAAAACTGGTTGAAAGATAGTGATCAAAGAGTAGTTAGCAATGGTTTGCTGTCTAACTGGGAGGGCATATTTAGTGGGATCACACAGGAGTCAGTCCTGGGACTGGTACTATTGAATATTTTCATTAATGACTTGGATAATGGAGTGGACAATATGCTTATAAAAATTGCAGATGACACCAAGCTGGGGGAAGAAGGGGGTTGCACTTTGGAAGACAGGATTAGAATTCAAAATGACCTTGACATATTGGAGAAAGTGGTCTGAATTCAACAAGATGAAATTTAATAAAGGTAAGTGCAAAGTACTTCACTTAGGAAGAAAAATTAAATGCACAGCTACAAAATAAGAGAGGTGGTGGAATCTCCTTCCTTAGAAAATTTTAAGCTCAGGCTTGACAAAGCCCTGGCTGGGTTGATTTAGTTGGGGATTGGTCCTGCTTTGAGCTAGATGGGGTTGGACTAGATGACCTCCTGAGGTCCCTTCAAACCCTGATATTCTGTGATTCTATGAAAATGGGGAATAACCGGCCAGGTGGTGCTGCTGAAAAGGATCTGGGGGTTATAGTGGATCACAAATTGAATATGAGTCAACAATTTGATGGAGTTGCAAAAAAAGCCTGAAATGTATTAACAGTAGTGCTATATGTAAGACCTGGGAGGTAATTGTCCCACTCTACTCAGCACTGGTGAGGCCTCAGAGATAGTACTGTGTCCAATTCTGTGTCCCACACTTTAGGGAAGATATGGATAAATTGGAGAGAGTCCAGAGGAAAGCAACAGAAATGAGAAAAAGCTTAGAAAACTTGACCTATAAGACCAGGGTATAAAAACTGGGCATGTTTAGTCTTGAGAAAAGAAGACTGTGGGGGGGGACCTGATAACAGTCTTCAAATAAGTTAAGGATTGTTCTAAAGAGGACTGTAATCAATTGTTCTCTATGTCCTCTGAAGGTCAAACAAGAAGTAATGGGCTTAATCTGCTGCAAGGGAGATTTAAGTTAGGTAATAGGAAAAACTTTCAAACTCTAAGGTAGTTAAACTCTGAAATAGATTTCCAAGAGAGGTTGAAGAATCCCCATCGTTGGAGGTTTTTAAGACTAGGTTGGAAAAACTCCCATCAGGGATGATCTAGTTTTACTTGGTCCTGCTTCAGAGCAGTGCACTCAATCAGTGGTTTTCAAACTTTTTTTTCTGGGGACCCAGTTGAAGAAAATTGTTGATGCCCACAACCCAACGGAGCTGGGGATGAGGGGTTTGGGGTGTGGGAGGGGCTCAGGGCTGGGGCAGAGGGTTGGGATGCAGGGGTGAGGGCTGTGAGGTCGGGCCGGGAATGAGTGGTGCAGGGTGTGGGAGGGAGCTCTGGGCTGGGACAGGGGGTTGGGGTGCGGGAGGGGGTCAGGGCTCTGGGCTGGGGATGAGGGGTTTGAGGTGCAGGAGAGACTCCTGGTTTTAGGAGGGCTCAGGGCTTGGACAGGGGTTTGGGGTGCAGAAGGGGTTCCCAGTTTGGAGGGGCTCAGGGCTGGGGCAGGGGATTAGGGAGCGGGCACGGACTCCCCTCCGGCAGCTCCCACTCAGCGGCACAGCCAGGGTGCACCGTGGACCACTCTGCGCCATGGAAGCAGCCAGCAGCAGGTCTGGCTCCTAGGCGGAGGCACGCAAGCAGCTCTGCCTGACTCTCACATGCAGGCACTGTCCCCCGCCCAGTTCCCATGGGCCGGTTGCCAGCCAATGGGAGTGCAGAGCCAGTGCCCGGGGTGGGGACAGCGTATGGAGCCCCTTGGCCTCCCTGCTTAAAAGCCGGACCGCTGCTGGCCGCTTCCGGGGTTCAGCGCGGTGTTGAGAAAGATAGGCACTAGCCTGCCTTAGCCAGGCAGTACCGTTGATGGGACTTTTAACATCCCGGTTGGCGGTGCTGACCAGAGCAAGGCGACCCAGCACCTGACGTGCCGCAACCCAGTACTGCGTCATGACCCACAGATTGAAAAACACTGGACTAGATAACCTCTCAAGATCCCTTCTAGCCCTACATTTCTCTGTTTTCTATGGTTCAGTGTGTTTTTCCCTCATGGCCTGTCCCCACCCCCACACCTGGCCCCTCCTCAACCACATTCAGGTTTTAGACAATATGATATTTTGCCTATCTTCATAAAATACATTGAGATGTATGGGTGGAAAGCATTGGGGCTTTCTATGTTTGTTTTGTGTTTGTACAGTACTTTGCATAATAGGGTCCTGGTCCATGACTAGGGCCCCATGGCACTATGGAAATACAAGTAATAATAATAATTAATAATAAATTGGAGCTAAATATTATTTTTATTCAAAGCTGAGCAAAAGTTCCATGGGAGAGATAAGGAAATAAAGCAAACAAATGCCATTTTAAATAATACATTTTATTACATTAATCATATCATTTTCTTATATGTTCAAGATATCCTAGTCTTAACATTTCTGAAAGCAACATACATATATGCCTACAGTGGTCTATCCAATTGCTTCCTTTGACTGGCCAGATGCTAAAAAATGACCAGCATAGTATGAGCTTTGTTTCTCTCTTTTTCATGAGTTTTGCTGTTGCAGAAGCAGCTAAACTCCAGCAATTTCAGATTTACAATACAAAATGTTTTACATTCAGAACAGAACTCTTAACACATTGCTGCTCATACATGACAATCATATATACATACATACTTTTAATCAGGCTCAAATTGTACGCACAATTGCTCATTCCTGTACATAAGTTGCACCCATATAATTCACACTCATAAATGAGTGTACATTTTCATGTCAAAATCACTGTATAGCATATGCTTATTGTTGAAAGGGATCTATAATAAGAAAAATAACATACCGCATTACCTATTTTAGCACAAAAATCAAAGGTTTGTTTTAATATACACTGTTAAAACACTACAAAAGTATAATATAAAAGTATTCATTTTCATGTTTAGTAGATTGCGAATAGAGATGTAAGTAAAATGACACTGGAATCAGTGGGCTTGATTTTGATCTTCCTTGTCTTCAAGT
The DNA here is from genome assembly GCF_965152275.1 of Natator depressus. Taxonomy (NCBI): domain Eukaryota; kingdom Metazoa; phylum Chordata; order Testudines; family Cheloniidae; genus Natator; species Natator depressus. The sequence goes on from NC_134236.1 coordinate 90,424,465, forward strand.
TACTTAGATTTATGCCAGTAAAAGTGAGAATCAGGCCCACTATCCAAAAGTTATATTTACAAAATCTGTGTAATTTTGGACTACCATTGTGTAGAAGTTAAAATATAAAGTGATATTTTCCAATTTTGCAGGTTAATGGTATAACTAACTAAGTATTCTTTACAATCTTATTTAATATCAGTCAAACTTTGTGCTATTGCTTGGTGTCAGAAAGAGTTCATTGTCATTTTTCTTTCAAGAGCTGACTTCTTTACTAGTATTATAAAAGCTAAAATTTTCATGACATTTTTCATTGATCCCAGCCATCAAATGATTTATCCAAATGAGATGGGGAATTCTTTAGTGTTGAAGTAAGTGCCATTATCATGTTTCAACACAGAGTGTTCCCTTATTTGGAAAAGGTCAACACCTCTGGACAAGCAATCTGGGACAGGTTCTCCTGACACGATCTTCCCTCCTCATGCATAGGAGTTACAGCCTTGTGTGGGAGGATTTGTGGGAGAGAAGGGGACTGACAATAACTGCAGATAGAGAACTGTGGGGAAGGCTTTCATTTTTGCTACAGGCCTGTCTCTTTGACTTTGGTTACTTATCACGCTGGTGTCTGAGCATTTTCCACTCTCCTCTTTCTGCCTGAGGATAGGATGTGATGGTTGGTGGTGTTTTGTTTTTGTGTTGGGTTATTGTTGTTGTTGTTTGGGGGTGGGGGGGGGAGAGCTTCTCCTGAACTGTCATACCAATGTGCAGCTGTTTATGCATCCTAGAAGACCACATCCCCTGTGGGCTGGACAGGGCCTTGGGGAGAGCCAAGGGGCAGGAGACCTTGAGAAGATCTGGCTTACTGAAGTTACTCTTTCCCTATCTAGCTACTCCAATGCTACACAGTCATATGCTAGACAATCTCTTCCTTGATATTGGCCCAGCAGTGTTTTTCGGAGGAACTTTCTCTCTTATGAGACTATGTTTGGAGACTTCAAAGTGGCAGTTGCCATTCACAGGGTTTTTTTCAGATTTACAACAAGAGTTTGTGATGGGATATTGGGGGTTTGTACAGTTAGACTCCGAAGAAATTTGGTTAACAGTAAGGCTGCCTACACTTTTGGAAGAATAATTGTAAATTATTTCAAGAAATGCAGATTTTGTGTTTGTTTCTTGCTTATAAAGAATGATGTAGCACTTAGGAAGGAAGTTGCAGCATAGAATTCCATAATTTGATATTAAAATAACAGTGATCTCAACTGCTGGCCGGTATTTACCAAACGTAGTTGTATAGACAGGGATGAATGTAATCCAAGCTATGAAGTAAATGAGCATGCCAAAGGTTATGAATTTAGCTTCATTGTAATTCTCAGGTAATTTCCTGCCTTTAAAGGCAAATATGAAGCAAATGAAGGCCAGAGCAGCTATGTAGCTTAATATGACCCCAAAAGCCACAATAGAACCTTCATTACATTCCAGTATAATAACTCTTCGAATAAAGAATTTTTGCTCAACAAAAGGGCTTCTAAATATTACCCAAAAAGTGCAAATGACAACTTGAATTCCAGTGCAGGTGACCACAATAGGAATAGGTTTGTAGAGACACTTCAGAAAATTCTGTAATTTGGGATCAAAGCTGAAGGCCAGTAAAATTTTCAGTGACTTCATTAAAATACACGAGATGCAGAGTGCAAAGCTGATGCCAAAGAAAGCTTGCCGGCTTTTGCATTTGAATTCCCTTGGCTCACCAATGAAAAAGCCGGTGCTAGCAAAAATGAAGAAGTGGCAGAGGAGAATAACATAACAAACAGTTAAACCACCTGATGCTTTTACGACAGGGGTATCCAGGTTTCTAGTAAATATTGTGCTAATTGCAAAAATCAACACAACTCCAAGGCCAGAGAGGATTATTAGCAAAATAGCAAACCAGTCATTCCAGCTGAGGTATTCGACTGTCTTTTTGTAGCATGTAGTACTGTTCACAGGTGCCCAGTGAGTTTTATTGTTGCACAGAAAGCAGTAATCCATATCTAAAAGGAGAGAAGTGGAGATTACTGAGCAAGACCAAAGTAGCCTGGTTATCAGAGATAGGTGGTTTGTTCTGAGCTCTAGAACAGGACAAATGTTTTATCTGGGGCCCAAAATAATACCCTTTAAATTAAACCTGTTACCTCCTGGATACTTGGAACTATCATTCCTTTAGAAATTCTATTTCTTCTGTGTAGGAAACTTCTGAATACCCTACTGTCATGGTGTGAGACTCACCCCTGCAGTGCCTCCTGCTGGTCTCTCAGGGAATTAGCTCTTCCAGCCTCCAGAGCACCCTCTGCAAGCATCGGTGTCTTGCTGCTGCTGGGCCCAAGTCTCTCCTGGACCCCGGTGCCCCTTTCAGGTCAGGATGCTGCCCCCTGGTAGTACTCCCACAGGTCTGGGTCTCCCCTCCCCAGGGAACCCAGAACCCCCTATCCCCACCTTGCCTCAGTATATGGCTACTGCCCGGTCACCATCTAGCCCCCTTTCACTGGGGCAGACTGCAGTTTATAAGCCACTCATCACAAGCAAGGGGGGGTTGGACCTGCTGCCTCTGCCTACCCGTGGGCTGCCCCCTGCAACTCTAGTATTCTTTGTGGTCTTACCCTAAGCCTGCAGCCTGGGGGGTTTCCAGGTCAGAGCTCCCCAGCTCCTCTAGCCTTCCCCCATCCCTGCTCTGCCTCAGGTACCTTGGTACACTCCCCAGCAGCCAGGCTCTTCTCCCTCTAAAGGCAGAGAGAGAGTGCCCTCCTCCTTCTGGCCCACTGCCCTCTTATAAGGGCCAGCTGAGCCCTGAATGCACTGGCTATAGCTGTGGCTGCTTGGCCAATCAGCTTTTCCCCAGCAGCAGCCCTCTCCCTGGCTGCTTTTAACCCCTTTGACCACCCCACTACACCTACAGTAACTTTCATGTTACAGACACCTTTTCAAAATACAACAGTGAGGACAGATGCTACTGTAGTTTGCCCTTTAAAAGTCTAACTTTATTGTAACTGGGCTACCTTTTGGCACAGCTCTGTTGAACATATCTGTAAAATTCTTTGCAGAGAAATTTTGCAAATGCTTTGGTTTCTATGAACAGCATAAAAAGAGGGTGGATTGTAGTTTACTGCTGGTTGCTATCAGAATGTTCAAAACATATGGTATTGAACACTTTCTTAAGCCCACTTCTTTCCTTTTCCTCTTCTACTCTTCACTCCCCATGTTTAAAAGCTTTATTAACACTAGGTACTGGTACTGACAGCAGGTACTGAAGTCCTCATCCTACGTGCATCTAGGAGATATTATTTTATACCCTAACCTGACAGTACTCCCATTACAGACAAAACATGTGTTTGGTAACCAAAACTAATACCCACAGTACTTATATTGACATGGATGTACTGCAGAACGACCAGGAGGACCCTGTTCTAGTTTTAAGGAGAAGTGATCCAGAGATGCAAACTTAGGCCCTGATCCTATCATTGGATCCACGTGATTAATCCCCTGTTCCCAAGTGGTGCCTTAATGAAGTCAAAAGACATCCACTTACATGGATCCAGTTGTAGAATCAGATCCTAAATTTGGGGCTATTTGGATTGGAGGTTTGATTCAGTCCAGAGAGGTCAGGGTTAGATAAAGGGTAAGTTTGGATCTGGGTCTGAATTTTCTTGAAGTTCAAGGGTGTTTGGATCCAGATTTTGGATTCAAGCCATTTCTACCTTAAATAGAACCATCTATGATAGCAGGACTGTCTCACAAACCCAGTGAATTGGGGCATCTAATCACCTTAGCTTTGGAAGAACTGATTTAAAAGAAATAATTTAAACTGAGTTGTGTGCCGAATACTCCTGCCCTGTGTATTTGTGGCACTGAATGTAGACAAATATATTTATCTCATTACAATTCTTTTCCAGGTTGCCAAAACATATATTGTACATGAATAAAACAAATGTTTTATTTGGATCCTAATTAATTACCCGTCTGATTAGTGTAATGGTCTTCTGGGCAGTTCACACACTCATAGCAGCATGTGTGTGGACTGGCTGAAACCTTCTTCATTTGCCCTGGTCTACATTTCCTGGAGCATGTTGATTTAACTTTCTGCAATGTTATGGAGAAAACAAACAAAACACAAATGAGGCACATCTAGAACACATCTAGAACATTCTACAGTTTGATCAAACTCTTTGCTATTAAACAACATTTTAATGCAACCTACGAATGACTCTGTAAAAATTGCATTGTAGGGCTCCATGTTTATTATCTCCATACTTTCTATATGTATTCATTTTAGAAGTAAAAAGATGGGGGAGTTTCTAACTGATAATCTTGCAAATCCCATAAGTCATTTTTTTAATGGGACTTGGGCTTCTAAGTCATTTTGATGCTTTTGAAAATTTGACCCGGATTCTGACCTTTGGGTACTTTCTTTATCATCATCATCAGTAATAAAGGTTTATATCAGATTAGGTGTTCAGTCTCAGCTGGGCAATCAAATTTTGCCCTCCGTGTCATCTGGCAACTCCACTGAAGATAATAATGTTGTCCAGATGTAACTGATTGGGATTGTTTCCCGCACAATCCCCAAAAACAGCAATGGGGTTGGACAACAGTTCTATCGATAAGGCACCAGATGGAACACAATTTTAGCACGCTCTCTTTTAGCTGTGTTGACTCTGGGGCTAGTAGAAGCAAAGAGCAACAAAGGATTATTTTGTCACTAGAGTGATCATAAACAAAAGGAATAGATGTGTTGCATAAGACGTTGACATTTCTACATAATTACTTTTTAAATTAGAACCACACTATCAATAGAAGTTTTAGGACAGATGTAACTTGTAACGTGTGAAATATGAAAGCATCTATAGGAGGAGCTGGATCTCAGCAATGTTTCAACTGAAATAATTGAGACCATTCGCAGATCAAGGTATTAGTCAGAGTAAACAAGGGTGGCAGAATCTGTCCCTAAAGTAATGGAGCATTTGAACTCTGACATCCGGGAGGAGTCTTCACTAATAATACTAAGTACATGAGAGGTGAATATTAAATACATACCCCAAGTGCTAGATCCTGCAGGAGAAGGGCAAGGGCATGGAACAAACTTCCCAAACCATATTTTGTTCACTAACAGTTTCACATTTTACAATACAAACACAGTGTGTCCTCCAGATACCTTAAAATTCAGAAACTCCATTTCTTTCTCCTCATCCTTGAAGATGAAGTCATCTTTCTGCAGGTCATATTCTGCTATCTCAGTGATCACCATATGGCCACTGATTTCCTTCCAGAGGAGCACATCATATCCCATGTTAAGATCTCCTTTGGCATCAAAATGAACTTCTTTTTCATTGTCAGTGAATGTTACTTTTTTAAGTTCTTCAAGCAGCTGAAGCAGTAAAAATAAGAAAACACAACAATATCATTTCAGTTTGGTAAAATTGATATAGTTTATCATTTATATGGTTGCATAAAGATAAGAAATACTGCTTTTCGGAACATAAAAATCTTAAAATCAGGAGCAGCCATTATGATAATCTCATATGACATTAATAACACAGGCCATAGAATTACATTAGGCAGGAGGCCAAACAAGACAATCGTACAGGTCCCTTTTGGCCTATATACATAAAAAGCAGTTTTCTTATCATTACTTTATATAATCACACAAATGCTCATGTTATTGCGTGTCCAGCTTGTGACAATTTGGTACAATGCGGAAAGGAGAAGATCCTGCTGACAAGCAATGGAGAAGGCCTTCAAGAATGATCCTCTTGTATAGAACTTATCCTGGCTCATGCCAGCCATTATTGTTCAGCTGTATCTGAGGTAGAGATGGACAGAGTTTAGACTCAGATATGGATCCAGATCCAAACTCTCCCAAAGCTCTGGGATTGTTCAGATCCATATCCAATTCTAACATGTCTCAACTGCGACTCTGATTAAGACGAGTCATCTAATGCCATGGTTACAGTATGGGGCCGAGAGGGAATTTTGAAGTTAACAACTTTTCAAGTCATTACATTTTCTTACACAAACATCGTCTACTTGAATAAAATCAAAGAACCATTCTTTCAAATGCAAATGTGTTAGGCCAGTTTTTGCTCTCAGTTACACTAATGTAACTGTAACTTCATTGATGCTACACTGGTGTAAGTGCAAAGTTTATCTTTAATGGAGTTATGCCTAATTTTCACTGGTGTGTGTGAGAGGAGCATCAGGCCCTAAGTTACTAAGAAGCTGAGGGCAAAGTTTCAAAAGCAGCCTTTAACTTTGGGTGCCTCGGGTTTTTTGACGTCCAACTTGAGTGCCTAGAAATCCAGATGAAATCAGAACTCAATTTCTCTGAAAATCAGGCCTTTGATGTCTTATGCAGGGTACCCAGAAACAGAGAAATCCCAAATTAGAGACCACTTTTGAATAATTATCTCTTTCTGATTTGTCTAGGATCATATGTCAATTGGAACCAGTTAGTTGCAAAGGCTGAATCTCCACTGACCTTGTGGTTTCTCAGTACAGGGAGATGTGCTAAAGATTCCGTTTCAACCTAAACTTTGAATATGCCTGCTTGTGGGGCTTAAGCATGAATCCTGAAGGATACATTTTCAAAGCAGTGCATATTTAGTCAACTCTCGCAACTCCCTCTATGTCTTGGACTCTAAACAGGTTTATTCAGATGCCCTATAGGTTTTGGACTATAAATTCAGCTGTGATATGAATGCAATTCCACTGCAGTTAATAAAGTTGTAGCCACTTATACCAGGTCCATTGTGTTTACAAGTTTATGTAAAAAGTTGATGTTTTCTTCAATCTCTATCTTGGTTTGACCTGCCCTGACCTGGGATAACAGGTCACAACAGGTCAGGGTGCTTCAGAGTTTGTTTGCCTTTTAAATGAGCTTTGTTTAACTATCTCAGTAAAAGTGTGTAGAAGTGAATAGGCCTGACCAGGCACTTCAGGTAAAAGGTCAGGTCAGGTTTATTTGTCTGATTTCTCCTGCTCTTTCCCTACTCTACCCACACCCCAAAACAGATGGGTATTAGGCAGAATACTTCACCCATCCCAAATACACCAGGGCCTGCTTTCCCTGCCATTCACTCCAGTGTAAAATCAGGATTAACACATACACACACACAAAAGAATGGTTTGCTTCAGTTTGACTTTCAGGTGACGGTTCATGTCAGATGAAAGACAACTGAACCCAGGGAAGATGGAAGTAATGTTGGGAGGAAGTGGGAAATGCTTTGAAGAACTTCCTTCTTCTCTAATAATCCTGTCTATCAAGAGCATCCACTGCATATTGTTAAATTGGTATGCAGCCTCTGGGCCTTTAGTACCTGGGAGATGTTCAGATACTAAAGCAGTGGCTGTTTACCTTCTTAAAAATTTGATTGATTAGATCGTTCTGGTTGTATCTAAGATGTCTGACCAATCTCTAGTATACAAACTTTGGTTTAAATTGGCACAGCAGTGGTGAAGGAAGGACTAAACATGTACCTCAATTCAGGGAACAGATTTCTGGTGGGAGAGAGTAGGTTACACAGTAAGAAGAGGACAGAAGTGCACAGCTAGTGAATATGGGCAACAAAGAAGAACTAGGGAATGAATGGTGTTCATAGAGGAGGAAATGCAGAAGTATCATAAACATACTTCCCAGGGGGCAAAAGCAACCGGATTCTTGCAGTCTCTGTCTTTGCACTGCTCCCGTACAGCATATGCAATAGCATGGACTGCGAGCATAGTACTCTGGATAAATCCTGGCTCAATGTTGGCCATCAGAAAATCATCTCTCCAGATCTGACTGCGTATCCCAGCCTGGTAGATCAGATTCTCCTGAGAATAATTTGAAATGCACTTGTTCAAATCCTGGTCCTCCACATGTGCGCAGGTTGACAAAAGCACGCTATATTCTTTTAAGAACATGTTGTTTTCAGTGGGTTGCAAATGCAGGGTTTTCAAGAAATCATGAAAAGTAGACATGTTTTCACTTTTATATGCAAATCCCACAACTGTTCCAAGGTGCTTGATGTTGGGAATGCTAGTAATCTTGACGGCAGCTGACCAGTTATCACTTGCAATCCAGATTTTATGTATGTTCCTCTCAATTGCTTTTTTAAATAGTTTCGTCACATGGAATTGTCTGAGAAAGACAACGATTACATTTACCCTGGTTTCCTTGACAATCTTCTCGAGTGCTTGATTAACTTTGGCATTAATGGTGCCATCAGAGAGATAGGCTGGCAACATTTCTTTAAAAGCGATACAGACCTTGTTCGCCATGGCCTGTATCCCAAAGCTCTCCAGAGCAGAACGCCCATAGTCATCATCGGTGGCTATTAATCCAATCCAGTTCCATCCAGACCTGTGGATCAAGCGGACCATTCCTCGCGTCTGATAAAAATCACTAGGCACAGTGCGTAAGAAGGAAGGAAAGCGGATTTTGTCACTGAGGATTTCAGCGCTTGATGCGTGACTAACCTAGGAAGGGACAGAACATTTCGGTTACAGAAACTGTGAATTCTGCGTCGATGCCAAGGGATCCAAAGCTATAAAAATTGCTCTTTGAACATGTTCTTTGTACTAAAGGTTTAATCCTCAGGTGTGCCAAGTTTGCAGCTGAGGGTGGGAGAGGCAAAGGTGGCTCTGAGCCATCTTTGTGCCTCCCCCAATCCTGGGGCTTGCTGGGGGCTTCAGAGACATTTCCAGCAACCCAGGATCACCCAGTTCATCACACTCCACCTCCACCCTGTCATAACCTGGACCTCCCTCCTCCCTACCCCTTTGCTGTCCCCAACATTCCCAGTCTGCTAGACAATTGGAGTGGGTGATACAAAGCCAGCTGAGGATTCCTCCATGTCAGGGGAAAGATGAGCTGACTATTTAGGGCTGGTGTGAGGACTCTGGGCCAGATTCATAAAGCTATTTAAAGAACTAAAGACGCAGACAAGTGCCTAGTGGGATTTTCAACAGTGCCTAGGCACCTATCTGCATCTTTAGGCATCTAAATACCTTTGGAGTTCTGATCCTTTGTTCTATTCTGGTAGCACAAAGGGATCTTAATGATGGCTGAGGATCTGGTTTTAAAAGAAGAAATGACAACTACGTTAGTACTGTCATTTTATTTTACAGATAAACTTTGTTCAGATGACATCAACCTCCTATTAAAAGACACTAATCAAAATTTTTGGAAGTATTCAGATAGTTACTGTTCAGACTCTTGGTATCCTTAGTCTTTGTAGGGCAACACTATCATCAAGCCTGGCAGAACAATTTGCACAGATACATATTCATTTATCAGAACTTTAATTAATTAAAAAAATATATACAATCTCAATATCTACTGGAGGAACATCCCTGAGAAAACAGTAGCAAATAGTTGGAAAGTGTAGTCCCAGAAAGAGTGAGACAAATTCTTTTATAAAACTGGTTGATGCACTGATGCCATGGAATATAACTCGGATATCTATGAGTGGAAAAGTTTAACTTAAACCAAATTAGCTTTTAATCCGTTTGTCTTTTGGGATTTTCCTTTGCACATATTCCTTTGCACATAATATTGGCATCTTAACTGTCACAATACATCCAAACTTGACAACAAGGGAAGGATGACCAGGCTGGTTGATACCAACTATTACAATTGTGAGCTGATTATAGAAATTAGTGATGGGAAAAGCCTCTATTAGGTCATCTTTCCCATTCCCCTGTGCCAATGTATGATTTGTTCCTATAACCTGCCTATTGATTAAGATCAAGTTTAGGATCAATTTAATATCTGTTACGTGCCCAAAAGGGGAATTGGAGAACATGATCCCTTCCTATCATTGCAGAAGGAGGGATTTAGTGATCTTATATATCTTATTCCTAGCTCTCTAATTACTATGTCCTATCCTATAGGCAAAGTGATGTGTTCCGTACTGTTAGCAGTGCATTCAGACTAGATCCTGGCCCCAACTCCACCCCTTTTGCACCACTGGAGCATCCCAAAGGCAGGTACTGAAGCATGCGCCTAAATTTAAACATGTGAGCAGTCTCAGTGATTCCATTCCAGTCTCATGGATTCCATGTCAGCGACGGAGAAGGATATTTGGCTGCAGGGAGGATGTGGCTGGAGCACACGTGCTCCACCAATCCTTGGATGCTCTACGGAGCGGGAGAGGAGAATTTCCAGATTTATCCCCAAACTAGGTCTTCGTCTTTTTCCAGCACAGGACAAGACACTAACATAGTCACCCAAGACCAAGTAAGACACCCATTGATTCAGTGAGCTTAGGATCAGGCCCTCAGTTTCCCCAACCCCTCTAGTTAGACAGATTGGGCCAAATCATCATGTGCCACTGCTCTCTGGTTTAGAAGGCAAATGAACAACTCCCTTCAGATCACTGGCTTTATGCCCTTCCATTGAACAACTGAAAGAGAGTGACTGCAGTGTCAGCACCGGCAGGTTGCCACCCAAGTTCCCTCTAAGCTGCGCAGCCATGCCGCCACGCAGCAGCCTACTAAATGCCACGCAGGCGCTCAGGGCTGCAGCGGGGAGAGGCGCCACCCCTGCCGGCCGCAGCCCAGCCCCGCCCCGGACCTGCGCTGGGGGAGAGGCTCCCATCCTGCGGCCCCAACCTGAAGCTGCCGCGGTGGGGAGAGACGCTCTCCCCCAGCCCCCGGACCTGCTGCGGCTGGGGGGAGAGGCGCCCCTCCCCCAACCTCAGCTCAGCGGCGCCCCAGACCTGCCATAGCTGCGGGAGAGGTGCCCCAACCCAGCCCAGCCTGGACCTGCTACAGACGGGGAAGAGGTGCCCCTCCCCCGGCCCCAGCCCAGCCCCGCACCTGCCATGGTGGGGAAAGGGGCCTCTCCCCCTCAGCCCAGGTGCCATGGTGGGGAGAGAGAGCGGGGGGAGTCCTCTCTCCCCGCCATAGCCCTGGGGCAGCCTGCACCCCAAACCTCTCATCCCTGTCCCCACCCCATAGTCCACACCCCCAGCCTGAGCCCTCATGCCCCAGCCCTGATCCCTCTCCCACATTGCAAACCCCTCGGTCCCACCCCCACTACGTGAACTTTGTTACGTGCACCAATATGGAGGTGATAGTGCACATCACAAAATTCATTTTGAACATGCATGGGAAAAATTAGAGGGAACGCTGAAGCACTTTCCCTCTTTGATTCCTGAAGACAACAGACAGTCTTTGGGCCAAATCCCACTCTGGCATAAGCATGTGCAACTGTCATTCATTTCAATTGGTGCAGCACCTACTTATACCAGTGCTACATTTGGTCCTCTATTCAAAATAAAAAATACTGCCCCAAACTTACCAGTGGGATTAGTTGCAAATTCAATATCCTTGAAACTGCCATTGCTATTTCAGAGTAGCTGGATCCTATGACAGCCTTAATTCTTGGTATGTAGTCTGAATAGTTACACTTGTATTCTACTGTGTCCTTGGAAGCATTGAATTTAGCCAGGAACCTCAAAGCTGCTCCCATGGCTTTTGTAACTTCTGCACAAGTGTCATAGATTTCATAGCCCAATATAATTCCAGATAACAGCGTTGAATTGTTGATCATTTCAATGGCATGTATCATCGCAAGAGTCTGAAGAAACACTTGAATTTCGAAACTGTCATGAAACAGAATTGTTACTTTAAGTAAAGATTTGCAAAATCAAGGCTGGAACAAAGGCAGTTCCCAACCCTCTTCTTTAGCCCCTGACATTTACTAAAATGAAATGTCAAAATTGTTATTACGTGTGATTTGTTTGGTTTGGGGGGAAAATATTAAATTTATATTGTTTTGTCTCACATTCAAATGTGAGATTTAGGAAGCCAACACAAAACCTTTAATACAATGTAAATAAGAATTAGCATGTCATTGAGAAGCAGAATATACCTTGCTACTCAATTGTCAAACTATATACATTAATGAGCCAGATCCCCAGCTGGTGTAAATCAGCAGAGCTCTGTTGAATTCAGAGCTCTCTGCTAACGTACATCACCTGAGGATTTGGGCATAATTTTCTATTTGAAGCATTATCCTTAAACATACGCCTGAAGAGAAAGTATTTTTTCATACAATGCACAATTAACCAGTGGAACTCATTGCTGTGGGATGTTGTGATGGCCAAAAATATAACTGTTTAAAAAAGAGCTAGATAAGTTCATGGAGAATAGGTTCATCAATGGCTATTAGCCAAGATGGTCAGAGATGTTTGGGTAACCCTAAACCTCTGACAGCTAGAAGCCGGGAGGGGAAGATGGATGGATCTCTCCAAAATTGCCTTGTTCTGTGCATGTCCCCTGAATCTCTGGTACTGGCCACTGTCTGAGACAGGATACTGGGCTAGGTGGACCATTGGTTTAACCTAGTGTGGCAGCTGTTATGTTCTTATGGTCTTAAACAGAAAAGAGAAAAGACTATAGGGAAATAAACATTTCTGAGACTATAATCTGAAACCCATATAGCATTTGGGTGGATGATCTTAAGGCCTGATCCAAAGCCCACTGAAGTCAGTGGAAACATTCCCATTGGATCAGACCCTTAATCATAAGTAGCGATGTACAAAATATTCACAATAACACTACCTCATCTCCACACTTGGCCAAGGCTTTGAGTGAAGCTGGAATCAATTTCAAGTGGACCTGGGACAATTTATGATTTTACATCAAAATTGATCAAAATTTGCAATGTTGTATAATTGTGAAGCAAAACCAGGTGACACCTGAATATTTCAACTGCTTTGCACTTTTAGATTTTGTGTTCTTTTGAACCTAGAACTCAAAGTGAAAATTGAGGGTTTGTACCAGGATTTAAAAAAAAAAAGCATGAAGGAAAACTACTGGGTCTGACAAAGTTGTAGTCATAAACAGCCACTAGGAGTATTATAAATAGAACATTAACAAACAGCAAAATAAATGCATAAATTAAGTAGGTGTTTGAAGTGTGTAAAATTATAATCCATTTTCATGTAAAAAATATGTATTTGAAACCCAAATAATGTGTGTTTGAAACATAAAGTACTGGTTTTTCTTTATCATTTATATATTCAAAACCAGATCCTTGAAATAGTATTTTATTGAATTCGTAAAAGACCCAGGGTGGGATTTTGAAGAGTACCTAATGAATTAGGAGCAATAGCTTTCAATGGGACAAGTGCTCCTAACTCATTCAGGTGCTTTTCAAAATTCTGCCCCAAATCTATAGCCAGATACTGAAGCTCTTCACTAATCAAAGTTCTCAGTGGGTACTTTTGCTGAATAAGGACTGAGCAAGGATATTAAGATTCAGGCTGCAAAAGTGAAAATCATAGAATCATAGAACTGGAAGGGACCTCAACAGGTCATTTAGCCTGGTCCCCTGCACTGAAGCAGGACTAAGTATTACCTAGACTAGGGATCGGCAACCTTTGGCACTTGGTTCACCAGGGTAAGCCCCCTGGCAGGCCGGGCCGGTTTGTTTACCTGCCGCTTCCATAGGTTTGGCCAATCGCAGCTCCCACTGGCCACTTCACCACTCCAGGCCAACGGGGGCTGCAGGAAGCAGCACGGGCCGAGGGATGTGCTGGCTGCCACTTCCCGCAGCCCCCATTGGCCTGGAGCGGCGAACCGCAGCCAGTGCGAGCTGCGATCAGCTGAACCTGCAGATGCGGCAGGTAAACAAACCAACTCGGCCCACCAGGGGGCCTACCCTGGTGGGCTGCATGCCAAAAGTTGTTGATTCCTGACCTAGCCCATCCTTGACATGTATTTGTCTACCGATTCTTAAAATCCTTCAGTGGTGATTCCACAACCTCCCAAGGTAATTTGTTCCAGTGCTTGATTATCCTTGCAGTTAGGAATTTTTTCCTAATATCTATCCTAAATCTCCCTGGCTGCAATTTAAGCCCATTACTTCTTGTCCTGTCCTCAGTGGATAAGGAGAACAATTTATCACCCTCCGCTTTATAACAAACTTTTATGTACTTGAAACGTCTTATCATGTCTCCCCCGCAGTCTTCTCTTCTCCAGCCTAAACAAACCCTTCCCCCCCCTTCCCCAATCTTTCCTCATAAGTAATGTTTTCTAACACTTTAATCATTTTTGTTGCTCTCCTCTGGACTCTTCTCCAACTTGTCCACATCTTTCCCAAAGTGTGGTGCCCAGAAATGGACACAATACAGCAGCTGAGGTCTTATCAGTGCTGAGTAGAGTGGAAGAATTACTTCTTGTGTCTTACTACACTCCTGCTAATACATCCCAGAATGATGTTTACTTTTATTGCAACACTATTACATTGTTGCAACATATTCAGTTTGTGACCCACAATAACCCCAGATCCTTTTCTGCAGTACTACTTCCTAGGCAATCATTTCCCATTTTGTATTTGTGTAATTGATTATTCCTTCTGATATGTAGTACTTTGCATTTGTCTTTATTGAATTTCATCCTATTTATTTCAGACCATTTCTCTAGTTTGTCAAGATCATTTTGAATTCTAATCCTATCCTCCAAAGCACTTGCAACCCCTCCCAGCTTGGTATCATCTGCAAACTTTATATGTGTACTCTCTGTGCCATTATCCAAATGAAGATATTGAATAGAACTGGATCCAGGACACTCCCTGCACACACCCCTTGATATGCCCTTCCAGCTTGACTGTGAACCATTGATAACTACTCTCTGAGTATGGTTTTCCAACCAGTTGTGCACCCATCTTATAGTAGGTTTGTCTAGGCTGTATTTCCCTAGGTTGCTTATAAACAGGTTAGGTGAGACAGTATCAAAAGCCTTACCAAAGCTGAGAAATATCATATTATCTACTGCTTTCCCCCACTCCTGTCCACAAGATTTGTTACCCTGTCAAAGAAGATTATTAGGTTGGTTTGACATGATTTGTTCTTGATCAATCCATGTTCACTGTTACTTATTACCTTATCTTCTAGATGCTTACAAATTGATTGTTTGACTATTGATTATTTGTTCCATTATCTTTCTGCATACCGAAGTTAAGATGACTGATTTATAATTCCCTGTGTTGTCCTTATTCCCCTTTTTATAGATAGATAATTTTCCAGTCCTCTGGGATCTTTCCCAGCCTCTGCGAGCTCTCAGATAATTGCTAATGGCTCACAGATCTCTTCAGCCAGTTCCTTAATCAGTCTAGAATGTATTTTGTCAGGCTCTGCCGAGTTGAAGACATCTAACTTGTCTACTTGTTCTTTCCCTATTTGGGCCTCAGATCCTGTCCCATTTACACTGATATTCACTTTGTTAGTCGTCCAATCACTGATAACCTGTTTGGTGAAAACTGAAACAAAAAAAGGCATTTAACATTTTGGCCATTGCTGTGTTTTCTGTTATTGTCTTTCCCTTGTCATTGAGTAATGGTCTACCTTGTCCTTGGTCTTCTGCTTGCTTCTAATTTATTCGTAAAATGTTTTTTTATTACCCTTTATGTCTCTAGCTAGTTTAATCTCATTTTGTGCCTTGGCCTCTCTAATTTGGTCCCTACATGTTTGTGTTGTTTTTTTTTTAATATTCATCCTTTGTAATTTGACTTAGTTTCCACTTTTTGTGTGACTCTTTTTTGAGTTTCAGGTCATTGAAGATCTCCTGGATAAGTTGGATAAGCCAGCGCGGTCTCTTCCTATCTTGCCTACTCATTGGGATAATTTGCTCTTCTGCCTTTAATAATGTCTCTTTTAAAAACTGCCATCTCTTCTAAAGCTTTTTTCCCCATTAGACTTGATTCCCATAGTATCTTACCTATCAATTCTTTGAGTTTGCTAAAATTGTCCTTCTTAAAGTCCATTTTCTTTATTCTGTTTTTCCCCTCCATCATTCTTTACAATCATGAACACTATCCTTTCGTGATCACTTTCACCCAAGCTGCCTTCCACCTTCAAATTCTCAACCAGTTCCTCCCTATTTGTTAGAATCAAATCTAGAACAGCCTCTCCCCTAGTCAATTTCTCCACCTTCATTAAAAAGAATATACCATCATTTAGAACATATACAATCTAGAGTGCTGGCCAGTACAACATGTTCAAATGATATATTATTATATGGCCAATACTTAAGATGTAAGGTACTACTATAGGTTGTCAGCAAGGTACTACGATGGATTGTAAGCTCTTTGGAGCAAGGACTGTCTATTTGTTCTGTGTTTGTACAGGACCCCAAAACCGTGGGGTCCTGGTCCAGGACTAGAGTTCTTAGGCACTACTGATAATAAATAATAATACATTAGAGTACTGTTTAGGCAAATAAAAACAAATCAGAGCTAAAATGATAATTGAAATGAAAAAGATTGCTCATCCCCAACCTCCAATGCCATTTGCTTCCAGGGGTAAAAAGATCCAGGTGATCAGAGGAAGAGTCAGCCCCAAGTTCAGCTGGTCACAGTATCTTCTGGGGAGCATATTATTACACTACACTGTGCTATGCACTCCCTCCCCCCTTACTGGGAGGATTCAGAATACTAACCTGTTTTTAAGAAATAATTATTCAGAAATGCAATTTATCAAGGATTTTTGGTGTCTGCTCATGAGTAGTTTCAGTTATATCATCTTGGTATTTCATTTGTATTATTTGCAGTGTTACTCACCCAGCACAATTCTGAATCACTGGTCTCATGGGGTGTTCTTCTGGATGTAGCATTTTGCCATGAACTGCAAACAAACCTCCAATGACAATGTCCCCAGGAGAACTGGCACCCACAAAATTGTCAGCATTCTGGCAAGAGTGGGTGACATCAAAGCTGATCACAAAGCAGGGGATCAACAAAGCAACTAATGCCATGTTTCTGTTTCACTTGCTTACTAGCTGCCTTGAGTCAATTAAGCTAGCTACAGTGCCAACAACACTGTTCCTATTTCACCTGTAAACAGCAGCAAAAGAAAAGGGCTGCACTGAAAGCTCGTCACACCTCACCAGATGCCTGTGTTTAGTTCAAATGGCTCATGGTATTTCCCTGATGCCTCTAATGCAATACTCTTAAAAACAGCTGAGCAAGAGCCCTGAAATAGATTTAATAAAATAGATGGGATGTTGGGCACAAAAATTCTGTGTACTTACAGTAATATATTATTGGGCTGTATATGAAACATATGTCAAATATTTTGATGTAAATTTGGAATACTCTGTCAAAAGCATATCCTGAATATCTTCTAACCCAAGGCATATGAATCTCAAACCGTGTAAAATACTAGTAGAAATACCATGTCCAAAATTTTGCCACAAAAAGCTTTAAAGGCCTGATTCAAAGCCCATTGAAGATATTGGAAAGAGTCCCATTGACTTCAGTGGGCTTTGGAGCAGTCCCTGAAAGAAGAAGTTGTCTCCAGACTGCATTTCCTCACAGCCATTTTCTGAGAACTGTTTAACATCTTGGTATAAAATACATGTTTGGATGGGCTTGATCCAAAGCCCGGCTTCCATTGACTTCAATGGGCTTTGGATCACGTGCTGAGTAAGTAAAGGGCCAGATCATGCCCTCTGCTTTTTGAGCCTGAAAGGCAATAAATCAGTGAAAAACAAGCTGGTCTGAGCTATATTTTGTTAGAAGGAATGGGTGTACCATCTCTTCTCTGTTTGACTCTGCAGAAATAACCTCCATGAACATGATGGCTCTGATTTGTGAATGGCAGGGAATAGCCACTCTCAGCAACAACACTTTCTGCCAAATCCACAGAACTATATCACATGAAATACTTCATGTCAATGGGTAGCCAAATGTACAGCAGAGAGACACTGAACCTCCATGTAAATGTCGCTACCATTAATAATTGCCCATGACTGTGAAAAAAAAACCCACGCAAATTAGAAGGTTCATTTTGAAACTCTGTTCTGAATTTTCTGGGCCTTCCTTCCATGGACTTTTTGTGAGGAGGGCATTATTGGACCAATATTTGGAGTGGCAGCCTGGATTTTGTTTTTCCCACCATGATTCTCAGAGTAGTTACACTGCCAATGGTTTCAGTCTGTTGTTGTGCCCTAATCCTTGCTCTGTGGTAAAAGTCACAGAGAAGTGTATGCTGTAAACAGTAGCATTCGTTTTGGAGAGGTTTTCTGTCAGAAAATCCTCAGGTTGCCAAGGAGGTCATATACCATGGGCTTGAATTAAGGAGACCTAAAAAGGCTGTTTCTTGGCTCTACCCAGCTTCAGGTGGCACTGTCCCCTCAAGATCCTGCCCACCCCCAAATGTAGTGTGGGTCCTACTCACCCGATGAAGGGGTGTCAGGAGGAGGAGGAAGTTACATACACTCCACTTCTAGAATTTTTGGCCATTTGTATATGATTAGTAGAGATGGGCAATAAATAAATAAATCAATCATGAAATTTTTGAAAATTTTGAAAACATGCTCATTTCAAAGTTGTGGAAACAGAACTGATTTTTTTTTTCGGTTTAGTTCACAAAACGTTTTTATTTAAAATTTTTGTTTTTCAGTTTTCCCTCTCTTTCCCCACCTTTTTTCAGCACCCCCTTTCCATTCTGAAAAGGGAAAAAATGGGCTAAGATGGGAAAAAAACAAAATCTGGATTGTCAGTTTTCATAAACCTCATAAAATTTAGAAAATCATTTTTGATGAAAGTTTATTTTAAAAAGCTATTTTTGATAAAGAAATATTAATGATTAGCATACGGTTGCTCTCTGTGTGTTCTACAATGGTTGCTCTCTGTTAATGTATCACAACTACTCATTATCCTACTTACTGTGGATCAGTATCCAAGTGATGCTACTGCACAGACAGCACCATAGCCTTAGGATACAGAGTAGATAAAACTCATCAGACTTGATTTTTCTTGACATTGGCAAACTTATTGTTATATCTTCACAATAACTTCTAAACACACCGCCTATGTTGGTAGAGTGCCGAGTCACTATGAAGAGAATTGGTTCAACTAGGTGTTGATCAAATGCAATTGTAATAAAAGGTTTCAGAGTAACAGCCGTGTTAGTCTGTATTCGCAAAAAGAAAAGGAGGACTTGTGGCACCTTGGAGACTAACCAATTTATTTGAGCATGAGCTTTCGTGAGCTACAGCTCACTTCATCGGATGCATTCAGTGGAAAATACAGTAAGGAGATTTATATACACACAGAACATGAAAAAATGGGTGTTATCATACACACTGTAAGGAGAGTGATCACTTAAGATGAGCTATTACCAGCAGGAGAGCAGGGGGGAGAAAACCTTTTGTAGTGATAATCAAAGTGGGCCATTTCCAGCAGTTAACAGGAATGTCCAAGGAGCAGTGGGGGGTGGGGGGAATAAACATGGGGAAATAGTTTTACTTTGTGTAATGACACATCCACTCCCAGTCTCTATTCAAGCCTAAGTTAATTGTATCCAGTTTGCAAATTAATTCCAATTCAGCAGTCTCTCATTGGAGTCTGTTTTTGAAGTCTTTTTGTTGTAATATTGTGACCTTGAGGTCTGAAATCGAGTGACCAAAGAAATTGAAGTGTTCTCCGACTGGTTTATGAATGTTATAATTCTTGACATCTGATTTGTGTCCATCTATTCTTTTACGTAGAGACTGTCCAGTTTGACCAATGTACATGGCAGAGGGGCATTGCTGGCACATGATGGCATATATCACATTGGTAGATGTGCAGGTGAACGAGCCTCTGATAGTGTGGCTGATGTGATTAGCCCTATGATAGTGTCCCCTGAATAGATATGTGGACACAGTTGGCAACGGGCTTTGTTGCAAGGATAGGTTCCTGGGTTAGTGGTTCTGTTGTGTGGTTGCTGGTGAGTATTTGCTTCAGGTTGGGGGGCTGTCTGTAGGCAAGGACTGGCCTGTCTCCCAAGATTTGTGAGAGTGTTGGGTCGTCCTTCAGGATAGGTTGTAGATCCTTGATGATGCGTTGGAGAGGTTTTAGTTGGGAGCTGAAGGTAATGGGTAGTGGCGTTCTGTTATTATCTTTGTTGGGCCTGTCCAGTAGTAGGTGACTTCTGGGTACTCTTCTGGCTCTGTCAATTTGTTTCTTCACTTCAGCAGGTGGGTATTGTAGTTGTAAGAATGCTTGATAGAGATCTTGTAGGTGTTTGTCTCTGTCTGAGGGGTTGGAGCAAATGCTGTTGTACCAAATAGAGCTTGGCTGCGGACGATGGATCATGTGGTGTGGTCTGGGTGAAAGCTGGAGGCATGTAGGTAGGAATAGCAGTCAGTACGTTTCCGGTATAGGGTGGTGTTTATGTGACCATCGCTTATTAGCACCGTAGTGTCCAGGAAGTGGATCTCTTGTGTGGACTGGTCCACTGAGGTTGATGTTGGGATGGAAATTGTTGAAATCATGGTGGAATTCCTCAAGGGCTTCTTTTCCATGGGTCCAGATGATGAAGATGTCATCAATGTAGCGCAAGTAGAGTAGGGGCATTAGGGGACGAGAGCTGAGGAAGCGTTGTTCTAAGTCAGCCATAAAAATGTTGGCATATTGTGGGGCCATGCGGGTACCCATAGCAGTGCCGCTGATTTGAAGGTATATATTGTCCCCAAATGTGAAATAGTTATGGGTGAGGACAAAATCACAAAGTTCCGCCACCAGGTTTGCCGTGACATTATCGGGGACTCCTTTTGGATTCCTCAATGTGATGGGATACAGTAGTAGGCTATACCTTTCTAGTGCCCCCTCTGGGAGAGGGTGGGCACAGCTCCTGTCTTGGAGGCTGGAATAAATGCCAGGTGGACTAGGAACTGAATAAAGGGGAAGAGGCAACAGGTTGTGTTGAAAAGTGTATAATCAGGCTAGAGGGAGGTTACCAGTGGAGTTCCTCAAGGATCGTTCTTGCAACCAATCTTAGTCAATATTTTTATTAATGTCCTTGGCACAAAAAGGAGTGTGTGGTAATGAAATGTGCTGCTGATACAAAGTTGGGAGGCATTGTCAACACAGAGGAGGATTGGAATATTACTCAGGGAGATCTGGATGACCTTGAAGACCAGATTGACAGAAATGGGATGAAATTATCATGCACTTAGGGTCTAATAAGAAAGAATTTCTGCTACAAGGAGGGGGCTCATCAATTTTAAGCAACAGAGAAGGAGAGAGACCTAGGTGTGTGGGTCAATCAGTGACTATGAGCCAACAGTGTGATGCAACTGTAAAAACAGCAAATGCAATCCCAGGATGTATCAGGCGAGGCATTTCCAGAGAGAGCGAGAAGTAATAATACCATTGTACAAGGCACTGGTAAGGGCTCATTCAAAATACTGTGTAAAATTCTGATCATTCATGTTCAAGAAGCATTAATTTAAACTGGAACAGTTTAACTGAACAAATTCAGGCTGCAAATGAGCAGAAGGTTTCTACCCATCTGAGGGGTAAGGTTCTGGAACAGCCTCCCAAAAGGCATTGTGGAGGCAAACAACTTAGTTTGAAGATAGATGGACAAGTTTATGAGTGCAATTCTATGACAGGATTGCTTGTGATGGTAGGGGCCAGCACTCAACAGCCTTGGGGCTCACTTTCTGTTTATATTTTATGTTTCTAAAAGCTCAGACTTCAAGGTTTCAGCTGCCCACCTGCAGGGATCAGGAAGGGATTCCTCCCCTACTGCCATTGTATTCTGTTTTGTGTTTGTTTGTTTTTATCTTCTTCCTCTGAAACATCAGGGATGGCCATGTTTGGAGATGGGTCACTGGATGGGGAAGGCCACAGCTCTGAGGTGGCCCTGAGCATTCTTTCTCTCAGGTGCTTGGCTGGCTGGTTCTTGCTCACATGCTCACATTCTAACTGATCGCGTCATGTGAAGTCAGGAAGGAATTTTCACCCAGGTCAGATTCGCGGTGACCTTGACTATTCTTTGCCTTCCTGTGAAGCATGTGGGTGCAGGTCACTTGCCAGGATTTCTGGGTGTCTTTCTGGGTGTCTCTCACTCAATCATTTCCCTGCCATTGCAGGGGCCTGAGTTCTGGTGCACCTCGGTCTCACCTATTATCTGCCTGTGGACACAATAGTCTGGTCTCCTGAGAACTGCAATATTTGGGTTTAATTTCGGGTGTTGGGTTTAGCATGTGGGTGCTGGGTGGTGTTGGGAGGCCTGTGATATACAGGAGGTAAGACAAGGTGATCTGGTGGGACCTTCTGGCCTTGAATTCTATGATTCTATGACTCTAAGTGATATCTGAATCAGGCCCTGAGTTAGGAGCTGTGTTGGCCTGGTATTTTGCATAGGTATTCTTACATATCTGTTGCAGCCTTTAATTGTGTTTAATCATAAATAATGATATTATGACCCACCTCCATTTGCTTGGTGTAATGCAGTACCATTGCTCTGTTTATAAGGATTGTAATCTAAACATCATGGGTGAAAGCATCTCTGTGGCTGGTGCTTTCCAGCTTGCAGTACAGACTACCACATCACTGAGGACGGTTGTGGCAAATGGAAACACTCAATCTTGAATCTGTATTGACAAACCGCAACTTGATCACAAATCTCTGTTGCACGTTTCCCTCTATATTTGCTGACATCTGGTGAATCTTTCTTTGACCTATGGTCATTCTTTCCTCTTCAGCTAGCGAGTTCTATAGCCTAGATCCCATTGTCTCCCAGGCCCATGAAGTTCTGTCTTCCAGGCCCAGGAATCCCCCTGTGTTACTCTCACGATTTCAGTGCAATGTAGCTATCATGGGAGGACATGGTTGTGGAGCAACACAATTTAGGACTATTTTCATGGAGGGCTTTGAATATCAGGACCAAGACCCTGAACTAGACTCTGTATTGAATATGGAGCTACTGCAGAGAGAGAAGTGACCCATGTTTCTAAACAGATAGACTTCTACATTTTGTACCAGGTGGAGCTTTATGCGGGTGTGTAGATTCATTATTAGTTCTGAGTTGCAGTAATCAAGCTTGGAGGTCACAGATACATGGATTACTACTCTTCATCCCATTGCTGATTTCAGTTAGGCACTGAGAAAGCCAGGAGATGGACCGAAAGAAAAGGTATAACTCTGTGATGTCTCCATATTCATCAGTTGCTGAAACCTTTGTGTTCCTAATAATATTGTGTCTGGTTATCCTCTACCTTCTAGCAGTTTTTGTACACTGCATTCTCCAATTCAAATCTCTTTGTTAAAGGTGAATCTTAACTTAATTTTTTTTCTCTTTGGGACAAGCATTTATTCAATACATTTTGTAGGTCAAATTGCATATGGATGTATCTTATATTTGTCTGGGTTGTATGTGGGCGTCTAACATAAATTGGCTGAATATTTTTTTTCATTATTTGCCAAATTCTGGCAACCTATTGTAACAACTTAGGTATTCACCCACCAAGAATGACGTAAGTATAGCCACTTAGCACAATATTGCGTTGTGACCAGAATCTGATCAGAATCAAGCCAAATATCAGTATGCAAATAAGTGGAGGCGTGGATCCACTTAGCACTGCTAGTAATTCCATCTCAGAAATGGAATAACTTACTCAGATGCTCTGCACAGCAGGATTTGTCAATCAAGTTTGACAGTAGTGTACTTATGCTGGTTTACATGTGGACCACCCCTACTTTGGGACTAACCAACCCCATGCAATATTCCGTGTTCCTACATGCATGCTTATTAAATATTGATGGCATAGCACATACTGATAGAGATTTCTATCAGGTTTTTTCCCCAAGCAAACTCACAGAGCAATCACTGTTCATTACATAGCCTTTTGCACCAGCAAATGCCATCCACCATCTCGTTTTATATACATGTTCTTGTAAATCTCATACCAAAATGATATCCTCTGAGATATGAACAGCTTGGAATTTAAGCTAGACATTCCCTTGAGAAGCTAGTGAGAAAGATTCAAGTGTCTCTAGTGTAACACATGGACACTTTACACATTTAACTTTCAAGGGCCTAACATTGACTATTGCATCAAGGATACAATGAGATTACAGTTTTGATCATTCAAGACTTGTTAGCGATTATGACTTGTGGTTTAGAAGCAGGTGAGAGCTGGAATTTCTGTCCTGCCCTGACTGCAACAAGCTAGTCATTTTTACACAGGAGGATTAGATTTAGAAAACAAAATCCTTGTTGCCTCATTTTGGAAAATGGAAGTTGACAGAATAAACATTACACATAATTTGTGCATAATTTGATGGTATTTATAAAAATATCCTGAAATGATGTGAGCAATAACCTAAGTTGCTTGGAGTTCCTCCCTTGGACCAATACTGTGTAAAACATTTTTGTGGATAGTTGGGTTAAGCTTTTATATCTAGCATTGTATCCTACTACTGGTTATCTGTTGCTGCTTGGATACCAAGGTGCTAGGTGCTTAAAAATACCTTAGCCAATGTGACGGGGCAAGGCCAGATGTCCATAGAAAAGTAGTGGGAGATAGATATATTAGCTCCAGGCTAAACAAATCCCTGGTACCAGGATAAGTGAAATGGCAGCTGCTCCAGGTCAATTAAGACACCTGGGGCCAATTAAGAACTCTCCAGAAGGCAAGGAGAAGGCTAGGTTGATTGGGACACCTGAAGCCAATCAGGGGCTGGCTGAAACTAGTTAAAAGCCTCCCAGTTAGTCAGGTGGGTGGGCATGTCAGGAGCTGTGGGAGGAAGTTGTGCTGTTGGAGAGACTGAGTAGTACACACCATATCAGGCACAAGGAAGGAGGCCCTGAGGTAAGGGTGAAGCGAAGCTTGAGGAAGTGAGGGCTGCTGTGGGGGAAGTAGTCCAGGGAATTGTACATGTCATGTTTCTAAAAGGTCAGCTACTATAGCTGATACTATTAGGGTCCCTGGGCTGGAGCCCGGAGTAGAGGGTGGGTCTGGGCTCCCCCCCGCTTTGCCCCCTGATTAATCACTGAGACTGGGAGACAACAGAGACTGTGCAAGGAAGGATAACTTCTCCTCACCTCCCTCGCTGGCTTATAATGAAAATGGCTCAGTAGACTGTGACCCTTGCCTCTAGAGAGAGAAGGGTTACATGGAGAGTCACAGTGAGCCTCTGAGGCTAGCAAAATCCGCCAGGAAACGCAGGACCCACAGAGGCAAGGACAGAGCTTTGTCAG
Organism: Natator depressus; assembly: GCF_965152275.1. Classification (NCBI taxonomy): domain Eukaryota; kingdom Metazoa; phylum Chordata; order Testudines; family Cheloniidae; genus Natator; species Natator depressus. Next base: position 90,449,442 of record NC_134236.1, read on the forward strand.
ACCAGGTAAATATACATAATCTATTAGTGTAGAATCAGTTAAATAGTTGAAAAATCCCTGTTTCATTGATGCATTGTAATATTTATAAACTGGAAATTTACAAGGTGAAAATCAGATCATGAAGCCCCTCTGTATCATAGCATTAAGAGATTCCTTGTTTGCAGAGAAACAGGAAAGGTTTCTTTAAGAAATATCAAGCCCGTTTCTGGTGTAGAAAGGTGTAAGTTACAAGCTAGAAGATTTGTAAAGGTGTTCTCATTGCATCTCCTCGACAAAAGTGATGCTCATTCAAAGAACCTTTTTTTGTGATCTGACTCTGGAAGCCAATTGAATTGTGAACCGTGGACTCAGCCAAGGTGCTTGAGGAAAAGATGGGCCCTTCCTCACTGATGGGCAGAAGAAGAGTTAAGGGAAAGCTGGAATGACCTGACAGACTCTAAGAAAATGTTGGAAACTTAAGATAAACATCTGCTCCTTGGAGTTATTTGAAAGAAGAAAGGGATGATCACAGGGGATTCTCCATGTTATGTGAAGAGACACCCAGATGTCTCCTAGGTGATCCAAAAGTCTGTTGGTAATTCTGACAGAAATAGCTTTAGATACAGGCTAGTAATTAATGGAATGCTTTTGAAATGCTTTTCTAGTCTATGAAGGAGTGGCTTTCCTTCAGTTTGATTATCTCCTCTTATTCTTGCTTGTGTAGAATTAGAGGATTTGGGCATTTCCAGTAATGGTGCAATCACCTGGAACAGTTGTGAGACACTCCATGTTCACACACACAAGTGGTCCTATACCATTTCATAAGTGTGGCCAATTGCACCACCTCTTAGCAAGTTTTATAAACTCCTCTATCCATATTGGTTCATTCTGAACCCAGTCAGTGTTCATGTGGATGGGAAATGCAGGTACTGTGGCTGAACTGAACATTTGATCCCCTCTCAGCATATTCCTATAATGATCCAGCCCATTCCTCTGATAGCTCAGACTGTGTCACCTCTCAACTGTCACTGCACAGATTCTATGCTCGTACATGGCTGTGATTAGCTCTGCTCTTTTATGCCAGCCCCAACAATCTGTCAGTGTTAAATGTTTCCAGTTTGGATGAGTGCAGTCTGGACATGCAATCATAAATAAACCAGTGAGGTCAAGATGACAAGTAAGCTTTGTCTCACTGTGGCCTTGTACATGAGCTCTGCTAGATTTTATCTGTCCTGTGAACATGATCTTCTGAAGCAGCAGTGACTGGAGAACAACAGAAACCAAAATCTGAGAGAGCAAGTTCTTCCCTGCTCTGCTGTTGTGACTGGTTGCAGCTGACTCAGCTGGTCAAGGCAGTTCTAAGAGTAGGTGATTCTTTGCTCTTTAAATAAAAACGAAATGTATATTGCAAAATATTTGTTGTTCTGATACATTCCAGTCATATCACTGGGCTTGCTCCATTATTTGCATAATATGGATTCCTTGGTAATTGTTTTGTCTTAGAAAAAATACATGGTCATATGATGCTCTTGTACTTAAAAAGCTATGCGAGAGCCAAAGTCATTGTTTTTACCATGTGACTCTCCATGGCAGGCTGGGTTTAATAGCCTGTGGAGGAGCAGAAGACATGACTTACCAATTCTGAAGACATGGTGAGGCCACAAAAAAATTCTGAGGTTTGGAACATTTGTGGAAGGCCAGCCTCTCTCTGACCCTCAAGGTTCTCCATCACCATAGCAATATGGCTCCTCACTTGTATTCCCATCTGTGTCTGAGCCCCAACTTCCTTTCCAAGGGGATTTGAAGGGCAGATGTTTCCCATGGGAAATAGTGCAGGCAAGATCAGCATTAATTCCTGCAAAATATTTTCTTGTAGATTTACATAGCATCCATTTCATTGTCAGTGCCATTAAATGCCATTAAACCCTCTTTGTCCAGATGCACTCCACTCCCAAAAACTGTGGCCGTGACTATGTGGAGTTCACACTGAAGAGTAACTGTGCAGTCAGAAGGAGCTGGATATGGTGCCAGTTAGATGCAGCCTCAGCTTACTCTGAAAAATGTTGATCCCACATGTTGATCTTCTGCTCCTTCCATCTTGTCCATGGCCACAACTGCAGGGTTGAGCTGGTGCTTATATAGAAGGTAATTTTATCTAACGATAACTTTGGAGGTACATTGTGTCAGCAAAAAGAGAGAGACTATGTTGCAAGGGCTCAAACAACAATAAGTTTGCAGTATCTGTCTGCCCTTGCAATTGCTTTTAACAGTGGAGAGTCCTACAGAGCATGTTGGATTCTTTTCTGTAATGTCCACCCTATGAGATACTGTAGGACTTGTGGGAAGACATGTTTTAATACTGTTTTCTTTCAAACATAATCACTGTTTAATTTCATTCTTTACAAAACAATGTGCAATAAAGCTCCAGATCCTCAGCTAAGCCAAGCTTATGCTCAGTGCCGATGGGAGAATGGGAAAGGAGGCAGGCCCTTGGTCATTTTCCTTACTCGCCATCCAAAGGAGCTGGTTAGACATCTCTCATTCAGGGCTGTGCTGCCAAGGCCCAGGTGAGCCCTTAACATATTTTGGAACACAGCAATCACTGAAAAAGAAAATCTCATCATGTATTTGTACTCTAATGTTCTTCTGAGTTGAGAGGGATCAAAATCCACTGACATCTCTCCTGTGTCTGTTCCTATACAAAAATTACCACCCCAAGAAAGGAAGGAGGGTCTTGTGATTAAGGCACTGGACTGGGCCTCAGGAGAGCTGGGTTCAGTTCCTAGTTCTGCCATAGACTTCTTTTGTGACCTTGGGCAAGTTACTTAGACCCAGACCTCAATGGGGGTTAGGTGACTAAATATCTAGTGTCTCTGTGCCTCAGTTCTCAGCTGCAAAATGGTATAATAATACTTCCCTTCATCTGTCTTGTCTATTTTGATTGCAAGCGTTTGAAGACAGCGATTGTCCCTCACTATGTGACAGTACAATGAAGCCCCAACTCAAATGGGGCCTCTAGCTTTTTAATAAGATAATAAATAACAATAATAATAACAACAACAGTGTAGTAAGAGAAACTATACACATTGATCCAGGCCCTGGTGTAAATCAATGTCGCAAAGGGGGGGGAAGAGATTAAATGGTTCTTTTATGCATGTTTGCATTTGAGCGGGGTTAAAGATAGGCTATTTTCCCACCACCCTACATGTTTTGCTTTTCAAAGGGTCTGTTTAAAAAAAGTGTTAGCTTCTTACATCACTCCCTTGATCTTGAGAGTACTGTAAATATTGTGGTTTCATAATCCCTAATCCATTAAAGGTTCATTCAATACAAATGCCAACTTGTGAGTGCTGTTGTCTACATCTCACTCTGCTGATGTCCCTATCATTTCTCTGGCCAGCAAACTATCAATGGGTAGATGTCTTCCTTACAGGGGCCTTCTGAAATCACTGAGGAGTGAACAGCTCACCTGAAAGGCTCCTAAGCAGTGAAAGTTAAAGGACCTGCTCTTGGAAGGTCTTTCTGAAATCACTATGAGCTGAAGGTACTCCGGGTCTCCCAGAAGGTGTTCACTACCTCACAAATCCAGGTCCGAAGGTCATAGCCTTGAGTCTAGTGAAGAGAAGATAAGGGAGAAAAGGTCAGGGTGAAGCATGAACGTTCATATGTGTCTAAGGCTGTATCTGCTGCACTACGAGCTCCCATGTGAGCCTGATGCGAGTTAGCGTGAGTGGACACAGTGGTGTAGCCGCAGGAACACAGGCAGTGGCGGTGGTGGCACAGCTTAGCTACGCTGAGTTCAAATCCACCTGGGTAAGTACTCAGCATGTACCTCTTGTCCACTCTCTGAAATGGGCCATCTTGAGTCTCACTACAAGACTTTTTTTCTCCTGCTGATAATCGCTCCTCTTAACTAATTAGCCTCTTAGAGTTGGTCTGGCAACTCCCACCTTTTCATATTTTCTGTATGTATATATATCCTCTTACGATATGTTCCATTCTATGCATCCGATGAAATGGGCTGGAGCCATTAGCGCTTATGCTCTAATAAATTGGTTAGTCTCTAAGGTGCCACGAGTCCTCCTGTTCTTTTTACTCAGCATGGGTGACCCATGCAGTTGCTGCCCATATTACCACAGCTACACTACTATTTATACCCACGTTAGCTCTCATCAAGCTAGCATGAGCAGAGGCGAGGTGTGTGAGTGGGGACATGGGGGTCACATGCCCCCCCCCCCCAGATTTGCTGCTTGGTTTGGACTGAGCATGCTCACCCAGACTGAGCATTCTTAGTAACACTGCTGAAGCCAGCTGCCCTCACTCTGTCGCCCTTCCCCCACTATCAGTAGGCCTGGGTCATCGCTGTCTGTGAGCTGGGAATCCCACCTCTAGTTCTTAGTGCAGTTGCAGCCTCACAGGAGAGTCTGACAAGGCACATCTTCAAGAGATAAATTATCCAACAACCAAAAACCAGCTAAAGCCAAGAAAACACAAATGGGGGTTAAACCACTCTGCAAAATCCTCCCAAAATGTCCATAAATCGAGAGTGAAAATTCGTTTCAGAGAGTGACACCATCGTTGACTACTCATACCATAACATCTAAAACAAACAATTTAGCTGGGCACCAGATATTTCTTTTCTATTAGTTAAGACAATATAAATATGGGGCTACATGCACTAGATCAGTGTAGGATCTAAAATGGGTATCTCAAGCTAATGCATGATAATGCGCGGCCAGGTGGCTCTGCACGCTGCCCCGTCTGCAGGTGCTGCCCCTGCAGCTCCCATTGGCCATGATTCCTAGCCAATGGGAGCTGTGGGGGTGGGGCTTGGGGTGGGCGCAGCGTGCAGAGCCCCCCCAGCTGCCCTTACACCTAGGAGCCGGTGAGGAGACATGCTGCTGCTTCCGGGAACCGCACATAGAGCCCCTGACCCCACTCCCAGCTGGAGCGCCAGAGGGGGGAAGTTTACAGCCCCGCTCCCCAGCCGGGGCTTGAGGGTTGGATTAAAAAGCCTGATGGTCTGGAAGTGGCCTGCAGGCCGTAGTTTGCCACCCCCCGCCCCCCAGCTTAAACCCTTGTCCATGCTTTGGTAGGTTACTGCAACTTTCTCCTGGCTGGTTTCAGAGTAACAGCCGTGTTAGTCTGTATTCGCAAAAAGAAAAGGAGTACTTGTGGCACCTTAGAGACTAACCAATTTATTTGAGCATAAGCTTTCGTGAGCTACAGCTCACTTCATCGGATGCATACTGTGGAAAGTACACAAGATCTTTTTATACACACAAACCATGAAAAAGTGGGTTTTTACCACTACAAAAGGTTTTCTCTCCCCCCACCCCACTTTCCTGTTGGTAATAGCTTAGCTAAAGTGAACACTCTCCTTACAATGTGTATGATAATCAAGGTGGGCCATTTCCAGCACAAATCCAGGGTTTAACAATAACGTCTGAGGGGGGACTTCAGTCTATCAAAATACCACTTCCTGGCCTGCTGCGACAACCACATCAATCTCTTCCTTGGCTTCCTGTTTCTTATTAAAATTTGATTACTTTCTTCTCACCATCAAGACACTGAGACTTCCTTCATACACTCTATTCTTGGAACAATATCCCACATCCTGCCTGCTAAGCATTCCCTCTGTGGTCCCCCCACTCTGACAGGAATTCTTCCTGCCACAGTCTCTTCCCCGATGATCTCTCCACGCCTTCCCATAGTTGAAATGTGGTCCTGTGCCTTGCTTTTGGGACATGGCTATATCTTACTCTTGGTTTGTGTCACAGCCCTGGTAAAGCTCCCCTTTTGCACACTCACCAGGCTGCTCTGTTTGGGCCCGAAGCAGTAGGCCTGTGTGTTTTTAAGCTTTAAAAGTTTGGGTAGGCTCCAGCATTCTCTTTCTTTGGCCGCTCTGGCACAGTTGCTGGACATAGACTCTGACTGTTACCCCTTCACAGAAAAGGGACCTCACATAGTTTTCGACCAGAACACCCAGTCAAAAAGGGAACCTGGCGGCTCCGGTCAGCACTGCTGACTGGGCCGTTAAAGGTTCAGTCAGTAGTGCTGTGGAGCTAAGGCAGACTAGAACCTACCTGTCCTGGGACACTGTGCTGCACCCCAGAAGCTGCCAGCAGGTCCGGTTCCTAAGTGGGAGGGCCATGGGGCTCCACGTGCTGCCCCCAGCCTGAGCACCAGCTCCAAAGTCCCAGAGGCTCTGTTCCCAAAGGAACAGTATACCACAGCTTCCCAGCAGAGCACAGCTCCACCTAACACATGACGCTTTCTCTAAGAACAAATCTAAGTCTTTTTATTTAACAAAGAACAGAGATTCAAATGATAGCAAGTAGAAATATTGGAAACAAAGGGTTACATGTAAAATAAAATAAACTCATACTAGAACCTAAACTTAACTAATAGGACATTGTTATGAAATAAGAGCAAAAACTCAGCCAAAATCCTTCAAGCGTACGACAGCTAGGCGTGGTTGTGAAATTCTGTTTATGAAGCAACTCCCCATCAGCTTACTTCCGGTTGAAAGATACCAGGCTGTCCTTTAGCATGGATCACTTGATGATGACCTGTCTGTTCATTCCCTCTGGGGCACCTGCCATTGGCCACTCTCAGAGGACAGGATACTGGGCTTGATGGACCTTTGGTCTGACCCAGTGTGGCCGTTCTTACATTCTTATTTACATGGGATCTAGAGGGGAAATAATAATGTCAGTATTAAAAAAGCCACAGTAGCATGGGTAGCCAAGGAGTGGAGGCTCCTAGAAAGGATAAGAAACAGATACTATTCAGCCTGAACTATTTCTGAATCTTTGGTTGTCTACATTTTTTTCACAGTGATTTAAACAAATTTAAATGCGAAAAAAAGGAAATACTTTTTTCACATAACACACAATTATCCTGTGGAACTCATTGCCACATGATATTACTCATGTCCAAGAGCCTAGCAGGATTCAAACAAGACTGGACATAAATATGGAGAATAAGAATATCGAGATTTAGAATAGTAAGGACTTTTTTGAAAAAGACTTTTGGAAGAGATATGTACCCTTATGCTTCAAAGCATAACCCAACCTCTAACTAAAGGAGTTTAAGTAAGTATTTTCTTTGGGGCCAAGTTATCCCATAACTGCATATTGCAGGGCTTTGTGAACATTCCTCTGCAGCATCTACTGTTGAGGACCAGACACTGGGCTGAATGGACCATGGGTCTGCTCTGGCATAGCAGTCCTAACCCTAATCTAAACCCTAGCCACAGCCCTGACCCTAATCTTATCCTAAACCAAGATATGACTCTACTGCTATTCTTAAACCTGACTCTAACCCTTTCTTTATCTCTAACCCTAAGCCTAACAGAGAATCATCTTGTTTATCTCCATTCACAAATGGCCAAAAAGTCAAACCAGAAGAGGCAGTGGTGGGTAAAAAATGCTGTTTTCTAGACTAACATCACCATGGAATTTAACCCGGGGCCTTTTGACTCAATCCGTTCAAACAGACAAGCGAGAAGAAGAAGAAAAATAGAAAGAAGAGAAGAAGAAAGTAATACGTTATTTTAATTATATTCCAACACTAATTTGTACATACTGGTAACAGTGTAAGCTCATTTTAAAAAGTGAAAATTAAAGTATGGAGCAGAGGACAGCCTATTCTTTTGCTTTTTAGACTGTGCCAACAGAAAAAGCTTAGGGTTGTCACAGTCATAGAAAGTAAAAAATCATCCACAGTCAAATGGAGCTTGGCTGAAAACCAAACACATTAATTCCTAAAGAAACAAACTCAGTTTTCAAGGTAATTAGTTTTTGTCCTCTAGGCCCCTGTCACATGATTTACGTAATGGGAAAATGTATATTTTTTGTCCTTGAAGACTTAGTAGTGTAATATCTATGCTAACACAATGCAGTCTGTGGGCTGGAATCACCCATGATCCATGATGCTTTTGCTACAGTAGACTCTGTGGAAGGCTGGGTTGGTGGAACGTCTGCCCAATGGAGGGTTCTAATAACGCTATGAGCTGTCAATCTTCTTTTTGTGGGTGAGGCCGGGCCTGTAGTCGTCCTGTGCAGCCTCAAAAGTGGTCTGCTCTGGCTGGGGAGGGATGCAGTCAGGACATGTGCTGACACAGTGCTGATTAGGCTCCTATGAAGCTGTGAGAGATTAAAGCTTTCCCTTTACAGAACCACTGGGGGGAAAGACAGTGATAAAAATAAAACCCACCTCTACCAATTGCAGTGTCCCTCGCTAACGAAGGGAGGCACAATTTGAACTTCCATTAATGGGAACGATTCTGGCCCTTTAAAAGGGAAAGGTTACACCAAGGATATGACGGAAGGTCAAACAATGTCTTAAATAAGTTCACATGCCATTTGTAATTTTTCTTCTCTATGTATTACGTACAAAAGCAAATTAATATAATGTTATCTGAGCGGCAAAGTCAAGTACTCAAAAACTAGGATGCTCCAAAACTAAGGTTGCTTTCATGCTGTGCAAAATATAGGTGTGTTGTGATACAGCCTTTAAGCATGGGTACACATTCTATTTTTTTCCGCAGGACGAGTCCTGACACATTAAGAGGACACCAGTCACCTTCAGACAGCAATGGGTGGAGAAATGGAAGCCAGTTTTTACAAATATGGCCCACAAAATCTAGGCGTGGCAGATGTGACTCAAACACAAGATATTTGACTGTTTTCTTTTTAGAATAAATCACCCAATTTTATTTACTTTACCTTATCTCCTCTCTTCTCAGAACAAAAACAAGTTAATACCAAGTGTGCTTGTTCCTTGAAACATCCACAGAGGGCCCAACCCTGCAAATTAATCCATGTTGATCTTCAGTGAGACTTAGGATCCTAAGGCCCAGATCCGCAAAGTTATTTAGGTGCCAACTGCCATTGACATCAATGTGAGTTAGGAGCCTAAATATCTTTAAAAATCTGGGGCTGTGTAAGTCACTTTGAAGAATGGGATTTAGACCCCTAAATCACTTCGGCACTTCTCAAAATTTGACCCAAGTTCTGCATTATTATTACCTTTATGCTATTTTTTTAAAAAAAAGAACTGAAAAGACACAGGTGAGGTAATAAGGCTTGTGTTATAAGGATAAACACGCTTCTGCAAACAGCACACAGCGAGAGCAGGTGACCCCAGTAAAAATTCCTTTGAGATAAGGTACGTAGACATTTCCTGGGAAAAACCAAACAAAGAATCTGCAGGAAACCATTCTGCTAAGAGACTACAAAGAGAGGGAGGTATGGGGAAAAATCAGTAGATAGTCTCCTGTTCAAATGCTCTGACTTAACACAGATTATTTTAAGCCATTAATTAACACATTAACTTTCTACATCTGTTTGGAGTGCAGGTACTGGCGAGCTCTAATTGCTCACACAAAGGAAATATTTCAGTATTACCTCTGGCTAGCCATAGTATAAGTTACAGGTTGTTGAGTTAGCTAATTTCTACTAAATAGCAACTAATAAGAGATTCCCTTCAAAGCCACAGTTACAGGAATAAATAAAGCCACTCATGAAAATGTATCCTCCTTTATTCAGGGTCTACTGGTTGTGGTAAACCACATACTAGTTAGAGATTCAGTCACAGACCTGTAGGTGTGGAACCTTTGGATTACTCTGGAGCTTGGTATTGCATCTATTTGGAGCCATGCTCCTGTGTTTATTATATGTGGAAGAGCCATCAGCATTACATTCATAACCTGTAAGGTGAAATTCAAAGCCAGGGAAGAAGATGCAATTCCTTGTATTGACAGGTTAACCAGAAGATAACAAGAACTAGTTAGAGCCAATGATGGACAGAGTTGCAGTGAGGAACTCATTGGAGGGAATAGCTGTGCAGCATTCACAATTTTCATTCCACAAACATTTGGCTGAAAATTTTCACCATTTCAGTTAATGCATCTTCACACCCCTGACATTTAGATATAGTCACTATTCTGATGTCAAGAAGTTGGATGTTTTTAATGCAAAAGTCGTTTCCCCATAAAAATAGGCCCATTTTCTTAATCCCTGATTTTTCTCAGAAGATTCACTTAGTTTAACGATATCTTCTGCAAAATGGGCCCATTTTTCAATTTGTAGCTATGTGCAAAAAGCTTTCATCTCCAGTTGTTTTGCAATTTGCTATAAAGATTTTGCATGCTCTTGCAGCAAATGGAGTTCACAGGCAGCTTCATAAACCAGAGAAGCATTGAGAAAAAGAATATCTGGAAGTTAGAGGCCTGGGCATAAGTAACTTGACCCAACAACAGAGGTGATTGCTGGACTCGGGTGCTTGGCCATCTGTTCTCCTAAGCTCATCGTGGTTTCCATCTTCTCACACTCATGGCTGTTTACATTGATTTCTAACACTTACTTGGGAACTTCAGATTTTTGTTTTGTTCCCAGTGGTGGGAGAAAGTATCGTCATATGGCAGTATGTAGACTCTGTAAATATATTCTAACTTGAAACAAAACCCTTTGATTTAAATGAAACTGCAACTATGATTTCACAACCAAGGGCAGCCAAGCTGGCCTTTACACTAATCATGAGTGGCTTTACTGGTTCTAAGTTTTCCCTCTACTTCAGATATATTGTAATGAGAATATTTTTTGATTCCTAAATATTATCGGCCAAAGTTGGTTCTCATTTACATGGGCACAACGATCTTTTACCTGAATTCATATAAATTGATGGTAGAATTGAGTTGCCTGCATGTGGGCACATTATAAATTGAAAAGATTTATGGATTGACTGCGATAACGTTTGTGTTTTTAAAAGTGTTAACTTTAGTATTGCCAGCACAAATCACGAGTGATACAGAAATCACATTGGAGGGAATAGCTGTGGCATTCACAATTTTTGGTGAGATGAATCCTGAGATGCATAATAATAATAATACATTGAGGTTCTTTTATTTGCTTTTTGGTGTTTGAACCTTCAGAGTTCATGTTTTCAAGCTTTTCTCTGCAAGTACGAGGTCTAGAAACTTACTTTTTAAAAAAAATGAAAGCTGAAATTCTCACATAACGACATGACTCCAGGAGCTGGATCTTTAAGAAAACACCAGCACTTATGCTTCAGCTAGTCTGCTACTGCTCATAGTTTCATTAATTAGTGGGAAGTTAGGAAACAGCCATCCAAATTCTGCTCTTAGTCACAGCAGAGTGACTGAGGGTTTGATCCTGCAAGGTATTGCACATCCTCAATGCTCATTGATATCACTGGGGGTTGTGAGTGCTTATCACCTTGCACCATTGGACCTGAGAGATTTATACTGGGATCATGAAGGTAAAACAGTTCAGTGAATTGCAGAACAGACCAAACATTCCCTCACCAGGCTTCAAAACACAACTAGGATTGCCAACCCTCCAGGATTGTGAATCTCCAGCAACTGAAGATTAATCTTTAATTAAAGATAATGTCATGTGATGAAACCTCCAGGAATTCATCCAGCCAGAGTTGGCAACCCAAAATGCAATATGATCTAATTATTTAAGATGGACTTTGAAGATAGCTTTTTATTATATGGTGACATAACACTGATATTATTTCAAGATATAAATGCTATGGAAGAATAAAAAGCAAGAGAGCAACATGGATGTATTATATTACATTTTTTTCAAGTGGCTAGTTCAACAGCAGCAAAGAAAACAATTACAAAATTCTTTTGTCATACTTGTTGTGTCATGTACTCTATAATCCTATAGCATGGCTCAGTATATGTACAACAAGCAGTTTCTCTACCGCACTCTGTCCCTGACCCCCAAATCACACACGTACACTAACCACAAACTACTATCAAAGCCCTGGTCTACACTAGGAGTTGAGGTCGAATTTAGCAGCGTTAAATCGATTTAACCCTACACCCGTCCACACGACGAAGCCCTTTTTTTCGACTTAAAGGGCTCTTAAAATCGATTTCCTTACTCCACCCCCGACAAGGGGATTAGCGCTGAAATCGGCCTTGCCGGGTTGAATTTGGGGTACTGTGGACGCAATTAGACGGTATTGGCCTCCGGGAGCTATCCCAGAGTGCTCCATTGTGACCGCTCTGGACAGCACTCTCAACTCAGATGCACTGGCCAGGTAGACAGGAAAAGGCCCACGAACTTTTGAATCTCATTTCCTGTTTGGCCAGCGTGGCAAGCTGCAGGTGAGTGCAGAGCTCATCAGCAGAGGTGACCATGATGGAGTCCCAGAATCGCAAAAGAGCTCCAGCATGGACTGAACGGGAGGTACGGGATCTGATCGCTGTATGGAGAGAGGAATCCGTGCTATCAGAACTCCGTTCCAGTTTTCGAAATGCCAAAACCTTTGTCAAAATCTCCCAGGGCATGAAGGACAGAGGCCATAACAGGGACCTGAAGCAGTGCCGCGTGAAATTAAGGAGCTGAGGCAAGCCTACCAGAAAACCAGAGGGGGAAACGGCCGCTCCGGGTCACAGCCCCAAACATGCCACTTCTATGATGAGCTGCAAGCCATTTTAGGGGGTTCAGTCATCACTACCCCAACCGTGTTGTTTGACTCCTTCAATGGAGATGGAGGCAACACGGAAGTAGGTTTTGGGGACGAGGAAGATGATGATGAGGAGGAGGAGGAGGTTGTAGACAGCTCACAGCAAGCAAGCAGAGAAACCAGTTTTCCCGACAGCCAGGAACTGTTTCTCACCCTGGACCTGGAGCCACTACCCCCCGAACCCACCCAAGGCTGCCTCCCAGACCCGCCAGGCAGAGAAGTGACCTCTGGTGAGTGTACCTTTTTAAATAGTATACATAGTTTAAAAGCAAGTGTGTTTAATGATTAATTTGCCCTGGCATTCGTGGCTCTCCTGGATGTACACCCAAAGCATTTGCAAAAGGTTTCTGGGAAGGGCAGCCTTCCACCATGGTAGGACACTTTACAATTCCAGGCAAGTAGCACATAGTCGGGAATCATTGTAGAACAAAGCATTGCCATGTATGTTTGCTGGCATTCAAACAACATCCGTTCTTTATCTTTCTGTGTTATCCTCAGGAGAGTGATATCATTCATGGTCATCTGGTTGAAATAGGGTGCTGTTCTTAAGGGGACATTCAGAGGTGCCCATTCCTGCTGGGCTGTTTGCCTGTGGCTGAACAGAAATGTTCCCCACTGTTAGCCTCGGGGAGGGAGGAAGGGCTAGCCACATGGTGGGGGGAGGCAAAATGCGACCTTGTAACGAAAGCACATGTGCTATGTATGTAATGTTAATAGCAAGATTTACCGTGAAAGAGTGCACATTGTTCTATAAAATGTGTCTTTTTAAATACCACTGTCCCTTTTTTTTCTCCACCAGCTGCATGTGTTTCAAGGATCACAGGATCTTCTCCTTCCCGAGGCTAGTGAAGATTAGAAGGCAAAAAAACCGCACTCGCAATGAAATGTTCTCTGAGCTCATGCTGTCCTCCCACACTGACAGAACACAGACGAATGCATGGAGGCAGACAATGTCAGAGTGCAGGAAAGCACAACATGACCGGGAGGAGAGGTGGCGGGCTGAAAAGAGTAAGTGGTGGGCTGAAGATGATAGGTGGCACCAGCGTGATGAGAGGAGGCAGGATTCAATGCTGAGGCTGCTGGAGGATCAAACTAATATGCTCCAGCATATGGTTGAGCTGCAGAAAAGGCAGCAGGAGCACAGACCACCACTACAGCCCCTGTGTAACCAACCGCCCTCCTCCCCAAGTTCCATAGCCTCCTCACCCAGACGCCCAAGAATGCGGTGGGCAGGCCTCCGGCCACTCAGCCACTCCACCCCAGAGGATTGCCCAAGCAACAGAAGGCTGGCATTCAATAAGTTTTAAAGTTTTAAACTTTTAAAGTGCTGTGTGGCCTTGTTCTTCCCTCCTCCACCACCCCAACCGGTGGTTTCCTCCTTCACCAGGGTACCTTGGCAGTTATCCCCCTATTTGTGTGATGAATTAATAAAGAATGCATGAATGTGAAGCAACAATGACTTTATTGTTTCTGCAATCGGTGATCGAAGGAAGGAGGGGAGGGTGGTTAGCTTACAGGAAAGTAGAGTGAACCAAGGGGGGGTTCATCAAGGAGAAACAAACAGAACTTTCACATCGTAGCCTGGCCTGTCATGAAACTGGTTTTCAAAGCTTCTCTGATGCGCACCGCACCCTCCTGTGCTCTTCTAATCTCCCTGGTGTCTGGCTGCACGTAACCAGCGGCCAGGCGATTTGCCTCAGTCTCCCACCCCACCATAAACGTCTCCTCCTAACTCTCACAGATATTGTGGAGCGCACAGCAAGCAGTAATAATAGTGGGAATATTGGTTTCGCTGAGGTCTAACCGAGTCAGTAAACTGCGCCAGCGTGCTTTTCAACGTCCAAATGCACATTCCACCACCATTCTGCACTTCCTCAGCCTGTAGATGAACAGCTCCTGACTACTGTCCAGGCTGCCTGTGTACGGCTTCATGAGCCATGGCATTAAGGGGTAGGCTGGGTCCCCAAGGCATTTCAGCATCCCCAATGGTTATTTTCTGGTCTGGGAGTAAAGTCCCTTCCTGCAGCTTTTGAAACAGACCAGAGTTCCTGAAGATGCGAGCTTTCCCGGCCATCCCACGTTGATGTTGGTGAAACGTCCCTTGTGATCCACCAGTGCTTGCAGCACTATTGAAAAGTACCCCTTGCAGTTTATGTACTCGCCGGCTTGGTGCTCTGGTGCCAAGATAGGGATATGGGTTCCGTCTATGGCCCCACCACAGTTAGGGAATCCCATTGCAGCAAAGCCATCCACTATGACCTGCACATTTCCCACACTCACTACCCTTGATATCAGCAGATCTTTGATTGCATTGGCTGCTTGCATCACAGCAGCCCCCACAGAAGATATTCCCACTCCAAATTGATTCCCGACTGACTGGTAGCTGTCTGGCATTACAAGCTTCCACAGGGCTATTGCCACTCGCTTTTCAACTGTGAGGGCTGCTCTCATCTTGGTATTCTTGCACCTCAGGGCAGGGGAAAGCAAGTCACAAAGTTCCATGAAAGTGCCCTTACGCATAAGTAAGTTTCGCAGCCACTGGGAATCGTCCCAGACCTGCAACACTATGCAGTCCCACCAGTCTGTGCTTGTTTCCCGGGCCCAGAATCTGTGTTCCACCACATGAACCTACCCCATTAGCACCATGATGCCCACATTGCCAGGGCCCGTGCTTTGAGAGAAGTCTGTATCCATGTCCTCATCACTCTCGTGACTGCGCTGACGTCGCCAACTCGCCCGGTTTCGCTTTGCCAGGTTCTGGTGCTGCATATACTGCTGGATAATGCGTGTGATGTTTAATGTGCTCCTAATTGCCAAAGTGATCTGAGTGGGCTCCATGCTTGCCGTGGTATGGTGTCTGCACAGAAAAAAGGCGCGGAACGATTGTCTGCCATTGCTCTGATGGAGGGAGGGGCGACTGACGACATGACTTACAGGGTTGGCTTACAGGGAATTAAAATTAACAAAAGGGGTGGCTTTACATCAAGGAGAAACAAAAACAACTGTCACACAGAATGGCCCCCTCAAGAATTGAACTCAAAACCCTGGATTTAGCAGGCCAACGCTCAACGCAATGCTCAACCCACCAAGCTATCCCTCCCCCTGGTATTTCAGGCAGAACTGAATCTCCATTAAACTTTTCAAGGTGCCCCTGACAGACCTCACCAAAATGATTGTCGGCTGTTGATTTCACAGAGTGAGGGAGAGGGGAGCAAATGAATACAAAACAAATATGGTCTATTTCTTGTTTTGATCCACTCCATCTATCTTTTACATCTTTGGCTGGCAGCAGGCGGTGCAGTAGGACTGCTAGCCATCCACATCTCCTGGCTGTTCTGCAGAAGATGGTGCAATAGGACTGCTAGCCATCCTCGTCTCCTGCCTGCCTGGCAGAAGATGGTGCAGTAGGACTACTAGCCATCTTCATCTCCTGCCTGCTCACCAGAAGATGGTGCAGTATGACTGCCAACAGGACTGAAGAGAATGACCTGGTTGAGTCACTCCTAATTTAGTCCCTGCGCCCATGTCTGCCCAGGCGCTCCTGACTGACCTTACCGAGGTGGCCAGGAGCTATTTGGACATGATGACGATGGTTATCAGGCCTACTGCACCGTCTGCTGCCACAAGGCAATAGGTTGCTGCTGCTGTGTAGAAATGCAGTACCGCGTCTGCCAGCACCCAGGAGATGTACGGTGACAGTGAGCTGAGCGGGCTCCATGCTTGCCATGGTATGGCATCTGCACGGGTAACTCAGGAAAAAAGGCGCAAAACGATTCTCTGCCATTGCTTTCACAGAGGGAGGACCTGACAATGTGTACCCAGAACCACCCGCGACAATGTTTTTTGCCCCATCAGGCATTGGGATCTCAAGCCAGAATTCCAATGGGGGGTGGAGACTGCGGGATCTGTGGGATAGCTACCCACAGTGTTAGTCTCTAAGGTGTCACAAGTACTCCTTTTCTTTTTGCGAATACAGACTAACGCGGCTGCTACTCTAAAACTCCGGAAGTCGACGCTAGCCTCGGTACTGTGGAAGCACTCTGCCGAGTTAATGCACTTAATGCACTTGCAGCATTTTGTGTGGGGGGACACACAGTCGACTATATGAAAACGATTTCTAAATAATGGACTTCTATAAATTTGACCTAATTTCATAGTGTAGACATACCCAAAGGGTCATTGGCAGGTTGATTTAAATCTAAAATGTAGTTTTTATAAAAAGCAAGGGGTTTTACAAAACTTAACAGCAATAGAAACATTGCCATGACATTTTATGTTTAAATTCCACCGAAGCAGTTTTCTATTTGGATTGACACCTTCCAGTACAGTGTTGGCAAACCAAATAGCATGACACCGTTGTGGGAGTATTTGAGCAGAAAGTGAAACTGAGTTGAAACTAAAGTGAAACTTCTTGTCCTGTGTACCTTTGTCTGTTTGTAATACTTGAAATACATTCATTACCTTGGACTCTAAGGGTATGGCTACAATGCACCTGGAGGAGTGACTGCAGATCGTGTAGACCTACTCACGTTAACTTTTATCTAGGCTGAAAATAACAGTGGAGACCTGGCAGCAGGGACTTCAGTGTAGACAAGCAATACGAGTATGTACCCAGTGTCCCCAGCATGAAGCTTGTGCCTCCGTAGCTTCACAGCTATTTTAAAGCTAGTGTGGGTATGCCTACAGGAGTTGCAGTCACAGCTCTGATTGCAGTGTAAACAGACCCTTAATGCCTCATTGTCCAAGCTGCAAGAAAGAAACAAAATCAATAAATCACCATTAAAGATGAAAAGTAAAGTAGAGGTTATAAATGCATAGGTTAGGTTTTATTAATAACATAAGTGAGGGCATTTTAAATATATGCTATTTAATCTGACAGTATTCTTTTAAATTGGACAACCTGGAGGATAGGGAAATGCCTATTCATTCCATACTAGTATATGTAAGGGCCACTCCAGGATTGTGTGAAAGGCGAATGAACACATGGACTTGCATCTTCAGTTAAGCTTTCATTCCCGGCTGCTCGGAATCACTGACATCATTTTAGGATACACAGCTGGAAAACAATAGGCACAATGGCATACTAACGCACGGGTTCACAGGGCCTGCATCGGTGCTGGAACTAGGGGTGCTGCCGCACCCCCTGGCTTCAAGTGGTTTCCATCATATCCAGGGTTTACAGTTTGGCTCTCAGCACCCCCATTATACAAATTGTTCCAGGAACTCTGTGGACCTGTACCCAGGGGTCCCAGGCAATTTGGGGGCCCCCAGGACTGTTGGAACTGTGGCCCCAGCCCTCCTCCTCCTCCTCTTCCTCCTCCTCCTCTTTCCCCTGGGCCCTGCCCCCTGTCCAGACTGGAAGCCAGAGCTACCGAGGAAGCTCAGGTCGCTGTGGGGAGCCCCAAACCCTCCACCTTTCCTGGGCAGGGAGCCTTGGGGCCTGAGAGCAGCCTCCAGTCTGTGTCCCAGCCCCCAGGCGCATACTGCCCAAGGCAGTTGGAGGTTCCAGGGTGCCCACAGTGACTCAGGCTCCCTGGGCAGCTACCGCAGCTCTTACCACAGCCCTGTTCTGTCTTCTGGCCTAGCCACTGGTGGGGAGAAGGTCTCGAGGGAGAGAAGAAGTAGTGGGGGTGGCCCCATGGTGAGGGAAGTGTGTGTGCGGGGGGGAAATTCTTTGTGCTCAAAAAGAAAAGGAGTATGAAAAAGAAAGAATGCATCCGATGAAGTGAGCTGTAGCTCATGAAAGTTTATGCTCAAATAAATGTGTTAGTCTCTAAGGTGCCACAAGTCCTCCTTTTCTTTTTGCAAATACAGACTGACATGGCTGCTACTCTGAAACCTGTCTTTGTGCTCAGAGACCTGTTAAATCTTAATCCACTTCTGGGTTTCTATCTGCCCCCCACCACCCTGTCATAACAATGAGTAACACTGCTAGAATGCACAGCTGCACTGTCTTTTTACTTGGGACTCTTTGGCACTGATGAGTGCCAAGGACACTACTACCAACACTAAGAGCCAATTAATTTTGCAATAGCATGTAGCACTGGGAACTCCCAACTCCAAGCACTCGTAGGCTGGGCATTGCCTCCCGAATTCTCTGGCACTGGAACCACAGGCAACTCAGATACTAAGTTAGGGAGGGACAGCTCAGTGGTTTGAGCATTGGCCTGCTAAGTCCAGGGTTGTGAGCTCAATCCTTGAGGGGGCCATTTAGAGATCTGGGGCAAAAATTGGGGATTGGTCCTGCTTTGAGCTGGGGGTTGGACTAGATGACCTCCTAAGGTCCCTTCCAACCCTGATATCCTATGATTCTAAAAGCCAGAGATGAAACAAGACAAAATCAAAGAGGCTCTGGATAAAGAAGTAGTTTGTAATTAATATCAATTGTTTTAAAACAATGTTCTAACGTCATCCCGTGGGATGGGGAAAAAAAATCATCTCAGCTGAGGCTCCCTTGAATGGATACTGGATTGATAGGATTCAACACAGATGCTTTGACCTTGACTGTCTCTTTTTCCCTGTCTCTCTGGTGACTGCACATGGACACACACACACATACAGCTGGCACCATTGTTGAGAGCCTTCACATGGGCCCTGGAGAGCTGACAGCTCTCTCACTCATAGAGGTGTCTCTCCAGAACTGGGCTAAAGAGAGCTTGGTGGGGAATTGTGGGGAGACTATTATTTCCGCATCTGTCACTGCCTGTTGTGTGGTAAATAAAACATCATGCAAAATCTTCCAAAAATGCACATGCCTGTCTTCAGTGGGAGCTTCATCTATGCATTTAGGGCTGAATTTGGCTCCCTTATGTTTAATCTCATCCATCCAGCATTTTTTTAAGCATTCGGTTCATTTCAACGTCTAAAAATAAAGGAACTAAGAGTGCTAGGCTCCCCCACTCCCATCTCTACAAAGTGCAATTAGATACTTTCTAAATGAGAGGCAGTGTGATCTAAGGATGGGGCTGAGAATCAACAACTCCACAGTGCTAACCTCAATGTTACCACTGACTTGCTGAATGACCTTGGGAAAATCACAATGGAATTGCAAAGATGTAACCCAGGCTGTGACTACACTCCAAGCTAGGGGTGTGATTTCCCTGCTCATTGGCACATATTCACACTAGCTCTCCTCAAGCTAGTAGGAATAGCAGAGTAGCCACCATAACACAGGTAGCACCATGCTGAGTATATACCCACTGGTTTCAGGCGGGTTTGTACTTGGCACAGCTCAGCTTTGGCTCTGCTGCTATTACCAGAGTTACTGCAACTACGTGGCTATTTATACTTGTGCTAACTGGATGAGAGCTAGCATGAGTATGTGTAAACGAAGAAGGAGTCACACTCCTCGCTTGTAGTGTCAACACAGCCTACGAGGGGATTTAGCCCATGGCATGGGTTATCTTCCTGATCTGTAAAAATGGGATAATGGTACTAGATGGTGAGAATTAACCTTTTAGAGCATCTGCATTGCTTTGAAGCTGTAACGTGCTAATATTATTATGTATAATTCAATTCATAAAACAATCAGCTTTTTACTTTGCTACAATGATTTCCCAGTGCTCTTTTGCCACGTTTTAAATCCGCACATGTTTTCTTGGGACCCTCTTTTTACTCAGATTTCAAAATCAAGATTCACAGACTGTCAAAATGGTAGTGTGAATCCTTGTGCTATGAGTTTTTCAGGGAGTCTGAGGCTGAACCCATCCTCTGAGTTTCCCACCATGAGCTTCATTCCCATGACAGCTTTCATGTTCACCAGGCCTAGTACTTGTCCAGTCTGTTTTATTTATATTCTTTTAAATTGGTAAACAATGACTTTGGAAATGCCTCCTTTTTAATGAAGTGACATTGAACTGGAACTAGAGAAATCAGGATATAAATCAGTGTTTGTTAGCAACAAGTTTACATATAAGAAAAAAATGCTGAAAAAGTATAAGACGGAAAAGCTATCAAACGCTTTCTTTTGAATAATTGCCTCTTTAAAAAAAAGATCAATGAATTAGGTTTTGCTCATGGCTGATCTTGGTTACTATGTCTTATCCCCAGAAGGAAAGTGAAGAGCGTGCTTATGTGAACAACAAAGGAGATTATGGGGGGCTATTCCTGATTTCAATTAAGTCAGCCTAAATCAGTGGTTCTCAAGCTTTTGTATTGGTGACCCCTTTCACTCAGCAAGTCTGAGTGCGACCCCCCCCTTATAGATTAAAACACATTTTTATATATTTAGCGCTGTTATAAGTGCTGCAGGTGAAACAGGGTTTGGGGGGGGAGGCTGACAGTTTACGACCCCCACGTTATAAACTCACGACCACCTGGGGGATCACAACCCCCAGTTTGAGAACTCCTTGCCTAAATCATTCATATAAAATTATTGTGGGTTATATTGTGCAGCCCTTACTCACATCGGTGAGTGCTCATTTTTGCAACAAAAGAGTCATAAGATACATTTCCAACATCTGAATGCTCTGTCTTCCGCAGATTCCTTGAACTCTGGGGCCACGTGCATGAGGACAGGCTCTTC
Organism: Natator depressus; assembly: GCF_965152275.1. Lineage (NCBI taxonomy): Eukaryota > Metazoa > Chordata > Testudines > Cheloniidae > Natator > Natator depressus. Next base: position 90,470,458 of record NC_134236.1, read on the forward strand.
CAGTGCCTTTTCATGTACCTTGTTTTGTTATGATCAGTGTTGCTGCTAACATCCCTTTTCTTCCCATACTGCTGCCAATTAGTTTTATAATGACTGGCATGTAGGACACCCCTGTCCTTGATGCCTCCAGCCGCTTTATCAATTAACCTTTGTTTGTAAAGAACAAGGTCTTTCTCTTTCTTGGGCAAAAAAAATGTCATGGTCCCTTTTCACAGATATCAAGCAACATTGTAATTGGTTATTATTTGTATTACATTAGCACCTTGAGACCTCCACCAGGATAAGCTAGGCACTGTTCATACACATAGCAAGGGTATGTCTATGCTGCAATAGAAGACCTACAGTTGGCCCAGGTCAGCTGATTCAGGCTCGCAGGGCTGGGCTGTGGGACCATAAAACAGCACTGTAGATGTTCAGGCACCAGCTGAAGCCTGGGTTCTGAGACCCTGCAATAGGGGAGGGTCCCAGAGCCGGGCTCCAGCCCGAGCCTGAATGTCTACACTCCAATTTGATAGCCCTCAGCCGAAGTCCTGTGAGTCCAAGTCAGCTGACCCGGGCCAGTCACGGCTGTCCTGTAGGTCTTTTATCAAAGTGTAGACATACCCTGAGAGGCAATTCCTGCCCCAAAAGGCTTACAAGCTAGACAGACAAAAGGGAGACTAAATCGACACTTTACAAATGGGGACTAGAGAGATAACGTGATTTTTCGGAAAGAAAGCAGGATGTGCATGGTGGGGGCAAGAATGGAACTCAGTTCCCAGTTTAGCACCTTAACTGCAAGCTCATCCTTCTTCACTATGAATCAAAATATGTCCCTAGCAAGCTTTGACACACAGTTTGCAGACAGATAAAAATGTTGATGAATTACTGGCCAGACTCAAGCCACCTATGATTTTGAGGTTTGAGTCAAACATTTTGCAGAGCTCTTGTGATTACCAGTGAGCAGAGACAAAACAAATCCCCACTAAATGTACTGTTTTGTTATGAGGCACAGAGTTGAACAGCAGTTCAGAAGATTGAAGCATAAAAATACCTTTAATTACAACATGATACGAATGGCCTATAACTACAGAGTACATCAGGTTCCAACTGCAGCAGGCTGTACTGTTAAATTTGTTATCCGGCACAAATCTGCCATTCATTTAGTCTGTTGATGAGACACAGTAAAGGCCTCTCTGATGTTTTCAAAACACTTCCAGACTGAACAGGTGGTACTTAAGGAGTTCCAGTTAAAGGAATGGACTAGTTGAGGCTGGCTGTGACTAAGGGGATATTGTACCCTGTGGTCTGGTGTCATAAACAGAAAGTAAGAAAGAGGCAGTCTTTTTGCCCCATTGTCTGTTATTACATTACTTCACAGGAAGCTGTTAACCTAGACATTGCTGTGTATTTCTGAGGACTATAACAGTCGTTCTCAATCTCCCACCCCCCTTATTTTTGCTCTGACCATCTCAAATCCCACAATCCTTTTCAGAGTGTGGGATTAGAGTCATAGCAAGGAATTAACCATCTCTATTTCACTTATCCTCATCTCATCACTGGGCCTGCATCCCAAGATTCCTCTACCCCGGTGCTCAGAAACTTTGAAAGTTAAGCAACTTTTATTTACTTTAAAAGAATAAAAGAAGGTATTTCTGATCAGGATTTGTTTTTACAGCTATGGTCCCATTGTCCCATTGTCATATGGATATCAGACTCAATGGTTTTGAGGGAGAACATCTATGTTTTCATTCAGGGCACTGTGCTTCCATAACTGTTTGTACTGAGTACAGTGAACATACATTTAACTGAGAGACAAGGCAGGTGAGGTAATATCTTTTATTGGACCAACTTCTGTTGGTGAAAGAGACAAGCTTTCAAGCTACACAGAGCTCTTCTTCGGGTCATATGAAAGCTCAAAAGCTTGTCTCTCTCACCAACAGAAGTTGGTCCAGTAAAGGATATTACCTCACACACATTGTCTCTCTCATATCCCTTATATGGGACTAACACAGATACACCACTACTGAAAACATACATGTAACTGTTATTTACAATTATGGCCTGATCCAAAACCCACTGAAGACAGGCACTTAATAAGCAGTTTGGCCATTCTCTGACCATCACTGAATATATGATACACAGTTGTAGCCATTAAAAATCAGCTTTAGCCAAAAGTTGCCTCATAGAAGCACACCACAATTTCTTCCTACGCTTTAGAATAGAAAAATAACTGTGGCTACTATAGGCTAAATTCACTAAGAAACTTAGGCATTGTGATGCTCAGTATCACTGCATCTAACTTTTAGGTACCTTTGTGATTCCCAAAGCCTGAGTTCAGCATCTAGGCTCCCTGTACAATGAATGGGGAGAAATAGGCACCTCAGAATGGTATTCACAAAAGCTCCTTGAGATGCCAAGCCAAGGGGTGTGCGCTAAGCCCCACCCCTCTCTCACACAGAGGCATCTAGGTCCAGTCTACAGGGAGGTGCCTCCTTTTGCTTGGGATTCTCAGCTGCAAACAACTCTCTTGGCATTAGGTGATGACACCATTTTTGCAAGAACCCTGGGGAGAAGGAACTAGGAGGCATTGCCTCCTAACTTCTAGGCAAGTGGTTAGAATACTCACTTGGAAAATGAGAGGTCCTGGGTTTCAGTCCCCTCTCCATGTGAGGGGGTAAAAAAAAACCCCAATATCTGAACAGGGATCTGCTGCCTATTAGGTGGGTCCCCTAAGCTGTGAGCAATGGGCTATTCTGATGGGGGCCTCCCTCAGTCCATCCTTCTGAAGTTGTTCCACTGCAGATACATAATTATTAAAAAAGTTATGGAGTGAATTCTGGGTCTCTCATCTTCCTGGTGAGTGCTCTAACCACCAGGCTACAGACACCAAGCAAGTTTAGATATCTACAGGGCTCAGTGGCATCTGAGCAGGGATTTTGTGAATCCCACTGGGACCTGATTCTGGGATTTAGATGCCTAAAAGTATCAGTTAGGTGCATCGGTCCTTTTGTGAATTTAGCCCTACATGTCATCTAGTGGCAAATGCTGACCTGTTAATGACAAGCCCTGTAGGTGCATAACATGAACAAAAGCAAAACTTTGATCAAATTATATTAAACTTTGGTCAAATTCTGAGACTGGCTGGCACATGAATGTCTTTATTTCTGTCAAGGATGACAAATATCAAAGAAAGTACACCTCAGCCAGAATGCAGAAGGGTAAGTCAGTGACAATGTGTGAGAGAGAGAGTTACACAAGAAAAATGGCACTTTTGCCCTGCTAACTAAGAGCCTAATCCAGAGCTGAGTGAAATCAATGAAAAGTCTGCCATTGATTTCAATTGGTTCTGGATCAGGTCCTAAGGCCAAGATCCTTAAAGGGAGCTAACACCCACTGATTTCAGTGGGAGTTAGGCATCTGATTGCCTTTGAGAATCAGGCCCTAGCTAATCACATATATAAATGAAATGTGAAAAGGATTTTTCCGATGAAGTAATTGACAGGACACATATATAACCAAGTATTGGGCAGTGTGATGTCATTCTTCTTACTTAGCAAATTGCCACTCTTGAACGTTTCCATGTGTGCTCTGACTAGCCGTGGTGATTGCTGTAAGTAATTGAATGTCAAATCTGAGACATAAAATTGAATGTTCCTGTATAATAGCACAGTTAGTTCAAGCCATTTGTTCAAAGAAAGGCATGTAAACCTATTAAGCACCCTTTCCAGTCCTGTAGTACTAGTTATGAAAATGAGTTATGGAAGCATCTGAGCTACCTGTCTCACACAAAAGAAGAGTCGTTTCATGGCCTTGATGACTTGCCTCCCTTAACACCTTCTTAACAGGCATTTTCAGCTACTCCAGCTATACACAAGTGAGGGCTGCTAGTAGAACTGTGTGAAATATCTGCATAAACTCTCCATGCCACTCAGTCAAGGTTGAATGGATCCTCCAACCTCAGTCCATGTTCTTGGAAAATTCATAGAAAAGGTGAAGCTGTTTGAATAGCTGCACATAGAAAATCTCATCTGGCTTCCCTACCTTCTTTCCCACGGACACCCTCCATCTAGGCAGAGTGTAAACATAAACTGTAAAACCATTTGCAGCTGGCAAGCACTTAGGAGCATACACTTGTGTTAAGCACAAAAAGATTTTCACAAAATTTGGCAAAGACAGGTATGTCTTCACTGAAAAAAAAAAAGTTAATTCCGAGTGAAGCACAGGGAGTCTTTATCTTACACCATGACTACATTTATACGCTCACATCAGCATAGCTGTATCGATGCAGCTTACCTAACTCATGGCAGGAGGGACAGAGGAGGGGTGCTAAGAGGCTAAAATTGATTAATTTTTGTTCATTAATATTCAGATTCTCAAATGGAAGGTACCATAGAAGAAAAAATACAACACATCTCTCAAAGCATCACCCACATGTCTTTATACTTTTTTTTTAGATTGTTAGCGACCTCAGCTAGAGACCATGTCTTCCTCTTTATCTGTCCAAGACCCAGCATAATGAAGCCCTGTTGCTGACTGGGACCTCTGGGTGGAGGAGAAGCTATTGAAATACAAATAAAAAATAATAATTCACATTGTGTAGAATGTCACTTGAAGAGGGGAAAAGAGATGTGCACAGTCCTGCACAAACAAGGCTGATTTAAAAGAAAATCAGAGCAGAAAATGAGAGAATGGATCTAGAGCAAGCAGGAAATAAATGCTCAAACATCACCATCTACTGGTGATCAGTGTTTGTTCCTCAGAAAGCACTCATTACAGTTCTATGGTCAATTTATTTGCTCTCTAAATCTCTGTTTTTGTACTGATAATAGCAGGGATTAAATTCTCAGAGATTATTTCCCAGAGCCCCACGCGCCCCCCAGTTGGGACTCCAGGCTTCAGCTGTGGGGTGGGGGTCTCGGGGGGCTTTAGTCCTGTGGGGGGTGAGGGTGGCGCTGGGGGCTTTAGCCCCGCAGGGGGGCACACCGGGGCTCGGGGCTTCAGCCTCGAAGGAGGTGCCGGGCATGGGGATTCAGCCCTCCAGGGCGCATCAGGACTCAGGACCCATGGGAGGCACTGGGGCTCGGGGCTTTTGTTCCACAGGGCATGCAGGGCTCAGGCTTTCAGCCCTGTGGGAGATGTGGGGGTTCCCGCTGGTGGAAAATATTTACTGGAGCTCCACTCCAGACAGCTCCAGCTGAATTTAAGCCCTGGATGATAGTCTTCATGAAATGGTTATCAGCTCACGCACTATGTTTGTGGACCTTCTTCTGAAAACACTATTTTCAATATTAAGGGGGAAAGATTGCCCAATCAGGTATTACCAAGACAAATATGAGCATGTAGCAAGTTCTTTGTGACACCATGGAGAGCACTTGCCAGTTATCAACATGGCCCATTTTTTCAACTTTTTAAAAAGCGGGACTCAATAGCATTTTTTGCTAACAAATTTGCTTTAACCCAGAGTGTATATAGATAGCATGGAATTATATCATTAATCCTGTAGGGGGCATGTGTTAACTGTTATTCCGTGGCTTGCCAAGGAATAAGAAAGACCCATTTGTTTTAATTATGTGTGATAATCTACAGTGGTAAATTGAAATGTCTAAAGTTTTCCTTTCTGCACCCAGATGTGTATGTCCACGTGTGCGTGTGTGCATGCACACACATGGTCTACTTTAAAGTGAACTTGGATGACACTTGGATTCAAGACTATTATTGTCTTAGCCTCTTGCCTGCACAGAGTCCATTTCTCTATTTCTCTTCTATTCAAAGTCACTTTCATGCTTTCTGCGCCTGTGTAATCATGGACATGAAACCACCAAAATTCAGCATATTTTAGATGTAGTTTTGGGAAAACTCCCCGATGAGTTTGACCACGTATAACAGGATGTGGACAATTGGAAGGGGTTCAGAAAAGAGCTACAACAATGATTTGAGGTCTGGAAAACTTCCTTATAGTGATAGACTTAAAAAAAAAAGATCACTCCATTTAGTTTATCTAAGAGAAGATTGAGAGAGGATTTGATCACAGTCTATAAGTACCTACATGGGGAAAAGCTTTCTGATGGTAGATGGCTCTTTAACTTAGCAGACAAAGACATCACACGATCCATTGGCTGGAAGTAGAAGCCCGGCAAATTCGGACTAGTAATAAGGTTCAAATGTTAACCAGTGAGGGTAAATAACCATTGGAATGACTTAACCTGGGGCTGTGATGGATTATCTGTCACCTGAAGTGTTCAAATCAAGGAGGGCTGCCATTCTAACACATAACCAGACGTTATGGGCCTGAGGTAGAAATCGTTTGTTAAGGTTCTACCGCCTGTGTTGTTGATGATCATAACAGTCCCTTCTGACGCTCAAATCTAGGAATCGGTGTATTCTGTGGCACACTGGAACTAAATGCTGCAGCCTGGCCCCTGTTACTCCAGGTCGGAATTTGGCCATTTTTGTATAAAATACTATGGAAACATAGACACATGCTGGGGGTGAAGAAAACCTCCCCTGAATTCAGCAAGAGATTTGGAGCTCAATTTTACAATACACTAAATACTGTGGAAATATTGCCAGTTTATATGCCCGAGAAATGTCCTTTGTGATCTGATCTCACCCAAACCCTCAGCGTATCACAGAAATAGGATTCAAAGCACAATGTTGAAGACCTCGCTACCGCTCACTTCAATAAGTGGTGTAACTTGCTGATTTTCAAGCCAAAAAAGCCAATAAAATTAGGTGTAAATGTGTATAAAGCAAAACCTTTACTCCAGGCACTGATGATCATTGATCACCTGCAATGAGTCAGTGGGCCAGAACTAGTGTAAACTGGCATAGCTCCTCTGAAATCAATGAGCAACACCCATTTATATCAGCTGGGGACCTGGCCTTTTACTTTAAACATGTTAATAGTGTGAAGTTGAATACTCTGTACATTTAAAGAACTATAAATATATTTGGAAAGGAATAAGTGTTTGACCATGCCAAAAAATAGATGTTAATAATCCAGAAGTCAACACCTTGTAAAAATTTCTATTGTAGTGTATTTGTCAAGAGAGGATATAAAACAGTTTCTATACACTTATGTCAACATAAAAAAGTTACACAGGAACAAATCAATGACAAATTTGATTTCTATTACACATTTATCTTCCACATAGTTTTCAGTTCAACACACAGATTCTCCCATCTAGCTAAGTCATACTAATGTAAATAAAGATCAAAACATTTAAATACCATGTGCTCTGCTGGCAACATGAGGAAGAAAAGTTGCACCCATTTGGTAGGTTCCAAATTCTGAAAATTGGCATAAAAAGTATATCACATACAAATTGTGCACCATAGTTCTAGTGTGCCACTGAACACATGGGGACTATTACACCCTGCCCAAACACAGACATCTGAGGAATTTTTCAGGACTGTATCCAAAATCTGTTGAATTTTGGTGGTTTCACGTCCATGAGTTTCACCAGAAACCACCACTAGAAGTGTAGGCACAGAAACCATGACCGTGACTTTGAATGGGAAAAGAACAAATAAAGGGGTTCTGTGCATACAGGCTGCGAAGAAGATAGATTTTGACTCCCAGCGTCATCTAGACTTCATCCAATGCAGTGTTGACTAAAGCTGGCATCCTGCTTGATCTAGTGAACGCAATTTTCAGATGTGATGAACATTCAAGCCGCAAGTTGAAGCCAGTGGGAGCTGAGCATACCCACCTACTCTAAAAATGTACTCCTCTCTCCCTGGAGAAAAGACGTTTGCAATATCGTGAAGGCAATCTGAGTCAGCGTTTGGGGAAAGAAGTGAAATCAACCTTATTGCATTACTGGCTTCAAAACCCTATTATGTAAAACATGAAATCCTGTGTTCTAGAAATACTACTAGGTTAGTCTCATGAACTTCTAAAACACTATTCCAACATCTGGCTCAAGGGAATGCACCATAATGTAACATGAGAGTCCATCCATGCCTACTGTATTACTTAATTGAATACTAGTGTGCTCAAATCTGTGTAGGATGCAGAGGAAGACACAGTCTTTGCTCCAAGGGTCTTAGACAAGCATAGAGTTTGCATTTTTAGCCAAATAAAGGCCACAGACTAATGATGATGCAGATGTGAATTTGTTTCTAGCATAAATCCATCTTGAAAGGCTTCATGGAAAGAGTGAGATTTTCTAAGAAACAGAGCTATTTAGTGAAAAAGAAACAGGAGGCTTTTCCAGACTTGAAAGAAATTTTGGAAGAAGGCCCAAAGATAAGAGTGGTAAGACATGGTGAAGATAATATGTTTTCCGTACACAAACACACAAATAACCAAAGACAAAAACATGCCCTTTCCGTCTGGTTGACTGCTTTTGAGATTGTGTCAGACAACAAAGAACAAATATAAATTTCCAAGAGACACAGAGAGAGAGAGAGACAGAGAGAGCACACAGTGCGTTACTCACTTTGTAAGACCTCTTTTCAATTGCCTCACAGCACCATTCCTCAACAGACAGGCAAGGAGGCTTGTTACATTTAAGGTGCAGCATGTGGAAAACAGAATCAAAACACCTTGCCTATGTTGACGTATATACTACAAAGAGGAGTGTTTAGGTTGGAGGCTCAAGTGGAGGGAAGTGAGTAGGCGGAAGTGAGTACAAATATAGGTGAAGGCAGAGTTGTCTAGAGCCTCGAAGTAAAGGGCTGCTAGCTCAGATATGCTAGGGAAGGCCATGGGCCTTCTGTAGCCAACTTGGTAAATATTCAAACAAGCACTTTTTCCCATACTGCCTTTCACACTTAGGAGGTGCTCCCTGGGAATATCCACAAAGCTATTCAATTATCCACCTTGAAATCCCCCCTCAGAACTCTCCTTTGCTATGATGCCCACAAATATCTTGCCAGTGGTTTAGGCTGTTGGTGTGATGAGACCACTGCCTATCATACTGATCAATATCATCTCACTGTTTCCTTGTACTCCCCCATCTGTCTGTCCCCATATGTTGTATCTTGTCTTATATGTAGATTGTAAATGCAAAGTAATGCACATAGGAAAACATAATCACAACTGTACATATATAATGATGGGGTCTAAATTAGCTGTTACCACTCAAGAAAGAGATCTTGGAGTCATTGTGGATAGTTCTCTGAAAACATTAACTCAATGTGCAGTGACAGTCAAAAAAACAAACAGAATGTTGGAAATCGTCAAGAAAGGGATAGATAATAAGACAGAAAATATCATATTGCCTCTCTATATATACTTGGTACACCCACATCTTGATTACTGTGTGCAGATGTGGTCACCCCATCTCCAAAAAGATATATTGGAATTGGAAAGGTTCAGAAAAGAACAACAAAAATGATTAGGGGTATGGAACAGCTTCCGTATGCAGAGAGATTAATAAAACTGGGACTTTTCAGCTTGGAAAAGAGATGACTAAGGGGGGATATGATTGAGGTCTATAAAATCATGACTGGTGTGGAGAAAGTAAATAAGGAAGTGTTATTTACTCCTCATAAGACAAGAATTAGGGGTCACCCAATGAAATTAATAGGCATCAGGTTTAAAACAAACAAAAGGAAGTATTTCTTCACACAATGCACAGTCAAGCTGTGGAACTCTTTGCCAGAGGATGTTGTGAAGGCCAAGACTATAACAGGGTTCAAAAAAGAACTAGATAAATTCATGGAGGATAAGTCCCATCAATGGGTATTAGCCAGGAGGGGCAGGGATGGTGTCCCTGGCCTCTGTTTGCCAGAAGCTGGGAATGGGCGATGGGATGGATCACTTGACGGTTACCTGTTCTGTTCATTCCCCCTAGGGCACCTGACATTGGCCACTGTCAGAAGACAGGATACTGGGCTAGACAGGATACTTTGGTCTGACCCAGTATGGCGGTTCTTATGTTCTTATGAGTGAGGCAAGGACCATTGTTTAGTTCTGTGTTTGTACAGCGCTAGCACAATCTGGTCCTGATCCATGACTAGAACACTAGGCACTACAATAATACTAGCAATAATAATAATGCCTTGGAATTAGGGAACTGTTGGAATTACAACATAAGGAAGTCAAAGGAGAAGTGAGAAAAGATTATTACAGATGAATAAGAACTGGTATAAGGACAAAACTCAACTTGAAGAATTTGACTGGAGCCATTCATATGGTGAGTGATACCAGTTGTAGCATACACTGCTGGGGTGATCAAGCAAAATCAAGAGGAGAAGAAAAGATATGGACAGGATTTACATCTGATCTTGCAATGGAGGAAAAGGTCTGCTGTCTGTGGAGGAAGCAATTGACAATGAAGAATGCAACATCAAAATATATAAGGAGTCAGCCAGAGTAGAAGATTATCTGATGGCAATAACAAGCAATGGCTGTCTGTGTATCCCAGCCCAAGAAAGCCCAATAAAAAAAAGTAGAAAACAAATTGTCAAAGACAGACTTGAAAGATTTACACAGAAATCAGTGCATGGAAAGTGGTGGAGAGAGATTGAACACTTCAGCGATTAACCAAGATTAACAAACTCATGGCTTGTAGAAGGATACCTCAAAAGAGACACAAGGTGGGTGAGGTAATATCTTTTACTGTTGGTGAAAGAGACAAACTTTTGAGCCAACACAGAGCTCTTCTTCAGGCCCAGTTAAATACAAGATATTACCTCACCCACCTTGTCTCTCTAATATCCTGGAACCAACAGAGCTACAGAATACACTGCAAACCTCAAAAGAGAGACAGAGAGTTATTATGAGTGCACATGAGCAGTCATTAAGACTTAATTACAGTCACAACAAAATTGACCAACAGAACTGATCCCCGAACTGCAGAATGTGTTCCGAAAAGGAGTGCTTGCACACTGAATGCTTGCAGGAACCTGGCTGGGAGAGAGTAAATGGACAGGTACAATGAGGTTAAACGAGTGCCCGCACTGGAGTTTCTGTGGCAAGTATAGATTCAAATGAGCCATGCAGAACTACGACCACCAGATTGAAAGTGCTCTAGAGAACAAAGAGGCTAAGATTTTGTAGGATCTGGTAATTGTCTCAGACCAAATGGTGTAGGTGTCACAGGCCGGACATAGTGGTTGTAGAAAAGAAGACAAGAAAGCCCATGTTAATTGATAGTGATGTGCCAGCAGATAGAAGCATAAAAAAGAAACAAGAGGAGACAGTGAGGAATGAAGAACGCTGCCACAAAATGGATCCATTGCAGAAAACTAGAACATAGACGATCCCTGTGATTGTTGGAGCACTTACAGCGATCCCAAAAGGTATAAGGAGCAGCTCAAGGACATGTTAAGAGTACAAGACATCATGATCAGTGTCCTCCAGAAGACAGCTCTGTTAGACATTGTGAGAACCTTAAGAAAAGTCAAGGACAATGAGTGCATTTGAGCACCTAAAATGCAGGAATTCTGCATAGGGTTTAATAACACTCCTAACTACCCAAATCTAAGGGGTTGATTTGAGGTCAGGCGCTATTGGTGACTCATGGGAACAAATTTTAGACAGTAGGTTTCCCCTTTTTATGCATAAAGATCTTGTAAGTTTTGAAGGCATTTTTTAAAAAGAAATCCCCATGATGTAATACTGAGGGCAAATAACAATAATATGGGAGCAACATAGTTTAAGCAATGAGAAAGTAACAATTTTTGCTTCAGGACCCTGGCTAGATTGGAAGGAAGCAGACTGGCCTGAGACAAGGCAGTTCAGGCTGGAGTAGTCAAAGGGAAAGATGGAGACCAAGGCAAGAACAGGGGTTTTAGCCCCAGGAATAAGGTGGGGGGATTGGATTTTGATGAAATTATAAATGCCAAATGCATTTTTGCTTTTTCTGCTTTCAAGCAACCTATTTCTACACACTGTAACTCAATACCCCCAGGATATTTTTTCCTTCCGTAGATTAGTATATCAACATATATTTTTCAAATAAAACCTGTTGGAACTATTTTAGGCTTATTAAAGTGCACTGTCTACCCAGCATCAGCAAAGAATAACTGACAGTTAACTATTACCTGTATTTATAAAAACTGTTACTTATTTTATTTCTATTAATTATAGAATAGACATGTTTGCTCACGTAATGTGGCACTGGATGAGATACTAGTTCTCATACACTCGGTGTGTGTTTGCTTAGGTGCTCTAGTCTATCCTATTTTCTTTCTTTACTATTGCAAACATATGCTTAGTTTTATATTAAGCTGGCAACACCACAGGACAATCTTTCACTGGCTTTGAAAGGACAAGTAGATGACTGTTTATATGAGCTCGACAAAGGTTGCTAAATTCATTGAGCATTTAGATTTGCTTAGATAGCTCTTAAAAGTCATTGCAGACTTTCAGTAAAGTTAATTGAAGCAGTGGCTCTTTTCAGCATGCTCTCTCTCTCTCAATAGGCCAAATCATGACTGAACTGGAGCAGGTGTGTTAAAGGAAGGGGGCACTCTGCACAGGAGGCAGTCATAACTGTCTGACTCCACCAAGGATGGGAGCCAGCTGGCCCCTAGGCCCGATTCACCACTGTCTCAATCCATTTTTCACTGTCATAATCTTGTTGATTTCAGTGGAGTTACTCCCAAGGCCATAGAATCAGGTTCCTTGGCAAGAAATAGTACATTCAATTTTGGGCACCTCATTACCAGAAAGACACAACACACTAGAGTGTGCTCAGAGAAGATGGATACAAATAATTAGGGACTGGAAGGATTTACTTTAGAGGAAATGTTGAAAGAGCTAATTACTGTGGACCAAATCCCAAAGTACTGTCTCAGTGATGTGAACTCTCAGTGAAGTCAAAGAGCCACATTCAATTCTCAGTTACACCAGGCAATGCAGTTGCACCAGTGAAACTCGGGGTTGAATTTGGTCTGATGAATGCTTTGACTGAGCAAGAATTGAAGTATAAATTGAGTCAGGATTTGGTCTTGTGTGTGTAGTTTGAATGCTGAGTGATAACTACTGAGTAAAGACTAAGGGGAAGGGGACATGGTAGCAGTTTACAGATGTACAAACTGTGTAACGGTGTAACTCTTCACTGGGACCTGCCCCTCTGCAGGGAGGGATCGGGGAAGAGCAGCACTCCTGGGGCTGCCGGCCAGCATAAAGGGCGTGCAGGCAGCTGGGCATGTGGCATGCGCGAGGCACTGTGAACGGGGGCCGATCTCATTGGGATGGAGGAGCCCTGCAGCCCCCGGGACTATAGGTTAAGCCAAACCTGTCTCCAACGTCCCGCTCCTCCTGGGGGGAGAGAAATTTTAGAGGGTCACAGAAAGAGTTAACAAGATGAAAGTAAATAAGGGAAGATTTTGGCTGAATATGATTTCCTGACGGTGAGATCTATTAGGCCATGGAATAATATCCAAAGGGAAAAGGGGAAAACACCCTCACTTGGGACACTTAGAAGTAGAATGAACGAATCACTAAGAAACGTACTAGTAGGAACAATCCTGCCTTGGCAGAGGAATGACTAGGATGACCTCACAGGTCTTTTCCATTTCTAAATTCTGTCATTCATATTCACACTGTAGCTCTGATCCTTTTGGCATATATGAGCGCAGACAAGGCTTTCTTGGCAATGCCACCTGTGTTGGGCTGATGCTGTGGTCATGAGGAAAGGCTGAACATCAACTTCACTGGACACCTTGTGTCATCTGACACCTTTGCAGAGTGGGTAGAAACCACTGAAGTTAGAATGGTAGTGTTCTGCCTCTTGGCACAGGCATGAATGATGCCATGAAGTGCAAAGTAATGGAGACTGGGAGAGTGCGCACTGGAGCAGCTGCTTCATGAATCACATACCCAGTGATGGTCCAACACTGCAAGCTGGTGCCAGTGAAGGGGTGGGGCCCTAGCTCCGCCCTCACACTCCCCCTTCCTTGTCCTTACCACTGTCAATGCTAGAGTGCCTTAATCCTTGTACACCAGAAGTAAGATGCGCAAAGTTTTACCTGGTGCAGGAACAAGGCCTAGGCAAAGCAAAACTCTTTGTCCCTCTTCCCTTTCTGGCACATCAGCCCAGAGCTAGGAAACTATCTAGTGCTCAGCTCATGTTAAGTTTGCATGCCTGTAAGAGCGCTGCTCTCCAGAGGTGGGCAGGAACTGGATTTCCCATTGCACAGGAAATTCCATGATTTCAACATTTGTCCCATTCTGAAATGGAACCTGAACACACACACAAAAATCAGAAATTTCCTGTCAAACGAAATTCTCATCAACAAATGACTAAAATAATTTTGGATTGATGGAAATGTTTCATTTCAATAAAATCAAAATATTTCATTCCCATTTTGACCATTTGATTTTTTTTTTAAATTAGAATTTAAAAGAAAAGAAACCTCAGAACAAAAAGCCATTTTGAAAATGAAAAATGGAAAGGCTGAGTTCCAAAACCAGGCCAGGGGAAGGTGTCGATTGTATCAGACACATTTCTGATCATCGACACATTTCTCCACAACGTGTCCCTTTCGGCCAGTTGGCAAACCCTCCCGATGCAAAATGCCCACCCAGCTCTGTGCTCTCCCTTAAAAAGCAATGCAAACGCAAGTCCTTTTAAAGACCCAAAGTGAATGCCAGGGTCAGAGCAGGGTGGGGCCAGAGCCCGACCTTTGGGGAATGGTATGTATGTAAGTCACTGTGTTCTTTCCCTGATCCCTGGCCCTGCTCAGTGAGATGCAGAGCCCCTCCTCCCCTCCCCCCCTCAGCTGGCCAGTCTTCTTCCCTCTGGGAGGAAAGATCTGACCCGGGACAGCTGGGCAGGCTGCCCTGACCTGGCTGCGCGCCAGTGCCACTTGTTTGCCAGCCTGGTTGTAAGTTTCTCTGCCTCCACCTGCGTGACCGTGGGCACCGCTGCTTCTTCTCAAGCCCCTGGGTGCTGCGGGGACCACAGCCCCCCCGCTGGAGATATGAAAGGCGGGCTAGAAACACAATCAGAAATACTTGTTCTGCGGGGTTAACCATTAACCCTGCTCCAGCTCGGCTCTGCGCCGGGTCCCCCCACTCACTCCCCCGGGGCCAGGACTAAACCGCTTTCAGTCCCGTCAGTGACGTCGGATCCCGTGTAGTTCACACGGCGGCTCCCGCGGAAGGGGGCTCTTCGCTGGGACCTGCCCCTCTGCAGGGAGGGATGGGGGAAGAGCCGCGCTCCTGGGGCTGCCGGCCAGCATAAAGGGCGTGCAGGCAGCTGGGCGTGTGGCGCGCGCGAGGCACTGTGAACGGGGCCCGATCTCATTGGGACGGAGGAGCCATGCAGCCCCCTGGGACTATAGGTTAAGCCAAACCTGCCCCCGACGTCCCTCTCCTGCTGCAGGCATCCTGCCAGTGTCCGTGGCTGGGGTGGCTGATCTGCAAGAGTGGCACCCAGAGTCAGACTCCTCTAGGGCACCAGGCTGCTTGGAGGGGGAGGGGGAGAAGCGGGGCTGGCCCGGGGCTGATGTCCTTGTCGGTGCCCCCTGCGCCCCCAGCCCTGCTCAAGGCGTGAGACGCCTGCCTGCCCCCGGGAGGGGGCTGCTGCTCGCATGGACGCGGCTGGGGGAATGTGCCAATGAAGAGCATGGCTAAGGCGCTGGAGGGAGAAGACGACTCCTTCCTGCAGCCCTCGCAGAAGGGGTCTCCCGGGCTCCAGGAGGATTGCTATGAGGGCCTGCTGGGGAAGGCCTTGCTCTCCTACCCGGAGCAGGGGCTATGCGCCCCGGCGCTGCAGCAAGCCAGTTCGCTGGACAGCCGAGAGCAGGGCGATCCGGAGCCTGGCCTGCCCATTGGGATCAAGTCAGGTAAGAGCGCTACCCCCGCGGGGGAACTGCGGTGTAACTGCCCTCTGAAGAGCATCGGATCGTGCCTCTATCTCCCCGCTTTCCGCTCCCACCTGCAGGCAGCGGGTCTATTTCAGTGTGTCCATAGGGCGGGTTCCCTGCGCCCCAGGAGTCTTAGGTAGATAGGTGTAGTCCTGGATCTGAGGCTGTCTATGTCATCTCAAAGCCAGGAGTGTAGTGCCGGTGCTAGACCATCCCTGGCATACACAACCGGTCACATTACACAGATATCGCTGGTACTTGGCGATTGCATAGATACATTAGATGAACTCGATAGATCTATCTGTCTAACCTAGTTCATCGCAGAGTGTAGGGACATGTAACAAGTATCTGTGTAATACACCCGCGTGCGGATATCTAGATCAACGTACACAGAGAGATATAAAATCAAAGGAAGGGAATTTAGGATTGAATCAGGGAAATCGAAAATACTCTTTCAAATGGAAATGTGATAAACAAATGTAACGATGCACTTGGATTTATTTTCTTTTCCCCCTGACACTCAGAAATACATTTTAACAGTGAAGCCCTTTCCTCAGAAGAGGAGGATACAGATATTCATGACAGTAAAATAAAATCCTTCGACCAAAACCTGTCTCCGAAGAAAACCATCACGCAGATTATGAAGGACAAAAAGAAACAGACCCAGCTCACCCTACAGTGGTAAGGCTCTTGCCCATCTACACACAGAGCACACCTGTACTACAAGGAGTTTTTCCTTTCTTTCTTTCTTTCTTTCTTTCTTTCTTTCTTTCTTTCTTTCTTTCTTTCGTGGGAGGAAAGCTAATAATTATTTACAAAGTCTGAGTGCATTAGGGTGGTAAAATCTGTGTAAGGAAAGCTTTCCCAAAGGAAGTTACTTTACTACTTGCAGAAAATGCGTCTATTGCTGTATATTGGTCAAATGAATCAACAATTAAGATTTCGGACCACAAAGGGAATTTAAGTATTTGTTTACCCAATCATGAAATTGGTCTCTGTAGCCCATTTTCACAATATTTGCCATTTAATCTGGTGCTGTTTTGGAGGGAAAAAAACCGATCTAAAAACATAGCTCACAAGATATCTGAAGTAGATTTGCTAGGGAGTATATGGGGTGGCTTTTACTAGCTTTAATGCAGACTGTAGTAAAACGCAGTGGGACTCATTTTAAGGCCCTGTCTCTGGAAGTGTAAACCTGTTCACGAATACTTTCACTGCTACTGATTTATCGCAGCTCAACATACAATCTGAGCCAAACCTCCGAAATAGAAATCAATTGAAAGCATAAAGATCCCAACAGAAATATTCTCTTCTGGTTACCCAATAATTCAATATTAACCAGCATCTGATTTATAGCTGCCTAGCACCAGTTTATTTCAATGCGGTACTGTTACCCCTGCCTCTAAAAATAAATAGCCATATCCTGGAAAAACGTGAAGATGAGTGATTAATTAAGACATACATTTGTGAAAGGAGCAGTTAATTGTCATGCCTGTGGTAGTTTTACTGAATTGTAATGCAGCTGGTCATTGTTCCCAGACTGGAAACCCTGATGTTACTGTATTTTATTCGAGCAGAGAAAACACCCAAGAACAGCCCTTTTTGGGGAAATATTCCCTTCGGAGCATGGTTGAAGTCAGGGAAATCTCCCACTGAAGTCAGCAAGATCTTTGTTACAAACTTCAGATTTAGCCCTAGATTACTTCCTCTAACAGTGAAAACCATATAAAGTAAACACAGGACTGCATTGCTACCCCAGATTTCTCAGACTACTTTAACCTGGGGAGTGGGCCGTAAACCGATTCAATAGAGGTTTCTACAGCAAGTCCTTTTATGCATGTGTGCAATTTGAGCGAAGAGGAAGCTGTTATATTGGAATGGCATTGATAATAGTGAGGGGTAGAAATGGGCCAAAGGTGAAATAGCTCCAAGACTGAGAGCTCACAGGTATCCCCACACGCCATATTCACCGAATACGAGATGAAAGGACCAGGCTTCGTTTCATTCCTTGAAGTACCACCTTGGTGTCCACCACTGCTAGCCTCTGTGTCACTTTTAAATGAAGTGGCAAGATATTAAGAGATGCAGGCTCGCACCCGTTCAGACAGGAGTCTGGGAAACAAAAATAACCTCTAGATGAGGTTGTGCCTCAATTCCAGTTCAGCCCCTCTCTAAATAAGCATTTCCAGTTTTTCTGGGTTTTTAGACAGAAGTTGCATATTGAATTAGTCCAGGCACCGAATCAGGATCTAGATTTAGGCTCTGGATCAGTCAAAAGTGATAGGGTTAAAATGATCCTTGCGGGTAAATCAGTTGCGTTTCAGGGAGCAACACCAGGGAGGAATCCTTCCCCTTATTTGGCGGTGGTGATTTTGTTCTCCCTCTTGCTGGAGAAGAAAGCTGCCGTGCTGGTTGTCACACATAAAGCACAGCAGACCAGCATACGCCGTTCCACTCCTCCATCTTGCCCAAGCTGCTGTAAGTAAGTTGCTGACTAGTAAGCTGTAGTGAGAGCTCTCAGTAAATGTTGCAGACAGGGCAGTGGGAAAGAAGGGAGGGACAACAAAACGGGGGAACCCACAGGGTGGCTTTTCATTCTGGTTATTTTTTTTTACTCTGCAGGCTGGAAGAAAACTACATCGTGTGTGAGGGAGTTTGTTTACCGAGGTGCATCCTTTATGCACATTATTTAGACTTCTGCAGGAAAGAGAAGCTAGAACCTGCCTGTGCTGCGACCTTTGGGAAGGTAAAGGAGCAAACGTCTGGCGGTCCATTGATTGTCAGACTAATTCTTCCACAGAACCATGTTTAACTCCTCCCCTATTATCATGACTCTCAGAAATGAACAAATCCTTATGCTTTCTAGAGCCCCTGCGTCTTTGAATTAAATGGGGTCCAACTAAACCTGCATTGCTCCCTCTGAACAGGGTCTTAGGGTATGGCTACACTACGAAATTAGGTAGAATTTATAGAAGTTGGTTTTTTAGAAATTGGTTTTATATAGTCGAGTGAGTGTGTGTTCCCATAGAAAATGCTCTAAGTGCATTAAGTGCATTAACTCGGCGGAGTGCTTCCACAGTACCGAGGCTAGAGTCGACTTCCGGAGCGTTGCACTGTGGGTAGCTATCCCACAGTTCCCGCAGTCTCCACTGCCCATTGGAATTCTGGGTTGAGAGCCCAATGCCTGATGGGGCTAAAACATTGTCGCGGGTGGTTCTGGGTACATATCGTCAGGCCCCCGTTCCCTCTGCTGATGAGCTCTGCCTGGTCACCTCTGCTGATGAGCTCTGCATGGTCACCTGCAGCTTGCCATGCTGGCCAAACAGGAAATGAGATTCAAACGTTCGCGGTTCTTTTCCTGTCTACCTGGCCAGTGCATCTGAGTTGAGAGTGCTGTCCAGAGCAGTCACAATGGAGCACTCTGGGATAGCTCCCGGAGGCCAATACCGTCAAATTGTGTCCACAGTACCCCAAATTCGACCCGGCAAGGCCGATTTAAGCGCTAATCCCCTTGTCAGGGGTGGAGTAAGGAAATCGATTTTAAGAGCCCTTTACGTCAAAAAAAAGGGCTTCATCGTGTGGACGGCTGCAGGTTTACATTGATTTAACGCTACTAAATTCGACCTAAAGTCCTAGTGTAGACCAGGGCTAAGACAACAACCTCAAAGGAATGAAATTAAGATTCCTCTTGATTTGCACTGTGAAATCCGGAAGAGACATTCTCTCTCGCAGCCTTTGCTTTGCAATGAGAGGGATGTGATTCTTCATATAAAAGGTGCAGCTGAGGGATCTGGGACAGAACACACAGCTTTATACTTGGCAGTCTTTAGTGCAATAACAGAGAGAAATGTTGTGAGGTTCGGCAGGAGAAGAAGAAGAGTTCAGAGCAGAATGAGTTTCTAAGTGGGAAACTGTTGAAACCCCCCCCCTTCAACCTCTCCCACCCAATTAGTCCTAAAATCATTTAACCAGAGTGAGAGATGTGGACTTTCCAAATTAAATCCCATACATACAGTTAGTGAAACAGAAAACAAAGAAGGCATCACAGATCAATTTTGTAAAACACCACTGATCCATTCAGTTTGCTTACAGAAATGCATTCGTTAGTCTAATGAAATAACGGTAATGGAAATCAACTCCAGATCATAAAACGTTCACTCCTCATATTTTGTTACCTGCATTGAATGTATTTGGGGAGTTCCCATCTCACATTGCTTAAATGACTTCAGTATTATTGGGGGAAACAACAAATTTCCACTTAAACAGTATTTTTATTGTGAATTTTATTTCCTCTGCTTATGGGATAAAGGACTTTTCATTTTGTACATCTACTGCCTTAAGCCTCATTGAAACAATTATTGGTGTGGAAAGATGATTAGGGCACTAGCCTAGGATTTGGGAGACATGGGTGTAAGTCCCTGCTCTGCCACAGACTTCCTGTGTGACCTTGGGCAAGCCATTTAGTCCCTCTGTGCCTCAATTCCTGATCTATAAAATGGGGATAATCATAAATACATTAAAAGTGTGAGGCACTCTGATACTAGGGCAATGGCGGGGGGTCATATAAGTATGAGAGAGAGAGAGAGAAATTTGTATGTCTTAGCCTCCAGATTGCACATTTAAGATGAAAAATCAATCCATTACAAAACAAAATATCTAAGGGCCAAATCCTGCCATCCTTACTTAGGATTAACGGCAGTTTTGTTTGGGTCATTTTTTTTTCAGGTTTCCATTAGTATTGTTTAATATGCATCAAGATGAATCCAGAGTGATTGTGTCTGAGTCATCAGTGAAAGGGAATTGGAACCAGGCCACCTGAATCTTATCTCTAGCTTTGTCTCTGAATCTCTGTGCAAGCTTAGAAAAATTACTTACCCTTCTGTGCCTCAGATTTGTAATAAAACTACTTCCCACGGAGTGAAAAACTAAACCAAGCAGTGTTCACAATGTTCTTTGAGATCCTAGGTTCTATCAAAATTCAAATATTCACCTGCCGAGGGCTGGCATAGCACACCCTGTGGATCTGTGATGCCCTGTCAGAGGGATGGGAAGCATTCCGTCATTGTATCCTACTGTCAATGGAAATCCTTCTGTCACTGTATTTTATTCAGGCAGAGATTACGACCAGTAAGGAGCACCCCACTCCCATAGCCTGGCCACAATCCCATTGGGAAGCATAGGTCCTGCTCCCCCATTTGGCACTATCTGTCTGAAAGGGAGTAGGTGAGGGTGAGGACATATCTCTTCTCTCCCATTTCTCCCCCATATATACCAGCCAGGAAAGCTGGCCTGCCAGGGAAGGGAGTGCCCACTGCTTCCTCCTCTCATGCAGCAGAGCTGTCCTGCTAGCATGAGTCACTCTCTAGATCTGAGTCCGAGGCCCCAGCAGGTGCAGTAGGGCTAGGAGTGGGTGTTAAAAGCTACCCCCACCTGCTGAAACATTTTAGCACAGTGTGATGTCATTTCTCATGTGGGTGTTATTAGATCACCCCAGCAGTTTCCTCCTATCCTGAACTGCTCAAGTGGGACAGACATGATTTTAGAATCCTGGCCTGCTGCTGTACTGCGGTGGGGGAGCTCTCCCTGAGCTGGCTTTCTCCAGCCTTTGCAGTATTGCAGCTTGGTTCAGGGTGGGGGGAGTGAGAGGAGCCATCACAAGGAGTCATTTGCCCCTTCCCTGTTCCCCATGGTCCACAGTTCAGTCATCCCCTCTACACAGCCTTGACCCACTCCCCAGTACCGCTGCTTCTCCTCCTCCTCCAGAAGCACTCTCAAGTACTTTCAGTCCCCTGGCGCACTCCCTGGCCCAGCATCTCCTCTTTCCATTTCCAGTGCAGACACCTGGTACCTACCTTTCTTCCCCAGGGCCTAAACACCTTCCAGCCCACACAGGCCTGGTGCCTTCCTTTCTCCCCTAGAGCCCAGACACACCACACAGTACCTGCCGGAGTAGAATCCCTGCTACAGGTCCTTTTGTTCCACCTGACGGCCTCCCTAGAGGCTGGGGCAAAGAATCCAGTGCTGCTTAAGTGCAACCCATTGAATGGGTTTCTCCTGAAGACAACTAGTCTTTGTGGTGACAAGTAAGAGCGAAACTGGGAAGGAGATCTCGTGGTGTGTGTGTGTGCACGTACACACTTATGGGGAGATCTGGAGTTACAAAGTGGGATGACTGAGGGTATTAAATGCCCTAATCTTTCAAGTCACCTCTACTCTGGGCTCTAGAAAGCATAAACAATTTGTTTAGTTGTTTGTGGATCTTGATAGCATTGAAATAACACTTATTCATGAATCACAAATGTAACAGTTTTCGGTCTCTGCAGTCTCCTCTTATACTACAAGTCTACGCTTTATTTTTAATATGTTCAGGAATAAATATTTATTCACTGTTCAACATTTGCTTTTTCAAGACAAACTTTTCAGAGCTGCTGACAAAGGAAACATGCCCTTGCTAGAAACTAATATGCCTGACTTTCTCATTAGACCATTCGTCAGAAATTCCCCCTGCTTACCACACGGCGGCTTGGGACAAGAGGCCATTCAAAGTAAGGCACAATTATCCCTGTATCCACATAGAGTATAGACAGTACGACATGCATGTGTCTGTATTTTATGCATTAAGCCACAAAATCTGCATTCAAATAACTAGAGCTACAGATGACATTTTGTGTGTGTGTGAGAGAGAGAGAGAGAGATGGAACTGAAAAACAGTCTGAATTTTAGAAAAATTATTGCATGCATGATTTTAAATGTAATGGCTTTTTCCCAGATTTTCCATTATCTTTATAATGTCATGGATCTTTTGTGGTGTTTCCAAACTTTTGTCAGATATTTGTTATACTTGCTCATTTTTGCTGGGAAAATTGCATCATTGAATTATGATTGTTATTATTCTGGTTTGCAAACCTAGCAGCTTTTCACTCCCATTTCCAAATTACAGTAAAGCTTCAGCTGAAACTACTAGAGACAGACATTTAGTGCTAAACCTAGAAGACAATATACAAATGACCTTTGTTAAGGACAGTTTTAGAAGGACTTTGAGAATTCATAATTGTAGCTGCAGACTTCTTCAGTCTAATCAACCAGTTGATTTGTTTCAGAGGTGTCACCTTGTTAGTTTGTATCAGCAAAAACAACGAGGAGTCCTTGTGGCACCTTAGAGACTAACACATTTATTTGGGCATTAGCTTTCGTGGGCTATAACCCACTTCATCAGATGCACCAGCTGATTTGTATAGCTGGTCTGTGGAGTGTTGTGCTTTAGGAGTACAGCATGATGATTTTTTACATGTGTGTTTATGATAAGTAAGCATGATGCCTAGTGTGTAAATGATGTCGGTGTTCATCCTGGACTTACATTTTTTAGCTCTAGGCAGAGCAGGTGTAATGTTATTGTGAATCTCATAGTATGACAACACCTTTTCTTTCTGAATACCCCAAGAGCTCTGAGGAAGTGTGATTGAGTTTCCCCAATGTGATTTTGATTTTGGTTCAAGAATGTAAAAAGTGTGTCTTTCCATGGATTGTGTATGTTCTTAAGGACGTAAGGAGCAATGTAGTGTACTGATGCACCAATACACCATATATGATGAAAACCAAAATTGGACAGAAGCAGGGTGTTCTAAATGATTCCTTGATGCACAATCAGTGAATAATTAGGAATCAGGTATTTCAGTAAAGTCTCTTCCATTCAAAGTAAGGCACCGTTATCCATGCATCCACATAGAGTATAGGCTGTACAACAGTGGGAAGTTAATGATGCAACATTCTGTGTTGTCTGAAGCTGACTGTCTATGAGGCTGTGCTACCAGGGAAGACTTAAGGTTGTTAGAGTGACCTTAAAAGCTAATTTCCATACTTAGTTGGGTTTTGTAAAGTTTATACTGAAATTAGAATTCTGGGGATTTCAAAAGTGAGGGGGACACTTTTCTGGGGAGTGGGGATCTGGTTAAACTTTATTGTTCTTAGAAGGCATTTTTCAAAAAAGTTAGCAGTCCTCAACCTTGAGTCCAATTTAGTCAAGTTCTTATCTGTGAATTTCTATTGGTTTCAGAAGAAGTTTTTCCTAAGAACGCCCATGTTGCTATGAGGAACGTTAAGGGATATAAATGGTATCCATGTTTCTGTGAATATATCTATCTGCACTAGTCCATAGTTATTCTGGACCTTATTCAAGATGTGCTTAAGTATGCATGTGCCTTCAAATACAGGCGTAGTCCCAGGATTGCTCTCATGCTTAAAGTTAGGCATGTGTTTAAGTGCCTTCCTGAATCAGGGTATAGGAAAATAGACTTGACTCAAAGAAGAGATCACAATAGAGTGATGGTTTATTGAGGCAAGACTGAAAAACAGAGACAAGTAACAAGGAAAAAAATAAACAAACAAAGATGGAAAACCATAACAATAAGAGTAATAAGAAAACTCTTGGGAAAAGACTCTGTGTGAAAAATTCTTACCTGTGAAACAAAGTACAGAAAATAAAGGTGGTCTGCAAAAGGAAAACATAAGGTTGTGTTCTTCTTGAATTATTTATACTATATGGCCTGAAGGATGTTTGGTTGACTGTTTTTTAAAGTTTTTTTTCCCTCTGCTGCTTATTTTTTTACTTTGGACTTTATCTTAGAAATATCAGGAACGGCAAGTCGGTTCCCTGGCTTTTTGGCGAGCTCACTGGAGGTGTCATATATGGAATTTAGCTTTAGGATTTAATCAAATCCTTCTTTGATAAAAATTAACAATTTCAAATTGTTAATAGCAACGTATTTTTTCCCTCTCGAGTGTTTCTCAGGCATTGTATTAACAAAAACAAAATGAACCAAAGTGTTTCAAATATTTGGAATAAAAATCCCTTCCCGTCTCTATCAACTCTATTCCACTTGCCTCATTTCTCTCATGTCATAAATCCTACCAGTTTCCCAATGGTCCATAGAGTTTTCCAGGAAAAATAGGGGAGACAAGACCTAAATTTCAATTGTAAAGTGACAAGATGGGGGGGGGCATAGTTGAGGAAGGAAGCCCAACAATCTTTCAGGCTTTATTTACATATCTAGGGTGACCAGATGGCCCGTTTTTATAGGGACAGTCCCCTTTTTGGGGACTTTTTCTTATATAGGCGCCTATTACCTCCCACCCCATCCCGTTTTTTCACAGTTGCTATCTGGTCACCCTATACATATCACAAAGAAAAATAACAAATGGAATGCAAATTCGTTTTTCCCCCTTTGCAGGTCACCTTTAAATGCTGAAAGGAAGTTTTTGGAGTAAAGTTGTTATTGGAAAGAAGCTTGTGTTGGTTAAAAGTCTGATGAGCATGGGGGTGTGGAAGGGTGATCATGCATTGTCTGCTATAGTGAAATCTCTTATTGTAGTAGCTCAGTCATGGCTACAGGCCATGTAGCCTAATGTAAGTGTGGACTGATGTATTGTCCCAGAACTTTGGTTTGTAACTGATCTCATACAGACTTCTAAACGTTATGGGGTTGGCATTGTATGCATAAATAACTAACTAGCTCACAAATTCTCCAGACTAGTCAAGTTCTTCTAAAGGCCCACATAGCCCAATGAATCTGGACCTTAGGTTCAGCCATTCTATTGCTATTATAAACCAGAAAATACCAGAAAAAAGTCCCCAAAATGCACCTCAGTTTTTTGGACCTGTCATATCTAATAAACAGGTTACCAGATTTTGCCCCAAACCTTCAAAAAGGCAATTCTACCTTCAGTAAATATCACACATCTGTGAAATGTCAGGTGGTTTGATTTCTGTGAAGTTGAGGGGGGTGTTTAAAAGAGAGGTAATACCACAATTTATAAATATGTATTTATAAATGGGGATCTAGCTCCAGCATTAATTGTGTAGAGATGAGTGTCACTGCCCACACCTCTTTTCGAAGACATGGTACAATATTAGTGCAGAAATACAGCTCATCCGGCATTTACTCAGCAGATTGCACAGGCTCACTGACCTTGACAGTATTAATGAGTGATGTTTTCATATGGATCATCTGCTCTTGAACACTTTCTTCGAATGGGTAAGGCACCAAGAGGTTTCGCTCAAACATCTGGCATTGGGATCTTCTTTTTTATCTGTTTTTTTTTTCTGAAAACATCATGGGCCTGATTTTCATTTACACTGAGACGACCTGGTCTACACTTACAAATTAGATTTCAGAGTAGCAGGTGTGTTAGTCTGTATCTGCAAAAAGAAAAGGAGGACTTGTGGCACCTTAGAGACTCACAGATTTATTTGAGCATAAGCTTTCATGAGCTACAGCTCACTTCACATATGCTCAGATAAATTTGTTCGTCTCTAAGGTGCCACAAGTCCTCCTTTTCTTTTTACTTAAAAATTAGATCAACCTACTTATGTTGCTCAGGGCTGTGAAAAATTTCACTCCCTGAGCACCATAGTTCAGTCCTGTTCTAGACGTGGCTAGGTTATTAAGAATTTCTCCATTAACCTAGCTACACCTCTCGGAGAGGTGGATTATCTAGATTGATGTGAAAAATTTCATGCCCTGAGTGCCATAGTTAGGTTGACCTAACCCCACTGCAGACACAGCTAGGTCAGTGGATGAATTCTTCCATCAACTTAACTATCACCTTTCAGAGAGGTGGACTACCTACACTGATGGAAAAAGCCCTTCCATTAATGTAGGAACCTTTCCATTAATGCTGTAGGGCTTGTAGTGTAGACATAGCCTAACTGCTCACTAATGAAAATAAACAGGTCAGAACCTGGGCTTGAGTGAGGTTAGGTACTACTGGGCACCACATTATAATACAGACATGTCGGTAGGGAGCAAAGCTGGGTTCTTTCGGCTGGACACAGTTATTTCCTCGCACTCAGACTTTTTCTTTTAAAGAATGTAACACAATGGAGTTATTTCAGTTCTAAGGTTTAGATTCCTGTTTAGTATTTTTAATTGTATTACTGTAGCATCTAGAAACTCCAGTGAAGATGCCATTGGGCTGGGTGCTGTACAAATATAGAACCAAAAGACAGTCCCCACCCCAGAGAGCTTACAATCTAATATTTCAAAGGACCCGCCCCCCGCACTTTCCATGAATAAATTATCTCACAATGTACTTCTCACCTCGTATATGTCAGGATAGTGATAGAGCACAGCCACAACCAGAGCTGACCAGAGAATGACAATTCCATTTCTCAGCAGCTTTTGAGGTCCCAACATTTGTTTTCATTTTGCACTGGAAGGTTTTTGTGACAATAGAATTGTGTTGGCAGAGAGGCAGAGATGTGTGCGGGTGTCATGGTAGGTAGGGCACACAGCTCCAAGTCCCTGCTCTGACTGATTGAAAGCAGAGTTTTTCACTCCAGATCCCTCTGATTTAGGCAGCATAGAGCCTTTAACCTGTCTCACTCACATCCCAGGACAGTGCCCTAACTGCCCTTTAGGGTGTAAGAATCTTTCTTTCTCTTCCTGGATCCCAAACCCCATTTTGATGAAATCTTTGTTGAAACCAGAACTTTTTGGCTTAGATGAAAGAGCATGTTTCACTGTAGAGCAGGCTTCCAATCAGCTCTCGTCATGACTACCCTGTATTTCCCATATTGCTGAAGGGATGGGGATCCTGGCTAGATCCCAGCTAGATGGGAGGAGACCCACTATAGAAAAGGCTGTAAATACTGTCTCAGATTAGTATATAATAATCTGTAAACTCTTTGGGGCAGGGACTGTGTCCTCTTGTGTGTTTGGACAATGCCAAGCATAATGTGGCCGCTCCCAGAATAGAAATAATAAACAATAATCACCATGATCTGTGAATTACCCGTGACAGCTACTCAGGAAAATGTACATACTGGGTAGAGTAGACACACAGGAGATTGTGTTTGAGCTCAAGTTACATTTTAATTTCTTTGTAGACTTTGATCGGTTAAATCTTAGCTTTTATCCATCATGTCTGAAAACTATTATCTTATTTATTAGGAGTGATTTAGTGGGTTAATAAAACTGATATGGCAGCTGGCCTCGTGATAACAAGTTATTGCAAGTCCCTGAACAGCTTAATCCTATCATTTCCTTATCAGCCATCATTTGTGTCAGTGTAAGCTAAAATCAGGGCGACTAGCTGCACAGGAACATATGTTACAGCAGACCTATGACATAAAAAAGGAAGCAGTTTAGTCTGTTTCTTTTTATAGTTCTGTTGAGAAAATCAAGAAATAAATCCTTCACGATCATGGATCTTATTTTATTCCTAATAATCATATACAATATAGTAAATATATAGCTATGCAGTTGTATATTTTATATAATGAATTAGAATTCCACATTTGTTGGGAAAGAAGAACTATTTTGTAGGAGGTTAGTTTGAAAATAAAAAATGGCAAGTGTTTGAAGCTGCTGAGAGATTTCAGATATTAGAATAAGATCTGAGAAGTTGCTTTAGTGACAGAGTGCAAATGAGCAAATCAATGGTGCATATATTATAATACACTTAACATTTTTTAAATACGGGTGATATCTCTGTATAATATTTTCTCTAATCTATTGTACAACTCTTGATATTTAATTGCTAAATGATAAAAGTTTGATTTTTTAGAACATATTCTCACACATTTCATATCAAACACTCTTAAATCTCATCTAAAATAGTTTCAGTGCAATGGGAGAAAAATGTCCATGAGCTCAGAGTGAAAAGTTTGCATCTGAACTTTGCCAAATGTCAGGAATGTTCAGATCCAGAAGTTTGGTTCAAGCCCAACTCTTTAATATAGAATATATGGAATACAATGGCTGAAAGAAACTTCATGACTTCTATCCATAAGAGAGATCAGATACAGAAGTTTATGATATGGAGGTAAGATCCTTTAGCATTATGACATTGATTGGTGTTATTTAGGGCCTAAGGCACCTGTTGATACGATTTTACAGAGCAACTATTGGTCACAAATAATGGAATGATTCAAGCAGGTGGACATAGTTCGGAGCTATGTTAATGCATCTTTAAAATTGGCCTGCTCATGTGTATTTAGTCACGTCACCGATCCTCAAATTAATATACTCATGGCAAAGAACAAAGGGACATGGTGATAATGTAGGTGACAAAATCTTGCTCTTCTCAAGGGTTAATGGGTATCACGGTGTTTTGGTGGAGTTACCTTTACTCATAAATTTCAGGTAAACAATGAAAGCAGTAATGTGTTTAGCAATGACCACTTAGCATCACATTTCCTTAGCTATAAAACCTTGACTGCTGACAGCAAAGCTGGCCATCAGCAGAAGTAGTACTTCAGTTGGGATCTGCAAAGCCAACCAGATAATTTAGACACATAACTCTCATCAAAATTGCTTTTCCTGGGAGTTGTATCTAAATCCCCATGTCAGCTTTGAAAATATAAAAACCTTCATCTTTTACCGTTCCTAGCCTTCCTTCTCCCTCAGGAGAGAAAACAGTGAGGATACAATGTTATGCTAAAAGGAACAACAGTGCTGAGTTGGGATTGCTTATCAACTTGTTCAGAGACATCAACAAAGAAATACCACTTTGTGGAGATAGCTCTTCTACAAAACACTTAAGCACGTGCTTAGTCTCATTGAAGTCAGCATGACTAGTCATGTGCTTAAAATAAGCATGCGCTTAAGTATCATACTAGATCAGGGCCCAAATTTGGTTGCAGAGCACAGCAATTTGATATAGATATACTGTCCATTGGTAGATTAGGATCACCCGTAGCATCATAGGGAGCAAGTATTTCATTAGTAATTGTATCTATTCCAACACAGGTTGGTAGCAACAGGTTCAACAATGATTTTCACCATGATAATTGTTTACACTGAGTTCTTTTGTTACACTGGGAAATGATGATCTAGCTCTGATGCACAGACTGAAAAGTCAATGCTTTTCTTGAAAAGATTTCATTTAAAACTTCTTTGATGTCATAAAATTAAGGTCTCTTTCACCTTTCAAGACTAATAATGCAATGCTGAATCACTTCCTCTTCTCCTCCATATGATACTTTATGGTGCTTTTACTTCTTACTTTAAAAGTGACTTTTGTACTTTGAAAAGTAGAAGTAGAAGTTTCCAGGAGCCTATGTGGTCTCAGACTGAGCTAAGCCCTTCAGATTGAGCTAAACTACAGGAAGACCAGCAAGACAATATATAGGGAAAAGTGGGGGCTGGCCTCCTGCCCCAACCCTTTCTCACCACCACTTACCCAGTGACTCTCCAGATTCTACCAGAGCATAGGGACATTGGAGAATCAGAAGACATAACCCCATTTTATACCCCCACCCAGAATCAGGGCCATTGAATCTAGACATCTGTGAGACCATCTAGCCTTCCTGCCAGTGCAGGATTGTTTCATCTCATACATTTACTAGAGTTTTTCCAGTCTAGTTATCAATGTGCCATGTAATGCAACTAATCACCCTGAGGTGATTATTCTTCTTCTCTCCATCTCACTTCTTCTGTCCATCAGGGATCTTGCAATTGCCCACCAACTCTAGCCCTTAAGAATTTCTCCACCTAATTCTCCCTCCCTCTAGGTATCTCCTTCCTTACTGAACACTTTTTAAAATATCAGGGATGAAGGGGTTAATATAGAGAGTTTATAAACCAGGTTATAACTTTGGCATCCTTCTGGATGAACAGTGCTATATAAAAGTAAGCTATTAGCTTTTATAGATGAGGAAATGATGTTGATGTAAGTGATACTAATGTGACACTAATGAGTCATTTTTAAACACATTACTACTTTTATTGTTTATGTTTGAAATATACAAAGGGGACTTAATCTAAATTTTCCCCTCAATTAAGCTGATGCAACTCCACTGAGTTTGGAGGGGTTATGCCAATGCAATTTAGGCCTGGTCTACACACAAAGTTGACCAGTTTAACTAAAAGTTGTGATTCTAAACCAAATTACTTAAACCAGTGCAAGTGTGTGTTATGTCAAGAGTGTCCACGTGAAGGGAGTTGCACTGATTTAACTAGTGAATCAATGCACGCACTGTGGGTGGACAAGGCCTAAGAGGAGCATCCAGCCAATATTCCCATTGCCTTCAGTGGGACCAGGATCTGTCCCAGTGACATGAAACATTACTTTAATTAAAATAGAGTCTAAGGAAAAGTTGAATTAAGCACCAGTTTAGTTCCCTGTAGACCTTTATGTGTGTCCCTTTTCTTTTTCATAGGTATCATTACTATGGAATTGGCATTAAAGAGAGCAGCGCGTATTACCACTCTGTGTATTCTGGAAAAGGGTTGACAAGGTACAGTAACATGACTGCTGAGACTAAGTCTCTGCCACTGTATTTTGGAATGATGTTCAGCGATGATCTAATTTTAATCTCATCTATCTATGTAAGGTAGTCACAGGACACCTATCACTGTAGTATAGAGGCACCAGTAATATTGTTCTCTCATCGTTTTAATGCTCCTAGTTTGGGGCAGTAATTTACTCCCAAAAATCCAGAGTTAAATTTTTGGACACAATGGGCCAGCTGGTGTAATTCAGCATACCTCCACTGAAGTCAAGGGAGCTATGCCATTTATACCATTTACACTAGCCCACTAAATTTAGAATAGTGAGGCTCAATTTTCAGAGCATTTTGCTTATACGTATTTGTGTGGCAGTCTTCTCCATTTGCCACCCAATGCAGCTCACCATTGTGAAACTGCCAGGGAATGGTGTGAAGTTGGCACCTGTGGGCAGGAGGGCTGGTTTCAGTGTAGATTAATATTTACTGATTCTTTTACTGGCAAATATCAAGCTGAAACCTAAACCAGAAGCTCTAATTATATTTATTTAAGGGACAGCTAGCAAGATCAATAAATTATGATAGCTGCATGTTGGTTTACCAAACAAAGATTAATAGTTCATAAAACAAATGTCTCTGTTCACATATGGCTTGAATGAAGGCTTTCATTGTCGATGAAAACACAGCCATGAGTGGGATTGTGTTAAAGGAAAAGGATAAATGAGTTCATAGGCATATATAGAAAATTCAGCTGCTGGCTGCTTCAGGTTATCGCCCAGGGTCCCTGGCATAAGAAATGGGGCACAACAGAAAACATGAGGCTAATGTTGGCATTGGTCATCTAAAGAAAGGGGGGATCCTGCAGTTGCTGGGTATAATAATCTGAATCTGCCATTTCCTCATCCAGTATTTATCAAGGGTTGCGGGGGTGTTTTTGGCACATTTGTAGATGAGATTATTTTGTAATGCAGAATTATCTTGAACAAATTGCTCATTTAATTGAGTGAGAGGCACAAAGGGGACCATATCACTAATGGCCCTGGGCAGTATCTCAGCCAGAGCCATGCACCATTAGGTTCAAGCCTGTGGCCTTACAAGCTCCAGTGCTGCTGAGTGAAAGAAAATGGAGTTAATGCAAAAGTACCCAGGGCCAGATTTTCAAAGGAGTTAGGTGCCTAATGGTGCAGATAGGTGTCTAGTGAGATTTTCCAGCACTTCCAGGTATTTAACAACTATTGATTTCATGAGACTGAAGTGCCTTGGCACTTTTGAAAACCGCACTAAGCACCTTTCTGCATCTTTAGGTGCTTAAATACTTTTAAAAATCTGCCTCCCCCACCCCTGTCCTTCAAAGGAGGAAGCGTAGCACACTCCTACCAATAGTACTGTGGGAAGAACAGCTTTAGCTTGTGACTGAGGCTTTGGAGGAACACACCCAGCAAAAGCTGCCCAAGTTATATGCTGAATTGGTGATCTCCCCTTGCAGCTCTGTCCACAATACACATCTAGCTGTAAGGCCCCTACCTCCATCTCTGTAGGCAATGGAGTTCTTCTACCCACCTGCCCTCTCTGCTTGCCTTCTGGTATCGGCATCAGACATGAGGTTTGGAAGGAACACACATTTCCCCTTTCCAAGACACTCACTGGCATTCCCCTGAGCCATTTTCCCTGTGTCTGGCCTGTGCAGGCAGAATGCCTTGGGTCACCTCTGGCCATGTCAGCTCCACTCCCTGTCCCCAACACATCTCAATGGCTTGAAACCACAATATCGCCCCATGTCACTATAAAACTTCATGTTGTCATTGTAATCTTATCACCTTGCAGCTAAAATAAGGGAGAATTCTATTAATTAAACAAACCACAACTGACTTGTTTTCATCATTGTGCAGATCCTTGTAGAGCCTTGCCACCCGGGATTACCTAACGTAGTAGATCTGATTCAACTTGAGTTTTCTAGTGACTGCACCTAGGGCTTGCTTTGACATCCAATGAAGCCAATGGGAATCTTTCCATTGACTTCTGTGGCCATTGGACCAGGCCCATAGTACACAGAATGCTGTCTATACTGTTTTATATTCCTGACAGTTATTAATGATTTTTTTCCATCAGAGATATATGCCTCTTGGATTGAAACCATTCCGAGTTCTAGGAAAGTTTCTGGCAAACACTATTTTATGCTGTTATCTTTCTTCTCAAAGGGGAAAGTCTAAACTCTTTTTTCTTTCATTTATTTTTTATTAGTCTTATTCTCTGCTAGGGCAGTTCTAAAATATTCTAGATTTGGGGTCCAATGCTTCCCTGATTTACAGACTTTTGTGAGGTTCTGACACAGGTTTGAAGTCTGAATGGAACCTGGGTCTTAGAATTTTCTGTTTGGTCACTGTCCTAAAGTCGTCACTTTTAAAAGACGGTCCCCCATGGCTTTAATGATGTTCTCAGGAGCTTGGAGGCCAGTAGAAGTTGAGGAATAGAGCTAATTGCCCAGATATGTTTATTTTTCAGGCTTACCAGGATCATTTTCCCATCCAGTGCAGTGTGTGGGGGAGAAGCTATTGTTGTGGATGTTTAATTAAAATAACCACAGTGCTCAATTTTGATGTACTAATACAATCTATTTGTTTTCAAAGGTTTTCTGGAAGCAAGCTGAAGAATGAGGTAAGCACTGTGCACTTTTTTCTCTTACTTGTAGTCCCATTATTCATAGTAGTACTATTGAATAGGGAGTGGTTCCCCCAACCCCCAGTTTGCTTGAAAATTGAAACAGTACATTATAGAGTAGATTGTGCAACCTTTGGTCAGGTTGCTAAGAATGTGCTCCCAAGAGTAATCCCAATGAAGTTAATGAGATTGCACTTGTGAGTAAGGGTTCTCAGTGTAAGGGTTGTATAGTCTAGCCCCGTATGTCTGAGACAATGCAGTCAAGTTTCAAAACAAAACTAAAATGAATGTGACCAGACAAGATTTAGTGAAAATTTTTCAACTCTTCTTACATTAAACTATATACCTACTCACTGCCTTGAATATACCATAGAATCATAGAAATGTAGGACTAGAAGGGACCTCGAGAGGTCATCTAGTCCAGTCCCCTGTACTGAGGCAGGACTAAGTACTAGACCATCCCTGACAGGTGTTTGTCTAACCTGTTCTTAAAAATCTCCAGTGATGGAGATTCTACAGCCTCCCTAGGCAATTTGTCCAATTAGTTTTTGCAGAAAGGATTTACGATTGCATGAGATGTCACTCTCACCAGCAACACAGAAACATTGAAAAGATTTTAAAATCTTATAGGTACAGACTAAATGAAACTTGGATGAACATTGAATGCCAGGCACATTGTTTACCTCTGGTATGTTTTATCACATTTTTTAGTATTTTTTCTGTACGAGGAGA
Source organism: Natator depressus (assembly GCF_965152275.1). Classification (NCBI taxonomy): domain Eukaryota; kingdom Metazoa; phylum Chordata; order Testudines; family Cheloniidae; genus Natator; species Natator depressus. The sequence goes on from NC_134236.1 coordinate 90,504,827, forward strand.
TATCAGAAACTCTTTTATCTAAACCAGTTAGTGTGCCATTAGAGTCTGCATGGTTAATTAGGCTGATAATATTGCTGTCATTATCTTAATGTTAAATAGCCATTAGAAACAGACGGCATTAGAATGAAAGGGCAGGTGGCAATGGGTTAAAATATCAAACCTAGAAGTGGGATACAGTCATATAAGTCCATTAGCACAATGAAATGGTGCAAATGTTTTTTCTTTAAAAAAACATTTATGCACTAATTTCTTTTAATCAAAGCTTTTAATACATTTAATGGGTAATTGCGTAATAAAGGCACCCAGATTGCTCCTGTTATCGATTGAAAAAAACAACTCTGGATGCTGATAGGCAATTGAAGAACTGCAGAAATATTGACTAAAAACAGTGTTTCAACGGTCTAATGTTTAAGACAATACAGAATTTAAATTTCCATCATTTCTTTCATTTAGCTCTTTTTCTGTGTTTGAATAGGTCGATGGGACAGGCAGGGTGCTGTTCAAACAGCACATGTCTGTCATTCCTTGCTTTCTGTTTTGGTTTTTTTAACGATAAAGTAAAGACTGTTTGGAAGTCTGAAGTGTTCATTCAAATCTGAATTTAAGGTAGTCCAAATGCAAATACACAGCCTCAGACGAAACAGATCAGTGTAAGAATGTAAGTCAAAAGATTAAAAAATAGGGCAAATAAATGGTGGACAACACCTAGCTTCAGTTCTTGGTATTCTGAATTCATTTAATTTGAGGCTGACTCAGATTGTTGAAATCCTTACATCTGCTTCAGTGGCCACAGAATTGCACACTTTACTGTATTTCTTTGCACTATGTTGAGGTACACCCATTAAACTTGGTAATTCACGCTAGGGTGAAACTCACCCATATGCAGAGGGCTAGAACAAAGCCAATTTAAGTACCACTTACATTCTCAAATCAGGGTTTAAATGTGGCTGGCCCAGTACCCGGGCTGAATCCCACCCAGTAGTAACTGAGGAAACCCATTCAGAATGAGTGGATTCATAAAGGTGAAATTCCTGTCATTGCAGAAGGCTGGTGCAAGGCTCTGTGCACTGAGGACTAAGTGAGGCAGAGATGGAACACAGGGACTTGTGCAGGCAGCCTGTAATCCTGTGTGAGCAGACACAATTCAACAAGTCAGGAGAGCATCACAGAATGTACTCTCTCCATTTATCTTGACCCTATCATTTCATTTTCCTCACGATATTTCATAGTGCACTGTGGTATATGTTGTAAAGCTTAGGAAGTCTTAGTAACGTCATAACTCACATTATACAGGGTGCTACTGTTCAGTCTTTGCTGAGAAGTGGGCTGAGGCAGCCAGGTTTTTGTGGGAATTATAAAGTCAGCAAACTAGTGAAGCGTTGATTTGTCATGTTTTATCATTCAGTTAGTATCTGAACATGCAAGCTTGTCATTGTTTCATCATCTGCACCTACCGTCGCTCTGAAAGGGAAAGGCTAGCATCAGTGTTTGGGGCCACAGTTCCAGCCCTGAAAGTTTTCCTCTCGAGGTATAGCCAGCACCCGTGTTAACTTTGGCTGTGATCCTGCCAGGGGCTTACAAGATTAATTTGGGCCCCGGTTGAATGGGAGCTCTGTAGGGAACATCTAGGAACTGCAGAAAGTGGTACTGTTGGCCCAGAAGGGAGGCATTTTTCCTTCTGAGTTAGTATTGTACCAGTGTGCCCCCAGGATAATTGGCGGCCTGGTGCTTCTCAGAATACTATCTTGCAAGGAGATGTAAGCCTGACATCACGACCCCTTGTGCTTATCAACAATCCCACAGCATTTCTTTTTTTTTTTTTTTGGTAAGAGAGAGTTGACCTTAGTGTCCTGGCCAAATTGCAGCTTGGTTAAGTGTGTTTTGCCTCTCCGTACTATCCCTGGCATGATTTTATTCTTCACTTCCTGCCCTTACGCGCAGTCCAGGAGACCTCAGTCAGGCAAAACTAGGGACTTCAGTGCTGGGCTCTTGAATTGTTGCATAGTATTGCTGTACATTTGTAATGAACTGTGGTTACACACCCCTCCAGGCATCACTATCCTCAGCAGGGATTGAGCCAAAATCACAGGCCACTGCCATTTGAATGAGGGACAACTCCTTTAGGTGGGAGAAAGCAGCAAGGCACAGAGCTTAGTTCAGCTCCTGAGAGTGAATGAATGGGAATCACGTGTATGAAGGTTAGACTGTTCTGGGAACCTTTATAAATGAATGGGAGCTTACCTCCGAAATGAGCAACCAGCAGAGGTGCTCTTTCACTTATCCAGCCAGTGTGAACAGAAGAAAAGGGCGTGGTGTTTACAGTCTTATTAGTGTTTCAGGAGGCAATTTGAGTCTCACTGTGAAAACTCCCACTTGTTTCAATGGAATAGGATTGGGCCAGTGCTTAATTTGTAATGGAAGAGGTGCCAGGGATCAAGCAATTTGTTTGCATTCAAACTGATGCAGCAAGCTCAAAAGTGCTGAGGCTATGAACTGCCAAACCTAGAGGTGCCAGGGCTCCCCCCCGGCAAGCCATGGCACAAATTAAGCACTGGATTGGGCCCATACTCTCTAAAGGGTCCCTTCCAGAAAAAAATGTGTCTAATTAATCTCTGATATAACTCAGTTAAAGTCAATGGAGTTGCACCAAAGATGAATTTGGCCCAATGTGATCACCTGGTTTTACAAAGCTTTGTGTATGTTTTATGTATGTCCATTTAAACACAAGAGATTATAGTCTGCTTTCACTTATAAATCGGGAATCAATTCTTTGAAGCCAGTAGAATTCCATGAAGTCAGTGGAGTGATTCCAGGTTTGTACGACTGTGAAAGCAAATGTTGATGGTGCTTAAATTTAGGCACATGCTTAAGTATCTTACTGAATAGTGACCCAAGTTTTGAAACCTTCAGATTTTGAAAGTATTATCTGAATTTAACCAAAGTTTTGGAACCTTTGGGAGTCTCATAAGATATAACATCAGTTAAATACTAATTGGTGGTGGTGTTGGCAGTATTACATATTTCTAATTTTACTGTATTTTTACACATTTCAGGGTGGCTTCACTAGGAAATATTCTCTTAGTTCCAAAACTGGAACACTTCTTCCAGAGTTCCCCAGTGCTCAACACCTTGTTCTTCAAGGGTGCATTTCTAAAGAAAAGGTAAAATGAGAGATGCTTCTTTCTTGACTTGCAGACCAAAAACTGTCAGAGAACTTTTCTCCATATCTCACTCAGCCTTTGAGGATCACAGTATTGACATGAAAGAGCCAGAAATGTCCACAATCAAACAGAGTTGACTGATTTATAGAAGGGGCAAACCTTTACTAATGCCGATTAACTGGTTCACCATTGGCAAGGTAGTTGAATTATTTACCTATTAACTGACTTAGTATTTTACGAACTGATGGTATGTAACAAGGGGAGGGCAAAACAAACAAATAGTTGGGAGCTGTATTCATTCCAAATGCCTTTGAATTTTAAAATCAGTTTTTACTGATTAGATTGGAGCAAATAATTCACAACAAATAATTAGAAGAAATTTACTTTTCCCAATCTCCCCTCTTCATCAACTGTCTATGAACAAATCACAAAATGCCATGTGTGCTGATTATTTGAAATTATTCATGAATTTTGTAGCAAATAATTCTTGGTCACAATATTGTTTGAATTGCATATTTGACTGTAGCATGGGAAGTCTGTACTGCATTGCTCAGTTACATAAGTCCGATGGTATTGTTGCTGTATGGATGATGTATGTAACTGAACAACACAGTGTACATTATAAATTGTGAATATTATAAGTAAATACACAATATTACCCCATTCCTGCTTGCACTTTAACCATCCAATAAACAGTTCTGCTTACATAACCCAGGCGTTAGTACATGTGTTATGTGTCTGATCCATGTAGGATATGAATCCGTTAAAAGGGCCCTGAACTGCATAGCTTAGATCTTTAGCACAAGCTGTAAACTCTGAAAGTTGCTGCTTCAGTCCCCCAGTGTTGGCCAAGTTGGTGGCTGCTGTACTAAGATTAGAGGTCTCTGAAGGCTTTCTGAGTCCCTAATCGCCACTGACCAGGTGTTCCAGTGCTGCCTGTCCCCCTTCTGAGCCATCCCATCAGGGGAGGAGCTGGTGGGCTCATGCCTACTTGTTCTGAAAGAGTGAAAGGAGTGAAGGCCTTGGAAGCCCTTGTGCCTCTGTTATGAAGAGCTACATGTAAGAAGCCATTTGCAGTGCACAACAAGTTTCATTGGTCCTCTACAAAATCCATGCTATATATTGTTGAGCACCACCTACTAGCATATAATCCATTAGCTAACTATCTACATATGGATAGACGTCTCTCATTTATAGACCACTCTTGTAACAGCAGTGTCTGAGGGCAGCAGGGGGTGCCTGGCATATTCAACTGGCCTGCTCCTTCTGACCTGCTGTTGCTGCCCCACTTTGACTCCCTTCAGGGCAACAACAAAACAGAAGCTCCCATGCTGCTTTTGTGGCTAAAGAAAAATATATTTGCTACAGTTGGGAAGTTGTATTGAGCATGGGCAGCATGTGAACTGCTGGCCTGGGGAGGCTAGCCCCCAACCCCACACCTTCCACACCCCTCCCCCTGTGGGAGCCCAGAGCCTGTAGCTGCAGCCGCTGGCCCCCGCCCCAGGCTAGTGCACCCAGCCCCCGGAGCACCGGAAGTGGCGAGGCCCCAGCACCAGCCGCGCAGCACCTGGGAAGAGCCACCTCGCAGAGTGAGAAACAGGAGGGGGACTGGGGGCGGAGCATGGGTGGGGCTATGCCTGGCTGTTTGGGGAGGCACAGCCTTCCCCAGCCTATGATACCCGCCACCCATGGTATTGAGAATTTAAATCAATTTAAGTTAAACCAATGAAAACTTCTTATGTAGACAGGCTCTCAGTTGTGGTTAAAATGAGCTGTAATACAGGATAGTTCAGCCTCTGCAGATGGAGCTAGCCAGGTAATAACCACATCAAAACCTGTGCTGAAGCCATGGGCCCTGTTTTGGCTGTACTGACAGAAACTTCCTGACTGCTGTACCATAGTCTGACTCTTGGAGACAGGGAGGGAACAAATATTGCATCCAAGACAGCTGGAAATCTATGAAAATGTTTACAGGTCCAGAACAGAGCTCAAATAGTATCTGAAAAGGATAGAATAGGATCGTCCTTTCTAGGAAATGCCCAGAAGCACCTCAGATACCATGGTGATGGGAGCTGCTAGAAAAACCTACACAGATAGATAGTTAAAATGCTAAGAAACTTAAGTGAGTGGAGGTTCTGAAAGTGTAGAAGCTGGAATTAGATGTTACAACTAAAGTGAGTTGAAATTTTCCAAAGTTGGTTTTTTTGATGAAAAATTATCAAAATTATAAATTTCTACCAAAAGTTCCATGAATACATTGTTGACTGTCCCTTTCATCCTCCATTTTCCACACAGTTGTAGTCATAATTGTAGCTGTGTGAAAATCAGCAGGTTCATTTCACACCGTGATCTGTACACATCTTTTATTTTTGTTTCTCTTGGCACATTCCCCTCTTTTCCCTACACCAAAAACGTGCAGAAACTAGGGCTGTCAAGTGATTAAAAAAATTAATCATGATTAATCACGTGATAGAAAAAATTAATCATGATTAATCGCACTGTTAAACAATAATAGAATACCATTTATTTAAATATTTTGGATGTTTTCTACATTTTCAAATATATTTATTTCAATTACAACACAGAATACAAAGTGTAAAGTGCTCACTTTATATTTATTTTTTATTACAAATATTTGCACTGTAAAACACAAAAGAAATAGTATATTTTAATTCACCCAATATAAGTACTGTAGTACAATCTCTTTATCATGAAAGTTGAACTTACAAATGTAGAATTATGTACAAAAAAACCTGCATTCAAAAATAAAACAATGTAAAACTTTAGAGCCCACAAGTCCACTCAGTCCTACTTCAGCCAATCGCGCAGACAAACAAGTTTGGTTACATTTGTAGGAGATAATGTCTGCTTCTTGTTTACAATATCACCTGAAAGTGAAAACAGGCTTTTGCATGGCACTCTTGTAACTGGCGTTGCAAGATATTTACGTGCTAGATGCACTAAAGATTCTATGTCCCTTCATGCTTCAACCACCATTCCAGAGGACATGCGTCCATGCTGATGATGGGTGCTGCTCGATAACAATCCAAAGCAGGGCAGACCAATGCATGTTCATTTTCATCATCTGAGTCAGATGCCACCAGCAGAAGGTTGATTTTCTTTTTAGGTGATTTGGGTTCTGTAGTTTCTGCATCAAAATGTTGCCCTTTTAAGACTTCTGAAATCATGCTCCACACCCCATCCCTCTCAGATTTTGGATGACACTTTAGATTCTTAAAGCTTGGGTCAAGTGCTGTAGCTATCTTTAGAAATCTCACATTGGTACCTTCGTTGCGTTTTGTCAAATCTGCTGTGAAAGTTTTTTTAAATCAAACAACATATGCTGGGTCATCATCTGAGACTGCTATAACATGAAATATATGGCGGAATGAGGGTAAAACGGAGCAGGAGACTTACAATTCTCCCCCAAAGAGTTCAGTCACAAATTTAATTAGCGCATTGTTTTTTTAACGAGCATCATCAGCATGGAAGCGTGTCCTCACTTTCAGGTGACATTGTAAATAAGAAGTGGGCAGCATTATCTCTCGTAAATGTAAACAAACTTGTTTCGTTTAGCAATTGGCTGAACAAGAAGTAGGACTGAGTGGACTTGTAGGCTCTAAAGTTTTACATTGTTTTGTTTTTGAGTGCAGTTATGTAACAAAAAAATCCTACATTTGTAAGTTGCACTTTCACGATAAAGAGATTGCACTACAATACTTGTATGAGATGAATTGAAAAATACTGTTTCTTTTGTTTATCATTTTTACAGTGGAAATATTTATAATCAAAAATAATATAAAGTGAGCACTGTACACTTTGTATTCTGTAAAAAGAACGAGGAGTACTTTTGGCACCTTAGAGACTAACAAATTTATTTGAGCATAAGCTTTTGTGGGCTAAAACCCACTTCAATGTACATGGCAGAGGGGCATTGCTGGCACATGATGTGCAACTTACAAACTGGACAGTCTCTACGTAAAAGAATAAATGGACACAAATCAGATGTCAAGAATTATAACATTCAAAAACCAGTCGGAGAACACTTCAGTCTCCCTGGTCACTTGATTACAGACCTAAAAGTCACAATATTACAACAAAAAAACTACAAAAACAGACTCCAGTGAGAGACTGCTGAATTGGAATTAATTTGCAAACTGGACACCATTAAATTAGGCTTGAATGAAGACTGGGAGTGGATGGGTCATTACACAAAATAAAACTATTCCCCCCCCCCCACTGTTACTCACACCTTCTTGTCAACTGTTGGAAATGGGCCATCCTGATTATCACTACAAAAGATTTTTTTTCCTGCTGATCATAGCTCATCTTAATTGATCACTCTCATTACAGTGTGTATGGCAACACACATTTTTTCACGTTCTCTGTGTGTATATATATATATCTTCCTACTGTATTTTCCACTGCATGCATCCGATGAAGTGGGTTTTAGCCCACGAAAGCTTATGCTCAAATAAATTTGTTAGTCTCTAAGATGCCACAAGTACTCCTTGTTCTTTTTGCTGATACAGACTAACACGGCTACCACTCTGAAACCTTTGTATTCTGTGTTGTAATTGAAATCGATATAGTTGAAAATGTAGAAAAACATCCAAAATATTTAATAAATTTTAATTGGTATTCTATTGTTTAACAGTGTGATTAATCACAATTAATTTTTTTAATTGCGATTAATTTTTTTTAATTAATCACATGAGTTAACTGCAATTAATTGAGAGCCCTAGCAGAAACCATGCAAACCTGAGTTTAATCTGGGCCTTGGTATGTTGGAAAGTTTCACAAACCATAGCAAACTTTCTCTGAATCTGGATGATCAGGTAAGTTTTGTCTAATGTCAGGCTTCTTTGGAAATGTTTTGCACAACTCTAGTTATGAATATTACCCATTTTTCAGACACTGGGACAAATTCCTTTGTCAGTCACACCTCTGCAATCCCATTAAAATCAAGGAGCAATACACTAGAGATGAATCAGCTGCATGAGATGAAAGAAAAATTCTGCTCTTTAAAGCTTTGCTCTTGAAAGGTGATGATTAAACTTTGACCCAGTGACTGACAGCTTTTTTCCCCATTTGTCCACCCAATGATGTTTCAAAACACTCATAGACGCCTATAGTAGCCTAATGATTAACTTGTACTACTCTTGGGAATTAATCCTACTTTCAAATATGTGGGTATACTTCACCACCTAACTTGGATAAACTGGCCACTGCCTATGTAAACTTTCAAAATATATTCTGCAGGTCTGAAACAGGATTGGACCTTAAAAGTGTTGATGCAGAACTAGAGATGGGTGCCTCTTTCATTGTTATCCATTCTAAAGCTGTACCCACTGTTTTCTGAAGGTCATGCACTTTCACTCCTTTTATGCTAGAAGGTTGATATACTGTACTTCAATGCTAGCAAAAGACAGCCGAAACCTACTTCATCACAGCACTAACGGAGAGTGGTAAGAGATCCTATTTAATCTTTCTCTCTTCCAAAACAGGTAGATACCCTTATCATGATGTACAAAACACACTGTCAGTGTGTCCTTGACAATGCAATTAATGGGAACTTTGAAGAGGTGAGGCTGTTTGAATACGCATTCTTGGTTATATATGCTTAGGTAGCAGAAAAGACATTATTTGTCTCTGTTTTGTTTCCCCTCCCCAGATCCAGCATTTCTTATTACATTTTTGGCAAGGAATGCCTGACCACCTTCTTCCCCTGCTCGAAAATCCTGTTATCATTGACATCTTCTGTGTTTGCGACTCAGTACTCTACAAGGTGAGTTAAGCATTCAGTTTTTTGGATAATCGGGGTCAATCTACAGCTATTTTACAGGAGGTGTTTGAGTAAAAATACAGTGCAGAAGTTAGAACAAGATTCCTGAGGCCTGACTCTTCTCCCTCACACCTCTGTACATCAGCAGCAACTTCACTATAATCATTAGCATAAAGTTGGTGTCCGAGCAGAATTTGTACTGACTTTATTCTCTCCTCTCCCACCTACTTGCTGTGTGCTCTTGAGTAGGTCACTTAGGACCGAATCCTGAGGTTCTTACTCAGGTTTTACTCAAGGAAACTTCAGTACTGTGTCAAGGAACACAGTAACTTCATTGGCTGAGTAGGACATGGATAAAAACCTTTATACCTGTATTTTGATATCCATATTAGGAATTGTATTGATTTTACTTTTTTGGCCAAAAAAAAAAAAATCACTCCCCTAACCGAAATAGTTAAATCAGTCTAAAAACTTTGTGTAGACCAGGCCTGAGGGAGGCCCTTAACATTTGGCATTTGATCTCTCCCTGATTCAATTTTTTAGCACTCATAAAATGGAAATAGCCTCTTTCAAACACCTGTTTGGGAGCTGTTGGGTGCTGAGATCTTTTGAAAATCTGGCCCTTATTTAATTAATAGCTGTAAAGCTCTTTGAAATCCTCAGATAAGAGACATCACATAAGTACAAAGGATTATCATTATCTTCCTGATAGGTTTCACAGTTGCATGTGGATTAAATGAAGTGGCTACTGCAAATCAGAAAACATCAAAAGTAGTAAAAAGAAAAGGAGGACTTGTGGCACCTTAGAGACTAACAAATTTATTTGAGCATAAGCTTTCATGAGCTACAGCTCACTTCATCGGATGCATTCAGCTCACGAAAGCTTATGCTCAAATACATTTGTTAGTCTCTAAGGTGCCACAAGTACTCCGTTTCTTTTTGCAAATACAGACTAACACGGCTGCTACTCTGAAACCTATCAAAAGTAGTGTTTGTGGCAAATGGAGAGCTTTGGGCCTAGTTAGCATTGAGTCTTTTATTGTAATTTATGTTCATTTCTTGACTGGATAAAAATATGAAAAAAAAATCTACAAAATGCAGGGAAAGGATTTCATAGAAGCATATCAAGCAGCAAACAGAGCAGCAAATTTTAGATTCATGTCAATTGATTATGAAAATCAATAAAAAGTGTAGGAGATTAGTATAAAGATATGAATTACTGCTCTTGGACTGTGCCACTTAACATCAGTTCCAGATACAGGACATGTTGTGCCTTGAGTTTATCATGGATTTTCTGCTTAAAAACACAGTATCTACATAAGTATTTGTTACAAATTAAACTAAGATTGAGCTAAAAGGGAAAAAATACTACAAAGCGCAGAATTCAAAATCTGGAATAGTGGAATTCCCCAAAACGTCATCACATTAAAGAATTTGCTATTTCTTCTATGTCATTTTCCCTAATTCTCACTTTCAAGCATTAAAGGTGTTCTTGGCATAACAGTTGTCAAACATAAACTAGCATTTTATTGTATTATTATACCATTAACATTATTCGTAGAAACAAATTTCATTTTATTATATGACGTATAAGAAACCCTGTGTTGTGCCAGATAAATAAAACCCATCAGAGAGGATAATATTCACTGCTATTTCACCCTAATTGCTCCACCAAGGGACTAGAATCCCACCCTGCACCAAGCCCCTACTTGAGGTTGAGTCCCGGGACCTGCACCAGACCCTGAAAATCCTCTGGGCTCCACCCATACAAGAGGAAGGATGGTCTAATGCTTAGCGGCACTAGCCTAGGATTTTGGACACCTGAGTTCAAGTCTTTTCCCCAGCACAGTCTTCCTGTGTGACTGTAGGCAAGTGATTTAGAGTACTTCTACGCAGCAAGTCTCTGAGCCAGCGCCCCTCCCTCGGCTTCAGAACCTGAGGTCCAGCCTGAGTCATAGTGTCTACAGAGCTATCTCAGATACTGCGGTTATACGTACCTAAGGTATTTCTAAGATAGGAGCATGGCTCCGTGCTCTACAGACAAATTGTGAGAGAGAATCCCTGCCCCCAAAGAATCTAAATAGCCAAGAGAGGCAAAGGGTGGGGAAAGGAAGTATCAGTGGCCCCATTTCACTGAGGCACACTGACTTGCCCCAGGCTATGGAGAGAGTCTGTGTCAGCCAGAAATTGAACCCAGCTCTCCTGAGTCCCAATCTAACGCTGTAACCCCCAAGCCACCCTTCCTATCCATAGTGTCATCATTGCTGAATTTAACACTACCAGCTGGTTCCATAACAATAATCTCAGGTGTGACAAAAACAGGGGAATTTTGGAGACATTTCTGGAGCAGACCTCTATGAAATGCATTATTATAACTAACTTGGTGTGACTCCCTTGATCAGAATAAAGGCAGCAGATAAGAAAACATGACAATGCTGTGAGCTTCAACTGTTACATTAAAATATCCAAAACTAACAAAGCAAAGAGACCCCTATTTTAATGTCCAGTTCTTTTCTCGTTACCTGGATTTTTTTTCCTTAAGAGGCCTGAGGAAAGATTCAAAGAGGTGTAAATGGAAGAGTCCTCCAGGAACTTACAATGGGAATTAAATTTCTCAGAAGTTAAATTTCTTTGTATGAATGTGTTGACTATGGAGGTGTAAAACAATTTTCTATTACTTTTTTCAAGGTCCTCACAGATGTACTCATCCCTGCAACAATGCAAGAAATGCCAGAAAGGTGGGTACTTGGCAGTTACTGTAATGCTATATTCTGGGTAATGGTTAGGCAATCAAATGCTCCAAAGAGAGATGGAGTAAACAGCCGATGTGACGATAGAATTCTAAGCTTAGAAGATTTTTACTCAGTCACAACATAAATTTTAAGTACCTTTCTAAAATGGTGCAGTACAGGGCAAACTACAGTCTGAACTGATGGAATGTATAGATGTAGACCTGCGTGTATTTTTTCCAAAATATTTTAAAATCTGACTCTACTGGTATGTTGCTCTCTGTTCCTGCTGCTGTTTTTCACATTACAGCTGTAATCAAAGTAGACTGAATGATGATGCCATTTTAAAATTTCCAATGATGGAAACCCTTATTTGTGTGAGTGGCCCTATGAAATCAGAAAAGGAGGACTTGTGGCACCTTAGAGACTAACAAATTTATCTGAGCATAAGTTTTTAGTGGGACTACTCACATGACTGAGGGTTTCAGGATTAGGCCCATAATCACTATTGACACCGTGGGACAGATCTTCTCCTGCACCAGGCTCTTAGGAGAGTGGTAAGGAGAGAGATGTCAAGGAGCCAGTTACGGCCCTTATTCTAGGTGCCAATTTCTACCACCTCCAATGCCGGCCTTAATTATGGCAGCCTCGGGCCTGCTCTAATTTATACCAGATGAGTATAGTCCCCCCAGGTATGTCTACACTACATCTGGGAGGTGTGATTCGCAGCATGGGTAGACAGACTCCTGCTAGCTCTGCTAGAGTTAATGCATTAAAGGTAGCCGTTTGTACATCTCTGCCATTCTCGTGCCATGGCATATATCCCAACAGTTAGCTAAACCATCTAGCTGAAAGGGGAACTCTCAGCTGGCCAGCTAAGGCCAGATTCCAGCTCCTTCGTATTACTTGGGTGGCACAAAGTAGCCAGTTTGGGGAAGAGAATCTGAAGGGGAAGGGAAGGGGATGAAGGTAGATGGGGCAGCAGCTGGAGAGGCAGATATGTTGAGTGAAGGTTCTTTGAAGACAAAGGGGACTAGAACATGCTTGTTATGTGAGACGAAAGCTTAATTTCCATTATTTTCAGAATACTATTATGGTTCTTGCATCACACCCATCATCATCATATCTAAGTACCTGCCAACAATGCCTTAAGAATGTGACTATTATCTGTTATCCGTAGAGCCTCTCTGTTCTTTTCCCCAGGGGAAAAATTGTTGCAGATTATTTGTCTGTCTAGGTCTTTGTGCTGCTGCTATCTCCGATGGCCTTGGCTTTTCAAACTCTTCCCCTTAAACTGATGCAATGCAATATTTTACCATAATGTTGGCCTTTTTAAAATATATTGTTTTTATTGTAGTTTATTGGCAGATATAAGAACTTTTGCTAAAAACTGGGAACAGTGGGTTGTTTCATCTCTAGAAAATCTACCAGAAGACCTGGCAGATAAGAAACTGCCTATTGCACGAAGATTTGTTTCCTCTCTGAAACGACAGACATCATTCTTACACCTAGCTCAGGTAAGCTTTGGAGACCAGAATGAGAATTTGAATCACTACAAAACACTGTACAGTGAAAGGTTCATGAAAAACTTTCCCATATTTTGACCAGCTATAGTCTTTGGACCCATGAGTCTGCTACCATTTCAGGTGACAACACTGTAATCCCCACAGGAGTTTTCTTTGCAAATCTTTCCATGCTTTGGCAAGCAAATTATGAAGTGGGATAAAAGGGTATTTGTTTATTCCCAAAGTGGAAAATATCAAATGATCTTTCTCCCAGTGATGACTTCCTCAGTGCAGTGGTTAGTGAGTTCATCACCTTTTGGATTAACTTGTGATTTATCCATGTAAGTGGTGCTAGCTCTGCACCAGTAACATGCAGTCATTCACAATTATGAAATAACATCATCTTATTATCTGGTGTACTATATCAGAGGAAACACTGTCTTGTGGTTAAGACACAGGAGGCTATTCCTGCCTCTGCCACAGACTTCCTGTGTAACCTTGGACACAGCATATAATTTCTCTGTGCCCCAGTTTTCCCTCCTCAGACGTTCTTGTTAAACCCTGGATTTGTGCTGGAAATGGCCCACCTTGATTATCATAACATTGTAAGGAGAGTGGTCACTTTAGATAAGCTATTACCAGCAGGAGAGTGGGTTTGTGTGTGGAGGGGGGTGGGGGGGGTGAGAAAACCTGGATTTGTGCTGGAAATGGCCCAACTTGATTATCATACACATTGTAAGGAGAGTGATCACTTTAGATAAGCTATTACCAGCAGGAGAGTGGGTGGGGGGAGGTATTTTTTCATGCTTTGTGTGTATAAAAAGATCTTCTACACTCTCCACAGTATGCATCCGATGAAGTGAGCTGTAGCTCACGAAAGCTTATGCTCAAATAAATTGGTTAGTCTCTAAGGTGCCACAAGTACTCCTTTTCTTTTTGCGAATACAGACTAACACGGCTGTTACTCAGAAATATCATAGTGGAGTTGAAAATTTACTCTGAGAGCCTCTGATGGAAGGCACTTTAGTAGAACAAAGTATTATAATGTATATGTAACTAAGCAAGGGGAAGCTAAGAGTTAGTTAATATGGAACTTGAATCAATTCTCACTCAGTCATGGCAGTTCAATTTGGCCAATGTTGAAATAATTGTATTCTTGTGGTGGTATCTAATCAGTGAAAAAGCCACATCAATCCTCAGCCTTGAAAAAAGGAAGGAAAGAGCGCATGGTCCTTCCTCTTCCATAAATTATTCAGTTCTTTCCACAGGTGCAGATTTTAGCATTTAACTCTATGGTCTTTTGCAGATTGCTCGACCAGCCCTCTTTGATCAGCATGTGGTGAATTCCATGGTGGCTGATATTGAGAAGGTAGATTTGAATAGCATTGGGTCTCAAGCTCTTCTCACAGTCTCAGGCAGCATGGAATCTGATGGGGAAGTCTACACTGAATGTAAGTCTGTGGTAAGATATTTTGTAAAATAAAAAAAAATTGCATTTTATGCTTAATTAGTTTGTGTGACGATGGATTGAAGAAAATGTCTTTGCACTTACACGTTTTGAGTGCCCTATGCTAATTCAGGATTCACCTCCAGAATTTTAAAAAAGCCATTAAATGGCCGCAATGTGTCCAATAAAAAGGGAAGCTTTTACCAAATTCTGCATGCAAATATCAGTCTTGAAAACATTGTTTCATGTTCTCTATGTATATAAATCTCCCCACTGTATTTTCCACTGAATCCATCCGATGAAGTGAGCTGTAGCTCACGAAAGCTTATGCTCAAATAAATTGGTTAGTCTCTAAGGTGCCACAAGTACTCCTTTTCTTTTTACAGTTGTGTCAGTTATTGGCATCCCAGCTGGGCATTTTTAAAATGGTTGTTGAGAAAATATCTGTGTTATCTGATAATTGTCATGAGAACTCTTTTTAAAAGTTAGCCACCATCTGCACAGGTCAACACAGCTGATTAGTTTCTGAAAAATGTCTCTTTAACAGTCATTTGATAGTGAAGATGGGGTTTACGGGTTTTAAGAAACAGATCTAAAAGCATGTTTAATACTTAATTGTAGCTTTATTTAATAGCTACTAGAGCTGGATTACATTGCTTGCATAAAAACTTTTTTGTTGTTGTTGAAAATGGCCTTTTTTCTAAAATGAAAAATGTCAGTAAATATATCCTAGACAATGTCACAAAAACTAGATAATGGAAACAGCTACAAAATTTTGAATTTTTTCACACAATCATTTTTCTATTTTTTTTTTACCAGTTCTTATAGCTATTGGCTCAGAATAAAGGGATTTAGCCACCTTCTCCTCAGTGCCTGAATATACTAAGTGGTGACAAAAGATATTTTTTAATCACTTAAGGAACATTTTGGACAAAAACTGGCAGAATTGAGAGCAGCAGCATCTGTGTTCTTCTACATTTTGTTACTTTGATCATGGAAGGTTGAACAAAGTATATGTTGTTCTTTCTTTTCTTAAAAATGCCTCACAATCTAGTCACATTTTCATTTTAGTTGCTTTCTTTCTTTCTTTCTTTCTTTCTTTCTTTCTTTCTTTCTACTATTTTCCTTTCTGTTCTTGCTCTCCTAGCATGAGAGAAAAGAGAGATTAGCTGGGAATTCACTGGACAGGTAATGAGACATTTTATAGAAAAGGAGAATCTTGGAAGGATTAGTAGCTTAGTTTTGCTGTATGTTGTAAGAACCTAAGAAGTCAGAGAAACCTAAGACACTCTGAGAGTCATCCATTGTTTCGATCATCCATATTACAGTATGGTAAAGCTGTTCTTTGTCCTATTAAATTTAGAGTTAGACATGATTCCAAGAACAGATCCTGGAACTAATGAAAAATGTCAGTATCTTAGAGTGTAATTTTATTTTATGGGAAAATTCTCCATTTTCTTAAAGTCTCCCATAATTTGCAATGTGGAAGAGCTTTTTAAAACAAAACAAACAAACAAAAACAAAAAGCTAACAAACAAGAATGCTTGCTTCCTTGGTTAATTTTCCATTCTTTCAATGCTCTAATTCTTTCCTTTCCTTTCCATGCTACAAAATTGTCAGTGACTGGTGAGTGGCTTTCTCTCATACTCAGAGGAGCGAGCAACGATGTGTTTTCCTTTTTACATGGTAGATGACTCTATTACAGTGTTCCAAGAACTGAAGGACCTGCTAAAGAAGAATGCCACTGTGGAATCATTTATTGAATGGTTGGATACTGTGGTTGAGCAAAGGGTTATCAAGGTACCTTTCAACTGCTCTGTCTGATTCAGGGCCAAATCCTGCTCCCCTTAATCATGTAAGTGAAGTCCCACTGACTTCAAGGATGGGATTTTCAAAAGTACTCAGCTTTGGGCAAACTCTCTTCTCCCTGAAGACAATGATTTTTCAATGAGACAGATCCTCAGTGGCTGTAAATTGTCATCAGTCCATGGAAGTCAATAGAGCTATGATAATTCACTCCAGCTGAGGATCTGCTCCAATAAGGTCAGAGTTAAGCCAGTGCTCACTTCTTCTGAAAATCTCACCGCAAGTGTTTTATATAGGAAAACCTCAATTCTATATGACTACGCCATTGAAATCAGCACTTCCAAAATGATGTAAAAATAAATAAAAGACTCACACCTTGCCTTTGTATAGATGACATCAGTGGCACTGCTCAAATGAGTGTGAGCAAGATTTGGTCCTCAGAGACGGAGATCTTTGTTTTTTTCGAAATGATATTTGTGTGACATTAAGTGTGGTGTAAGAAAAAGTGGTAGATGGAATCAGGACTGGCTAATCTGCAGAAGGATTTCTTGTATGAAAAGAATAACCGCATGGAAAGTGCCTCGCTGTGATTTTAGGCTGAGTGCACTGGTATTACTGAAGATTTTGGTGGGAATTATTTTTATAAAATAATGAATTGTGAATTGAAAATCTTTTGTAAAGCAAATTTAAAATCATAAGAGTGAAGGTTTGTGTACAGTTAAATTAAGATTGTTATGCTTGTCTGTGACCAACCACACGTATATTTTCAAAACAAAATAGTTTAAATTTGGGTCTTCCTTGCCTGTTAAGACCTGCATTCAGAGTTCCAGGTTATATCTGGAATAATAAATGACATCCCAGCTTGTGATTCGTAAGCATCTAGAAGAACAAAGAGATGAGGAAAATTCAGTGCTTCAGCTGATAGTGAGATCAGTGATCTAAAGTCAAATACCAAATCCTGAATCAAGCCTTTCCAGTGAGAGAGGAACTTTTTTTCAATTATTTTTGTTTGAAAATATAATGGTTTGTAATGCTAACGTCTTATATCATCTTACTGAGCTCCTTAATGTAAGCGAGTACATTAAGGAAAGGCAGTGTAATCTAGTAGCTAGTGCACTGGACTTGGACTCAGGAGACCTGAGGTCTATTCCTGACTCTGCCGTGGACCTGTGGGTTGACCTTTGGCAAGTCATTTCCCTTCTCTGTGCCTCAGTTTCCCCATCTGTAAAATGGGAATAATGATACTGACCTCCTTTGTAAAGCACCTGGAGATCTACTGATAAAAAGCATTATATAAGAAATAGGCATTGTTATTATTAAGTACAATGCTGAATAGAGCCCTTAGAGATTAATTCAGCCCTCATATAATATAACAACAGCCATACTGGGTCTGACCAATTGTCCCTCTAGCCTACTATTCTGTCTTCTGATATTCACCAGTGCCAGATGCTTCAGAGGGAATGAACAGAACAAGGCAATTATTGAGTGATCCACCCCTTGTTGTCCGCTCCCAGCTTCTGTCAGTCAGAGGCTTAGGGACACTCAGAGTGTGGGACTGCATCTTTAGAATCATAGAATCATAGAATATCAGAGTTGGAAGGGACCTCAAGAGGTCATCTAGTCCAACCCCCTGCTCAAAGCAGGACCAATCCCCAACTAAATCATCCCAGCCAGGGTTTTGTCAAGCCTGACCTTAAAAACTTCAAAGGAAGGAGATTCCACCACCTCCCTAGGTAAGGCATTCCAGTGCTTCACCATCCTCCTAGTGAAAAAGTTTTTCCTAATAGCCAACCTAAACCTCCCCCACTGCAACTTGAGACCATTACTCCTCGTTCTGTCGTCTGCTACCACTGAGAACAGTCTAGATCCATCCTCTTTGGAACCCCCTTTCAGGTAGTTGAAAGCAGCTATCAAATCCCCCCTCATTCGTCTCTTCCGCAAACTAAACAATCCCAGTTCCCTCAGCCTCTCCTCATAAGTCATGTGTTCGAGTCCCCTAATCATTTTTGTTGCCCTCTGCTGGACGTTGTCCAATTTTTCCACATCCTTCTTGTAGTGTGGGGCCCAAAACTGGACACAGTACTCCAGATGAGGCCTCACCAAAGTCGAATAGAGGGGAATGATCACGTCCCTCGATCTGCTGGCAGTGCCCCTACTTATACAGCCCAAAATGCCATTGGCCTTCTTGGCAACAAGGGCACACTGTTGACTCATATCCAGCTTCTCGTCCACCGTCACCCCTAGGTCCTTTTCTGCAGAACTGCTGCCTAGCCATATGGTCCCTAGTCTGTAGCGGTCCATGGGATTCTTCCATCCTAAGTGCAGGACTCTGCACTTGTCCTTGTTGAACCTCATCAGATTTCCTTTGGCCCAATCCTCTAATTTGTCTAGGTCCCTCTGTATCCTATCCCTACCCTCCAGCGTATCTACCTCTCCTCCCAGTTTGGTGTCATCTGCAAACTTGATGAGGGTGCAATCCATGCCATCCTCCAGATCATTAATGAAGATATTGAACAAAACTGGCCCGAGGACCGACTCTTGGGGCAATCCACTTGATACCGGCTGCCAACTAGACGTGGATCCATTGATCACTACCCGTTGAGCCCGACAATCTAGTCAGCTTTCTATCCACCTTATAGTCCATTCATCCAGCCCATACTTCTTTAACTTGCTGGCAAGAATACTGTGGGAGACTGTGTCAAAAGCTTTGCTAAAGTCAAGGAACAACACGTCCACTGCTTTCCCCTCATCCACAGAGCCAGTTATCTCATCATAATGGTTGATCCTTGACCATCTTGGCTAATAGCCATTGATGGATCTATCTCCATGAACTTAGCTAATTCTTTTTTGAACTCAGTTATAGTTTTTACCTTCACAACATCCCCTGGCAAAGATCTCCACAGGTTGACTGTGTGTTGTGTGAAGAAGTACTTCCTTTTGTTTGTTTTAATCCTGCTGCCTATTAATGTCATTGAGTGACCCCAGATTCTTGTGTTATGTGAAGGGGTAAATAACACTTCCTTATGCTGTTCCATACTCTTAATTGTTTTTGTTGCCCTTCTTTGTGCCTTTTCCAATTCTAATATATCTTTTTTGAGACAGGGCGACCAGAACTACACAAAGTAATCAAGGTGTGGGCGTACCATGGATTTATAAAGCAGCATTATGATATTTACTGTCTTACATACACAAATGCACAACTCCCACTGATTTAAGTGAGGTTTCAGCCCTCTTCTCTGAAGGCAGAATTTGACTGTTACAATCTAAAATGTGATGTGGGATATTCTTTTAGACAATCAGTGATAAACAAAGCAGGCAGAAAAGATAGGAGATCATCCCCCTTTAGCATCTATTATGTAATACGATACAAAGGCAAGCAAGTATGGCTTCCAGGGTTGTTTTCCCAGGGTTAGGAAAAAACAAACCCAACCAATAGTCCCCCGTAGGAGTCGAGATTAGTTGAGTCAGAGCTAATCATTTACAGAACATGTAATCCTCCCATTGCCCTCTACCTTCTGTTCATGTTAAAGTGCAGTCACTGTCAAATTCACAACACCGCTTCTTTCTGTTTGCAAAAGTGACAGGTTATAATGTTAGCACATGAAGCAAAGCCCTGTCAGGGTGAAGTGACAACAATGAGCCGCTAGTATTAAAAGCCCCAGTGTTAGGATACTAGATTTCCCATTTTGTTGTTTGACAAGCGAGATGGCCCACTGAATAGTATACATATGAAGTTTAAGCACAGGGATCAGTTCCAGCTCTTTGTTTGTAGGTGGCATAATACAGTGCAAAGAGTTTTTTCCTCTCTACCTATACATGTGTAGAGTGGTATTACTATCTTGAGTAGTAAGACAGGAGCCCAGCAGAAAAACCATCCAGCTCACAGCCAAAAGGGAAAGCAGCCTGGCTCATTGGAGGCGTGGCCGGGTCCCCGGCCCGCTTGCACTAGCGAGAGCGCACTAATCCTTTCTGAAGTACTAAGTATGTGCACTGCAGAGCGCGTGTCATGCAGCCAAACTGTCCTGCCAGACTGCCCAAGATATCCCGTGAACTGCCAAGCAGACACCACTCTCCTGTCTCCCCTGCTGTGTTCTGTGGCCACATGCACAGGCTGAATAAGATTCCCGACAAGTAGGAGTCAACATAATTTACTTATAGATTCCTCTTTCTTCCTTTCTCTTTTAGGCAAGCAAACAAAATGGGAGGTCACTGAAGAAGAGAGCTCAAGATTTCCTTCTCAAATGGAGCTTTTTTGGTGCCCGAGTGATGCATAATCTCACCCTAAACAACGCATCAAGTTTTGGTACCCTTGGCTTTATAAAACTCCTCCTTTATGAACTACCTGCTTGGAACTCTATCCAGACTTCCCAAGCATATGGAATTGTCTTCTGGCGAATGTTTCTCTGACCAGAGCCCAAATAATTATTCTATATACATTGCCAACTGCATTTTTAAAGAACATTCTTAGCAGTAATTAGTTGGTACCCTAGGATTAATGTCAATTTTTAAAGGTTTGATATTTCTTTGTCATTTTTGAGTTACTGCTAGGAGTTAATTTCCCAACATATAAAATGGGGATAATGATACTGGCCTTTGTAAAGTACTGAGATCTAAATAACAATAATAATACCACGAATAATAATGATTAAATGTGCTATGTAAGAACAAGGTAATATTATGATTATTTAACTTGGCAATAAAATACACAATCATATTTCCCAAGAAAAGAGGTCCAGATAAGTGATTTTAAATAAGAATAATACATCTGAATCAGTTTGGCAAAAATAATTGTTTTTCACGTCAAGCCGTTTTACCAGGAATTTAACAAAATATCTTTATGGTTTAGCTCTGGGATAATGGACATCACACACACCATCCTGCTCC
Source organism: Natator depressus (assembly GCF_965152275.1). Classification (NCBI taxonomy): domain Eukaryota; kingdom Metazoa; phylum Chordata; order Testudines; family Cheloniidae; genus Natator; species Natator depressus. The sequence continues at coordinate 90,526,144 of NC_134236.1, forward strand.
TATTTGTTTTAAGATTTCAAGTTCACACTTCATATACTTTGAAGCTTTTAACATTTTAGTGTCCTTTAGACACTTTAGAAACGTCCTTTAGAAACTGATATTTCTAAATTAGAAATTTTTTCAGCACAAATTACAGTTAGCGCATCATTTCTCAACTGATCTCTGTATTGGATGTTACATTTTTATTTTTCATTCAAATGATATTTGAAAAGGCTGTAGTGGGAGATCTGGTTTGAATGTGGTGTTTCCTTGAAATCAACTCCAGGACTCTGTGGACCATTGTCTGGTTATTTAGTACAAGACAAACAGAAATAGAGCAGAGTCAGGCTCATTCTAGCGGAGTGCAGCCTTATCTACCTGCAGTGTGTGCCCTCTTCATGTATAAAGCATGTCTCACTTTCATCAGTATTTTTCTTTGATGTAATTAGTGGCCAAATAGCCTACAGGATAGTAAACATATTGAGCTAGGTGGGCCAGTGCAAACAGAGATTAGAGCGAGAAGTTAGGCACTATTCCTTGTTGGTCTTGGCAGGTCATTTAAAGTCCAACAATTATTTGTTTGTTTCACTTGCTTCTTGTAAAGTGTTGAGAGATGGTCACAAAGATAATTTCGTTACACTCTCTCTTCTCTCCCTCCACCCCCACCAAGGTTCTTTTCATTTGATCCGTATGCTACTAGATGAGTACATCCTGCTAGCCATGGAGACCCAGTTCAACAATGACAAAGAACAAGAACTCCAGAATCTATTGGACAAGTATATGAAGAATTTGGGTAACTTGATTGTTACATTTGATTCCTTTTGTTTTTATTTATTTATTTAAGCCCAGACCGTGAAAAGACGTATGCACATACTTAACTTTTAAGTACATGAGTAGTCTCGCTGACTCCAGTTGGACTACCCATATGCTTAAAGTTAAGGTCTTTACAGGACTGGAGCCGTATTTCACCTTTAGGGTACATGTACACAGCAATTAAACACCCACAGCTGGCCCGGGTCAGCTGACTTGGGCTTGCAGGGCTCCGACTGTAGGGCTGGAAAATTGCTATGTAGACATTTGGGCTCAGACTGGAGCCCAAACTCTAGGACCCCGCAAAGGGGGAGGGTGCCAGAACCCAGGCTCCAGCCCAAGCCTAAAATATCTATTCAGCAATTTTTAGCTCCACAGCCCGAGCCACACAAGCCTGAGTCAGCTGACCCACGCCAGCTGCGGCCATGTTGCAGGTCTTTTATTCCAGTGTAAATGTATCCTTGGTGAAGTATTAATATGAGCAAAGGCACAACAGGAATTTTAAAAGAGCATTTTAAGCATTTCCAGCTATCATTGTACTTTAACCTTGACACTTTTATCATACTCCAGGCACTTTGCTGTGAGGTGAATAAAGCTCAGTAAAGCTCAAGAAATTGTATTTGGACCAAATTCAAGTCTCATTTACACCATATAAATCCAGAGACCTGGGCTCAATGGAGTTGCTTTGGATTTACACCAGTCTAAATGAAATCAGTCTTCAGCTTTTCGTTTCTTAATGGTCAAATTCTGCTCTTTAATACAAGCAGTTCCCATTGATTTAATCTGAGGGGGGAAATTGGCCTTTTATTATTAATTATTATTATTATTATTCAGCCTTACAGAGTTTTGTGCTATGAAAAATTTGCATTCAACTTGGGGACTCGGGTGGGACTTGAGGACCTGAAGTGAAATCCTGGCTTCATTGAAGACAATGGCAAAACTCCCATTGACTTCACTGGCGCCAGGTTTTCACCCAGGGTGAGCAATGAACTTGAGAAGTACTGAAAAGAACAAGTACCTTTTTGCCAGGCAACACTATAAAATGTATGAGTTTTATGGGCTTTTGAGCTCCCCTCCTCCACCCTTCATATGATTAAGGATTAAATGTTATAAGCCTAATTCATTCCTGGTGTAACTCAATTGACTTCATGGCTGGAGTGTTTCCACTTACTTTAATGACATTTCCAGAGGGATACATTTGACCCAAATAATTACCAGTATTGCTTCATTTATGAGCAGTTCTTCTGTTATGATGTAGGTCTATGGACATAGAACACAATGGAAGGCGTTTGAGCAGGGAAGGGGAAGACTAGAGTGACACTAATAAAGTTGCATATGTTGACTATGTCAAATTTGGAGGCTTTGTAGGATTTTTGTTTTAAAATAAGTGACCAAACAATGTTAATGAATCACTAACAGGCCCCTTGTATTCTCATCAGCCGGTTCACATGCTGATGTATACAGACAGTGAGTTTACATGCTATATATGCATATAATCACAATCAAGAATGCATCCGATGAAATGAGCTGTAGCTCACGAAAGCTTATGCTCAGATAAATTGGTTAGTCTCTAAGGTGCCACAAGTCCTCCTGTTCTTTTTGCGGATACAGACTAACACGGCTGCTACTCTGAAAAGAATTTTCTTATATTTTTCCAGATGCAAGTAAAGCTGCCTTTACCGCATCACCAAGCTCTTGCTTCCTCGCAAACCGCAACAAAGCTGCTACCCTTCCTAGTGACACTTCAGTCAAAAATGAGTGCCTTGCAGAGCAAACGTATGTGTCATTGTCAGCCAACCAGCACAGCAGTTTATATTCTGGTTTGAACCCCTTCTCCACTGGGGACAGTGAAAATATGCAGCTAACAGGTATTAATTGGTTTTTAAGCATATAGAAAATAATAGGTAATAAGGAATAGCCAACATGGATTTGTCAAGAACAAATCATGGCAAACCAACCTAATCTCCTTCTTTGACAGGGTTATTAGATAAGAGGAAATCTGTAGCCATTATAGATCTTGATTTTAGTAAGGCTTTTGACACATTCCATGTGACATTCTCATAACCGCATGTGGTCTATATGAAATTACTATGAGCAGGTTGAAAGACCATACTCAAAGACACAGGTGCTGACTTTTGTTTTTCCCGCTGGGTGCTCCACCCCTACTTTCCCCCAAGGCCCTGGGCCTGCTGGGCCTCTTCCCCTGAGGTGCCGCCCTCGGTCCGCCTCTTCCCTCCCCCACTCCACCCCCTCCCCTGACGACTCCACCCCCCTCCCCTGATGTCCCCCTGCCCACAGTTCGCTCATCTTGACCCTCTCCCACAAGTGCCTCCCACCAGCCCCTCCCCGATTGACAGCCAGCCCCGGGGCCCACCAAACAGCTGATTGATGGCCAGCCCTAGGGCCACAGAACCACAATGGCTGGTGGGTGCTGAGCATCCACTATTTTTTCCCGCGTGTGCTTGAGCCCCAGAGCACCCACAGAGTCAGCACTTTTGCTCAAAGAGTAGTTATCAGTGGTTTACTGTCAGACTCAGAGGACTTATCAAGTGGGGTCCTGCAAGGGTCTTTCCTGGATCCAGTGCTATTCAATATTTTCATTAATGACTTGGACAATGACGTGGATAGTACGCTTATAAAATTTGTGAATTACAGCTAGCAGGGAGGGGTTGCTAGCATTTTGGAAGACAGGATTACAAATTGGAGAATTGGTCTGACTTCATCAATGTGAAATTCATAAAGACAAGTGCAAAGTACTTCACATAGAAAGAAAAAATATCAATCACACAACTACAAAACGGGGAATAACTCAAATAGCTCTAAATTATCTAGGGTTATAATGGATCACAAACTGAATATGAGTCAACAGTGTATTGACTGGCGTGTCATATATAAGACACAGGAGGTAATTGCTCTGCTCTATTCTGTACTGCTGAGGCCTCAGCTGGAGTAATGTGTCCAGTTCTGAGCACCACACTTCAAGAAAGAGGTGGACAAATTGGTGAGAATCCAGAGGAAAGCTACAAAATGATAAAAGGTTTAGAAAACCTGAATTTTGAGGAAAAGTTAAAAAAGACAGGCGTGTTTTAGTCTTGAAAAAAAAGTAAACTGAGGATTGACCTGAGAACAGTCTTCAAAATTGTGAAGGGCTGTTATAAAGAGGACAGGGATCAATTGTTTTCCATGTCCACTGAAGGAAAGATAAAAAGTAATTGGCTCAATCACCCCACAGCAAGGGACATTTAGATTAGATATTAGGAAAAACTTTCTAACTATAAGGATAGGTAAACATTGGAATAGGCTTCCAAGGGAGGTTGTGGAGATTTTTATTGGAGGTTTTTAAAAGCAGGTTAGACACACGCCTGTGAGGGATTGTCTTGTACACTTGGTCCTGCTTCAGCTCTGGGTGCTGGGTTAGATGACCTCTCAAGGGCCCTTCCAGCCCTACGTTTCTGTGATTCTATGCATCAGGATCTTCTCTTTACTGATATAATTGCTCTTTTAGTCTATAGTTACTAAAGGGGGAATAACAGTGTGTAAACGTTATGTAATCAACTGGTGATTGTGTTATGGGTCCCCCGTAAGCCAATTCAAAGAGGATATGAGTTGTTACAGTCGCTAGCTGCAGAGCATTTGCCCTGGAGCTGGAGCTGGAGCCGCTCATGCTTTTAGCTCTAGAGTTCCCCAGTTCAGTCCTGGCATGTTAGCCAGTAGAGGGTGGCTGTCACATTAAGTGGAAGCACATCTGTAGATTCGAACCACTGTGGACCTCAGATGCTAAGGAGGAACTTCCTTTGGGCAGTGGATAGAAGCATCATTGCTTCAAACATTTGAGGTCCACAGCAGTTTGAATACCAGAGGTGCCCCCCTCCTCCATTGAATGTGGTGGCTGCCATGTTGGCCAGCACACCAGAGACTGAACTGAGGGCCCACAGATCCTCTGCAGAGCAGCATAGAGGGGAACCCATAACACACACTCACCACTGTATTATATTTACAGTTTTAGAAAAACCCACTCTAGTCAGCATCTGAGAATATCACAGCATGAACACTATCAAACACTAATGTTTGTTTCTTTCAGGTCAGCTGGAGCTCTCTCAAAGCACTGGTCATCTGATGACTCCACCCATTTCCCCAGCCATGGCCAATCGAGGAAGTGTTATCAACCAGGGCCCAATGGCTGGGAGACCGCCAAGTGTAGGCCCAGTGTTATCCACACATTCACACTGCTCTTCCTATTCAGAGCCCCTTTACCAGACTTTGTCACAAACCAATCAGAGCTATTACGGAAGCAATTCCAATTACCAGGCCATGTTCAGGCCCCAGACCCCTACCCCTTCAGGAGTTTATCACCACAGGGCAGAGCACAGTCGATTCGCAGCCTTGAGTGAGCAGCAGTTCTCCAGAGACTACTTCAGTAGCAGTTGTGCTGTGTCTCCATACAATCCCAGGTCTCCCTCCAACTACGGTCCCTCCTCGACTACACAGGACACACACAATATGCAGTTTTTGAACACTGGGAGCTTCAATTTCCTGGGCAATTCAGTGTCTGCTGCCTGTCCAGGAGCAACATATCCCCCTAATGCTTCCAATGGTATTAATCTTTATAATCATCTTCTTTTCTCTCGGATTATCTATTCATACCCAGAGGCAATATTTGCTCTTTGTCTTTTGCACATAAGGCGTTCTTCAATTCCTGTCCACAACTTCAATCCTCCTGTGCACCCTGGCTGGTTGCCACTGCTTTGATGACACCAAGCAACTGTAAAGCCAGTGTAACTAGCTACTTGAGGATTGATTTCCCGATTCCTTCTGCCCCAGGGGATACCCGGGTGGCACAGAGTGCCTTAGCAGCTCCTGTGCTAACCTCCCTCTAGCAGAGTTGGCCTGTCGAGCATAAAGGGAGTATGGCCCATGACTCTGTGCTTCAGCAATCTCCATTGCTGGAAGAGCCCCTTCGGCAGCTGGTATCAAATGGAGCAACCCTCAAGTTGCTCTTCTTAATACCAGGACAAGTCCCGTGGCCAGCTTGCCCCCAGGCGAGGGTAGCAAAACAAAAGTGGCTTAAAGCACAGCTTGGTTGCAATTCATGATTTTGGTCCGAGTGTGGATTGCTGTGAACTTAAAACAGTGGCCATGTCCCACCCCAGAGATGTGGTCGGTGAAATGATTCCTATTGGGACTGTGACTTGTAGATCAGTTTATGAAGTGCTTTCGGGTCCTTCAGGATGAAAGGCACAGCACATATGCAATACCATTATAATTAGAATTTTCTTCTCTTGTATTTTTTCTTGGCCATCCATTTCAAAATCTGTTTACTGTTATGGGTCAAATTTTCAAAAGCACAGAATTGAATTAGGGATATGAAGCTGAGTAGATGCTCCTCTGACTACTTGATTGTGGCTGAGATAGGTTTGACTCTGACTTTACACTGAAAGATTCACTCTGTGCCAAAATCTTGGGCAAGTTTTTAGATTCTGTTCTCTCTTCATTGCACATAGATAATGCCTTAGTGTTTAATAAGCTGTGTGCCAAGGAATTCACTAAGAACTACATACTGTAGCTAGTTAGGGAAAACTTAAAAGAAGTGGATTTTACGTAATGGATTTATTGTAGCATAATCACTACAACCAGTGACTTGTAGCTAATTTATATTAGTTCTATAAATAATCCGTGTTTAGTTTTTCATATACATATTCAAGAGAACAAAACAAGGATAAATAGAAAATGAAGAAGTCGTGTTTGGAACTAGATCCAGATATTTGAGCTAGGGTTTGAAGTTTGAATTGAAGGCCATATAAAAGTTAGTGTTTTGGTTTGCATTCCACTGTACCAAATTCTTGTAAGAGTGGCTGTTCTAGTTAGGTTTTCTCTACAGCATGACAGGAGCCCAGAAAATTGGCCCCTTCTGGTTTTGGAGCTGACCTGGAACAATGAATTTCAACTTAGAGATGCTATTCCTAGACTACCTAAAATTCAGTGGGTTCAGCTGCAAGCGTTTGGTTTTGACCCATCTCTGATGATAATCATTTTTGCTCTTCAAGAGCATGATCTGTCAGCAGTTCTCAAAGCACTTTACTAGCATTAATTAATTGAAATCTCACAGCGCCCCTGGGAAGTATTATTACCTCCATTGGACAGATGGGGAAACAGAGGCACAGAGGGGTAATGGATTTCCCATGGTCGCGCTGCTAGGCACTAACAGAGACGGCTGTAGAACCCAGTCAAGCCACTAGAGCAATCTTTCTTTTTTATGTAGTTATTTTATTTTAGTTTTTTGTTTTTTCTCCTATCAATAGGATACTATGGAAACAACATAAACTACCCAGAATCCCACAGACTTGGCTCAATGGTGGATCAGCATGTTTCTGTAATCAGTAGTGTAAGCAGCATTCGACCACTGCCGCCATACAATGACATTCATGACCCACTCAACATCTTAGATGACAATGGAAGAAAACAGGCAGGCTCCTACTATACAGATTCCTCATCTTCAATAGTCTGTCGGACCCCCATAAGTAAGTACCCTTGATGATCAAGCAAGCACTATGAACCTGGTAACACCTTAATACAGTGTAGTCTAAACACCTTTGCCGAATCTTGTAGTCCTTACTTAAGGCAAAACATCCACTGATGTCAGTGAGTTTTACCAGAGTGAGAACTGTGTGATCCCAAGGTGGCTGGAAAGGTAAATATTAAGAATAAAGGACTAGTTCATCCCCCTTTAACTCCATGGAAGTCAGCTGCATTATACTAGACTCTTATTTTGATTCAATATTATTAATGGGGTCAGAAGAACTGCAAGGAAGATGTAAATCACAGCATAATTAGGCTCTATATACATAATATGTATTTGCTTCTAGACCTCAGCTATTTGATTTCTTTTCCCCACTTTTCTGCCTATCTTGTGCAATAAACAGGCAAAAGAGGCAAGAATAATGTCTTCTATTTTAGACAGATCATGTGTAGAGCTGGTCAGGAATTTTTCAACAAAACTTTTTTTGGTCCAAAAATGCCAGCTGGGGGAAACTGAAACTGTTCAAGCTTCAATGAAACTCCCAACTCAAAACGAGAAGGTTAAGGAGTGACTTGATTACAGTCTATAAGTATCTACACGGGGAATAAATACTTAATAATGGACTCTTCAGTCTAGCAGAGAAAGGTATATATAACACAATTCAACAGCTGGAAGTTGAATCTAGACAAATTCAGACTGGAAATAAAGTGTACATTTTTAATGATGAGAGTCATTAACCGCTGGAACAATTTACCCAGGGTTGTGATGGATTCTCACCGACAATGTTTAAATCAAGATTGGATGTTTTTCTGAAAACCGTGCATTGGGAATTATTGTGGGGAAGTTCTATGGCCTGTGTTGTACAGGAGGTCAGATTAAATTATCATAGTAGTCCCTTCTGGCCTTGGAATCGATGAATTTATGAATTCACATGACAATAACACAAACATTGGGGGGAGGGGTTTCTAAATTGCCAAAATATCCAGTTTTGACATTTGAAACAAAAAGTTTGAGGTTTCTGAGTCGAAATAACTTTTCATTTAGAAATGTTGGTTATTTAGACTTTAAAAAAGGTTTTAAAGGTGGGCGGGGGAAGACTGACATTCAGACAAAATATTTTGACGTTATCACGATGAAATGTTTTCATTCACCCAAACTGTAAAATATTTCTGCCAGTTCTCGGAAAATTTCTGCGATTTTGATTTTTTGTCACGATTCGGGATGGGAATTTTTTTCAAAATCTCAAAAATGCTCACAGAACAGGGCATTTGTTTTCAGCTCATCCTGAATCCCATCTCACTTGCACTCTACTAGATCATGCCTTTTCTTGGAGTTTCCAAAGCACTGAAGCCTGAGTCTTGATAACTTGTTATTGGTGATGTTCCCTTTTTTTAATGGTTAATGGTTAGCAATTTTCAGGACTTAGCAATGTTGAAATGCTCAGGGCTATCCTCCACATGTGGTTGAATATGATCGCCCCAGCTCTCTTTCTGGCTCCTCCTTGCCCACTTTCTCCGAGAGATTTGCATCTGTCTTCTAGTTAAACTAGTTTTGACTAAAAGGGCCACACTTTTGAAATATGCCAAAAATTTTGTGCAACTGTGCACTAATTCTGTGGCTGCACATGCCAGTCAGTTATCCCTGTTGGCAAATCTGAAAACATTTAATTTGCTATTGGCACATACAGTCTCCTGATGGTGAGAACAATCATGGTAATAAGTGTGAGCAACAATTTGGACAAGACAGTCAGACTAAAAATGATTCCCCAAATCTACGAATGGACAGCTGCCCACTCATCCTGCCACTTAACTGTGCCCTTGTTCTTTTCCTTGCAATAACTTCTTAAAGAGCTGTATTCACCTGTGCCAGTCATAAAGAAATCCCCAAACAGTGTTTAACTATGGTTCTTCTGGAGATTTCCAAATAGCCACTGCTGGCTGGCAGGCTGGCTTCTTTAAGAGAAACTTCAGCAGGGAAAAAACACTCTAGGGATTGTCCTCATCAAGAGCCTTTTGTGTCCTGTGATGATATTTGCCAGGTGGAAGGTTTGATTTTTTACACCTAGAGGCAGTGGTGCAGTCTGAGGTTTGGTCAACACTATTAACATATGTTGGTATAAGTACGTTGCTCAGGGGTGTGACTTTGCCACGTTGCAGTTGTATTGACCAAACTCTTGGTGTAGACACACTATGTTGACGGGAAGACTTCTCCAGTTAACTTAGCTACCACCTTTCAGGGAGGTGGAGTAGCTACCCTGACAGGAGAACCTTTCCCATTGGTGCAGTTAGTGTCTTCACTAAGCGTTACAGCAACGTAGCTGCACTGGTGCAGCGCTGTAAGTGTAGACAAGCCTTAAGAGTCAATACTGGAATGAATGATGCTTGATGGGGGAGGAGGAGGAATAGCAAACATGCTTCATTTTGCATGCCTTGTGTTAGAGATGGCCTCCTGCTGTGAAGTTCAGCTGGATTTGTAACATCCTAAAAATTCAGAGATGTTCCTTCAGATCTGGGATTTTAGATTATCCCTTTAGAAAGAGAGGAGCCATTTGGGAAATTCATATCTGAATCCAGAATGGGTTCAGATTTCAGCCCCCCTGCCCTCCCCATTACCTGTGTTTAGGGAGATGGCATGTCTGAATACAGGCCTGTACCTAATTAAAGTAAACTGTAGATTAAGATAGAGAGAATCGAACAGACAACGTGCAGTGATAGTTACCTTTCTTTTCACAGCTTCTAATATGCAAACTGCAATAGCTGCATCCTCCTCCCAGTGCATGTACGGAACATCTAACCAGTATCCCTCTCAGGAAACGCTGGACTCCCATGGGCAGCCCAACAGAGAGATGGTGCCGTCTTTACCACCAATCACCACAGTCTTCATGGGAGCGGCTGCTGGAGACACCTGAATTAGGAGAGGCATTTTATTTTTTTACACTTATTTTCCAGTTCTAGCCTCTGGTGGTTTTGTTAGTTGTCAAAGCCCATCAATGACTGGGATGAAAAAGTATTAAAAACTGGTCTTAAGGAACCCAGCCTGAAGATATTAACACCCACACATAAAACAAGCTGTAGTCAGATTGTGCCCTGCCCATGAATTGCTCAGAAATTGTCAGCATCAATGCGGTTCTGAAGTCATAACTTCAGGCTGAGCAGAAAGAACCAACGATTCTTGCAGACATGTCTTGGCTGTGAAGAGATGATTTTTCCCATTTTTAATTTATTAAATACACTGTTTCAGTCTTTCACGTAAACCTTTTTTGTATAAAAATTGTTTATTTAATGCCTGTGATGCTTGTTATTTATTAGGATTGCAGAGTCACTGTTTACTTTCTCTTGTTTGACAAATAGTCAAATGTATGTGTTCTACCTCCTATGGAAATGTTTACAAGGTCAATTTTTTACAGCTTCAAATCAATCTAAATCAACATTCTTAAGTTTTCTACTGTTGTGCATTAAAATGTCAATTTCGAATGCTTAGTGCCTTATGCTCCTACTTATGTTAAAGTTAGAGTCCACAAGAATTAACCATGTTTTAGGGCAGTTTGTTTCTTTTAAAATAATAATAATAAAACTTTAAACACCTTTCTTATTTAAATCCCACCTTTAGAGACTGCAAACATTATCCTCTAAATATTTCATACCACTGCCTGATACTGTTGCCAGATAACTGAAATTAAATGGAAACTGCCACAAAATCTCCTGGAATTCTGAAAATATTTGTGCTGTATGGGTCCAATCCAGTGCTGACTGAAGTCAATGGAATGACTGTCATTGTCTTCAGTGGGCCTTTGGCTAGGGCTTTTGTGTACCCAACACGAATGTAGTGGAGATGATCAAAACATATGGCAAAACTCCAGTTATGCTTTAATAACTTTCCCTTTAAAAGGGTCATGATTCTATAGGAGTGTTTGTGGAGGGGGCGGGCAGCAGAGCCGGATTTAGGGACAGGCGACCTGGGATGCCAGGCTTGGGGGGCACTATTTGGTCTAGGGCTGGCCCTGCCCATGAGCCTCTATATACAGCATTTTCAAGAATTCTATAGAAAGCGGCTGCAACGGTGAGTGGAGGAAGGGATTTATTGGAACATGTGTTCCTACACATGAACACAGCAAAGAACAGATGCAGAAGCATGCAAACCACACATCGGTCCTAAAATGGGCTACGAATGCAGTGAAAAATAAGGTATTCAAATGTTTAACAAATGGAGGGGAGGTGCCAAAGATGCTCCCCTCCTGGGGCACCATTAGGTCTAGGGCTGGCCCTGATGGGAATAAACACATAACGCTAACCTGTCGTCATATACAGTTAAGAGGAGACAGTATTACAATCACCAATTTTGGTTGGATGTATTCTGCGAAGTTTCATTACAAGATATAATCTTTAATTAAAGATTAATCTTTAATTCCTGGAGACTCCAGGACAATCCTGGAAGGTTGGCAACCCTAGACAGTATCCTACAGAAATGGTCTCAAGCCACAGCATTCAGATTTGGATGTAAATGCAAATTTCCCAAATTTAAGGGGCTGTTTAGTTTTATTGGTCCACTTCAGTCCATTATACACAACTCAGATGAGGATTAGAACTTCCCCATGTGTTGGAGCCACTGGGTTTTTATGGTGGGGGGGAAATGGGTTTATGATGCAGTATTCAGTTTAGTTTCATCTCCTGCATAACTTAATTTCCTTTTTTTTTTTTTTTTACCGTATCTTCTGTCATGGAAGCCTGATTGCAGCAGAAAGGCAATAATACAGTCAGTGTGAGTGCACATTTATCTGCTATGGTTTCCACAGCATAGAAAATAACCCTTGTGAAAAACATCCATTTAACTATCATGGAGCAAAGTAACAATCCCCTCTCATTTTAAACACTGCGATAAAGAAGTGCATAAAATATCAGCCTCTGGAACAAGCCGTAGTACTGCTTAGCACACGCCCCTCCAACACCGTATTCCATAATGGCAACCGATCTAGACAAGCTGAGACAGGATTATACATGTATTGGCTGCAATAGAGAAAACAAGAAAAATATTGTGATATGTCTTTAAGTCGTCTCTGCTAATGGTAGCAATGCTAGTCTCACTATACCAGTGGTTCTCAACCCGCGGGCTGCATGCAGCCCAATTAGCACACAGCTGCAGCCCAGCTGTGTGTTAAAGGCTGCCAGGCCTGCGTGGCAGGGTCCGGGATGCCAGGCTGCCCCGCCGGCACAGCAGGGTCTGGGTCCACCAGGGCTGCCCTGCCCCGTGTGGCCGGGTCTGGGGCTGCCCTGCCTTGCCATGCCGCAGGGTCCAGGGCTGTCCTGCTGCCCAGCCCCACAGTGGGATCCGTTCCTGGCCCCACTCTGGGGGGCGCTGTGGTTCTCAACTGATGGCCCAGGTAACACCCCACAATGATAAATAGGTTGAGAACCACTTCACTATACAAATGTTGTAAGACAAATGATAGACTTGAAATGATGTCACACTATGCCAAAAAACTTAACTCAAGTTTGGATGTCTTGCTACAATATATGATCTAGCTCAGCCAGAAGCTATGGAATTACTGGGTGAAATTCTCTGACCTGTGTGAGACAGCAGATCAGATTAGATGGCTATAATGGTCCTTTCTGGCCATAAAATCTATGAGATTATGAACATGTAACAGAGAAAGTAGAGCTGCAATCTCATCTATGTTATTCCCCCATCATTGTGCTGATTTACTATAGTTTATAAATTGGCATTTTATATTAGGTCTTCCCTTTCATACAGGAAGCAGTGAGCAGTTAAGGGGAAGTACTTAAATACAGAGTTCAAACTCAATATACGGTGCCACAAAGATAAAAGTCTCACAAGGCTGCACCACAATGGGGATTGGCCAAATAGGAGAGAGAGTGGCTCTACCCACTTGCTACAATATCTAGGGACTAGATATAACCAAAGGGGGAATTGTTATCCAGAAAAAGGGTCTGAGTAGCTAATTAAAGATTTTGTCATAAAGTGCTTCATCTAAACCCTTTATCTTTGGATAAGACAAGACCCAATATCTCAATACTCATCAGTAAATATTAGCAGATTAACATTATAATGGACACTGGATGCAGGCCAGCTAAAATATTAAACTACTATAAGATGTAATTCATTACCAACAGCAGGAGCCGTAAAAAAGCCAAGCCTCTAATATTTAAATAATCATCTAAATGGCTCAACCAATCAAGAGGCCCTTTATATGGTCAGAAGACTCAGAGTTTGTTATTTAATTAAAAACAGGGCAAATAGCATGGGATTTGATATCCTAGCAATTCAAATGAGCAATCGGTGCCTTTATGGCCTTATAGTCTAATCAAAAGTGTGGTTTGGTATATTTAATGCTACACTACTTAATGTGAATTTCCTTCTAAGATCCATCTAAAGCTTGCTTATGTGAATTCAGATCATTAAGAACTTTTTAAGATTCTTATTTTTGGCATTGTAGCATCATTAAAGAAGTAAATAATAGACTTAGTGGAGAGTGATCATTTGGAAATACTGTCTAAATAGTTTGAGCATATGCTGTATACAAATTCATGTGTCATTTCTAGTATGTATATTCCAGAAAGTCAATTCAAAGTGATAAAAACTTGCAAGTATAGATTGCATGTGACACAATTATTCACTAGCAAATAAGAATATTCCAAAAACCAAAATCTGAGAGCCACTCCTCAAAAAAGGGAGATGAGAACTGACAGTGAGCTTGGACTGTGCAGTATATGAGTGGGTGGATGAATGAATTCCTCTACTCTGCTCTCTGTTCAACAATAAAACAGATAAAAATGCAAGTGACTGAGACACAAGCAGCAATATTAATACCAGAGAAGTAGCTGAGAGTTCATAGATATGGGCCCTGATGCTGTCCTTAATTATGGGGGGACTGGAAAGAATGTATCTCCAGAACTGATACAGAGGTGTACTACTTGTCATCTGAAAATAAGCTGACTGTGGGATTTTGCTCCACTGTCAGTACCAGTGAACAGAGTCTGCCCCTCACTACAAATGCACTGTGGAAAGTAAAGGGAAACTACAAAAGACGGTGGAGCTGCAAGGAAATGGGCCCGTGTTCATGGCTTTGTGGGCTATGGGCTTGTGGAGAAACTGAGCCATCTCCAAAGCTGGAATAATTGCAAATGCACAAGCCAAGACCACTGTCAGAGTCCCTCACGGAAAGGTGGAGGTACAGTAGAGCCAACTCCTCTCGGTGTCACAGCTATTTGGCACCACTAATAACAATCTGTTAGGAAAAGAATTAAAGATGGGGCAGAGAAATGCAAGAACCTGGCAGAAAAAGGAAAGTCATCAACTCAGGTCACCATTGGCATAACCCTGGGACATAGAATGATAGACATTATCACCAGATGGGGAAACCTCACAAGGGGTGTGACTAGTGCCACTGCCAACCAATTGCCAACACAAATGGTCCCAGTTCAAAGAAGAATACAGAGAGCCAGAAACCAGTTATGGCTGGGGGGCAGGCCAAAGAAAGCCAAGCCAGACAGCCCCTTCACTCCACAAATATATGCAGACAGCAGCAACTAGCATGGAGAGGGCGACAGTTACAGAGGACACAGACAGAAAGTAAAAATATTCAACTCATAGATATCAAGTCTCAGGATCTTCCATTGTAACAAAACAGGGATGATAAGGACTGCAAACATACAAAAACATTGATGAATGGATGGGAAAGAAAGGAATGCATGGGATACAGTTAATAAAGTGAAAGACTGGAGTAGAGGACCATCAGGAACTGGGAGCTGACAGGACTAGGCAGGCCAAAAACAGAACACAGAGATACTAGATTCCCTGTTACCTCTGTGGTGTTAACACACGTGGAAATGATAAGCAATAGTTCCTATTGCTTCACCATTCACATGAAGAAATACTCTGCATACCAACTAGCAGAAGAACATTAGCACTAGAAAAAGCACACCTACAAGTCACTTCCTGGTTGGTCCCTTTTCCATCGAACTACGCTGCCCCTCAGAAGAATCAGATCCTTTCTGATTGTGCACCATCCTGATTATACATCAAGATAGTACAGGCAGATACATTCCTCCTGGATTTCCAAGCAGGCTTTTTTGCTTATGCTGAATTATCCTGAGAAAAATAGAGCCCCATCGAGTCATTGCCCACAGAGCATCACCATCACAAAAAGGAAAAGTATAGCGATGTGACCAAAACCTGGGTTCAAATACCCCCAAACTATGGGGACAGAAGAATATGGCATCTAAACCTGGATAAGGCTTCAAATATTATTATTGCCATCCTGGAGTCAGCCAGAAATATAAATTCTAGAGCTGGCCAGAAAATGGGGCATCAACCTCCTTTCATCCCCCCCCCCCCCCATGTCCTTTTCTTTATAAAACCCCCAGACATAAAAATTTCTATTTTTGGCAGTTTTCTGACAAACAATTTTGGCTACAAACTTCCAAAAACTTATTTTTTTATTGGTTGAAACCCCCAAAATGTTGGGGTTAGGGGTTTTGGTTTTCCAAAGAAAAGTGGAAATTTTCTGTGGGGAAAAAAAAAATCCAAACAGGTCTTGAGCCTAAAATTTCTGGCCTACTCATGGATGACAGACACTTTCTAGGAAAACTTATCAGCGAGAAGACTGCTGCTCAAAAAATGGCATAATTTCCAAGATGGACATCAGCCATGGACATAAAGAAAATCAAAATTCAAATGAATGTAGTTCTGAGGGGACCACTGGGACTCCGGCACCTCTGATGTGTTATATAAAAAAGCCTCCATGCTCTTGTGAGTTGCGAAAGACATCTCTGTCCTATTGCAAAGATCAGTACCTTTGGAATCCCAGATAAATAAAATCTTTGCATGCTTTCAAAATAGCACAGCGCATGATCAGCAGATGATACAACTGGAGAATGACGAGACGGTTCAGTGCACAAAGCAGCAGTACATAAGATACCCTTATGCTGATTATTGACTTTGAATTGGCGAAGGGGGCAACTGGTCGCTGTCTGAATGGTCATTAGTACCACATACACCTGGACAGGCTAGATCTCAATGGGAAATAGAGGCTTTGTCCGCACTCGGGATCAGCATGATGTCCCAGGTGGGTAAGCGTCTGCAAGCTAGGGCAGATCACTTCTAACAGCTTGGCACACAACAGGAAAAACTGCTCAAAGCTCAACATTATTGAAATAATTATGGTAATGGAAATGGAACTGGTGAATGCAGCTTCCCAGAGGCAGGGAAGCTGCTTATCCAGGTGGGAGATCCTACCCACAAATCCCACTGCCACTCTCCATGGTAACAGGGCATCTGTGAGGTTCAGCTTCTCCAAAGGGATTGAATCATCAAAAGTGGGACCTTCCGCCCACCTTTTGCTTCTGGGTGAGGAGCAGGTCTGGGAATGAGGGTGATAGGAGGCAGAAATTCAGGCCCATATTATGCATTTCCAAAGGCAGAATAAGCAATGCTATCGAATGAGCTCAGTAATATTCATATGTTTAAAAGCCTCCATGTCTATCCTGTTCAGATTCTTGTTACGTGCAGGTTTTTCCCCTCTTACAATGAGAGCACAGATAGACACCCATTTGGAAATGCATAAAAGATTATATTAAGCGATTGAAATAGGAAAATCTACTTCCCTTTCTCTTGGCTTAGTTGATTATTATCCTTGATCAAATAAAGGGCCACATGTTCACATTGCCCTTATGCCCTGGTTGCTACAGTAAAAAGAGACATACAGTGAAATTCTGCATTTAAAAAGAGATTGATATTCTATGTTTTTTTCCTGTACTGTACATTCATAATGGTAAATTAATAGCGTATTTCTCCCATCCTAACATTCACCTTCGTGTGGAAGGTTTATTCTACAAGACAGTCACCTCCTTGAATCAACTGACAGAGAAAAATAATTACATCTAATGTATAAAGTTTCATCTTTTAGACAACCTACACTCCAATTAAAATTGCTTGTAACTATAAGAGAGAAGTGGACAAATCACAGCCCTTGCCACCCAAATGCAGCGCTTGTAGTTCTCTAATCTGGAATGTAGTTCTCTCTAATACTGTCTCTCCCTGCTCTCATTTTTAATAGAGAAGGAGCAGGTCTCAGAGATTAGCTGAGACTTTTAGCATCCTTTAGTGGCATCTTTATATTGAATCTGCTCTTTTTATATAGAGTAGCTATGTAGCTCACTGGTTAGTGTGTGGAACATGGCCCGCACTTTGGCCAACCTACAGAGGATATGAGTTTCTAGCCCTCAGCTACGGGATCTAAATCTTGAGTTCATATTCATGCTTTTAGCTCTAGAAGTGAGCTGGTCCAACCCCCACCATGAGGTGCAGACCTCATGCTCCTGAAAAGTTGCTCACATGGGGTTCCTTTGGGTGTCATTGCCATTATAGCGCTATTTCATATCTATTTTTGAAGTTGCCAATATGTTTAAGTTTTTATATTTGGAGTCCTGTTAAAGCCCACGTTAATTGTCTTCAATTTCTATTAGAAGACTCTCTCTGGTTTTTTTTAACACTATTAGAGACAACTCTTAGTGCTTGACACAGTGAACAAAGCTAAATCATGTTTCCATGATTTTTCCAGAACATTCACCTCTACGCAGAACCTCAGTGTTTAACTCCCTCTAAAGTCCTAATCTGAAAGGTGAATTTCCACCCTAAATGCATAATATATTGCTAAACAACGATTAATATCAAAAGGAATTTAGGGGATTTGGCCAAATGTTCAAACTTTGGTGACTTAACTTACTCATGTACTGTAAATCTGGATTTAGGCACTTAAGTACCTTCACACGGAGAAGACACCGCATACCAAAGAGTTCTTCACTCTTGCAGCAAAAGGTGTAACAAGAACTAGTGGCTGCAAAGTGAAGGCAAACACATTCAGTTAGGAAATGAGGCACAATTTTTTTTAACAGTCAGGGTGATTAATCATTGGAACGAACTATCAAGGAAGTGAAGGATTCTCTCTCTCTCTTGAAGTCTTCAGGTCAAGACCGGATGCTTTTCTGGAAGAGAGACTTTAGTGAAACACAAGTTACTGGGCAGAATACAGGAGTAACTGGGTGACATTCTCTGGCCTGTGTTCTGCAGGAGGTCAGACTAGATGATCTAATGACCCTTCTGACTTTATAATCTGTGAGTCTATTAGATAAGTGGTTTGACTTTCAGAGGCGCTGAGCACCCTCAACTTCCATGAAGTCAGTGGAGATGCTGGCATTTAGCATCACTGAAAATCATATATTTCTGTGGGCAAATAGGAATTTAGGTGCCTAACTCTAGGTACCAAAGCCTAGATTTTTAAAGGTATTTTGGCACTGCTCTGCTCAGAGTTGCAAAGCCTAAGTGATTTAGACAGCTAAGTTCAATTTTCAACAGTGACTAAGGCACTTAGCAGCCTAAGACTCATGGACTCGGGCTCCTAAGTGCCTGTGTATCTTTTGAAAATAGGACTTAGCCAGCTAAGTAATTGAGGATTTACAACTCTGAGCAGAACAACAACTAAAAATATCTTTAAAAATCTGGGCTCAACACTTGAAAAGGGTTCCCTTCATTCAGTTAATTGATAATTGACAATTCTCTATTTAACTTCCTACATAAGTGACCTGATTTTCTAAAGTGCACCCAGCGTTTCTCCCTGACTGCCATTACTCAAATGACTCTATGAAGTAGTAAATGCTGAAGGGCTACACAGACCATAAACAAAACAAACAGCAGTTATTTTCCTTATAATTGCCAGGACATGTTCATTTGCACACATATTACTTACCATTTTCTCATAATAATCATTGTTAAAACACTTTAGTCTGATTTTCATCATGACAATAACACCTCCACCCCCAACACATTGGGTTTAGTCCTTCTCCCAGTGAAAGTCAGTCAGTCAAAAAACTGCCATTGATTTAAAAATCAGTAAGGACTATTAAAGCCCAGTATCAGCATTTTAATCCCAGTATCATTAAATAGGTCACACACATAGTATATTAAATGTGAGCTGAAAAAACTGGCTCATAAGGAACTAATTATGTGGGGCTTGGGGGCTTTTTAAAAATTAATTTAGATGGAATTTCTCACATATTTGCATTCAAGTCACACTGTTCAACTTTTCATCAGCCTCCAAGAATTGTGGAGACATTTCCACTTTTGGTGAGCAATTCCATGAAGTGAATCTATGACCAGGCAACTTAAGACAGACAAGAGATTGACCAGCTCTATGTCTCCACAAGCACAAATACAAACTTACAACTTCTAGCCTGGTTGCATTGTTTAACAGTAAAAAACCTGTCTCTGTTAAGCACCACTTTATCTGCTGTCCTCAAGAAGAGCTCCTGAGACAAAAATGCCAAACAAACCTAGGCTGAGATCAAAGCTTAGGCCTGTGCATCATGTGTGATCAGCATGTCATATAGAAGAACAATTGGATACCTGATATTCAGGTACATACACCATGTGACATATCTGATGTCACCATTTTTATCTGTGCTGATAGCAACTGCTTCTGTACCAGACAATGTAGAACGACAGCACAAAGTGAGCACTGTTAAAGTACAACTTTAAAGATACTCTGCCATTTTTATAAACCACAGGCCATTTGCACCTGATAGATTCCAAGGCCAGAGGGAACCACTGTGATCATCTAGTCTGGCCTCCTGTATAGCAGAGGGCATGGAACCCCGAGATAATTCCTTTTGAACTTTGCACTGAGATATAAAATACATTTTTTGTTTTATTAATGATTGCGAGGTGACAGAGTAGCCAGGATCTGGGCTGAAGGAGCTCCCTCCAACTTCCTGGCAGTGGAAAGATGGTTGGTAAAGCTCAAGACCTGAGGTTTGAAATGAGGGACAGTAAAATAGGGCTAAAGAGAATTTCTAAGGAGGGCTCCAAAAAGTTGTTTGAATGAATAAATAATAAAGACAAATATTTATAAGCAAGAATATAAAATATTTATTTTACATTTAATGGTGTGGTCTGGCAGTAGTGATAAGTGGTCAGAGCAGGGGACTGGGAATCAGGATCCAGCCTTCTATTGATATCTTCTCATCTGTAAGATCAGGGGAGGAAGGGGGAAATATACATTACCTGCCTTTAGTTATTATTATTACTTATAGCTTTATTTCAGAACATACACTCAATAAGAGGCAGCCCATGACCTGAAGAGGGTACAATCTAAACAAACAAGTTAAAGGATGGGAGAAAGAAAAGACTACTACACCCATTTTACAGAGGCTCAGAGAGATCTTAATCTCTGGTCTACAATTAAAAGTTATACCAGTATAAGTATGTTGGTTAGGCATGTGATTTTTTACTGAAGTAGTTACATAGGTATAAAACCCTAGTGTGAACACAGTTATATTGGTATAAAAGTGCTTATAAAAGTAGTTTATTCCCTTTCCAGTATGGGAATAAGGGATACCAGCCAAGCTCTTTTATACACAATAAATGTGTCTACAATAGGGGGTTGTATTGCTTTAATTATACTGGTGTAGCACAACTTTTGTGTGTAGACAAGCCCTGAATGACTTGTCCAAGGAAATCACAGGGGTGTTAATGTTTGTGAAGTGTTGAGAGCCTCAGATGAAATACAGTGTACAGACTACTTAGAGTGATGGGGCTGGTTGGCTGGACAGACAGATAGATATGCTCACTCTTATTGTTATTGTCATTCTTACCCCAGGTTAAATTTCTCTATTCTTTTACCAAGCATAAGGAGTCCTTTACTCCTCTGTGTGGGCTATCCTCATTGCCAGACACCATGCCAGCGCCAAGGGGGAAGCATAGGAGTGGGTGGGGCTAAGGTTCCACCCCCACCCTCAGTGTGCTGGCCAGCATAACTGAACCAATGTGATGGGGGAAGTAACCCATGCCAACAAAAGGGCTGGCACAGTTTATTTCTGCCCTTAACCTAGGGGGCAGCAGGGACCAGGATTTACGGTTATAATCATAATCCAGCCAAAAGCATTTTCTTCAACTCCGCTGTAAGTCTCCTGATACAGTGTGTGTGCTTTTGCTTGTTGTCCTAGAGAGAGGAAATTATCCTCATTTTCCCTATTGATGGTGGCACACTAGCTCCACGAAACAAGAGGCTGTGAAATCTACATTGCAATTAAAAACGTTATGGAGTTTTTGTACTTTAAAAGGGATGGGGGTGGGGGAAATCACCCTTGTACTACAACAGATGGTTTAAATGTGGCGATTACAAAATCCTGAAGTTAAAATAGTTTAATTACAAAGTCAATACTGCCTCCAACCTCTGCTAAGGCTCTTGTGTAAAAACAACAGACGGCAGAGTGCAAACGGTAGGACAATGTTTAACCAGAACTTTGCATTAGCTACTGCGGCTATAGCTCTCCATCAGGCCTTTAGTAAACTGACGATCAACTGATTTTTCCCAGTTTATATTTGTTAACCATCTCTGCTTTAGTATCAAGGCATGGCAGCTAAAGGGGAACAAACCAATCTGAGACAAATGGAAAGACTTTACTGAAACATGAGGTGCAATAGCCAGATGGTAATTTTAAAGAAAGGCTAAGGCCCAGTTTCTGAAAAATGGGCTCCATCTTCCAGTACTATGGACATATAATTTGGGCATGGTTTGATATCCAGATAATAATCAGGGCCCACATGGAATTGGGAATTATTAAAGAAGGAGAAATAAGCAAGTATTTTAAGACTCATAGTATGATAAAGCTCTAGCTATATTAAAGAAATCATAACATGGTATTTTGAATTAAAATGACTATTAAGAAAGTTCTGATTTATTTCATACTAGGGATTCTGATGAAAAAATTAGAGATATAGGAAGAAAGAGAGGGGAAAAAAATTGGAATGATTTGAAATGGCAGGAATCTTATTTCATTCCTCCGGAAAAAGCAGTATAGAGGGACCCTGACCACCAGATTCTAGAGGAGTTGAGTCCAGATACGATAGAGCTAAATTCAACAG
This sequence comes from Natator depressus, assembly GCF_965152275.1. NCBI lineage: Eukaryota > Metazoa > Chordata > Testudines > Cheloniidae > Natator > Natator depressus. The sequence continues at coordinate 90,548,387 of NC_134236.1, forward strand.
CTAAGAACCTATAGTCTTGTTCTTTAGTATCAAATATACATACCATACATCTTCCTTAACAACTGCAGAGGACATTATACACATAGAGGCACCCAACTTATTTATTATTACTATAGCCTTGTATAAGAAGCCAGAATAGGCAGAAGTTGCCAGTACTGCAAAGAATTGCTTCATGTCACAATCTTGTTGTATCTGCACCTGCTGTGTGGTATCATAGGATATTTACATTCACATTACACACGCTCCATGAGGTACTGCTCTAATACCATGTGAGAGTGATAAATATAGATAATATAGATAACTGTTTGGTGAAAAGGGAATCAAATTCATGCCATTCAAAGAACGTGCTGCCAATTGTGGGCCCAGTTCTGATGCTATTTCTCCCCATTGACTTAGGTGGGACTTTTCATGGAGTATGATGTTTGTCAATATCAGTAACACAGAAATGGGCTCCAAAATGAGAAGGCAAAATAGGGCTTGATACTCTTCTTGCTAACACAGATTTTTGTACTGGGGTAACTCCATTGACTTAATAGAGTTACTCCTGATCTACATTGATGAAGATGAAATGGGAATCAGGCCCCTGATGTGTGAATTTTCCTTTCCTCATTCCCTTTTGGCCCTTCCTGTTAAATTTGTATAGTGAGTAAAAGACAGTGGATTCAGGTGATGGAGGACATATTTGCTAAGCAGAATAAACATTTGACAATTTATCTGTTACCTTTATGATCTTAATAAATGTCACCAAGGATAACTTGTGAAAACTCTTCTAGTTATTGGACAAAGGAGCCTTTCTTGGTGCTGATTGGCTAAGACTTTGTGGGAGGAGTCTTCCTCATGACTCCAAGGGAAAATGTTCATTAGTCCTTTGGGTGGAAGGGGAAAACATCCTTAGGGCTCGATCTTGCAAGATGCTGCACATGCTGACCCATTCCAGCCAAATACTTCTATACATGCTTAACATTACTTATCTGAGTAATCCCACTGACTTCAAATTGAAGTTAAGCAGCTGCTTAAGTGCTCTGGGGGACTGCAGAGTACAGAGAATTGGTTCTAATTCTAACACAGACAAAATTTATACTGGTGATCTATTGGCACCAGAGTCAATGGCAAAGCACTGCCAACACAAAGGTATATTAGGTTAATATTTTTAACAGAAACAGAAATTTATAAGTTTCCCTAGGAGATGAATACAAGAGGGCTGTTTGTTATTTACTTGGGGTTATTCTTACAAGCTCTAACTCTAAATCAAATATTTGCAGATTTACTCCTGCAGCTTGCATATGTACAAGCTGCTGCACACGCTGACCCACTCCACCAAGTTCAAACAAAAAGGATCTCCAAGTGAGATTTTCATCTTATCCTTATCCTGGAGCCTGGGTGAATCCGAGTTACATCTGGACCCATGGGAAAGAGGCCCTTGAGGAATTCCACCAGGATTTCAATGATTTCCACCCCCCCATCAACCTCAGCCTGGACCAGTCCACACAAGAGATCCACTTCCTGGACACTACAGTGCAAATAAGCGATGGTCACATAAACACTACCCTATACCGGAAACCTACTGACCGCTCTACTTACCTACATGCCTCCAGCTTCCATCCAGACCACATCACACAATTCATTGTCTACAGCCAAGCTCTAAGATGCAACCACATTTGCTCCAATCCCCCAGACAGAGACAAACATTTACAGGATCTCTATCAAGCATTCTTAAAACTACAATATCTACCTGCTGAAGTGAAGAAACGGATTGACAGAGCCAAAAGGGTGCCCAGAAGTCACCTACTACAGGACAGGCCCAACAAAGAAAGTAAGAGAACGCCACTAGCTGTCACCTTCAGCCCCCAACTAAAACCTCTCCAGCGCATCATCAGGGATCTACAATTTATCCTGAAGGACGATCACTCACTCTCACAGACCTTGGGAGACAGGCCAGTCCTCGCTTACAGACAGTCCCCCCAACCTGAAGCAAATACTCACCAGCAACTACACACAACACAACAAAAACACTAATCCAGGAACCTATCCTTGCAACAAAGCCCGTTGCCAACTCCGTCCACATATCTATTCAAGGGACATCATCATAGGACCTAACCACATCAGCCATAGCATCAGGGGCTCGTTCACCTGCACATCTACCAATGTGGTATATGCCATCATGTGAAAGCAATGCCCCTCTGCCATGTATACTGGCCAAACCAGACAGTCTCTACGCCAGGGATCTCAAACTCAAATCACCACGAGGACCACATGAGGACTAGTACATTGGCCTGAGGGCCGCATCACTGACACCTTTTCATATAAAGGTACAAAAGCCTCCACCCCCAGCCCCACCCCCACTCCATCCCTTCCATGAAGCCCCGCCCCGCCCCACCTCTTCCCACCCCTTCCCGACCCCCATTCCAACCCCTTCCCCAAAGTCCCCACCCCAACTCCGCCCCCTCCCTGGCCCTATTCCACCCCTTCCCCAAATCCCCGCCCCGGCCCCACCTCTTCTCCACCTCCTCCCCTGAGTGTGCGGCGTCCCACTCCTCCCACCTCGGTCCTGGAAAGCACTAAGCAGTGCCAAACAGCTGTTTGGTGGCAGGAAGTGCCTGGAGGTAGGCAGAGGAGTGGGGACGTAGTGCGCTGGGTAGGAAGGGGGGCAGCGGGTGGGGGGAGCTTGGTGGGCCTCAGCAAATAACTCCAAGTGTTTGATACCCCTGCTCTAAGCAAAAGAATAAATGGACATAAATCAGACCTCAAGAAAGATAACATTCAAAAACCAGTCGGAGAACACTTCAACCTCAGTCCTTCAATTCCCAGTCCTGTCTCCTTTCTCGACCCTAAACACTTGTTTAGTAACTTACAGCTTATTCATCAGCAAGAGAGGCTCTGCTGCATCCTTTCCCACTATGATTAAGGGTGCTTCCCATCTGGTAAGAGTGTTGTCTCTTCAACAAGTTAAAAGCACCATGAAAAAGGTGACATACTTTGGAAAAAGTGGGTCTAGTGATTTCAGCTCAGAATTGCTGTTTAGAAACAGAGGCATGTTTCAGATTCCGCAGCTAGCTTGGCTATTTTGCCTTTCTGATCTGCCTCCAACCCAATGGGTACTTTAATTTGGAATGTCATCATCATTACTGGATGTGTACCCCAAAAGTTCCAGTCGTGTTAATACACTGTCGGGTGTGGCTGTGATGTTATTCCCAGAAGTACAGTACTTCTGAGAATCATGTATAAAACAGCTTCTAAGTCAGATTGCCAGTGAACATTTAGAGATAATGCCAGACACCAAGCACAATCAAAACACCTTCTTTGATCCATCTATAAAATGAACCATCCAGATTCTACCTTTGTTTACTGTACAATACTTTGACTTCAGTGGGGATTGCACAAGGATTATATCAGGCAGAATTGGGCCCTCATCCTTTGTGTTTACACATTTATGCCCTGGCGTACCAATGCATTAACAACTCTTAGAGAGAACTCTGCACCTGTTAGACAATTGAAGACCCCTGACTTCACCTAAGAACATAAGAACGGCCATACTAGGTCAGACCAATGGTCCATCTAACCCAGTATCCTGTTTTCTGACAGTGGCCAGCACCAGATGCGTCAGAGGCAATGAACAGAACAGGGCAATTTACTGAGTGATCTGTCCCCTGTTGTCGAGTCCCAGCTTCTGGCAGTCAGAGGTTTAGGGACACCCAGAGCAAAGGGTTGCATTGCTGACCATCTTAGCTAATTGCTCCATGAACTGATCTAATTTGTTTTTGAACCTGCAGGACTGCACTTACTGTATATAAGTGTATCACCAGGATCACTGTCATTATTAGTTGTATTATGAAAGTATCTAGAGGTGCTGCCTGTGAATGGGACCCCATTGTGCTAGAGGCTGTACAAACATATAATAAGGGAGATTTCCTGCCCCACAGAGCTTACAGTGCAAACAGACAAGGTTTGGGAGAGGAAACTAAGGCACAGACTTTTGCTCAAGGTCAAACAGCAGAACCAGGAAAAGAACTCTGGGGTCCTGAATCTCATTCTGCTGCCCTGTCCATTAGAATATACTTCCTCTTAAAATGCAAAAAGGAAATTTTGCCCAAGGGACACATTCAGGAAAGCGGATAATTTTGGTGAAAAAGCCATGGTTCCAGCCATTGCCTTTTTCTCACAAACATTTATACAAAATTGCCCTATGACATTTCTGCTTTTGTAACCTATTAAAAAGTGATACTGTACCACGACATGATCAAATAACAAATGCTGTGGAAAAGCCATAATTCTATTTTTAAAAAAGTCTTTGTTTTGTCAAAGCCTTTCACTGATGTTGGCAACAAAATTATTGAAGTCGGCAATGAGCTGTTCTCTTGTCAAATAAGCCTTCTTCTCAGCAGTATTAAAATTTATATCTGTTGTTAAATTAAACACTTTGGGTTTATTAATGTTTCCTTTCCTCTCCAAATTTCTTTGTTGAGAAGAGGGGCCAGAGGAAATGTACTAGCAACAGGAGGATGTGAAGTATAGTTTGGAATACACTAAACATATGTTGATGGGCCATTAGCCCAGTTTGTAGATACTGCCACCTGTCCCTTATACCACTTGCTATTACTTTAATAGCTGAAAACATACTGCAAGAGAGGTGTCAAACCCCATTAAATCTTTACTACTGTATTAGAAAGAACTTATGAGCATATACATGCCTTATTGCTAAAAGGACTTTCCATTAATGGCTTGCTTATTGTAAAAAAAAAAAACCTCACTAAGAAAGTTGCCAAGGACTAAATGTCACTTAGTGTCATTGAATGTTTAAGAGGAAGATCTTGCCATTGTAAATATAAGTTGTGGCAATTAACCCTTTGCTTGTTCCTCTCATACTAATGAGTGAGTTCCAGGAACCTCCTCTGGGTCCTCTAGAAATACTTTCAAATACATTTACAGCTTTACAAAACACTAGGGTCTACAGTGAAATATGGTGAGATCTGAATGACTAATTTGTCAGCTGACTGGGATGAAGGTGGACTAGCTTCCTGGTCAGAGCAGGCATCAGACCTAGTGGTCAAAGCAGGCATCAGGAACCAAGGACTAGGGTCAGAGCCAGAGTCAGTAGTCAGAAGCTGGAGCCAAGGAATTAGATACCAGAGCTGAGGGTCAAACCAGAGTCCATAGTCAGAAGCCAAAGCCACAGGTCAAGCCAGAAGGCAGGAATTGGGGTAAACAGGGTATCAAGCAAGGAAGGGTTCACGGCAAGGATGGGACTGAGGCAAGGCTGGATGCAAAGCAGAAGCAGCAGGAATAAGGTAACACAGGAGCAGGCAGAGAGGTGGACATGAGCATTGAGTTGCCAGTGAGCTGTTGCTGGCTTAAGTACTGGCCTGTTGCCTCCTCCAGCCAATCAGGTGATGTGACCAATCAGGCGGCCAGCTGTACTGATGAGGCTGCCTGGAGATTAACTGTGCTGCAGGCCCCAGTTCCCAACAGTACCTGCCCCCCGAGTCCAAGGGTGCCATCTTCAGATCCCAGGGCAAGCGTGGTGGAAGAAGTGCAGGAGATCCGGAGCATGGATTTGTTTTGCAGGTTCCCATGAACATTCATCTGGGCCATTCCTGTCCCATTCAGATACTGTAGTTTTCTTCAGACTCAGGGAGAGTTTTGAATCTGCCAGCCCACATATTCTTCTTGTCCCTGAATGGTTATAGGCAGAGGAAGGGGACTAGTATGGAGTGGGAAGGGATTCTTGACTAATTAATTTAAAAGAAATACATGGAAGACTAGGTGAGTCTTGAGGGAATATGGTAGCTGTAATTTGAATGTAACTGCGTTAATCTGTTTTGTGACCTGGAAAGTCCCCAGGTACTTATGGTCCAGCTTCACAGAAGGCAAGTCAATCATAGATTCTGGGTGGACAACCACACATTACCCCCTACCCTGAAGCCAAGTATTGGCTGGTGGGACTTGTTGGCATACCATATGTAGGTTGCTTTGGTGACTTCTAACTGCCTCTGGATTTATTGGTACCTGCTGGATGTGGGGCTGTGAGTTCAGTGACAGTGGGCATGGATGATTCAGAGAGGATCTCTGGAGGAGCACGAAGATGGAAATCAGAGTTAGCAAAGAAAGGAGTCTGCTTGGTGGAGGCACTTGTGGCATTGTTGTAAGCAAGCCTGGCCTGAGGGACCAAGGACACCCAATCTTGATGATAGTTTAGGAAACAATGTAGGTACTGATTGACTTACCCAGCCTTTTGGTGGTTGGGTGACAGGCTGGTGATGTTAGGAAATCAATATTCAGACATCGTAGAAATTCTTGCCAAAAGCAGCAGATAAACTGGGCTCCACCCCAGCCAGATACCATGCCTGTAGGCAAATGATGGAGATGAAAGTTGTTGCTCACAAACAGGCAGGCTGTCTCTTCAGCAGAGGGATGCACCCAGCATGGAACAAATGTACCAGCTAGGTTAAATTATCAACCACCACTAGAATGGTAGTGTGAGCTTCGGAGGGTGGTAATTCATGATGAAGTCCACGGAAATGATGGTTCAAGGCTGAGGCAGAGCTGGAGGGGACCCAGCAGTCTTGAATAGGGGTGTGTGTGTCTTGGTCCGGGTGCAAAGTTCACAGGAATCTACATAGGATGCAATAGCGGTGCATGCAAATTTCCCAGAAACCAGGCCTTGGAACAGTTGAAGTGGCCTACTAAGGGAGTGTTATGGTAGAGATGTAGGACTTGAAGATGAGAGGCCCCTTTGGGCACATAGATACACGCTTTGTGGTATAGGATTCTGTCCTGGAATGCAAAGACTGTGGCAGTCTGGTCCTGGTCCATGGCTTGATGGGTTTGGATGGCAAATGGATTGCTAAGTAACTGAGAGAAGATGGAGGGTAACAAGTTTGAGGCTATGGTGAAAAAATGATGTTATAACGCTTGAGAATCATGAACATAGGTCTGATCTACACTAGAAAATGAATTCAACATAACTAGGGCACTCAGGGGTGTGAAAAATCCACACCCCTGATTGGTGTAGTTAAGCCGACCTAAATCCCCATGTAGACAGTAGCACAGATAAATTCTTCTGTTGACCTAGCTACCATTTCTCAGGGTGGTGGATTACTTACATGGATGGGAGAATCTCTCCTGTTGGCATAAGTAATGCCTACACTGAAGCAGGACAGCAGTGCAGCTGCAACTGTGCCGCTGTCGTTTTTTAAATGTAGACAGGTCCATAGTCTTCTCACCAGGTTGCAGTACTCATCCTTTCATGACAACACATCTGCCTTCCTGTTCCTTGTCCCAGGCTGGTAGGTGACAACAAACTCAAATTGTGCAAAAGGGACCAGCGTGCCTGCAGCTGGTTTAGATACCTGGCCATCTTTAGGTATTGCAAGTTTTTATGATCCATCAGAACTTGGACTGGGAGCCCAGCCCCCTCCAGAAGATGACACCATTCTTCAAAGGCTGCTTTTATAGCCAGTAGTTCCTTGTCCAGGATGTCATCATTCATGTCAGCGGGAGTGAGTTTTCACTAGTAAAAAGCACACAGGTGAAGCCAATCATCGAGACCAGTAGGTTGGGAAAGAACTGCCCCTAGCATGAAGTTTGAAGCATCCTCCTCCTCTGTAAATGGTCTGGCAGGATTGGGGTAGATCAAGATGGAAGCTTTGCTTCTGGAGACCATAAAAACTGGACTCTCTTTCACAGCAAAGCTATGAGAGGGCAGGCCAAATCAGAGAATCCAAGGGTAACTCTATAAAAATTAGCAAAACCTAAGAAGCTCTGGATTCCGTGGACATCCTTCAGTGCCACCCAATCTATGACAGCCATTACCTTGCAGAGGGTTCCATTGCCAGTCCCTTCAGTGAGATGATATATCAAAAAAATTCCAGGGACTCCTGGTAAGACTTGCATTTCTCCAGTTTAGCATATAGATAATTCTGGTATGGTCTTTCAAGAATGCTATACATACGCTGGTCATGAAGAACTTTGTCAAAAATCAGAATGTCATCAAGGCAGTTATTGACAAAATGGTCCACCCTATTTCAGAATATATGATTCATAAGGTTGTTGGAGCATTGTATCAGTTGAATGGCATGACTAGACATTCATAGTGCTCCTATCAGGTATGAAAGGTGGTCTTTCATTCACTTCCCTCATGTACACACACCAGGTTATAGGGCCCATGTAGATCTAATGTAGTGAAAATACAGGCCATTAATAACCGGTTTAAGAGCTCATTAATAAGGTGAATGGGTAATGGTTTTGTACAGTCACCTTGTTCAGGGCCCAGTAGTGAATACACGGCTGCTTTCTTCTTGAGAAAAAGAAATTGGAGTGTCTTCCAGGGATATGGATGAGCAGACGAAACTCTTCTGAAGGTTCTCCTGCAAATACATTTGGAGATCCCAAAATTCATGTTCAAAGAGGGCATATATCTGACCAAATGAGATCTAAGCTTGGGGCTAGAGATCAATTGGGCAATCATAAGTCCAACGCAGGGACAAGATGTCTGCCTTCCCCTTGTCAAAAACACTGGCAAAGTCACGGTATTTTTGAGGAATCTTGGCCAGGACAGGTGGAGCTAAGGGTCCTGGTGATCTTGCTGCCTGAGGGTTGGGGTACTCCAGCAGGTGATGTGAATTGCAGTCTGTTCTCAGATATCAGTCTGGTTCTCAGATCCTGGGAGGCAAGATAGCTGGCAATGCCAGGAGTTAAAGTGTAGAGTCCCTCTTCTGCCAATCAGTGTGGTGGTCATGGGTGTTAAGCCAGGGATTGCCTAGAATGGCAGGAGCCTGGAGAGCCCAGATTAACCCATTTGGAGGGTTTCCTGATGCCCCCTGAGGGTGATAACCATTATTGGCAAGATATGGTGGGTTACTGGTCCCAAGGAGAGAAGAGACCCATCAGCAGTCTTGACCTGATCTGGAGAATCCTTGCGTATGGTGGGAACAGCATGGGCCTTAACAAAGTTCAAGTCCATAAAATTATCTGAGACCCCCTGTGTTGACTAGGGCCTCTTAATGGTAGTCCAATCAATAGAGGTATTCGGAGTTGCATCAAAAACTGACTCAGGGGTCTTGCTGTGCCTACTGTGGTCTATGGCTGCTGGGAACTGCCGGAGTGAGGAGAAGACCAGCTCTGCCCAAACCAACTCCTTTAGGACTGGGGACCTGATGTTTCCTGGTCTCGATTCCACCTGAGTCTTTGAGGAACACATCAAGTCAAGATGGCCAGGTTCCCCACAATATAAGCACAAGCCAAAGCCTGGCATTGGCACTTCTCCATGTCAGCAATGTGTGGACCAAGCTGTTGACTTGCAAGAGCGCCGATGCCAGGGAAGATCTGTGTGGTTGAGGTGTCATGGGTGGCTGGTGGCCTCTGGAGAATAAAGGTACGCTCACGAGCCGCTCTAGTAGGCAATCACTGATTCTGATGCACAAGTCAATCAGATTGTTCAAAATGGGCGGAGGCGCCACCAGAGCAAGCTCGTCCTTTATATCTTTGTTTAACCTTAGGCAGAAATGGTTGCACTGTGTCACCTCATTCTATCCGATGTCAGAAGCCAAATGATGAAATTCAGCAGAGTACTTGCTAATGGGTCAGCATCCACGCTGTGAAGCCAGAAGGGTTACCTCGGCGGTCCGCTCATAGTTGGGGTTATCAAAGATGATGGACAGGGTTTGAATGCATTCCTCTAATTGTCACAAGAGGCAGCTGGACTGTTTCAGGAGGGGAAAGCCCAGGTCAAGGCCTCCCAAGTCAACAAACATAAGATGAGACCTGGACCATGGGGAATGATCAAGGGTATAGTAAGAACAGGAGCTGACATTGGTTCAGGACCCCTCAAAATTTGTCCCAATCTCCATCTGGATTTAGTGATTTCTTTGCAGGACCAATAGCCTCAGAAAGTTGTAGACCAATAATAGATCCATTGTTCTGTTCCAAAACTTAACTGGCCAATTAAAAGAGTAGGAATCAACATATTCTGTAGGAATTTAAAGGCAGAGATGAAGTTGGCCCATGTATTTTTTAACCAGAGGGCAGCCTGTGTTATGTATTAGGGATAGGAAAACTCTACATATTTATCTTTTCCTTAGATGTTTCCGCCTTTTCCCTACTTCTTTGCCCCCTGCATTCTCTAAACCCAATAATGTTAGAGTCAAACTTTTAAACCCCAAAATCAAGTGGGCTCAAAATTCAGCAAAATCATTTTGCCCTTTAGCACTCTAAACACACTGAAGTCTCATAGTACCACAGCTCACTTCCCTTCCTTGCATGAGGCTGAAAGCAAACACTTCTATAGCCTTGTGGAGGGACAAACCGGGACTCCAGCACTAGTCCTGGGCACACATTTCAAATGCCTATCAACCTTCTCCTGCTTAGGGGAAATAATGATAAGTGTCCCTGATTAGTGATATTTTTGAAAATGAGTGAAAGAATGTTGTAGAATTCACAGCTGATAAAAACAAAATTCTGGAACCAGAAGAATTTCACTTTAATTTCGTATAGGGATTTGTCTTTTTCCATTCCAGGTCTTAGGATACATAAAGCTGGACCTAGGTCACAGCTGTCACAGGAGTCCTGGATTCCATGGTGTTTATGTTGTTGTGTGGTTTTTTTTAGATACCAAGACCTGTTATCATAGGAGATTTTTGTGAACCGGAGAGATGTTTGCTGGAGAAAGTGGGAGTTCTGCATTGCACTTTTGAGACAATTGAGAAGCAAAGTGCATGATAAATATAATCAGCATCTTCATTGTGAGGTGACACAGACATTTGATTTAGTACCAAACTAATGTAGTCCTGTTTCCATTATTGTTGGTCTAGAAAAAGGAAGATTCAATTAGGCTCTTAAATCCATCGCCAACAAGGCAGAGGGAAGAGAATGTAAAAGAAGGGAAACTAATTTTTGAAAGTAGAAGGAAAATTGGATTTCAGCCTGTTTGCCCTGATGGTATTGCAGATCTACAGATCTGCCAGTAAGAAACCAGGAAAACAAAAAAGCAATCGCTCCTCGTGGAGTCCACAAAACAATACTTTGTGCTCCCTCTGCTGGCTCTGTGCTTCAGCACTGAACTAAGTTACACTATTCCCAGAGCTTCTTGACGGATGGTTAGATTTCTCTGACCCAATTATTCACAGCCATTTACACCTGTGCAAAGTGAATGCAAGGTGGGATGCAAAACTCTTTCACAGCACGATAGCATCTGACACTCACTATGCATGATCCTGGTGTAAATTACTACATCAGGGCAAAGCAGTGAAGAATCAAGCCCTTTAGATTGTCACATGAACTTCAGCCTCTCTACTTAATAGTACTGTCTGAAGTATACTTGTATCATTTAGAAATGAACTGTCTTGTTACTCAGTTAATGTACAGCGACAGATCTTGTTTGTCAAAAATGCATCTGTCACACAGTAAAATAGCATTATAAAATTGCGTTCTATAAAATGGCTTTCAACACACCTGTACAATGAATTTTGTGATGCTAGTCTACATATAATTAAATAATTATGTTGTACAGTGTCTGCATATTGGCAAAAGCAATATTTATGCCTGTGAAGCACCCAAAGAAACTGATCTTATATTCTCAGCCCTGATGAGAATATGATTTGGAGTTAAAGTTATACTAATCTCTTAGAAATATGTTTAATATTCTGTTAAACTGAGTTGTAATTATTTGTATTCTTTTAAAATCTTTTATCCTAACCTGGCCTTTATTATCCTTAGGCAGGGCTAAAGTCAAAGGTGAAAGTAAGCTGGTCCAGTCCAGTACGATGTACTGGCAAGAGCCGGTATGCCGTTCCGGATCGGACCGGCTTCCCAAGGCCGGCAATTTAAAGGGCCCAGGGCTCCCTGCAGCGGCCAAGCATGGGGCCCTTTAAATCGCTGCCCGAGCCCTGCTGCTGGAGCCCTGGGGTAGTGGTGGCAGGGCTCCGGTGGTGATTTAAAGGGCATGGGGCTCCTGGCCGCCGCTACCACAGCGGAGCCCCGGGCCCTTTAAATCTCCGTCCAAGCCCTGGGGTTAGCGGTGGCAGCTGGGAGGCCCCGGGGCTCTGTCGGCTATTTAAAGAGCCCGGGGATCCACTGCGGTAGTGGCAGACAGGAGCTCCTGGCCCTTTAAATCACCCTTGAGCCCCGGGACTCCCAGCTGCTTCTGCAGCTGGTAGCTCTGGGGGTGATTTAAAGGGCCCGGGCTCCCAGCCACCGCTACCGCAGCCAGAGCCCCGGGGCCTTTAAATCTTGATTTAAAGGGCCTGGGTAGTTAAAGGCCACGCCTCTTCCAGTTGAGGCCACGCCCCCTGCTCAGGACTCCATCATACCGTTAAGTCCTTTAAGTTACTTTCACCCCTGGCTAAAGTGGTAAAGTGCTTTAGAGGTAAAGGTAAAACCTAGCTGTGTAGCACAAGTCTCTTCATTTGAGAGAGTTGTAGCTTCTGTCTGGCAGGATCACCATTAATACTTTCTAGCCAGTAGGTAGGGAGACAGGAAAAGAAAAGATGAGGGGGGAGGTGCATGGGGGTGCATGTGTGTAGAAGGGAAACAGAGTGTGTCTTAGCTCTCGGCTCTTAAATATATCTGGAGAACTATATTTTCCCCTATGAGTGCAACGCAGTGCCTGTGTGAAAGAACTAGGGTTCCTGAAGCACTTTGTAAAAGAGATGAGCCTTGACAATGAATGTATCTGAAGTGGCCATAGCATCTATCAAAATTGTGGGGACGCAAAAAAGCAGATGCATATAGACAGTAACTGAAATCCTGTTTTATTCCTCATAAACATCCTTCTTTTTCAGAGTGCTACATATCCATACTGTATGAGCTGCACAGAATCTGCAAGACTTGGAGCATAAAAAAAGAATACATGTAAAATTTAGCCAAGTGTCAACCGTGAGCACCTCCCACCACTGCTCTCTGGAATGACAGTGCCTCTGGACTCTGAGCAAGCTGTTTGTTTTTCCTCCAAAGCCGATGAGCCCCTCATTCAGTTTACAATGGCTAAGAGCTAAATTCTGCTCTCTGTTGCACTGGTACTCAAGGTGTGTGTGTGTGTGTGTGTGTGTGTGTGTGTACACTAGTGCTCACAGGATGGACTCTTTGCTAGCACTGTCTTGAGTGTTGTCAGGAGATGCTCCCAATGCTCCTAATATGCCAACCTATGTACCATATCTCCAAGTGGAATTAGAGTCTATAGCGTGTGGAATGTGTGTAGTTCCTTAGCTGACTAGTGCAAATGCAGTTAGCAGCAGCAAGTAAATGACCGCAGGTAGGGGTGCAGTTTGGTCCTGTTCAGCAGGACAACAAAGTGATCAACTGTGCAATTCCTGGCCCATTAGGAGGAATCCAGCTCTTGTCTGAAGAACCCCTGTAAAAGTGGACACACAAGGAAGTATGAATACTTTTTGCCCCATAATAGTATTAATATCTCACATAATGCATGCATATAAACCACTGTCAGATCCCCAGTAGATGGCAGCACTACCCTTGGAACCCAGCACACTTTACTATGCATGCTCCCTCATTGCTTTTTAGTCACACAATCTCGCAGAAACAAACTAACCATTTCATTCACTGGACGAATAATATGACAGGTAAAATGCATGCATATGTCCAATAATTTTTTGGATTTGATTATAAGCATTCCACGTCTACAGAGTGGAGTTAGCTATTGCTCTATCTAATAAGAATCCATAAAAAATGACACTCATAACATGGACATCCCCTTCTACCCAAAATATCCCAACCAACTAAAAAGTAAAAATGAAATAAATAAAATCTAATATAATTAAAGCCCAAACACCTCCCCACTCAGAGTTTTTAACCCCAAAAAGAGAAGTGCCAGAGATGCCAGGAAGGCCTTTGCTATTGCTATCGATTTTACATGGCAGGCGATCAGCTACTACAGCGATGGTCAGCAGTATAAAAGCCTAAGATACATCAATACAAATGTAAAAATGGCCTTCTCTAGTTTTCAGGGCTTTTAATTTAAACGGATAAAGGAGTTACGTGCTTTGGCTCTCATTAGCAATCAGCCACATGCAGCTAGTGGAGTTTTAAATAAGACTTTCATAGACTCTATTGTATGTTGCTCTCTGTAGTGGCCAGTTAACTGCTAAAAACTAAGAAAGATGCTGCTTTATTTTTTTAAGTAGAAAACATAATAAAATTATCCCTGAAGCAAGCAAGAAGTTGTAGCCTAAATCTCAAACGTGTACACATCCAAACTCAGCACTGGTGAGGTGATGCTTCTGTGGTGTTCCTTGTCCGATTGAGGATAGCAGTAAGGAGTACTGGCCTTTAAGCCAGACCATCTTGGATTGTGATTTTGTCAGCTGTCATAAACATTGGGTCTGGTCAATGCTGGAATGAGAAATTCCAAGGAAATGGCAAGTGCTGCAGGAGGAGGTGTTTGTAATTCACTAGGTGTGGCTAACCTATTGGAGCGTGCTGCTGAGGGTGAGATTTTCTGTACTTTACACAAACCGAGACTGTCAGCAGTGGAGATGCTATCAGAAGAGTAGGTGGTGCTTATCCCCAGTGCCCTGGCCAGATACGAGAGCTGTTTGAATGCTATTAATTTAACACAAAATTCAGAAAATCTTGGCTTTTGGGGTTGGGGGTGGAAGAAGTGGGGGGCTTCACAAATCATTCATAGATCAATCCCATTGTTTGCTGATTTACTGGGTATTCAAAAGTACTTGAAGACTATATATAACAAACTAAATGGAAGTCTAAGGTGCTGTTGAGTAATATCCATTGGTGGTATTGGAGCTGTGAAATTGGTCCTCCGAGTATCAGTAGGCAGAATAGCTGTAGCTGTGATCTAACATATGTACTTGATGTTGAATCCTGCAGGCCATTTTCAAAGCTTCATGCACACTAAAGGGCTCAAATATAGTCAAATATAGTCAAACCAAAGTCTCCGTATTCAATAAATATTTGCTCAGGAGATTATTCCATTTGGGATGATTATATTTAGTCTACTTCATTGGAGTTCACTCGCTGCTATGGCGCCTACTCCTGGCTGCTTAGGGCAGTAGCTCCTGCCAGTTCCAATGCCCCTTTCCTCACACCATGGCCCCTGTCTCTCAGACTCAGGGTAATCCTTCTTTGGACTCAGCCCTCCAGCACAAGGTCACTATAGTCTTCCCCTTCTGGAATATCAATGTCCCATTGCATGTTTGTCCCAAGCAGTCTTCAGCTCCACTGCCCCCTCTATGCCACTTCCACAGTGGCTAGTAGGGGAACCCAGGTCCACCCTCTACTCTGGGTTCCAGTCCAGAGACCCTATGTCCAGCAACTGTGGTCTGCTTGCACCCAGACCGTGATACTCCTTCTTACTTCTCTGCTCTATCTTCTGGCCTCCTCCGCCCCCTCAGTGGATTTATCAGCACAAACTGCCTCCTCATAGACTTTAGATCAGGGGTAGGTAACCTATGGCACATGTGCCAAAGGCGGCACACGAGCTGATTTTCAGTGGCACTCTCACTGCCTGGGTCCTGGCCACCGGTCCGGGGGGCTCTGCGTTTTAATTTAATTTTAAATGAAGCTTCCTAAACATTTTTAAAACCTTATTTACTTTACATACAATAATAGTTTAGTTATATATTATAGACTTATAGAAAGAGACCTTCTAAAAACGTTAAAAATGTATTACTGGCACGCGAAACCTTAAATTAGAGTGAATAAATGAAGACTTGGCACACCACTTCTGAAAGGTTGCCGACCCCTGCTTTAGATGATCATGATCATGATGGGCCCTTCTCTGACCTCCTGCACATTGCAGGCCACAAAAACCTCACCCATACACTCCTGTAATAGACCCCTAACCTTTGGCTGAGTTACTGAAGTCCTCAAATCATGATTTAAAGACTTCAAGTTACAGAGAAGCCACCATTTACACTAGTTTAAATCTGCAAGTGACCCGTGCCCCATGCTGCAGAGGAAGGCAAAAAAAACAACAAAAACCAGAGTCTCTGCCAATCTGACCAGGGGAAAATTCCCTCCTGACCCCAACTAAGGCAATCAGACCCTGAGCATATTGGCAAGACCCAGCAATCAGACACCTGGGAATGAATTCTCTATAGTAACTCAGAGCCCTCCCCATCTAGTGTCCTATCACTGACTGCTGGGGATATTTGCTGCTAGCAGTCACAGATTGGCTACATGCCATGTAGGCAGTCTCATCATACCATCCCTGCCATACACTTATTAAGCTCAGTCTTGAATCTAGTTAGGTTTTTTCCTCCCACTATTCCCCTTGGAAGGCCATCTCAGGGAGTGACTGCAGACTGCCTAACTTTGTAGCCCCAAACACACCTTCCTTCTCCTATGGAGTGACTGCAAACTACTTACTTTGAAGCCCCTCTTTGCTGTCAGGTTCCTGGCTTTATACCAGCCCTACCTATTCCTTCTCAGCTGGGCTCCATCTTCAGTCAGCCTTTCGAGCCCTGGCTCTTCTCCAGGTGCAATTTATCAGATTAATTGACCTCACTTAACCTGCTCTGCCTTGTGCGGTGTTCAGACCTACCTCTCGAGATTTCAATTGCATGTGCTATTCTTCACTTCCAGTCTGAAACTGTTGTGTAATGCAGTTGTGCATTGTTGAAGATTGCATTTCAGTGATGAGAGTTATTCCACACACATACATGTACAGCTGCTAAACTTTTAGCATCCTTCTTGATGAAAGGTGCTGTATAAATGTAGACCATGAACTCATCAGCATTACTTGCTTCATGGATCACTAAAGGCTGACACTCAGAGGAGTGAACGCCAACGAATCTTTTAAAATATTTTTCAAATTCAAATGCTGCCCTGTGGCAGAAAGACCTGCAGAGGATGAAGAAGTGATCAAGATCCTTCCTCAGAAGTGTCTTGTAGCTACACAGAGAAAGTAGAAGGTGCAGCCATCTAATGCTGTGGATCCTGAGGATCCACTGAGAAATCAGGTGCCAGGACTCTGAGCACTCCATCCTCCACGTTAATCTCCGGCCTCCCCACCCCACCATCACCACTGCTTACTTAGGGTATGTCTACACTGCAGTCTAAGACCAGTGTTTGAACTCAGGCTCAAGCCCAACCCCCTTCCATCAACACACAAATTGCGCTAAGCCATGGATCAGACCCAAAATCCCAGGACCCCAGGGGTGGAGTGTCCAAGCCTGAGGCAAGCCAAGACCCAGGGTTCAAGCCCTATCACTCTGCAGTGAAGATGCAGTCCTACTAGGCTCATGCTCTGGGAATCCACCAAAAGTATCCCACAATCCCACCGGCCAAATTTCTTTGTCCTCTGGACAGCCAAGTTTGGTGGACAATCAAGTTTTCCCACACTGCTAGGAAGTCTGACATATGGGTAGCTGGACTCAGGCCTGCATAATGCAGTATAGATGTTGGAGCCCCAGGGTTCAACAATTCTTAACCTGGGGTTACAAATGAGTCTAGACATGCAAGCCCTAGGTTTACAAACCCAGGGCCTACTACTAACTTGAGTTTCTATTAACCCTGTGCTTACATTGTGATGTAGACATACCCTTAGGAGCCATGTTGTCTTTGGCTACCTTTTCTATCTCTGCACACATGGTGTGCAACTGAGTGGGAGTTAATGTTGTGAGCAGTGTCATAGTTCCTGCACGAATGTCTGCCTGAAATCTCGTCGGCTGACAGGGGCGCTGCTTCTACTCTGCTATGCACCCCAAAATCTTGCTTAGTCTGATAAAGTTGAGGATTTAGACTGCAATTTTACTTTTTATTTCTTACATAACCAACTCTGATATTCTATGCCAATGTTTCCCAAACTTGGGATGCCGCTTGTTCAGGGAAAGCCCCTGGTGGGCCGGGCCGGATTGTTTACTTGCTGTGTCCACAGGTTCAGCTGATCATGGCTCCCACTGGCCGCGGTTCACTGTGCCCGTCCAATGGGGGCTGCGGGAAGTGGCGCAGGCTGAGGGACTTACTGACTGCTGCTTCCCGCAGCCCCCATTGGCCTGGAGCAACGAACCATGGCCACTGGGAGCTGCGATCGGCCGAACCTGCCGACGCGGCAGGTAAACAAACCGGCCTGGCCCTCCAGGGGCTTTCCCTGAACAAGCGGCATCCCAAGTTTGGGAAACACTGCTCTATGCCAATACCACTTAATCACTTAAAAATCTGTCTTTCTTTACTTAAACTTATTTTAATGCTTTATCTTTACCAGTGAGTTTGTCTAAACTAAGTGTTTGGGGAAGCTACTCAGATTACAAAGGCTGGTGCATGTCCACTGTCCTTTGATGAAGTGGTGAATTAATTAATGAGCTTGCATTGTTCAAAGGAAGGTCCTGAGCAATGTAAGATGGTCCATTTCTGGCGTGCAAGGCTGGAGCTGGGGGGATTTGCTGGTGTCTCCCTGAGTACAGTTCATCAGAGCGGTGTGAGAGGTACCCTGAGCCAGAGAGTAAAAGGGGACACGGTGGTTGCACGGTCCAGGTTGTACCCCCATGGTCTGTCACAAGGATATGACTGCATTTTGTAGGCAATTTCTCTTACTCACACACAGGCCTTGAGAAAGTCATGGAAGAGGGTTCCTTGCCCTTTTCATCTAAAACTGAGCAATCCATCTGAGCTACTTTTTAAGATAATGTTGTGAAGGCTTTGCCAAAGAGCCAAACAGGGAGTTACTACCTTTTACCATATTCCCTCCCCAGGGTGTTAATCCTGACCCACCAGACACAGAGTCCTACTTCATATGGCTGCGGAAGTGATTCTGTCATTTTTGCTGTTCATCTGTCTCGGAACTAGAGTAGTGATTGAACAGCCCTCTTAGCCATAGGCGCGGAAGCTTGGGCTGGAAAACAATTTCAACATTCACAGCCTGGATTCCTGCCCTTAGCAAACACATTTGATGTTCATACATGGTCTCTTGGCTGCCTCCACTCATGGCCATCTGTTAGGATGGCATTGTGCCTGCTCAGATGGTGGTATGCCACTTTCACAAGGACATACAATAGATGCCAAACAAAACTTATCTGGTTTTACTTCTATTATTCTAAATTCAAAGGGTATGCTAACACTAATCCATATTTTAATATTGGTACATTGCCAGTGTATCTTCATTTTTTCACTATGTATCTAATGAAAGAAATCCTATGGGACTCATCTCTATTAGTTTTCTATAAACACCACATAGGATTGGGAATGGTGGTCCTATCACTATTTGAATGCATTTCAGAGTTTACCATACATATAGGATTCAATTTTCAGAAGTGCCTAAGGGAGTAAGAAGCACCAGCCCCACTGCTGGGCCTGTTTGGAAAAGCCATCAGCAGGAGATTTCCCCTTTGGTTGATTCCACCCCCCACCCCACCCCACCCCAGACTTGTAGCAGATGTGAAACCCTTCATTGGTCATCCCTTCCCCATTACCCCTCCTTCTCGGGGAGGGCCAATCAGTGCAGCTGCACATGCTGAGAGGCTGCTTCCTCCCTCAACACCACAGCATGCTTCTACCATCCCCACATGTACACCGAGGATTGGAGTGCTACTGAAGCATTCATCCCTAGCATGCTCAGGGCCAGATGGGGAACAGATGTTCCCTGCAGACTCTGCAGATCCAAGCTCTCTCTGGGTTCTCCTGAACCCCTCAAGCTGCCCCCTCCCCAGACTAGGGGGAGGGGAAAGTGAAGAACCACCTCCGAAGCTGCAGGAGGAGCTGGGTGTGTTGGGTGGTAGGAGGAAATGTGTTGCTTGGAAGAGTACAGAACAGATGTGGGTCTGGGGTACAGAAGCAGAGGTGAGGTTGGGGTGAAGGAAATGCAGAATTAATCAATGTGAGGATGGGCAGGGGCAGGGCTGGGGATGCAAAATGAACTCATTGATGTTTCTGTTTTGGGGAGGAGCTGGAAGTCCTGCTATCAACAGGCAACATTTTATGTAAATTTATATTAACATATTTAGATTTATGCAAATTCAAACAGGGTGTTGGGGGGGATGGTCACAAGTTGCTGCCACGCATGTATTCTTTAATCAGTAATGCTAAAAGAAGTAAACCCTGTGAAAAATAAAGAGAAAAAATATATATTTGTATATTAGTGGCAAATATTGATCAATCTCAAATGCAGGTACACATACATATGTAATTTCCCCAAAAAACTGCTTTTAAGTATTTGATTTTGTGAAAGGCGTGCCAGGTAAATACATAATTGTCACTGAGTAACCTTAGCTGGTTTTTTAAACATTTTTTGTTTCTTTTTGGTATATACCGAAGGGCGAAGTAAAGGTTGCCATGGGAACTTTAAATCTAAAATCCTGAAACAAATGCATGTGTTGTCTGTGGTGAAATTCCACCATGCTGGAATAGTTGTTGAATAGGCAGCAGGTTTAAAACAAACAAAAGGAAGTATTTCTTCACACAACGCACAGTCAACCCATGGAACTCCTTGCCAGAGGATGTTGTGAAGGCCAAGACCATAACAGAGTCAAAAAAGAACTAGATAAATTCATGGAGGATAGGTCCATCAATAGCTATTAGCCAGGATGGGAGGGATGCCAGAAGCTGGGAATGGGCGACTGGTGATGGACCATTTGATGTTCTGTTCATTCCCTCTGGGGCACCTGGCACTGGCCACTGTCAGAAGGCAGGATACTGGGCTAGATGGACCTTTGGTCTGACCCAGTAGGTCCATTCTTATGTTCTTATGCTTAGAATGAAAAGCTGCATTTGCTAGTGGAAATGGGGACAATATGTCATTGGTCAGATGCATAAAAATTTGCATCACACTGAAATAAGCACAAAGCGAATGTGATCAATTCTCACGTCTCTTCTTGTGAGTACACAACACAAATCAGGAACAGAAATCTAACTTGCATAATTTAAACTTCAGTAGCAGATAGAAAAAAGAAGCTTTTCACATGTTACCTCAAAATAATCTTCTGAGCAAATTTGACTGGCCAGGAGACCTGGCTGACTGGTGGTAGATAGGCACATACACCAGCTGTAGAATCCAAAATAAACATAAGGGTAAACGTGCCGCTAACTGTGGGCTGCAAGATGGAATGCGAGCTTCAACTATTTCCTGCATGTAGTGTGGATTTAAAGTTTAACAGCTTTAGCCTTTAGAGAACTGGAGGAGTACATATTTGTTTTCAGTTTCTCCTCCTTTCCTCTCCACCTACGAAGAACCCCATAGCCCTCTCAGTTGCTATTCCCTCTCCAATTCTCTCAGCAGAAAGACACTCCTCTCACCTTCCAAGGTCTCTCCTGTGGATAAATCTACACTTCAGTAGGAGGTCTGATTGCAGTTTACTTAGGCATACCCACACTAGATTTCATTTAGCCAGTACGGCTAAGAATAGCACTGAAGATGTGGCACCAAGGACCCTGGCCCAAGTTAGCAATGTAAGTACATAGCCCAGGTTCCAGGCAGCCTTGTATAACCTATGCCAGGGTTTGTGCCATCACATCTTCATTGTTATTCTTAGCCACACTAGTTACATTAAAGGGACAGGTATGTTTACCAGAGCTGCAATCACACCTCTGATTGCCGTATAGACATACCTAAGACTTCCTGAACCTCTGCAGAGCATCACCGCCAGAAAGCAAGAATTCCACTGAGGTTTCCACATATGAAATGTTTCATGGAAAAAAAAGGGGGGATGGGGGAGAGAAAGACTCCCCCCCCCACTAGCCCAGTGTCTAGGGCAGTTATCTAGAATGTAGGAAACCCAGGTTCAAGTCCCTACTCTGACTCAAGCAGACTTTTCTCTCTCACTTTGATCAGAAATTCCATCGAGGACCTGAGAAACCTTCCTGATGAAATATTTGTTGAAGCCAGTACATTTCCTCAAAAGGTTTTGGTTAAAATGAATTGGCATTTGCCAGCAAAAATATTTTGTTGAAAATTTCCCATCCAGCTCTAATCACAACCCAACCCTGAACCACATTGATTATCTCCAGCCTGCCTCCATTCTGCTGCCAGATTACCTCTCCAGCATTGCTTGGTCTACATCCGTGACAGTTGCCTGCCCAACTCTCCTGGATGGTTGCTGTCAGTCAGCTGGCCTCCCCCTGCTGACTCCTAGCCCATGGATCGGATTGGGAACCACTATCATGGTAGCAGATCACTTCAGGAGTCCTATGCTGTGCCTCAATGGGAATTTTGAGTAGGCAATGGGTAGGCAAGGTGTCAGGACACACTTCAGTCAAGTGTCTCCATTTGCCCTGCATCATCTCTGCTGGAATCCCTCCCTAATATCTGTCATATTATTTCTACAGGAAAACCTAGGACTTAGTTCCCAAGTATCAGACCCTTCCGGATTAGCCAGCATACTGAAGGTTAACCACTACCTGTCGGAAATTCTAAAAGACACGCAAAGCTGCATTCAGTGAGGTGTTTGATTGCATTGAGCACAGTCATGTGTCTTTGACAATTGATCTCTTTATGACAGGTTTCAGTCTTGAGTTAATTTTTATGGTGAGGTATAATGCCCACAGAAGTAATGGGAAAGGGTTAATGGAATGGCGGACATAACTATCTCACAGGGGCTGTGTGGTGGCTCAGATATAATTCAAAGAACAAATTATTTACTATCATGGGATGCACCATCAAGCTCAAAGAAAATTCAGAAAGCTTGAATTTTGCTTTCTGATCCTTTTCTTTGTGGTCCCTGTCTGGATCGCCTCCAGGCCAAATGTAAAACAGGAATGTGTTTCTAAAGCTTACCTTGATGCTTCTTCCATTTATGCTAACGCTAAGTTGCAAGCAACATGCCCAGTTGTCCTGATATCACTTAGTTTTATTCTTTAAGTTTTTCTTTTTAAAATACTATTAAATGCCAACATAAAGTCTAGTGCTTTTCCCAATATTGATATCTTTTCCTAAAATGAACTCCCTGAAAAGTGTTCAAATATCATATTTTAATATCATTTTGTATCACACCAAATTATAGAGCTCACGTAACTCCAGTCTCTTAAATCAGATCTCTAAAGTATCACCCAGTACCACCCCCAATCTTGTGTCCCATTTTGTTAACTGAAGTGAGCAGAGTTCAGTTTCTTTACTCCGGCATTATCTATTTATGTTTCTCTATCCTTACTGCCTGTTGAAGTGCTCAGAAACTAAATTGACGGGCAGCAGAAGAACAAAAGGAGCTGGTGAAAAAATGGGGAACATTTTTCATGAATATTTGCATAACATTTTATTATTCCTGGTTTTTTCATTAAAGTTTCTCGGGGGGAAAGTCAACATCCATACTCACACTAATGGATTACACCTTGATTCTGGCAGGAAGAAAACAGGTAGAGTTTCATACACAGTCACCCAGGAATGAAAGGATAATGAAAATCACCTCTTTAAGTAATAATGCTAGTTTTCTTGTAAAAGGCAATGTGCAGAGAAGAAAAAAATGGAAGATCCAGACAATATCTTATATCATTTGATAGTAAATAATTTTAGAACTTTGCAGTGATTCAAACACCAGTGCTTTCAGATTTTCCACATTATAACCACAGCTTATTTATATCCCAAGGATACATAAAACATTTTATTATCTCTGATGATATATAAAAACCATCTTTTTTGTATAGCAATACCTTAATAAACAGTGCAACAAAATTTAACTTATCACAGGAACCAAAATGAATTAAATACATCCCTTTCTTGATCTCTATCTGCTATCACACCTCCCCTGCAGCAGACACACACACACACTTATTATCAAGCAAGTGATAATGGCAAGAGCAAAGGACATGCTATCCATGAATCTGTACATCCCTCTTCACAAAATATCCCTAATACTCTCAGCTGCTTAACATATCCCACGAAACACATTGTGAAGTAAAGCCATTGGATATACCTGCACTAAATCAAAATTAAAGGTCAGACATGCAATCATCACAATAGTAAATCAATCTTCAATTAAAGTTTCCTTCGCATAACGGATAATTAATTAAGGATATTATGGCAATCTAAATATGGAAGCTTTTGCATTTCAGTATTTGTAATTTATAATTAATTATAATTATAATTATTCTAAAGGATAGATAGATAGTGTTCATATGGCATTTATGGAGCAATAGTAAAATGCTCCTGTATCTAACTGAATACCAATACATTCCTAGGACTTTTAGTCAAAGATTATTATATGTAGCTAACAACTCAATTCTGAATCATCAGTGGGAAGTTAAGAGCAGCCAGCACCTTGCAGGGTCAAGGTTCCAGTGGATAAGTCAATCTTCAGTTGACTTACAGGCATATGGATCTTGTTCTGAACTACAGTTAGAACCTTATATGCCTTTGCATTATATTTATTTGCACTGAGGTAGCACCTGCAGGTCCCCTTCAGGACTGGGGTGCTGTACAAATACACTGGAAGAAATAGTTCCTGCCTCATAGAGCTTCTGATCTAAATTTATATCCAATTTTCCATGATTCTTTCTTTTCTAGTAATAGTCAATATAGTTAAATTTAGGAAGATTTGGGAACTATCATTCCTTTTATTTCATACATGACTGAAGTAGATGTCTGAAAACCTTGCAGAGAAGCAGCCACGTATATGGCGGTTGCCAATATCCCTAACTATTCTGCTTAGGGTGATGGTTTTCAAATTCTCCAGTTCCCTATAAAATGGATTGCTGGGTGTTAGCCATCAAAATAAGAGATATTGCTGACTAGAATATACAAGAGACATGTGGAATCCTTTGGAGTAAGGGCCTGGGAATCAGAGAACCTAGGTTTCTGTTCGCCACTTTGCCTCTGACTTGCTCTGTGACCACAGCAGGTTACTTGGGGCCAGACTTTCAAAAGTGGCCTTTAATTTTGGGTGCCTCAATGTACATCCACAAGTGGATTTCCATCTTCCAGTGTTCCTGTTCCAGCAAAGCGAAAGTTGTGGGAAATAAAAGCACTCAGTCCTTCACCAGGATTCAACCCATGTTGTGGTCACTGAAGCAGTTCTCAAAAGACAGGAAAGAACAGCAACACTATATTTGGACTGTTGATCAGAGTATCATCACATCACACAACCAGTTCCTTATTACAATCTGTCCTCAGAATGTTTTGACAGCTGGGCCTAGTTGTCACTTACCAGAGAACTCTGTTACCGGCTCAGGACAGAGAGCATCAAAGGGCATTCTTCAATAACAAGCTAGGGAAAGTTTTCTCTCGTCTCAGAACTGGAGAAAAAGGTTGCTCCTATTAGATATATAATGCTAGCATAAAGGATTTGAAAAAGGATAGTGTAATTGAACTGTGTCAATAAATGTTTCCTTAAGGCATCCTGATCTCTTTTAAGACAGTCCTTCCATGGACAAAATATAATAAATAATGGAACTGGGGAGTCTCATGGAGTTCAAGGGTTCATGCGCCTTTCAAACTATTTCTGGATTCACAAAAGCAGGTGCAGTTCGCAACCCCTTTTTTTTCTTATAACTTAAACTTCTTCTCCAGATTGTCTCTGAGTTATACCAGTGTAAATCCGGAGTAACCCCAGTGGCTCCATGTAAAAGTTATAATGTGAAGCACTCAAAAATTAAGGTTGCTGGAGCAATCTTAACACCTGCCCACTTTTGTGTGTGTGTATTTATGATGCGGTCTTTTATTACATGATCATATCCTATTTTTCCCACAGGACTCCTCCTTCATTAAGTATAGATTTGACTATGATCTGTGAATGAGGCAGCTTTTTAAATATTTAATGTTACCCAAATTGTTCAGAGTGTGGCTTCTTACAGTATACTGCAAACTCTGCAATTCCCAAGATGACTGAAGCAGGAGTCTTGTTTTCTAGATGCAACAGGAATCCGGTGGAAATCAAAGCCAGATCAAATTTTCTTGCAATATTTCCACCATTTTGGGCTGAAGTCTCATGCAATTTTGGTGCCATCTCACAAGTTATTGGGCTCAATTCAGGAGTAACTGGGTAAAATTTAATAGCCTGAAATATACAGGAAGGTCAGGTGATCCAATGGTCCCTTCTGGCCTTAAACTCTATGAATCTATGAGCCCTAGCCTTTGCCCTGATTTGGCCTAAAATCTGAACCCCAAACTCTAGCTTTAATCTATTATGGAATTGAACGGTACCTCCTTGGTCCATCACTAATATTTATGTCAGAAACTGATGCAAATTAAAACTCTTGATCAAAGGGTCTGGTTGGAATCCAAACTCAAATCTGGATCTAAATTTTGTGCCTGCATCCCTACCCCTAAACTGAATTAAATCAAACCCAGAACCCTGGATTGAGAGGGTTTCAAATTCTGTACTTCATGCCCATCTCTTTTATACAGGTAGAGATTTTTTTGCTGTGTTGCATCAAATCTTTTAGCTTGACTAATGATATATAACTGTTCTGCAGGTTACTTGTCTATCAAGTTAACTGCAGAAATATGATGCTTATGTGATACATTTTTAAACTTCTTTATTAACCATCATTCTGCCAAAGAGAAAAAAGATTGTGAGGTTAAGGTGCTGGAATGTGATTCAGGAAATCTGGGCCATTCTCACCTCTGTCCCAGTCTTCCCATATGACCTTAAGTAACTAGTTCACTCTTTCCTGTGCCTCAGTTCTCCATCATAAAGTGAGAATTAGAATACTTCCTTTCTTCCAACTCTTTGTCTGACTTGTCTCGTTAACCTGCCAGTTCCTTGGGGCAAGGACACCCTCTTATGAAGTGTCTGTATAGTGCCTGACACAATGGGGCTCTGATCTTGGTCACATAATATAATATGTAATATACATAATAATAGCTTTCAGAGTAACAGCCGTATTAGTCTGTATTCGCAAAAAGAAAAGGAGTACTTGTGGCACCTTAGAGACTAACCAATTTATTTGAGCATAAGCTTTCGTGAGCTACAGCTCACTTCATCGGATGCATCCTCAGTATGCATCCGATGAAGTGAGCAGTAGCTCACAAAAAGCTTATGCTCAAATAAATTGGTTAGTCTCTAAGGTGCCACAAGAACTCCTTTTCTTTTTATAAATAATAGCAATGTTCATAGTCCAACCATGCACACTAAATTTTCATGTTCATATCCATTTATACCACATTTCCATTTTACATTAAAAAGCAAGGGATTATCTGCACTGTGATAGCTCACTTTTTCTTTGTTTTGATCCATGTATACATTAGAAACTGGAGGAAAACAGTACATGATTCAGGAGTGGAGGTCTAATTTGATCACTAGAAAAGTTAGTTTTCAGTAAATCAGTTTGCTGGTATTTCACACATTGTTTAAAAAAACGCAAGGCCCGATGAATTTTTTTTTTCCTTTTTGTGATGGTCACTGACACTTTAATCCAGCTCCTCCAGCCCTCAGTCTCATTTGCTCTTATCTTTTCTTCCTATATCTCACACATTTGGAAAAACATGAGATCAGCCCCTACAATAAAACTTCACTGGCAAAAAGAGGGGTATGTCCATCAGTTTATGGGCCCTGACTATCGCAGAGGCATAGAATTCCACAAGTGCATGCCTCTTAACCTGAAATGAGCAGCAGGTCACTGTAATTCTGTGTGTGGAGTTCTGCAACAGGCATTGCAGGCATTTCTCTCATTGGTGGTAAATATCTGGGAAATCTCACTGCATTTTTGGCACAGTAAATCTCATGTTCAGCTATAATGTAGAGATAAATTGTGGCACATTCAGCTGCTATTAGTTTCAAATTAGCGGCATCATTTTGATTTTTTTGTATAAATATTACCACAGCTATGAATTCCAAAGGATAGGCCACATATTAACAGCGTGCACGCTCTAATCCAGGGGAGATCATGCCTCCTCGTCCATGGGATTTAGGCTTGTCTGAGTGATTAAAACAGA
The DNA here is from genome assembly GCF_965152275.1 of Natator depressus. NCBI lineage: Eukaryota > Metazoa > Chordata > Testudines > Cheloniidae > Natator > Natator depressus. The sequence continues at coordinate 90,576,147 of NC_134236.1, forward strand.
TTTGTGGTGTGAATTGTTAAACTGTGCTGTTGATCACTCATCGTTCAAGAAAGGCAAATATTGAGACCTAGCCTTTCTTGTCTTCACATATAGTCAACTGCACTGACAAATGTTCTTAAAAATATTAATCAATTAAATTAATAGGGCACAACCAATATTGTGTTTTCTTCCATGTTTAGCTGTAGCAAACAATTAATCAGTTTGCAAAATAAATTGAGTGTTTTAATCAAAAAGCTTGACTATTTTGAAAAGTGTTTTTGATCATACCCTTCTCCATACCATCATTGAATCACGTAGTGCAGTACACTAGGAAGGAATTAGGTCTGAGCAAAAACGCTAGCTGAGAGCCATCTACTGGCATTCGTGAATGTGAAAGGACTAGAGAAGAGCCAAGCCAGTGACAATATTCTGGCATTACTTCCTGGTGGTTAGGGTTACTTTAAAAACCTTTTAATTTATTTCCTTCGCTATATGTCTTTAGTGAGCTCCAGCAGCCAGGATCAAGATTTTGGATAGCAGAGCCAACTCATGTCTCTTGGCTGGTTCTTGCTTGGCTCATCTTCAAGCTTTTTGGCTTGCCTGGGTGTAGATGACATCCATTTACATACCTATCTCACAAAGACTGGCCTTTGAGAGAGGGCCTATGGACCCCTCTGGTGGTTTATGTTAGCTATAAATCCCAACCTACGCTGCAGGATTTGACACCGATGGTCTTGTGTACTTGTAGGACCCTTTACATGGCAGCTGCTAAAGTCTCAGATTCTTCAGTGAATTCAAAAGTAATGCATTCATCAGTGCAAAGATATTTTGTCTGGAACTGAAAATGTATCACTTGACTCTTGATTTCTTTATTTTTTCTAGATATGTAAGTCAATGTACTGCTTTAGAGAAGGATTAATAACACCGGCTTGCGGTAGATACATTTTCCTCCTAGATATGTTTTGTTAGCTGATATTTATTTAGAGAGAGATTTTTCAAAGGCACAGATGACACTTGGGTACCTTGCTGCGCTTTGTGCCTTGGAAAATCTTCCTCTTATTTATTAACACCTCACTTCCCCACTGGCCATTTAAATGATTTGAAACCATCAAGCTGTGCACATATAATTGGCTTAGATGATAAGCTCTTTGGGACCAGGACTGTCTTTTTGTTCTGTGTTGGACAGCATCTACAAAAGTGGCATCCTCTGCCATGACTGGGGCTCCTAGGCACCACAGGACTACAAATAAAACCACAGAAGTAATAATGACGAGCTATCAACTGTGCCCTCTGGGAACGTCTTGCTCTTGCCCTTATTCTGCTACCCTGCTCCTTCTATTGTCTGTCACATTGTTGCATCTTATCTTAAATTAGTTTGTCTGCTCCTCAGGGAAGGGACCATGTCTTCTGTGTTTGTACAGGACCTAGCACGTTGGGACTCCAGTGCTGATTGGGGCTACCACAATTCAAACCATTGATTATTTTAATGTTCAATTAATTTCAATGCCTTATCAATCTTGCAACATCTTTCTTGTTTTAGCCGGGGCACCCCTTGATCAGAGACGGCCACACGTACTGACTTGTGTCACACTGAGCAGTTGTTTTATGAGGTGTGTAAACTCCTGTGGGATGAGGGTAAGATGAGGGTAAGATGAGACTATCAAACACATTTCCATTGATATAAGTAGGATTTGAATTTAGGTCTTCAGTCTGAGGCGATGTCTGCCCTACACCTTATGTCAGCATAATTTATGTGGGAATAAATCACCCCCTGAGTGACATAAATTACCACGTGCACAGCGGTATGTCAGCTGGAGGGCTTCTCCTTCTGCCATAGCTTCTGCCACTTGCGGGGCCTGGAGCGTTAAGCCAATGGGAGAGCTCTCTCCCATCAGCTTAGAAAAGTGCCCAGTCCTTCTGTTTGCAAAGAAAACTTCCCAAATATAAATGCATACTCTGCTGTTTGAGATTGCAGATAGAGAGCCCCAGAGGAAACAAAAGATCTGAGAGTTGTTCATGGGCAGTTAACTCTGGGAGCTGATGTCTACACAGCAGTTTAAAACCTGGGGCTGGCCCATGCTAGCTGACTCAGGCTCCTGGGGCTTGGGCTGCGGGGCTGTTTAATTGCAGTGTAGACTTCTGGGCTCAGGCCAGAGCCTGGGCTCTAGGACCCTGTGAGGTGGGAGGGTCCAAGAGCTGAGGCTGCAGCTGAAGCCAGAACATCTACACTGCAATTAAACAGCCCCACAGCCAGAGCACTGTGAGGCCCAGTCAGCTGGCACAGGCCAGCCGCAGGTGTCTAATTGCGGTGTAAACATACCATAATCACAGCAGTTAGAGATGGAAAAGACCTAGGTCACTTATCCTTCCTCCTGCGGGATTGTTCCCTACCAGTGCTTGCTCCAGTCCAATTTTAAATGTCCCATCTGATGCGGGTTCAATCCCCTTCCTTGGGAGAGTACTCCCCAGTCTAACAGATGGATCTCTTTGTCAGGAAGTTATCCCTGTTTTTTCCTAACTCTTCCTTTTATTAATTTGATCCAGTTACTCTGTGGCTCTAAGGGTATGTCTACTCTGTAATAAAACTCCCACAGCTGGCCTGTGTCAGCTGACCTGGACTCGCAGAGCTTGGGTTGCAGGGTAGTAAAACTGCAGTATAGACATCTGGGCTTGGGCTGGAGCCCTGGCTCAGGGACCCTCCCATTCATGGGGTGCGAACTTCTGATTAACCCCAGTGGGAAGCCTAATGTGGACTGAGGGCAATATGTAGTCTAAAAATTATACCCCAGCCCAGGGACCATAATTACACATGGAATTTAGTTCTGTCAAATTATGAGTGTGGAGCCACTGCTTTAGATTATAACAGAGATGAGCTCAGATTAAAACTCCATATTCAAACACAATCAGACTTTAGGAGCATGTAAAGTCTGGCTCAAGATATGAATTTTGGGGCATGGACCCATCTCGAGACTCCACTGCATTCTGTCTATGGTACACATTACTTCAGTATTCCATCTCACTCAGCTCAAGTCTTTCCCCAACACATTCAGCTTTCACTTATGAAAAACAGGAATGAGTTAGCAAAAGCAAACTCTCCTTCCACATTTCATCTCCAAAGGGCCAAGAAGGGATTGTGTGATATTCAAACTTTGACTTTCCTTTTTCTGGGTAGACTAGCCAGCAGGCACTGGCATATGCACAATGTTTCCTAAAAATAAATTCTGCAGAAGCTACACGGTAATGAAAGATGAAGAGGGCACTCTAGAAAAGGAAAGTAACAGAGCCAGGTCATGGAAAGATCAGAGGAAACAGTCACACAGGGGGTTAGGAAACTCTGAATTCTTCCATCTGAGAGGAAGGAAGGGATTGCCCTCTAAACAAGAAACTGGGAGCTCTGATCCCCTGAGATATATGCAGGGGATCACTGGAGGCACAGGGCTTACTATGCCTCTGCATCCATTCTGGGGCCTCCAGCAGCATCAAATGGAACCAGAGACTCTCCACCCAACACCTACCCCAGAAAGTGCTCCTCAGCATGAAGTGGGGATCACAGGAAGTTAAATAATCAAGACCCCATGTGTGATAGGGGCAGGGGCAACACTTGCTTGTAAGCAATGCAGTTTCCATATTTTTTTTTAAAAAAGTAGAGTTATGACTCAACTTTTCTGATGCCTGATACCCAAACAAAGAATGCCAGGAATGTTGAACTAGAGGGCTTTCTGCTGTCCAAAAACTCCTTCTGATCAAAATTCTCCCTATTCATCTAGTTCACCATCAGTGTAGTCTCCCAAAACCCACCCGCTATTCTTCTCAATATGTTCTAACTTGTAATGTTGCATCATGTCTGTCTAACACTGTACTATGAAACAAGAGTTAAAGTATCTCTCTGTTGATAATGGAAGATTTTGCGATGATGTACCAACACACCTTTCAGTAACACCATTTTAGTGGCACTCACCCCAGCATCTCTGTTGAGACTAGCTGACTGACATAATTTCTATGCAGTCACTAGCTAAAAATAACAGGAATTGGCCCATTATTATTCCACTATAAACAAGTGGCATGGCCACTCTGAAGATGATCCTTTCCTCCACTTAACTTGGAATTTACAACTCCAAAGAAGGCCTGCTTAAACTCATTGGTAAGTGTTTGAGTGTAGAGCTGACTTGAAAATTTGTATCCAAATTCTAGACACTTCATCATTCACCTTTGCTTTAATTTTCTGAAAAGTTTGGTTTACCAAACATCTAGTGATGAAAAGCCATCTCCAAGAGATTCTCTTTTTTTATATCTGGTTACTTTCCCAAAGAAACAGCCTGTCAGATGTTGCTCTATGTGGTTGTTATTATCAATACTTTTATACCACCCTCACATTTTTGAAGACTGGGACTGCGCCTCATTAGCAGAGATATGTGGTTTCACAGTACCTGCTCTCACACTAGGCTAAACCTTACCCTTTTCTATACTGGTGCATGAGATTAGGGCTGGAAGATAGGTCATAAGCCATGACCTCTCCATAGCACTCAAGATAATGCTAGGAGCAATGGCTGGCTAACCTGAGAAGGGGGTGTGGTATGCTGCTGAGGGTGTATTTCCAGTCTATATTCTATAGTCAGCAACAAAAAACTAGCCAAAGGCTTAGCAATGTGTACACTGAAGTGTTTTCCCCGTGTCCATCATGAGGAGTTCTGGCCTGGCCAGCAGAATAGCTGAAGCAGAGGATGCACTGGCTCCTCATTGCTTCACCTGCCATAACAGGATTTGGCTCTAAAATCACTGCTATCAATCCCTTCATGTTTGTAGGGCCAGCTCTAACACACTTCCTGGAGCTTAACGGAACACGAATACTGCAGAAGGCCATGTATCATGGTGGTGCCCCAAGCTGATTAATTGTGAGGACTAGTAGATAAGAAGGATAGGAGGAAACTTTACTCTTCCCATGATTTGGAGGAGCCAGTTCTTCATGACAGCTTACTGCCAGCCTTCTCCCCCAGGCAGCCCTACCAGATTTGTGGTGCCTCCCTCTGCCTTACACCAGGAAGGAAGTAAAATGTTGCTAGGAAGCTGAGAGCCTGAGGTCTACAGCAAGCCTATTCAGTTCTAGCGGTGTGTGTGTGTGTGGTGGGGAGGAGAGAAGTTATTGAGCCCAGGTAACTTTGATTTCCCCAGTACTCCTTGGCTATATTTTTGTAAAAGCAGCCTCAACGTGAGCTCTAAATTGCACCCTGCCCCCCACAGTTTTGAAAATGCTGATGGCTCTTGCATGCACAGATCATCCATCCAGCTTTCTGTGTAGGATGATGTTGGGGCAAACTGTAACCCTGTGAGCTTTTTAAAATGAATAAAAAAAACTCTTATTACATAACAGTTCTGCCATCACATCTTAGGAAAGGCCCTTTTGATGTCAAATAGCATTGTATAATTCTGCTGTCAGTGCCACGCTATAAGAAAAATGTATAGGTCTGCCCGTTATAGGAAGATTATAATTTCTATCTCTGAAAGTGTGGCTGTATTTTAAACTACATGTAATTTTGGTGTGCATGTGCATGCGCAAATAAACAATTACATGCAATTTCTCTCTGCATCTGTGTTTATATACCCAGCTTGAACTTTCAGCCTTCAGCTTGGAGTTTTTCTCAATAGTGGCATGAAAAATATAAGAACGTTACATCTTTGAACTGCCAGTGTAGTGGTGGTGATTCATGGTTCTCTTTGAGAATAATAAAAGCAAATCATATACTACAAGCAGAGGGAAGATTTAATATAAGACTCGGTGTGTTTGGTTGGACTTGACATCACTCACGTATTTGTTTCTATAGTGGAAGCGATTCATAACAGAAATGCCTTTATCCATTTCCATCTTTCTTTGACACAATAGCTCAAGTAATTAACCAAGTGAAGAGGCTGTCTATTAAACACTGATACTAAACTAGGCATAAAAGCTCCCTTAAGAAACACTGGATTGGGAACATATTTTATAGCATCATCAACACTGACATCATTCAGCTCAATTCTCAAAGAACTGAGTGCTCCAAATGTTTGTGTGTCAGCCAGGCAACATTTGTTACATGAATGGCCCTTGCTATAGATACAGTCCATGCAAAGAATGCTTGGAGAATACAATGTCTATTGTGCAGCCAAGGCTTATTTTATAAGGGGGGGAGGGTGCTACATCTTTCATTAATGCCGACATCATTAATGATAAGATTGTCAAGGAAAATTAAAAAGATGATTATAAGTGACCTTGGCAACTAGAATGCAGCACGAATTTTAGCTTATTTTTACTAAGTGTGGCTTAAAGGTCAGTTGCTTTGAAGTGTGAAGACTTAAGCATGCCTGATATAGTTCTCAGAATATATATAAATTTTAGAAAAAATCATTTTTCTAAGCATTCTGTGCAGCAAATGAAAATTAATGTGAAGCTCCTGTTAAGAAATTACGGCAACGTATTTCAAACAATGAGAAACATCTAGCTACTGTAATGTCTTCAATAACTAGTGGGGCTTTTCTCTTAGGGACTGATCCAAAGCCTACTGAAGTCAATGAAGAGACTCTTGTTAACTTCACTGGGTTTTGGATTAGACCCTTGGTCACACAAAGAAATAAATGGATCCTCTTCAATTAATCCACCATCCATTAACTAATGCTTTCCCCCTTTTCTTGCCTTGAACTTCCAGCACCCCATTCCAGAGGGTTTATATACTAGAATATTGTGCGCCTCTCGCTAGAAAAAAGAGCCCTGGACTGGGAGGCAAGAGCACTGGGTTCTATTCCCAGTCCTGACACTAATCTGCTGTATGACTTTAAGTAAATCACTCCACTTCCCTGTGCCTCTGTTTCTCCTCCAACCATTAGTCTGTCTTGTCTATTTAGAGTGCAAAATGCTTGGGACAGGGATTGTGCCTCTCTCTGTTTGTTGCCTCTGTCCACTAAATGTGATATAATAGTAATAATAGCATGTGACCTTGAAAGCCACTTAAAGGACAACATAGCCAAGTTGCCAATGAGCAAATAGAGTTTCATTTATTAGGCATTCCCAAAAGAAGCAGAATCTGGCCTTTGTGCTTAGCATATCAAACCAATCTCAAATAGTTAAGAAGAATTAAGGGAAAAGTTCAGAATGGCATGAGAATAAGATTGGATCCAAACATAAAAGATCAATTGTTTTGTTTTCATAGTTAATTATCTCCACTTGGAACAATACACTCTCTTTCCGGGCATTATCCTCCTGAATACAAACACATGAACTAAGACATAGCTGTCAGTTCCTAAGCTGTTGTTAGGTACTATGCTGTTGTTTCTACTTCTGTTTTTGACAGGTGATGTCCAGTCATGCATTCAAGAGAGCCCAGGAAGTTGAGAGCTTGTCCCATTCTTTCCATTTGTTTACCAAACACCCCATTTCACATGGGACCAGAGAGTAATGGTGTTTCAGTTTTGGGAAGGGGCTGCTTTGCAAGAATGTGAAAAGCTGTAAAAAGCTGAAAGCCACTGATTCAAATGTTAAAGAAACAAACTTGCCATGTTCCCCATTCAACACACTATGTTCTAAGTCTTCCTTTCAGTCTCTAATGCAGCAGACGGATTTACTTCATCTCATTATAACACCTAAGTTAGTTTTTTAGGTAGGGAGAGCTGCTCTTGAGTTTGGGTTCATTGGAGAGCAGAAACAGAGCTAGGAGCAGTAACAAGAGTTTGAAAGTCAAAATCAGGAGCATCGTATTTACAGAAATACATAAAATTATCCCTTACAGTTGGGTTGGTGGTAGGTTGCGGTTTTGGGGGGGGGGGTTGTATTTATTATTTAATTTGATTTGCAAATGCTTAAGGATGCTTATCTCATCTCCAAACTAAATTCTTTGAAGGCTGCTTGGTGGCCAACATGAAAGGAGTTGATTTTCAACTTAATTTTTAGTGGTTAAGTGTTCATGTCCCGATATACACAATCCCAGCTGGCATTAAGTGACACCCTTTTGTTAGCCATCTCAGCACATGCACCGGAGACTGAATGATCCTTTAAAAAGTGACTATCCTTTCACTCCTCCAAATGGTCCCTCAGGCTGGGTGGGGGCTGTCATTGCCCACGCTGTACCTGTTCTTCAGATAAAGAGACATAAGTGACCTGAAGAAGAACTATGTACGTCTTAAAAGCTTGTATATCTCACCAGTAGAGGTTGGTCCAATAAAAGATAATACTCATCCACCTTGTCTCTCTAATAAGTCTACAGGACTGTCAAGACAGCAACTTTCACCCACACTAAGGGCTGGTCTACACCTAAAATGTAGGTCAACCTAGAGATGTAGACATCCCTGAAAGGCGTAGTTAAGCCAACCTAAGCCCAGGTATAGACATCACTAGATCAATGGAAGAATTCTTCCATTGACCTAGATACTGCCTACATAAGAACGGCTACAGTGGGTCATCAAAGGTCCATCTAGCCCAGTATCCTGTCTTTCAACAGCAGCCAATGCCAGGTGCTTCAGAGGGAACAAACAGTCATCGAGTAATTCCTCCCCTGTCATCCACTCCCAGCTTCTGGCAGTCAGAGGCTAGGGACACCCAGAGTGTGGGGCTGCATCCCTGACCATCTTGTCCAATAGTCTTTGTGGACCTATCTTTCATGAACTTAGCTAATTCTTTTTTGAACGTCATTATAGTTTTTGGCTTCAGAACATCTCCTGGCAATGAGTTCTACAGGTTGACTGTGTGTTGTGTGAAGAAGTACTGTCTTATGTTTGTTTTAAACCTGCTGCCTAATAATTTCATAGGGTGACCCCTGATTCTTGTGCTATGTGCAGGGGGTAAATAACACTTCCTTATTCACTTTCTTCACACCATGATTTTATAGACCTCTATCATATCCCCCTTTAGTCGTCTCTTTTCCAAGATGAAAAGTCCCAGTATTATTAATCTCTCCTCATATAAAAGCTGTTCCATACCATTAATCATGTTATGGGTGCCCACATGGCCCCAAAGTATGCAAACATTTTTATGGCTGACTTAGAACATCGCTTCCTCAGCTCTCGTCGCCTAGCGCCCCGCCTCTACTTGCGCTGCATTGATGACATCTTCATCATATGGACCCACGGGAAAGAGGCCCTTGAAGAATTCCACCTGGATTTCAACAATTTCCACCCCGCCATCAACCTCAGCCTGGACCAGTTCACACAAGAGATCCACTTCCTGGACACTACAGTGCAAATAAGTAATGGTCACATAAACACCACCCTATACTGGAAACCTACTGACCGCTATACTTACCTACATGCCTCCAGCTTCCATGCAGGACACATCACATGATCCATTGTCTACAGCCAAGCCCTAAGATACAACCGCATTTGCTCCAATCCCTCAGACAGAGACAAACACCTACAAGATCTTTATCAAGCATTCTTAAAACTACAATACCCACCTGGGGAAGTGAGGAAACAGATTAACAGAGCGAGACAGGTACCCAGAAGTCACCTACTACAGGACAGGCCCAACAAGGAAAATAACAGAACACCATTGGCCATCACATACAGCCAGCAGCTAAAACCTCTCTAGCACATCATCAATGATCTACAACCTATTCTGGAAAACAATCCCTCACTCTCACAGATCTTGGGAGACAGGCCACTCCTTGCTTACAAACAGCTCCCCAACCTGAAGCAAATACTCACCAGTAACTACACACCACACCACAGAAACACTAACCAAGGAACCAATCCCTGTTACAAACCCCATTGCCTACTCTGTCCCCATATCTACTCTAGCAACACCATCATAGGACCCAACCATATCAACCACACCATCAGGGGCTCATTCACCTGCACATCTACTAATGTGATATATGCCATCATGTGTCAGCAATGCCCCTCTGCCATGTACATTGGCCAAACTGGGCAGTCTCTACGTAAAAGAATAAATGGACACAAATCAGACATCAGGAACGGTAACATACAAAAGCCATTAGGAGAACACTTCAATCTCCCTGGACACTCAATAACAGATTTAAAAGTAGCCATCCTTCAACAAAAAAACTTCAAAGACAGACTTCAAAGAGAAACTGCAGAGCTACAATTCATTTGCAAACTTAACACCATTAATTTGGGCTTGAATAGGGACTGGGAGTGGCTTGCTCACTACAAAAGCAATTTCCCTTCTCTTGGCATTGACACCTCCCCATCAATTATTGGGAGTGGATCATATCCACCCTGACTGAATTGGCCTTGTCAACACTGGTTCTTCACTTGTAGGGTAACTCCCTTCTCTTCATGTGCCAGTATATTTGTGCCTGTATCTGTAATTTTCACTCCATGCATCTGAAGAAGTGGGTTTTTCACCCACAAAAGCTTATGCCCAAATAAATCTGTTAGTCTTTAAGGTGCCACCGGACTCCTCATTGTTAATCATTTTTGTTGCCCTTCTCTGTACCTTTTCCAATTCTAATATATCTTTTTTTGAGCTGGGATGACCAGAACTGAATGCAGTATTCAAAGTGTGGGGGCGTATCATGGATTTATGTAGTGGCATTATTATATTTTCTATCTTATTATTTATCCCTTTCCCAATGGTTCCTAACACTCTGTTACCTTTTTTGACTGCCCTTGCACATTGAGCAAATGATTTCAGAGAACTATCCACAATGACTTCAACATCTCTTTCTTGAGCGGGTAACAGCTAATTTAGATCCCATCGTTTTGTATGTGTAGTTGGGATTATGTTTTCCATTGTGCATTACTTTGAATTTATCAGCATTGAATTTCACCAGCCATTTTGTTGCCCAATCAACAAGTTTTGTGAGATTCCTTTGTAACTCTTCTCATTCTGCTTTGGACTTACCAATATTGAGTAACTATGTAACATCTGCAAATTTTGTCACTTCATTGTTTACCTCTTTTTTTCCAGATCATTTTATGAATATGTTGAATAGCACTGGTCCCAATACAGACTCCTGGGGGAATCTCAAGGGGTGGATTTAAGACAGCAGTGGGAGAACCTCTCACCCCCTTCACCCTTCACTGCAGCAAGTGTTGATATACAGCGGCATAGCTACAGCGCGGTAGCTGTTCTACCGTAGCGCTTGTAGTATAGATACACACAAAAAGCCCTTTAAAAGCATTAACAAAAAAGAGAAGAAATAACCCTTCTGATTACTATGTCAGTGAAGTGAATCACATTTTATGAGCCAAATTTGCTGCTAGTGTAAATGGATGCAGTTCCATGGTCTTCAATGGGACATAATCACATGCATAAGTACTTTTCTGAATAGGGATGGGATTACTCAATATGCTCAAGATTGAGCACATGTGTAAGTGTTTTGCTGATTTAGGGTCTAAATTTCCTACCTAGGCATTTCCGACCAACAGAGGCTACTTCTGAATTAGCAAACGTTTTAGCCCCCTCTACACCACAAATTGCCTTATTCTGTTGGAAAACTAGCCTTGGATGTGTACAGGAATGCAACAAATACACAGAAATTACAATGTATTCGTGGGATAATAAACAGAGAAATATCTGTCTGTTAGTTAAATAGTAATTTAACTTTAATTTACTGGCAACCGCAGCTCAATAAATATAAATATTAACAATAAATCTAACAAAAAATAAAGTTTGGTTTCTGCACAGCATAACATCCGGTAACAAAAACATTACAAACAATCAGTCACATTCGGATACTAGCAGCAACACTGCAATGAACCACGTTACTCTTAACAGTGCAGTTGTCGTGGTATTAGTCAGCCATGCATCGTGCGAAACTGCAGTTCTGAGTGTGTGCTCATACAACTTTATTTTGCACAGCGTCTTCCATTCAAATTAATAGATCATTCTGCTGGCTCAGAAACTGTAATGCAGAGCCTTTCTGATGTTGACAGATTCCATCTGCTCCCCTTTAATTAACATCTAATATGTAAACCCTCTAATACATGTAGCACTGCATAACAAGGGATTAAGAAATAGAAGGTAACCCTTCATCATAAAATGTGTCATCCCTTAGGATTTCATTGCCAATGCTCTGCAGTACCAGAACGAAACAGTGGCTACATGCAAGCAAAAGATGAATTCAATGTAGATATTCACTATGATTTATAAAAATGTGATATAAATAAATGAGATCATATCAAAAAAGGCAGGCATAACAGCATTCATAAATGGGTATATATAGGAGTTGTTCCAATGCATACCCTAACCGATCTAATGCAATTACAAGTAAATATGGGAAATTGCTACTTTGTATCCCCAATTACTGAAGATAGGATAGGTGCAATTCAGTAAATGTATTAAATGGAAAAGGCTAATTTGGTCACATTTCTAGAGATGAAAGTGATCAGGCTGCACTCTCTCTGGTGTCTAATATTTGTAGATGGTCAAATGTAGGGAGTGAAAATATGCATAGTACGCCTTGTAGGAAAGTCTTATAACTGGATTAAGATGTCGAAAGCAAAGGGGATAAAATACTCCTCTACACTATAGCAGCTGAAGTAACAGGCATGACATGTATGTGGCTCAAGGTCTGGGATTGCCACCATTCATGCCCAACAAAGTTATGTGAAAGGTCAAGGCCAGGATGTCTTACTGATAACATCTCAGCAGAACACAAACATTTGGAGGTTCTCAGCCACACATCTATCTAACTAGATAGATTGAATGTATACATAACAGCTGTGGCAGTGCTTGCGGTGCTCAGTAAAGGACAGAAAGATTAGAGACCATGTTAATAAGACATGAAAGATCCTAATAGAAAAAAAATTACTGACGAAACCACAGCAATCATTATTTCAAGCTTCTTAAATCATAGAAAGAGAGAGTGGGAGGGGATGAGAAAGGAAAGAGAGAAAGAGAATGAGAGAGATCAACACCTCCAGTAAGTATTTGCTCAGCACTTGACTTTTGTTAGAATGTGAGCTATGATTTGTTGTGCAAGCCCAGGAGCCTATAATATTGTTTTAAGTTGTATCAGTTGTTGCACTCTGTTTAGTTTGAACTATCTGGAATGTCAGCCCTGTAAATTACATTCCAGTGGAAGTGCTGTACTCTACTGACTGAGCAGATCTCTCCAATAGAAGAACAGAGGTGGTTCATTTTAGTTACCAATCTCTCTCCCTTTCCCTTTGCTTCTCTTTTCTTAGGCCATTCAGGAAAGTACTTAAGCAGGTGTTTATGTCCATCCCTATTTAGGACTTAAGCACGTGCTCACCTTTAAACACATGATTAAGTCTTATTGAACTCAATGGGACTTAATCACATGCTTAAAAGTTAAGGATGAGTTTACTTTGTTTCCTGAACCTGGGCCTAATTGCAGAACAACAACAATAGACTTGCACTAGTAAGGATGCACTGAAGTCAATGAGACTACTCACATAAGCAAAGTTAAGCACATGGCTACTTACTTGTAGGATTAGGGTGCAAGAATGTAAAGACTTTTAACAAATAATAAAAATAAATGATATAAAGTAAGAGGGCACTAGAAAGTGGCCCAGCAGAAGCGCTGCTACTATTGCAGTGTACGTAATGGTGCTGAGGTCCTCACCCACCATAAGCAAAAGCGATGAGCATTTAAAGAGTGTGTGAAGTGCTTGGAAACTGGTCTTTTGTAAGTCAAGAAGAATCTCATCCTCGCTCTTTTTTTCTTCCCACCTTCCTCTGTCTCCTGAGAATGAGGAACTTATTTCAATGTTAGTTTTGTAAATAGTCGGGTGTACATTTTCCTTAACCTCCTGTTGGTGGCACACTTACTCTCCCCCCTCCTCACCCCACAATATGTGAGAGTATCCACAGTACTCTAGTCTGCGTTGGCCTAACTCTAATTATACAGCCCCACCCTCTACATTCTGACAAGAAATGAGCTCCCAAACACTATAAGGCTTTTAGAAGTCTTCATCCAAGGTATTACTGTCCTAAAAAAGGTTAGAAAGAATCAACAAGTCCCAACTTGCACTCATGTCCTTAAATTAGCTGGGCTTTTCCAAGTTATTTATCATATATATTTGCTGAGCAGACAGAAAAGTGGAGTTGCTTTCTATTCCTTTTACTTTCTGTGCACATTTGTTGAGAGGAAGAGAGACCTTCTGATGAATTAATTCATATCCTCTAGTTTGCTTCATACTGGTTTTAGAAGCTGTGCTGTATTTCTTAAAGTTGTCCCACCACTCCCCCTGACCTCCCCCTGAAAGGCTAAATTCAATGGATAGACATATGATCATTCAGAATCCATTAAATCTTCCTGCCAAGATGAAGAGACTCTCTAGGTAGAGTTTCACTCTTATCTTACTTACTGATCAGAAAAGGAAGTCCTGCTAGACTTACTCCGGCTTAAAGCCTACCACTAGCACTGCAATCTACACAAAAAGTGGTGTCATCCTCTCCACACTTCCTACCAATTGAAGTGCAATTTGTGTGGCACCTACAGGCACAGCTCAAGGAAATGCTGATTATTTGCCTGACCTGTCTGTTTGCTTTCTTAGGAGTAGTAACGCTACAGCAAACAAGTTAAAATGCAGATCTTCTTTGGCAAAGTCTTGTGCTAAACATCAAAACAATAACAAGTGTTGACAGCTGGGTTTGAGGAAAAGCTCTTTATGGGGTGAAGCTTATACTCATAGTTTGTACGGCTTATACTCATCCACTCAATATGCAGCAGCAGTCAAAAGAGCAAACAGAATGTTGGGAATCATTAAGAAAGGGTTAGATAATAAGACAGAAAATATCATATTGCCTCTCTATAAATCCATGGTACGCCCACATCTGAATACTGCGTGCAGATGTGGTTGCCCCATCTCAAAAAAGATATGTTGGAATTGGAAAACATTCAGAAAAGGGCAACAAAAATTATTAGGGATATGGAATGGCTTCCATATGAGGAGAGATTAATAAGACTGGGACTTTTCAGCTTGGAAAAGAGATGACAAAGGGGGGATATGATAGAGGTCTATAAAATCATGACTGTTTTAGAGAAAGTAAATAAGGAAGTGTTATTTACTCCTTCTCATAACACAAGAACTAGAGGTCACCCAATGAAATTAATAGGCAGCAGGTTTAAAACAAACAAAATAAAGTATTTTTTCACACTACGCACAGTCAACCTTTGGAACTCCTTGCCAGAGGATGTTGTGAAGGCCAAGACTGTAACCGGGTTCAAAAAAGAACTAGATAAGTTCATGGAGAATAGGTCCATCAATGCCTATTAGCCAGGATGTGACGGGATTGTGTCCCTGGCCTCTGTTTGCCAGAAGCTGGGAATGGGCAACAGGAGTTGGATCACTTGATGATTACCTGTTCTGTTCATTCTCTCTGGGGCACCTGGCATTGGCCACTGTTGGAAGACAGAATATTGGGCTCGATGGACCTTTGGTTTGACCCAGTTTGGCAGTTCTTATGTTCTGTGACAAAGTCAGGCCAGACAACTGCAAGAGGATCTTGGAAGGCCAATATGTTAGTCCTAGAATGTTAAAGGCCCGTTTCCACACAAGCTGAGAAGGGGTTACCTCAGGTCAATTAGGGACACCTGAATCCAATTAAGGGCTGCCTGAGGTCTTTAAAATCTCCTCCTCTAGGCAGAAAAGAGGAGAACGAGAGACAAGGTACTGCCAGGCTAGTGGCAGCAAGGAAACACGTTTTTCCAGGCTGAGATGCTGTGCTCCCCCCATAGGGGAACAGCAAAACCTGAGTGCCTTCTAGGGGAAAGACTGACACCCCAAGGCAAGCAACAGGATGACAGGGAAAGGCATTCCCTTTTGTTTCGGGATCATAATGGTCCCTTCTGACCTTAGTATCTATGAATCTATGAAACTGTTTCCTTTTTCCTTTGGGGAAGGATCACTCCTTAGGCCGACCCTGGGGCTTACCGTGGAAACACAGCCAAAGGAGCACAGAAGGAGCACAAACACTGCCCAGAGTGGGGCTGATTTCCCCCAGGCCTGCCATTGTCAGAGGGGGAAGTGCTAAGTCTGGTGAAACAAAGGAGTTGCCTTGCCACAGTTCTTATGTTCTTATATAATGATGGGTGGGTGACATTCTACAGGTTGGGGGGGTTGATTCAGATAAGCCAGAAAATCTCCAGTCAGTTAACATGAATTAGCTTAATCCTTTGGTTTTCACCCTCTCTCTTCTCCCTGCTGCATCCTTTCCTGAACTTCACCAGATCTTCTCCTCTTCCTCCCACTAGTCCCTTAACAACCTGCTCCTCTCCCAGTTTTGAATATATTCAGCTGATCCTTCTGGGCCTAGATCCAGTGATTCCTTTTTTATTTTATTTTCCCCACATCCTTTCTTTCCTCCCAGAGCCCCTCTGGGAATATTCCCCTAATATTGCTGATAAGCCTTTCATAGGTTGTCAGGCTCTGAGAAGGTCTGGCTATCTTTCACATGTGAACTGATATTCATATCTGTTGTGGTTGGGCCAGGGCTTTCCTGTGTCAGGAACCTTTGGGAAAAAGAGAGGTTGTGGGAAAATAAAATACACGGTAGGAAGGAAAAATGACAAGAGTCAGAGGGTCAAACCCACGGAATCATACCTAGTGGTGGCAGATGAGAAATTGAAATAAAAATGGTGTGATGGGGAAGACCACATCTAACACATTTTGGAAAAGGTTAGAGTTCAGTTTCTGGGAAGGATTTTATTCAGTGGTTATCCATTTTAGGTCATTTCTTATTTTCCAGCCATCACTTCTAGGCTCCACTTCTTTTCCTAATTCTATTTTTTTTTCTGTTTGAGTTTAGTACTCTTGATATGTCAAAGAGCTAGCAAGTCTCTAAAAGTAGCTTAAGGGTGTAAATACCGGCAGGGTTGTGCTAGGGACATAACTAGGAATAAACTAAACAAAGCAAAATTAAGGCTCACTATCAGGAATGGTAAAGTGTCTTTTATTCCAGTGAATGGTCTCCTAAAGGAAGTGCAGAAGCTCTGTTACTTGAGATGTTTAAAAATTTCCTAGAGCCTTTGTGAAATGCTCTTCGTTTCTAGTGGACAAATATCCACATTACCAAAACTGGCACTACTAGGTACACTTATTGACAATCTCAACGTAGAGGCCAAGAAATGATAGGCTATGGTTTGTGGTGTCTCATCTCTACAGGTGGTCCTCTAGGCTTTATGCTGAAGAACACTTGCCAGAC
The DNA here is from genome assembly GCF_965152275.1 of Natator depressus. Taxonomy (NCBI): domain Eukaryota; kingdom Metazoa; phylum Chordata; order Testudines; family Cheloniidae; genus Natator; species Natator depressus. The sequence goes on from NC_134236.1 coordinate 90,593,224, forward strand.
AATTGTGTGTACTGCCACTGCCCCTGTTATAGCTGATCGGTAACAAAGTGACAACGGCAATCTCCAACATGGTTCAGAATGTTTCAGGAGCCCTCTAAATTCATTTAAAATAGACATGAAAAACCCTCAAGTCATATCTGAAAATAGTATGAATGCTTTCCAGTGCTGGAAGTATTTGGAATGCAGCACATCGTTCAGCAAGTAGCAATGCATGTTAATCTTAACGCATCTTCCTCTCTAATTCTCACCTTGGCCTTTTTTTTCCCCCAGCCGTCTCCATCCTGAATCTGAGGACAATATCATCAGGTCAATTGGACCATATTTTGTTGAGGATAAAATTTTCAAAACTGTTTAAATAACTTAGGAGCCTAAATTCCATCGACTTTTGATGACAGTAAGGTTCCTAAATCACTTTTGAAAATGGAATGTAGGCTTCTAAGTCACTTACGTGCTTTGGAATTTTTTACCCAAGAAATGATTATCATTTTTAACAGTACGACTTTAAGGTGGAAGTTTGTTTTCCACCCTAAAAATCAGTGTGAAAAAAAAAATCTTTGCACGTGGGCAGAGTTCAAGTAAGTTTGGTTTCAAACTAGAACCACTGCAGTCAAGGTTTTCATCCCTAGTTCGGACAGTATTGTTGGTAGATTTCTCTGTCATTTTAATCACCATTAACTGCCGCTCAGAACTCTGTCACAATGTGTAGTGCAAGCAAAGAGCGTAAATTGGGCATGATGGAGGTTTCTTGATGCAGGAAGGAAGTAACATAACACTGACCATGGCTCAAGTTGCACTGTGAGAAAAGAATGAGTGAACTAACCAGGTCTATAATATTACAGTACAAAAAAGAAAAAAAAATGGTGATTGAGGAAGGGATGTAATTATTCAAAACTTTAGAATAAAGAAACAAAGTGCTTTGAATAATTTACCCTTACACGTTTTTTAAAGTTAAACTTTCTAAGTACAGAGAGAGAAAAGGTAAATGTTTCAAAAGTGCCCAAGGAGCCTAAGTCCTATTTCCGGAAGAATCTTAGGCATTTAGGACCCTAACTGCCATTGACTCTCAATGAAGCTTAAGTGCCTAAAAGCAGGATTTTCAAAAAGCATCTAAGCAGGTTAGGTGCTTAACTCCCATTGAAATCCCTAGGAGTTACGACACTTCAGTGCTTTTGAAAATCTAACGAACAAGGACTCCTAATATCCTTAGACTGTAAGTGTTTTAGGGCAGGAACTGTCTTTTTGCTTTGTGTTTGTACAGCACCTAGCTCAATGGGTTCTGGTCCATGACCAGGGCTCCTAGGTGCTATGGTAATACAGATAAATAATAATGATAACTCTACAGAAGTGTAGAGAGAGAAGGTAACACATGCAGTCTCATTCATACATTTTGTAGAACAATTCCTTTTATGAGAATTTTGCTTTAGACTTCATAACCTATAATATTCTAGACTAGCAGTCAAATTTTGAAATGTGCTTGAGTGAGTTAGGAATTAAAATTCCATTTTTAGAAGTGATTTAGGCACTGAGGGCCAGATTTTTACAGGTATTTAGGTGCCTAAAGATGCAGTGAGGTGCTTAGTGGGATTTTCAAAAGCACTGAAGTGACTTAACTCCTAGTGATTTCAATGGGAGTTAAGCAAACAGCTTACAGTTGAATAGGCCTGGGACCTCCAACATGCCAGCCTCTGTTCCATGCGCATCCCACCAGACAGACTGTTCTACCCAGCCCAGCTTTCCTCTGCAATGGAATTTCCTTCCAGAACCCCACCCCTGCTCCCACTCAGATGGGCGTTTGTCTTCCACCCAGCCCTGAGCTCTTGATTTTCTTCCCAAGTAAGGGAGCCCAGCTCACTCCAGAGGCAGCCAAACATCAGCTGTACACTGACTGTACTGCCACCATACTCAATCTCTGACTCACTGTGGCAGCTCAGGGACCAGAGCAAAAGGATCCCACCTTAACCCTCCCCGCTGCATAAAGGACAATCCCTGGACCCCCCTCCGGAAAACATTTTTGCACATGAATAACTTTGCTGACAGGAGTAGACCCACCCATTGAGTTCAGTGGCACCATTCATGAGGGAAGTTACTCATGTGAATACTGTGTTTTCAGGATGAGCTCCAGTCAGTAAATACAAAAGCAGTAAATACAAAAGTAATAGCCTCTCCATCTGAATAACTTGTGTTCATCTCCTAGTTGAAGACTCAGAACACACACAGGACCATATTCTGGCCTCTAGTGTACATGGGGTTCTCAGTGAATTCATTGATCAGTGTGGAGAATAATCCACCCTTCTAGGCTTATGGGCATTTAACCTGCAGAGCTGAACACAGTGGTACGTGATACAATTTCACTAAGCATGGAGAGTGGAATGGGAGGAACCTGTTCAGGGGATGCACAGCTCTGGGGTTCTATCTGCCCTAGCAGAGAAAGATGATTTGAAAGGTGAGAAGGCCCCAGAAGGGTGCCTTGCTGGTGAATCATCATTTGTGCAAATGTATTGGCACAAATAGCCCTGGCCACTACCAGATCCCTAGGATCCATGTGAGTTTTCAGAGGACCAATGGAGCTGGGCATTAAAGTTCTAGCTTCTTCTGTGGGGTGAGGAGGATGGGAGGAAAGAAGGCGAACTCCAACCCTGATGTAAGAATATGGAGTTTTTCCCCCGCTTATACAGGAGGGCACAATTTGTCCCTGTGTTCAAAACTGAAACCTCTTCTCAAATTGTTTAAAATGCATATGAGTAATCCCATTACCATGGTACTACTCTTTAAGGGGAACACTAGGGTTTATTATGTAAAAGAAAATTTCTCTTTACTTAGAAACACTCTGATTAAAGCCAAAAAGGTGCTAGAAAATATTTGCCTTTTAACAATAATATGTGTAGATAAATCCCTGCTGGCGAATTGCATGATCCTGCTTCCACTGAAATCCACAGTAAAACTCCCACTGACCTGAGTGGAACAGGATCAGGACCTAAAAAAGCAGCTAAGTAGGAATCACCCCATTTAAAATCATAAAAGCAGCAATTATTTATTACAAGTCTTAACTGAATTTAGATAAATCCTTTCAAATGTTTGATTGCGGAGGTTCTTCTCTCTAGCATAGACTGGGAATATAGCATATTTCTTAGAACCTTTGATAAATGGCATCCTTGTGCTAGTTGTATCTCGTGTTATTATTTTACACATACACAAAAGAACACTCCATTTTGCTACATTTCTTTTACCTTCTCATTTTAATCTCTTTAGGAAATGTTTTCCCAATCTAGATTTCTATCCTTTTGGGTACAGACAGAATAATACTATTTGTTGTCTACACAAGTATATATACATACATATATTTAAATTTTAACAACAGAACACAAGGCCAAAGCCAGCGAATGGCTCTATTATATTCAAGAGATTGAGTTTCTATTCACAAAGAGCCAAGTAGATCCTATTCTGTGGTTTCCCATACAAAACGCTGAATACCTCCAAATGGAGCTGTGGGTATCAAAACACTAAATGTGAATAGCATTTTGTCTCCAAGGAAAGAATTAATTAAATCAGAACTGTACAGATCTATCTTCTAATAAAGCCACTTCTGACATAAAACCCCTTTACCTTGGCTCTGAATCACTCCAAGCTTTGCTGTAAATGCCTTTGCCATAAACATGCACCTTACGTTATCATACAGAAGATGGGTTTCCATGAACATCATAAAAGATATAAATGTGCACCCAAACTCTTCAGCGCAGCATGTGGAATTTGCCCTGAAATAAAGTATTTGCCATTTATCTGCTTTAAGAGGTTTTTAAAAAAATTTGCTTTCATATTTGAACTTAATTACTGATTCTTTAAAAATATATGAATGAAAGTGGCCATAATTGCCTTTAAGAATCATCATTCAAGTGCTATTGAGAAAAGAGACCTTACCTTCCATGGTCCACTGGTTCAATCACTCAAAAACATGTACTGGAGTGGCAAATCTTACAAAACAATAGGAAATAAAAAGAAGAAAACATGTCTTATTTTGATTTTACATAAGCCATATGGAACTCTATAAAATTTTATGTCTGGTCACCAGATAAGGTCTTATAGACAAAAGGAGACAGCTGATTCAATGTTACAAAGTAACATGGGAGGGAAGGAGAGATAGTTCAGTGGTTTGAGCATTAGCCTGCTAAACCCAGGGTTATGAGCTCAATCCTTGAGGGAGCCATTTAAGGATGTGGGGCAAAAATTGGAGATTGGTCCTGCTTTGAGCAGGAAGTTGGACTAGATGACCTCTTGAGGTCCCTTCCAGCCCTGATATTCTAAGTAGAGCTGGGTGAATCACTGACCTTTTGGTTCTTGGGCAGTTCAGTGGCAAGGGGGAAGGAAATCAAAAATGAATTTCAGTTTGAAATTGAAAAATTCCATCAGAATTTCAGCTAAATGAAAAAGTCTGTTTCAGATCAAAGGGAAAATGTCATTTGACCTGCATTTTTTTATTTCCAGGCATTTTTAAAGGGCTAGATCCACCAAACAGCTGGAGGAGGAGGAGCCCACTTTATAACTTTTAGCCCAGTGATTAAGGTACTCATCTGGGAGAGGAGGAGATTAGGTTCAAATCCCCACTCTAGATTTGAAGCCAGGTCTTTCCCTACCACCTGGTGCATACCCTAATCACCACACTGTAGGATACTCCAAGGTAATCCTTCTTCAGTTGCCTGTCTTGTTGAAGCTGTTTCACTTTGTATAAAATACTAGACTAGTCATTAAGGCAGTCAGCAAGAGTGAGAATGATTCTATAGCCCAGAAAAAACTATAGCTTACCCTACCCCAGAGTAATAGCCTACTGGTTAGAGCACATGTGGGAGGGAGAAAACCTGATTCCAATCCCAGCTCTAGAGTGGGGATTCAAACCTGGGTCATCCACATCCCAGGTGACTGCCCTAACTACTGGAAAAGGTTACAAGGTGGGCTCCTCCCACTCTGGCTCTTCCATTAATGTAGTCCAAATTCTCTTTTCTGTCTGCAACTATTCAGCAAATTCATGTCCAATTCATGAATAGAGACAGCCAAAATGGCATTTTTCATCCAACTGTTTGTCCAAAAAACTTCACCCAGTGCTAGTAGAAAGATATGAATTCACATCCCAAACACGGCATATGATTCCCTATTTCCCTGCACCATGCATAATCCTTTGCAGCGTGCATACTAACATTCTGACTTGGCAGCATTTTACATTCCCTTTGCATACATTTCAATAGCATTGCAAAATGGGACAGGGGAAGTGTCCAGGCAACTCCTTTCTGAGAACATCACAAAGGTGATTTTAGCATTTGTCCAAGGTATACCTTGCATAGTTTAAGGAGAGCAGTCCAAAGATGTTTATAAGCCACCTTTGTGTCCCTCCCCCCAAATTGCGGGTGAGGGAGGGACCAATATAGTTTCTGTAAGAAGCTAGAAAATCCTGAAGGCTGTTATTACAAAGGGCCATTCCAGCAGTCAGGAATCGTCAGTGTGAAAGGCTCTTTTCCCCAGCCACTTTTCCCTATGCTGAGATGCAAGGAAGGGTGGTGCAGAGTCACTATATCAGCTTGATGCCACCCAGGAATCTTCTTTCCACAAGGAGAATCCCCATGTCTGGACAACAACCAGAGCAGGGGCTCTGACTCAATTCAGCTAGTTCTGGCAGCCGAGCCAAGGATGATCCTTCTACTGGCCTTTAAGAAGGCTGCACTGATGGACCCAGATGCATGTCCTTTTAGACATGACTTTTAATAAGAGGCAACGGGCTCAGAAGAGCAGTTTTAAGTTGTATGAAAGAAAAACACATAAACAGTTCCACTGTGGTGAAGTTGATTTAAACCCAGTAAGTCAGAGTGTGGCAGCCCTGTCCAGGGAGAAGTCAGCACCCCATAAACATTATGTTCTCATCCCCCACCCCCACCCCAGCCAGGAGGTAAAAGACTATGCACTGGTAGTGGTGATAAGGGCACCAAATCAAATTCTCCAGTTGTTTAAAATGCCATAGTAAATTCTGGGTAACTTAGCTGGAAAGAGTATCGTTATGTTTTGAAAAACCTAAAACTACTAAGCATAGCAACCATGTGCTACAGGAGGAAAACCTGCTTAGGAACATTTATATTTCTGCTAATGGAAGCATTGTTCAAAGCAAATCAAGTGTACAGTGCTCCTTGGTATGCCTCCAAAGCCAGTGTTTACTAGAAGGGAAAAGACATTGACCTCTGATTTGTAGCGGGTAAATGTTACATTACATTTATCAAACCAATGCCCAAGTGCTTTCTAGGATGCTTTTTAGTTGATGGCATCTGTTTTGTAAGTGATGGAGACTGTTGTCCTTTATATTTTCAAAATACATTCTGGCTACAAAATGTATTTGGCTTCATTATTCCTGAGGTGTGCAGTGTGTGATAAATACAGCAGGTAGTCTGTGTTACTTCAGTCTGGGAGCTACGAAGATATAACGTGACTTATGGAAATTACACGTAGTTAATGTTTATGAGTTACTATTACCAACCTGCTGTGGTCAATTTTGTAATAAAATATGAGTAAACACCCTTTTCCTTATATATATTAGGAAAGTTTATTGCCCTGCTGTTAATAAGTTCTAGACAACTGCAGTGTAACCAGTAAGCCCTTGTTACACCCCATGGAGAGATTTTGTTAGATTCCACTGTGGATTCCATTACCTTGCTGTGAGAATTTTCTCTCTGGTATATCTCCTCACATCGAAGTGCGGCTTTTCTGTAGCGTTTTCCTCTCTCGTGATTTCATTGAGCTATTGATGATATGGAGGAATTGTTTCACACCAATGTCATCTACATTGTACTGCACACAGAAATCAAGGTGTGGGGGAGATTCTTAAAGCCTTTAAGACTGAATAATTGCACTAAATCCTCACTTAGAGCCAGATCAACCAAAATCAGGGAGGGGATATTTCAATAAGGATCCCCTTCTGGAGATCCCCCGACACACACACATTATTCCATGTAGGGCAGCATTTGAACCTGCAGAGAACATTGAAGTATCCATCCCCAAACTTGGCAGATTCCCCAGGAATGCATGAGAGGGAAGAGCCATCCGTGCTGAGGCTCACTTATCTTTTCCAGGGATTCTCCATGAAATGGAAGGGGGGCGGGGACTGGTTTCCAAGCCCACTCAGCCTCAACGCCACCCCCCAACACAGACTGCAGGCTGTGACGTTGCACTCCATATGTTTTATGGAAATAAGTGTATAACTGTGAATATGATGTAACTGGAATATACAATGATATGTAATGATACTTGTAAGGTATCATTACAAAGAACTTGTTCATTGTAAACTGGTTCTCAGGCTACTGGTAAACCAGTTGGGACACATTTGTGCCTGGACGGAAAATGTTTTTCAAGTGCAGTAGAGGGTCAGAATGGTTTACGATGGTAAATTTCTCAAGAGTAGACAACGTTCTAGTGCTGCCAATCGATATGCTAAATTCACTTTAAAAGAAAGCAAACTGTGTGTGAGTAGGTACAAGAGGCAGATGCTCTAGCATTGAACTCAATTTCAGCTCAGATTTATTTCACTTTAGATAACTTTCTTATTTGTGAACATTTTGAATGTACTGGTTGCAGGCTGAAGTCAATACCAAGCTCTGGTTGCTGTTGTTTCAAGTTACATAAAGTTTCAGTTCAAACAATGTAAGCATTAAATACAAGCTCTCTTTGCCTCAACAAAACACCACATTCGAGGGCGCACATTGCCCAAAGGGGGTGGAGAGGAAGTTGAACCATGTCTTCTCCTCTTCTGCTACCCCCCCCCACCAGCTTGCAGAAAGGATCTGGTGCCCCAGGGGAGCATGCTACATTCTCTCAAGGAGGTGTAAGCTATAGGCATGCCCCCTCCTCCCTCCCCTCCCAATGCAATGGGGAGCTCTAGGAGGAATTCTGCTATATCCTGGAGCTCACTCTGGGGCAGTGTCGGTTTTCCCACCCCCAGCACAAGGGTCTGTATCATTTTCTTGTCGCTAAATTAATCCTATAAAACAGTGGGATTTTAGTGTCAGCCTGTTTACTTCTTTCTTACTCAACTCTGTGTAGGAAGGATTAGAGTGAATTTAAACTGCAAGTGTAAAATGACATAAAGGGTCTCAGTCTTTCAGGTTTTAGTTGGTCCCCAGCACACACAATACAATTCTCTGGTTTCTTACAAAGAACACAAGAATTTTAAGAATATATTGTAAAAACTGGCAACTTAATCCATCCCCAAGAAGAGAAATACCAATTCCTGAACTCCCCTTCCTTTTCTGTCTGGATTAGCCACAGAGTAACAAAGGCAATGGATTTTCACTAAGGTTCTGTGCCTAATGCAGGGCTGGGTGGCATAACAAGACTAGCCAGGTGAATTTCATGTTTTGTCTACAGATGTCTCCTAGTGACGCCACCATAGCTTCAAAGGCACAGTGTAATTGAATCAAGACATAGAGGATTCAGGAATAAGAATCAAAGACTGAGTGCTAATATGTTTCATATAAAATGATTTCATATAGAAAAAAGCTTTAGTCCAGTGATACTCAGATCGTAGTGGCTCAGGAGCCAAATTACCCAAAAGAGCCACTGTAGTGTGACTTCATTATTTTATTATATATATATATATATAGTAAATGAAACAATGAATTCACACTATTGTGGCTTTTTTGGGTAATGTTGATCACTAATTTGGCTCCTGAGCCACTGAGGTTTGAGTAACACTGCACTAAAGCTTTTTTCTATATGAAATCAATATATAATATAATACATACATACATATATATATATATATTAACCAATTGTAGCATACTTGGTCATTTTGCTGTGATATATATATATATATATCACAGCAAAATGACCAAGTATGCTACAATTGGTTAATAACATAGTGAAGGCATCCTTGTTCTTCAATGCTTAGCCAGACAGCCAGGCATAGCGATCGTTCGCCATTTGGTCTGCTCCTGCGCAACCGCAAAGGCTTGACAGCCTGAGAGTCCAACATTGGAACAGACTTGATGAACCCATGTAACAGGGGGTCTGCCTCTGGGCCACCTCCACCCCTCAGTTGGTGGAATTTTATCCCGGATGTTACAAGCCACTCAGAGAATGGCGTTCGCAGGAACGTCTTGTGGCATCCTTGCGACATGTCCGAAAAGCGAAAGGTGCCACCTGCAGACAATGGCCCCAGTAGTCTGTAGACACAAGTGTCCATAAACATCTGCATTACAGATGAAGTAATTGAACTTTATGCCCAATATACGATGTTGACATTTTGTGTGGAAAGCCTCCACCTTTGTCCAGTCTGAGCGGCGTAGTGTCCATGTTTTGCAGCCGTACAACAGTATGGGAAGGATACAGCTCGAATAAATCCTGAACTTGGTTGTCATAGTAAGATGAAGTTGATTCCATATCCGTTGTAAACAGCCCATGGCAGATGCTGTGATGCCAATCCAATGGAGAACCTCCATGTGAGAATTGGAGGAGCTGGTAAATATAGAACCCAGATAGCAAAAGCCGGAAACTGAGTCAACAGTTTTGTTGTTCAAAGAGATTGGAGTCGCAGGTGGACCAGGTCCTAGATTTTGCAGTTTTGTCTTTGACCATGAAACATCCTGACTGGCTAATAATTATATCACATGGTGTTTTAATATCATGTGCTGTAAAGAGCCACACGAGACACATTAAAGAGACACGTTAAAGAGCCACTGCTCTAGCGTTTCATCAGATGCTCAACTGCGCCCCAATGCGGTGCAGGAAAGTATCCCTTTCTAAGAAGGCATTTAAGTCACAGGCTTAAACTTAATCATGTGTTTAAGAGCTTTCCTGAATCTGAGTCCTGATGACCATTTTCATATAAAGTGCATGACCACAGTTGTGCCAGAGACTGGACCTTGTTCAGTACAACTTTATTTTCTGTTGCATTTCTAAATTGAAAGTGGAACCAGGGCATAACACTATCTCTGACGCAATGCTGAACACTGTTCATCCTTGTCTATTGCAAAGTCATGGTCTACCTCATATTACAGTGGTAACTTGCATCTGTGATAATCTGTACCCTGTGTTCACCTCTTTTATAGGACTATGATAAATCTTGTACAAAGTATGCCTTGTGAGGTATCATTTGAAAACTCAAAATTTGCTGATCATTATTGTCCTGGTAAAATGTGTAGCAACAGTGTATGTAAAGTTATAAGATTCTACTGTATGATGCCATTAAGACATATTCAAATCTGGAGAGCAGATCTGGGCTCCAACTGGTTCTCTAGAGACAAAAGGCTAGCCAATGCTTCAGCCAGGTGTCAACAAGATCAAATCAGCCATTATCTGGTTAAGTGACCATTCTTTGGCAGTGTGACGGGGTGTGCCTACCCCACACCAGCCCCAAAAGGTTTAACTCTGCTTTGCAGGCTGAGGAAGCCCCACCCCTCTGACCTTGCTGGGCATGCTCAGCCTTGAGGCAGTATATAAAAGGTAGCAGCCCAGCTCAGTCTGGGGAGGTTGCTGACAGGGAGGGATGCAGGCTGAAAACTCCCTGCAGGGAGTTGCTACAAACCCCAACTACGGGACTACAGCTCACAGAGTTCCTGACTGGAGACTCCAGGCTGCCTGAAAAGCCCAGAAAAAGGATGGCACCGGTGGCAGCCCATCCATTTGAGGACCCCAGAGACCCAGGGAGTTTCGATGAGGGGGAAAGGGTAAGAAGCAGCCCGAGGACTCAAACTCTTTGCCGGTGAGTGAACCAGGGGATTGGTTAACATGTTTCAGCAGGATCCAGGATGACTCTCTGGTGAGCACCCCTACCACCGCCAGAGCGCTGGGGGCTCAGAGGAGCAGGGAGGGCCTGAGTCCCCTTACCTGGGGTGCCACACCTCCCTGAGTGGTGCCCAACTCCCCCAATGAGCCAACTGGTCTTGCAATCTCACAGAGGAGTGCTACTTCACTGACTCTGGCCATTGGGCCATGCTGCCCTGGTGGGAAGGGTTGCTCACTGACTCTGGTCACTAAGTAATACTACCCTATGTTACAGTAAGGGTCATCAGCATAGGACCTGACTGGCTGCAGAATTGCCTCTGCCCTTACATCTAACCCTACATGACCCAACACCCTGTGATAGGGTGTACCTACCCCATGACAGACAGAAAAGAGGGTGTGGGTGAAAAAAAATCTACATTTTGACAGAGACCTGCTGGGGTTCCCATCCACACAGACCTTCTGTCTCCTGAACCTTACCTTGAGATGACTTACAAAAAAGAGAAGGAAGTATAAGAAAGAAGGAGATATCCCAACTCATCTCTCCCTGCAGCTCTATCCACAGCAACAACACCTGAAGAACAAAGGAAGAAGCCTTGGACTGGGACGGGATTCTGGCTGAGAGAGACTGAGCCAGTAAGACTATGGTGAGAGAAACCTTTGCTTTGAATTTACTTAGCTTGTTAAGTTAGCTATTAGTTGCATTTTACTTTTATTTTCTTGTAACCAATTCTGAATTTTATGCCTTGTTACTTGTAGTCACTTAAAATGTACCTTTCTGCTGATAATAAACTTATTTTACTGTTTTATTTAAACCAGTGTGTTTGGATTGAAGTGCTTGGGAAACTCCACATGAGATAGAAAATGATATGCACAAATCTTGTTTATTAATAAAATGGCAGGCTTTATATGAGCTTGTATTGACCAGGAGAGGGCTGGGCAGCGTAAGACACCTATTTCTGGGGGAAGGTCTGGAACTGAAAATTTGCTGGTGTTGCTCTGCAGTGTAATTCATGAATGGCTGGCCATAGCACTTGTACAGTACAATTGGCAGTAACTTAATGCTGGAGGCTGTGAGTGGGCAGACCAGGAGTGGTAGCTCTCAGAGAAAAGCAGTGGAAAGGGCACTCCAGGTTGGATAACTGAGGGGATATAGCTGTTCATTGGTCCAGATTGTACTCTGGGTAATGTCACAGCATCATAGTCATCTAACAGTAGACGCTTCATCGGTGCATTCTACCATGATACAAATTGGTAGTGACTAGGAGGCCTTTGTGAGCAAGGGCATGTGATGGAGCGGTCTGGAGATGGCAGTGAGGTGCTGCATCCCAATTTCCACAAGTGCACATTCATCCAGTGACGTAACCATGAAATAAGGCAATGTATGTCACTAGTCTGTTTCTCCATGGTGTTCAGCTAATGCACCTCAGATGCTCAGCACCACTGAGAAACAGGCCACAAATATATACAAATAACCAATGCGCTATTCTGGATTTTTTTGAACAGTTTTACTGTATTCAGCTTGTACCGTACAACTGGGGTGGGGCACAGTGGTTTGATCCAACAATAAAGGTAGTTTATATGTTCTGTCTTTTTTTAAACTGTCCTGTGCCAGTTACTTAAGCTTCAGGATATCTGCAATGTTTTCACATCAAATTTAAGGGGCTACGACAGAAATACATGATGCTTTAGAAATTACTTTGTCAACTCCAAGCACTTAAATTGACTTATCTATGGTCTCATAGTTGTGAATCGTTAAATGGCATGTTTGTAAGCTGTGCCAAAATACAAAAGCATCTCTCATGCAAGTGATATGCCCTAGATGAGTCCAGAACTGGATGCCATTGCTGATAGTTATTTTGAGAAATCAAAGGGACTTTTGGAAGTAGAAGACCAGCGGCGTGTTCATCATATATCATATAATGCAGGCACCATGCATATGCTGCTGGTGGCACCAAACAGGAAAGCCTCCCGTTGCATGTTATAAATTATTTATTGTGCTGCAACTGTTGCTATTGGGAAGAAATAAAGATATCATGGAGCTGAACCCATCACGGCAATTAAGAGACTAGATTTATTCAATGCATAATTCAAACAAGATTTTAATCAGATGTTTTAACAAACCAATAATTAATTTCAGTGGGCCTGTTTCATCCCTCGTATGATTCCATTTACTGAATGTTCCCACGTATGGAAGTACATTTGTACTACAGTACACACTTAAGTATTTCAAAGTACTTTACTTGTATTACTTGTATTGTCAAGAACATAAATAAAGGCTGGCTAACCTAATGAGGAGGGCTTTAAACTAGGTTTGATGGGGTCAGGAGACAAAAGCCCAGGGGGAAGTTTAAAACATGGAGATCTGGGAGAAGGGTCAGAATCTGCGAGGAGCATGGCAAGTTATAGCAGGGATAAGTTGAGATACAAGAGAGAATACAGGGGGAAATCAAATCAGTATTGTGAGAAGTATGGGGAATAAGCAGGAAGAACTAGACTTTAGTTAATTAACACATTTATGGAAGGACAGGCAAGGAAAAAGGAGGAGGTGTTTCCTTATATCAAAAATATATAGACTTGGACTGAAGTTGAGATGGAAATAGAAGACAGACTTGTTGAAAGTCTGTAGGTAAGGATAACAGGGTTAAAAAACAAGGGTGGTGTCATGGTAGGGGGTCTACTACAGACCACCTAACCGGGAAGAAGTGGATGATGCTTTTTATAAAAAACGAACAAAATCACAGGAGTTGGTGATGGGAGACTTCAACCACCCAGACATCTGTTGGGAAAATAACACAGCAGAGCTCAAATTATCCAACAAGTTCTTGGAATATATTGGAGACAATTTTTTATTTCATAAGGTGGAGAAAGCTACCATGGGAGAGGCTGTTCTAGATTTGATTTTGACAAATAGGGTGGAATTGGTTGAGAATTTGAAAGTAGAAGGCAACTTGAGTGAAAGTGATCATGATTCTAAGGAATAGTAGGATGGAAAAACAGCAGACTAAAGATAGTGGATGTAAAGAAGGTAGACTTTAGCAAACTCAGGGAGTTGGTAGGTAAGATCCCATGGGAAGAAAGTTTAAGGGGAAAAACAGTTCAAGAGAATTTACAGTTTTTCAAAGAGACATTATTAAGGGTACAAGAGCAAACTATGCCACTGCTTAGGAAAGATAGGAAGAATGGCAAGAGACCACCCTAGCTTAACCAGGAGATCTTCAATGACCTGAAACTCAAAAAAGAGTCCTGCAAAAAGTGGAAAGTAGGTCAAATTACAAAGAATGAATATAAACAAATAACACAAGTGCGTAGGGACAAAATTAGAAAGGCCAAGGCACAAAACGGGATTAAACTAGCTAGAGACATAAAGGGTAGCCAGAAAACATTCTACAAATACCTTAGAAGAAAGGGGAAGACCAAGGACAGGGTAGGCCCGTTACTCAGTGGGCAGGGGGAAACAATAACAGAAAATGTGGAAATGGCAGAAGTGCCAAAACACTTTTTTGTTTCAGTTTTCACCAAAAAGCTCAGTAGCAATTTGGCATCTAACTTAATGAATGCCAGTGAAAATGAGGTAGGATCAGAGGCTAAAATAGGGAAAAAACAAGTTAAAAATTACTAGGATATGTCTACAATAGAGACCTTACAGCAGCTGTGCCCTATAAGGTCTCCTGTGTAGCCGCTCTATTTTGACAGGAAAGAACTCTCTCGTCAACATAATTAAATCATCCCAACGAGTGGTAGTAACTATGTCGGTGGGAAAGCATCTCTACCAACATAGCGCTGTTCACATCGGTGCTTCTGCCTGTGAAAATTATGTAGGTCAGGGGGTGTGGATTTTCACACCCCTGGCTATCAAAGGTTTTACTGACAAAAGTTCTAGTGTAGACATAGCCTTAGCAAGTTAGATGTTTTCAAGTCACCAGGCCTTATGAAATACGCCCTAGAATACTCAAGTATCTGTCAGAGGAGGTATCTGAGCCATTAGCAATTATCTTTGAACAGTCATGGAAGACGGGTGAGATTGCAGAGACTGGAAAAGGGAAAATATAGTGCCCAGCTATAAAAACGGGAGTAAGGACCACCCGGGGAACTACAGACCAGTCAGTGTAACTTCAGTACCTGGAAAGATAATCCAGCAAATAATTAAACAATCAATTTGCAAACACCTAGAAGATAATAAATTGATAAGTAACAGTCAGCAAGGATTTGTCAAGAACAAATCATGTCAAACCAGCCTAATACCTTTCTTTGACAGAGTAACAAGACTTGCACATAGGAGGAAGCGGTAGATGTGGCATATCTTCACTTTAGTAAGGCTTTTGATACTATCTCGCAAGACCTTCTCATAAACAAACTAGGAAAATACAACCTATCAGGTGGGTGCATAACTGGTTAGAAAACCATTCCCAGAGAGTAGTCATTTGTGGTTCACAGTCAAGCTGGAAGGGCATATTAAATGGGGTCCTGCAGGGATGGGTCTGATTCTGTTCAATATCTTTATCAAGGATTTAGGTAGTGGCAGAGAATACGCTTATAAAGTTTGTGGATGATACCAAGCTGGGAGGGGTTGCAAGTGCTTTGGGAGATAGGATTAAAATTTAAAATGATCTGGACAAACTGGAGAAATGGTCTGAAGTAAATAGGATGAAATTCATTAAGGACAAATGCACAGTACTACACTTAGGAAGGAACGAGCAGTTACGCACACACAAAATGTCAGCTACTTGAGTATTCTAGGAAGTATTTGCCCTTTTCCAGAATCTGGAATCTTCCCTGCCTAGGAAGTAGTACTGCAGAAAGGGATCTGGGGGTCATAGCAGATCACAAGCTAAATATAAGTGAACATTGTAATACTGTTGCAAAAAAAGCAAACATCATTCTGTGATGTATTAGCAGGAGTGTTGTAAGCAAGACATGAGAAGTAATTTTTCCGCTCTACTCCATGCTGATTAGGCCTCAACTAGAGTATTGTGTCCAGTTCTGTATGCCACATTTTAAGAAAGATATGGACAAATTGGAGAAAGTCCAGAGAATAACAAAAATTATTAAATGTCTAAAAAACATGACCTATGGGGAAAGATTTAAAAAATTGGGTTTGTTTAGTCTGGAGAAGAGAAGACTGAGAGGAAACAATAGTTTTCAAGTACATAAAAGGTTGTTACAAGGAGGGAGAAAAATTGTTCTCATTAACCTCGTCGGATAAGACAAGAAGCAATGGGCTTAAATTGCAGCAAGGGAGGTTTAGGCTGGACATTAGGAAAAACTTCCTAACTGTCAGGGTAGTTAAGCCCTGGAATAAATTGCCTGGGAAGGTTGTGGAATCTCCATCATTGGAGATTTTTAAGAGCAGGTTAGACAAACACCTGTCAGGGATGGATGGTCTAGATGATAATTCGTCCTGCCTTGAGTGCAGAGCACTGAATTAGATGACCTCTTAAGGTCCATTCCAGTCCTACACTTCCTTGATTCTATAATATCGTAATTTGTATATATGCATGCATACACATATAAATATATAATGGAAATGAAATGTATACATTTACATTTATAAGAGATTTAATTGTTATTCCATGCTTATTTGTCTATAAGAATAAAATGTACTTGTTTCTCTTTTTCTTTCCCTTTCAGTATGTGCTTACATTATTTAGGTAATTGTCCATATATTGACCAGACAATGGCACAGAATAAGGGAGCTGAAAGTATATGCGCTTATACTTGTACTTTTAAATACATAAGTAATATTTCCACCACATACTTGTACTTATAAGTATTTCCATAATTGGGTGCTTGCACTTCTATTTATGTCCTTTTTATCAGTAATTATGACTCACTGGCTTTAATGTAGTTACATCAAGGATTAATTTAGTGCATAAGGATTCCTTTTAATACAGTTTACTATAGTTGGTTCTTCTGTCTTGGCTTCCATGATCAATGAAATGAAGTTTTGTGTGAGCATTTTAAAAAGGTTTAATTTTCAAAATGAAAAAATAACATGGTATAAAAGGGTCATTGCTAAGGAAAAAGATAACTTTCCATAGCCGTAGAAGGAGAGAATGGAGACAATGAGAAATTCTCTACATATGTATGAGTAAATATATATAAAGACATGTCTACATACATACACATTGTACATACAAATAATCTGGCAGGAAAATAGAAAAAAAAATAGAAAATGCTTCAAAACCAAAACAGTTTTCACAGAAGTTTTCACATTTCTTTTTCCATTTTCTGAGTAGCTCTAATTTGTCTGTGCATGCGTGCATGTGCACACACAAAAAACCTCACTAACTCATATTTTGCTAAACTGCACCCTATGTAATTTGCATGGAAAATTGCCAGTCTCCTCACCTCCCAGCTAAGATTTAACAGCAGATTTTTGGGGGAGGAGGGGAATCTAATGTTACTAAGACTTTGTTATTTTTATAAGCTATACTATATTCACTATATAAAATGGTGAAATTAAATGGCAGTTGACAAACTAAATTCACATAGTACATTTTGGGATGCATTATCCTTGTTCTCTTATTGTGTTTATGTACTTACTGATTTGCAAAATTTAACAATATGCAAAGGGTATTCCAGATCCAGATAATCTCCTCAAGACTGTACCTGTGCAGTGGCTCAAGTGGCCCTTTGGAGTATCACCCACAGAGGTGGTGGCAAGTAGCAATCCTATGCATGCCTGAAGGAGAGTACAGGGACTCTGATTGCAGCCTGTCCCTGCACTGACTCCTTGTATCCTCCCCCTCCTACACAAACCCATGGAGGAGCCAGCTGCTATCTGGCCTAAACTTCCATTTTGGCATTTAAAGGACCTCTGATATGTATGGGTGTCAAGCTTGAATTTGCATCGACCCACACAGGATTTGCTTGCACAATCGGATAGGTACATGCTCATTTCTGTTTGCATGCACAAATGCAGGATTTGTACACAACTCAGAAACCTTTAGAAAATTTTACTGTAAAAAGGTTTTGTGTTTGTTTGTTTTTGAAGGTGCAAATGACTTTGTGGTTAAGTCCGTGGACTGGACCTCAGGAGATTTGGCTTCAATTCCTGGCTTTTCCATAGACTTCCGGTATGACCTTGGACAAGTCACTTAATCTCTCTGTCTCTCAGTTCCCCCATCTGTAAAATGGAGATAATAGAACTTCTCCAATCATTTGTCTGTCTTGTCTATTAGCTAAGAAGCTCTTCAGGGCAGGAGCTATCTTTCACAGCATTTCACTGCCCAAGCACAATGGGGCTCTGACTTCAGTTGGGGCCTCTAAGTTGTGCTATATATTTCAGTAAATAATGACAGCAACCACAAAGATTTTTGCCTGCATCTGCACCTGCAATTGAACTGCAAGTACAAATCTCACTACTTTTGCCTGGACCTGTTAGTGGACACAAGTCAGGAAGTTAAAGGCTCACATACTTATTGCTGCTACTAATTTTTGCAGGTGCAAATTTTAAAGGTACAGATTATAGCCTCAAAGAAGGGCTTAGGTCACAGACCTTGGAAAATTTACCCCATAAATGTCTAATTACAAGGAGCAGCTAATCAATGTCCCTGTGTAATTTGTTTCTTTTGTTTTTAAAGCAGTAAAGATGGAATATATTGACCAAGAAATTAAATTTATTGGAATTCAGTGAGTCATGTGACACAATACATCATAGCTGGAAGAGTGAAAAGAAAAATAGGAAGGAAGAAAGAGAGAGTTCATTCACTGGTTAGGCTAGTTCTCCCCTGCTAAGAATCAGGCCTGCGGTTGAGAAAAAGGGCTTAACAACTGTATTGCATTGTAGGGACAAAATACTTCATATATTCCATAATCAGCAGGACAGGGGGAAGAGCCACTGTTCAGGAAATTGGTATGTGAAAAGCCATTGCTTCCTTGACTATACACAGCAAAATTCTCTGTGGAGATGGGGACCAAATTCTTCCTTTTATAATCATCATAATCCACCAGAAATAATATATAATTCCTTGTAGCTGTACGGCTGTCCCACAGATGGATGGTGTAATGTGTCCCTACCTTCCCTTATGCCCCCCCCCACCTTTTCCTCCACTCATTGGAAGTTCCTGTAATTGTCACTTGGTAATGTATATTCCAGCACATGGCCTTACAGAGGTAATGCTGCATGCTCATTTTGCACTATAAATGATGTGTACTGCCTTATGTCACAAACAGTAAACCCTTTATACCAAAAGCCTGCTCATTTTCACACCATTCGTTGGTTCAGTAACAGTTGTCCAGATTTTTTAATTCAGCCCTTTACACTAATCCAGCAACTGCTGGTCTTAGACAGGTGCAGGGATCAAACGGGCTCAATAAACTAAAACATCTGGCCTGAAAATGATAATAGGCCCTTTTACTCTCCAAGTCATAGGAGGAATGTGAAGTTTTCGAATGTTAAATCATGCAATTAGCCCCTGTAATAGTCAGTTCCAGAAAGAAAGAAAAAGAAAGAAAGAAATCACATTTCCACTTTTCAGTTACGTTCAATGGTGTTGCTTGGTCTCCTCACAGAATCGTCAGTCTAAGATTTAGAAGACTGCAAGCTGACCAAATAAAGGTGCAAAATGATTCTGTACTAAAAATGGGACCTTGCCTTAACAATATTAGGGCTCAATTGCGCCATAGACACAGCCCAACATTGGGGACCAAGGACCGACGAAAGGGCAGCTCCAGGAAGGATTTGTGCTTCAGGAAGGCAGATTTGCTGCATGAGCTTGCTCGTGCGCAGAATACACCATTCATTTGGCCAGTGCACTGACCCTCCCTCAGCAGGCTCTTGTGGAGGGGCAGGGCTGTGCCCTGCCACCCCACTCTCTAATTTATAGTCATGTGTGCCTAGAGGGAGCAGTCACTGTGGATCCCCCAAGCATGGGGAGTGCAATCAGAGCTGATCAAAAATATTTCAGACATCAACATTTTTCAGCAAAAACAAGGAACAAATTTTTCACCAAAAAATGTTCCCAATTTTTGACCTGCTCTAACCGCAATTCTGACTGTACAGGATGTGCAGAGTGAGGCAACTCCTTATGTGCTCCCCATGCACCAGGGCTGGCCACCAACCTGGTTTGGTGAAGAGTGGGAAGAATTTGGCCCTAAATCAGTATGGACCAACACTACAGCACAGTGTTAGCAGTCACTCTGCTTGGCGCTGCTTTGAAGGTGATGTATAAAATCGAAGTCATGGCTAGCGCTGACCAGAGGCCAAAAATTCCAGTTTTGCAGCAACTTTCAAGATTGCAACATTGGTTTTTGTTCAACCTTGGAATGTTCTCAAATGTTTTTGTGAAAATGTAATTGTGTTTGAATCCTGGAAGAAATAGATGCATGTGTATAGCCTGGTGGCTGGGGCACTGCAATGGGTTGTCATAGACCCATGTGCAAGTCCCTGCTTTTCCTGATTCAAAGCAGGGTTGTTCTATCCCAGGTCACGCCTCAACCACCAGGTTACAGAGAGTCACAGAATGTGCCTCAATAAATAAACAAAACAAATATATTTTGGCTTCTATTACATTTCATTTCATCAAAAATATTCTGATCAGCTTTAGCCCTGATCCCCTATAATCATTGACCATCCCGGGGCATATTTTGTAAGAATAAGTGTCTTAACCCAGTATCCTAGCCCAATTGTAATTTGGGTAGCTCTGCTCTGTCCAAATGCCTCCTGTCAGTTACTGTTGAATATGGCAGTCTTCTCTCGGCTAGAGAAAAAGGCTCATTTTGTGGATAACACACAGAACTGGAAGCCAAAAGACCTGGATTATATGCCCAGCTCTGACACAAACTTTCTGTGTGACATTGGGCAACGCATTTGCCACCAGGTTTTCAAGAGCACTGAGGGCCAGATTTGCAATTGTTTAGTACCCACAATTGGGCCAGATTTTCAAAAGTCCTCAGCTTCCCTTCTTCAGCACCTGAAGTACCAATCTCTTTTGAAAATCTGACCTCAATTCCAGATGCTGAGCTCTTTTGAAAATGCTGTCCTTAATCTCCTTTTGCCTCGGTTTCCCCATCAGTAAAATGGTGATTATAATACCGAGCCACTGCATTGTGAAGGACCCAAAGGAAACCTTAAAGCTGCTGATTTAAGATAAAAAAGAACTCCACCTAGAGACGTGTCTGGGGAAGGGGACTACACACAGGACATATCCTTCTTTGACTCCACTCTTTCATGTGTAAATCATGTCTGTCAGGAGGGAAAATGTGTCTTCCTTCCCCCACTCCCAGTATTACAGGGACAGGCAATCCAACATTAAAAAGTCAGTGTTCACTCAGAATGGCATCATCTGAAATGTGTGTTCTAATTCCGGTCTTTAAATCAATTTAAAATCTGCTATACCCCTGACTGATAGTGTTCCCTCTGGCACTCCCTCTGCTTGTTGGCATGGTACTAGGCTCCACCTTAGCCAGTCTAGCACTCCTCAAGTCAGGGCTGATAAAAGGGATTTATGTGCCCGGCCAGAGCTGAAGCAGGGCCTCAGCATTCACAGAGTCTGGAATTTCCCCAAATTTCTATAGCTGATTTCCCACCCACTCAGGTATGCATGGCAATGCCAACAGGGGTCTACTAGCATATGCTAAATTGTCATTCATAGACGCGAGTGACATCTGCATGATTGAAGGGAAGTGATAGAAATGGGGGAGATTTTAGACAAGTTTAGAGTTACCTCAGTAACCAGAATGACCTCAAACAGCATCTTCTGGATAAGGGGCACAGGGCAGAGAAGGTGAGGGGATCAGACCAAATTTCTCATATGCTGGACTGAGGTACTCATCAAGGATCTTAACTCCCTTCCAGGTAGATTTACTTGGCCCCCAGTCCAGCCAAAAGGGTTCAGTAGTGAGAGACACACTGTGGGTGTAACTCAAGCTGTGGGTTGGTAAATGCTAGGCAGCAGAGGATCTGAGTTAAAAATGCAGGGACCTCTGGCAGAGATCTAAGACGACAGCAGCTGAACTCCTTGCTGCTGTGGGATGGGGTGAATGCAGAACAGTAGCTGAGTGCCTCAGAGCTGACTCCTTCCCAAGCATGACATGGTTTTGACCACCACCCTGCATATCAACCATCAGTGGGCTAGGAGGCAGAGACATCAATCAGATGGAGAGTGAGGTTTCATGAGCTGATAACACTCAGGACATGCCCTTGTTATTTGAGCTTTTTCTATAAATCAAATAAAATGTTGGAGGAGGACCTGAGACCTCAAAATCATGTCAGAGAGAAATCTCTTTGAAATCATGCACAAGGGCAGATGAAGGATGCCTTGATCTTATTTACTGTCTTTATCTACCTTTAGCACTGGAGGCTAAGAAAACGCCTGTGATCATTGGATGAAAGACACAAGTATAAGGGCAAAGTGCTATATTATTATATACATACTTATCTGAATAAAACTAAATCCAGGAAATGTTCTAAGGCCAAGATCCTCAAATTATTTACGCATCTAGCTCCCCTTGATTTCAAATGGGAGGTAGGGGCCTAAATAACTTGGAGGATATAGGCCTAAATGCCTTCCTGGCGATATGTTTGCTAACAATAAATGTTCCTTTAGTTTTATATTCATTTGTGGTGATATTTTTCCCCACATACAGATAGGGAAGCCAGAGTAGGTTGCACACAGCTTTTATATTCCATTTATACCATGTACTCAATCAAGGCTGCGCTGATATGAAGTAAAAAATATAACTCTGAACAATTATCACTCACTTGTTTTTACTACTGCAGATAAATGCTACTCTAACATGTCATTTACACATATCACCTCAGGGCCAGAAGATGAATGTGGTGTGCACATATTCCAGATGTGCACATATGAATACGGTATGCACATGCTAATTCCAGATGTGTTCTACAGTCAGAACTAATGGCTTGAGGTTTATTTACGAATTTAAAGGCATTTGTGGCACTCTCCATCATTAATGAAGGAAGCCTCACAACACCGTTGGCATGTTGATACCATTATACCACACAAAGGTTACATGGCTCAAAGAGCATCATGCAGGAAGTTTGTGGCAAAAACCAGGAATAAAACATAGGTCCCCTCACTCCTAGTCAGGGAAAAGGACCCTATTTTGCTCAGACAAGCTATACCTTCTATTAATATCTGATTATACAGAAGTTACTGTATATGTTCACAAAACAAAGGTATGACAAGAAATGAGCTGATATAAGCACTTTGGAGGAAAACAGGACTATTGGCTTCTGATAAATTACAGAAAAATGAGAGTGTGCCTTGATTGTGTAGCACTTACTAGAAACCACCAATACAGACACCAATCCTGCAATTTGAAACATGCATGCATCCCTCAGAGACCACTTGATGTCACTTGGGCTCTGCATGGGTGCAGTAGAGACCATTCACACGTTGCATATTGTGAGATCTTGGCCTGTTTTAACACTGGCTACTAGTAGTGGAGGTAAAAGACAATCAAACCAAGGATCCTATCTTCTGTTGCTAATATAGAATAAAAGCTATTATTTTTCTAATGTTCTGTATGTATTTTAGAGTCTCCTCATTCATCCTGAAAGCTCTCCCACTCTGTTACTGTCTTTTTAGAACGGTGTCCCTGGCCTCATGAATCTTTCAGTTCAAATGCTTACATTTAGTACAGTAAAATCCATCCTATATGTCTCTGTTATAAATAGAATACTGCCACCACCTCTTGTAGGAGCACTTTAAATAGCATGCCTTTTCTCACATATATTTAGCTCTTCAGCCACAGTAACATATCGTCACTTCATTACATGCCAAAGGTAATGTCATCCAGGATGACATCACCAAATATAAACATTGGAGTGTTGCAGAGAAGGGTTTCTCCTGTTGCTCAGCTAAAACATGCAGAGTTTATGTTCATGGGAGAAAGAAGAGTCCTTGCATTTGCAAGTGCTACTTTGCAAAATTCACATGCACTGAACCCTAACAATCCCTCTCTATATCATATGCCCTCAAACACATTTTCAAGCACTAAGCACCCACAGCTGGGTAAGATTTTCAAAAAAGCCCAGCTCCTTTTTAGGCACATTAAGTAGCAGGCAGATTTTCAGAAGCACTCAGCATGCTGTTTTGAAGATCTGGCTATAGGTCACAATAGGAGCTGCTGAGTACCTTTGAAGAACTAGCTCCAATTGTAAGTACTGAGCACTTGAAAATCTGGCCCTGAGCTGTTTTTGAAAAATCTTGTCTCTATTGTCTTGATTTTGCTCTTAGTTACACTGATGTAAGTCAACAGAATTACATTGGTTTAAAATTAGTATACATGAGACTGGAGTCTGGTCCCATTTTCTAAAGCATAGTCTAACAAAAGTTAGATTTCTATGTGGCCTCTTTCATGAAAAATCTATATTTCTCCACTCTGAACTAGAGCCATTCCATTCTAGCTTCTGGAAACCAAAAAAAATCTCCCAAACACTTAAGAACCATGCAATTAGCCTCACCTCCAACTATGAAGTTTCAAGTACAACTTATAAAGTTGTCTTTAAATTTTTGTAGATATCCAGAGAGTACAAACATTTCCTGCCCAACTCTAATGAAAATTTTGCTGCAACTTTAGCTGTTGAGTAACTGCCATCACTCAATGAATAAAGAATGAGGTTATAAACAGTTTGTTTGCATTTTGACCACTGATGCACATTAACCTGTTGTTTTCATGGAGCTGTCCAGATACACATCTATGTCTTTTTTCCTGGATGATTAAGTTTAATTTAGAACCTAACAATGTGAATGAGTAGCTCAAATTATTCCTGCCAATATACTATACTTCACCTTGCACTTGGAAGGTTGCCTCAACATTGGACCATGTGGGTCAACAGTAAATTTTACCTGCCATTGTGCTGCTCATTCATCTAGTTTTGTGAAGTGCCTCTGTTGTTCCTCACAGTCTTTACCAACCTAAATAATTTTGTGCCTTCTCCTAATGTTGCTACCTCAGTGTTCAGCACTTTGACCAACATTCATTATAGAGGGGAACCTTGGGGTGCTGCTCACTCTCAACCTTTTGATAGACTGAAAATTGACTATCATTCCACTTTTTGTCCTCTGTCTTTGTCCTTTGTCCACTGGCTGGGAATGGCGAACCGCAGCCACTGTGAGCGGCCGTACCTGCGGAAGCTCAGGTAAACAAAAAGAAAAGGAGTACTTGTGGCACCTTAGAGACTAACCAATTTATTTGAGCATAAGCTTTCGTGAGCTACAGCTCACTTCATCGGATGCATACTGTGGAAACTGCAGAAGACATATACACAGAGACCATGAAACAATACCTCCTTCCACCCCACTCTCCTGCTGGTAATAGCTTATCTAAAGTGATCACTCTCCTTACAATGTGTATGATAATCAAGTTGGGCCATTTCCAGCACAAATCCAGGTTCTCACCCCCCCTCCAAAAACCACACACACAAACTCACTCTCGCAGCCCATCAGGGGCTTACCCTGAACAAGCCGTGAACCAAGTTTGGAAACCCGTCTTAGAGAAATGTATCTGTCTCATCTGGCCATGAATTAAGAAGCAGGAGAATAGGTCCATCAAGGGCTATTAACCAAGATGCTCAGGGACGCAGCCCCACGCTCTGGGTGTGCCTAAACCTCTGACTGCCAGAAGCTGGGAATGGACAAAAGGGGATGGATCACTCAGTAAATTTCCCTATTCTGTTCATTCCCTCTGATGTACCTAGCACTGATCACAAGGCTAGATGGGCCATTGGTCTGACCTAGTGCGGCCATTCTTACGTTCTTCACCTCTGACCTAGCCAGGTCCCAGCCTACGGAGGCTCTGAGGGACTGAGAAAAAAGAGTCTTGAATTGACACCAGAAGTAAACTGGAAGCAAGTGTTAAGTGCACAGCACTGGTGTGCTGTGTTCCTAAAATGTCAGGTTTAGGATGTTGAGGGTATTCCATCAAGGTGACAAAATATGTATGATTGACTGTGACATGATACCAAAAAATCTGGACATGAGAAGATTAACAAATGTTAGCTCAGTCATACAATGAA
Organism: Natator depressus; assembly: GCF_965152275.1. Taxonomy (NCBI): domain Eukaryota; kingdom Metazoa; phylum Chordata; order Testudines; family Cheloniidae; genus Natator; species Natator depressus. The sequence goes on from NC_134236.1 coordinate 90,618,959, forward strand.
AAAGGAAAGATAATGTCTTAGTTGCAGAGATAATTATTCTTGACAAAACTTTGTAAATGAGATTGATTTCTTCCAGTCACCTAGTATTATTCTGACAGTTTTAACATATTAACCTATTCATTACCTTAAATAATTATTCATAAAAATATCTTCCATGTTTATAGCTATTTAAAATCCATTGTAGCATAAATATAATTGCAGGGGGTTCAGGATTTTCAGATTATTAATATTAACAGGTTTTCAAAAATTGTTCCTCCTCGACCAAAAGAGAGCAAATAAAACAAGAATTTTGGAAGTCAATTACTGTTTGGATTTTTTCTGTTTCTTTCAGAAAAGGAACCCACTTTAAACAACTGATAGGACCTGGGACAGCCCTGCCAACCCATCTGTTCCCAACAGAGTATTCACAGCATACTCTCAGAGTTGGATACCAGCCTTCTCTAGAGAGCAACAGATATAGCATTCCAGTTATAATATTAATCAACACTCAAAGGTAGGCATTTTCTGTGGTTCCAGCCTCTCTCCTTCAAAAATGTGTTGCAAAATGTTAATGCTCACACTGTGGGTTACACTAGTAACCCCGAAGTTTACCAGCAAATATGGCTTATTCGTTATGCTTCTGATCCTGCTTCCATTAAATCAATGGTGAAATTCTCATTGCCTTCGAACAGAGCTAGATCAGGCCCTCTAGATGCAAATCCTGCCATTCTTATTCAGAATAAGAACTGAGTAATAATGACAGAACTGGCAGCCATGTTATCCATCTCAGCACCTAGGCTAAGAATTGGATGGACATGGAATTAAGCTCCCTAATCCCTCTAGGGCACATCTGCACTGCCATCGGCAGGTGTGACTGGAGCACATGTAGGTGTACTTAAACTAGCTTTGATTAGCTAGCCCATTTAAAAATAGCAGTGAAACTATGGTAGTACCACCTAGTCATCAGAGCGTATACCCAGGGTTCCAGGAGGGCTAGTATTTGGTGGCTAGTGCATCCTGCCATGGCTTCACTGCTATTTTACGCAAGTTAGCTAGATCAAAGCTAACTGTGTTATTCCTACATATGCAGCAATTCCTCAGCATGGATGCAGTTGTACTGGCATAAAGATGCTTTATACAGGTGTCATAAATATAAAGGGAAGGGTAACAACCTTCCTGTATACAGTACTATAAAATCCTTTGGCCCAGAGGGAAATCCTCTGTTTTTTAATCTGATTGCCCTGTAAGATTATATTCCATTCTAATTTTACAGAGGTGCTTCTTTTATCTTTTTTCTTTATAATAAAGTTCTGTTTCTTTTAGAATCTGATTGGGTTTTTTTTAAAGTATCCTAAAAAACCCCAAGATTGTTCTGTGCTCTTGTTTATTCTCAAGCGTCCCCAGGAAAGGGAGTGTGGGGGCTTGGGGGGATAATATGGGGAGTAGGAACTCCAAGTGATCCTTTCCCTGAGTTTGTCGAAATCACTTGGTGGTGGCAGCATTACCTAATCCAAGGTACAAGGGAGAATTGTGCCTTTGGGAGTTTTTAACCTAAACTGGTAGAAATAAGCTTAGGGGATCTCTCATGCAGTCCCCATGTCTGTACCCTAGAGTTCAGAGTGGGAAGGGAACCCTGACATGGTGGCAGAGCGGTGGGATCATTTTGAACCAGAGATCATTTTGAATCAGAAGCACAAACCTTAGGAATTTTTTTTCTTCTTTTAGGTGCTTGGGGAAAGCAGGAACTGAGAACAGCTGGAGAGTTTTTTTTCCCCTTCTCTCTCTCTTTGCCTGGAGGCAGAGGTGTTAGGGTTTTTTTTAACAAAGGTGTTAGCTACAGCCAGGAAATTTACAAGCAGGTTTTTTTTCTTTTTAGCTCTCAGGTAAGCTAAGACGGCATTTCCAACTACAAACCGACCATGCTGCGCTGAAGTGGCTTCATACCATCAAGGATAATAACAAAAAACTTCTTCGGTGGAGTTTAGCTCTCCAAGATTTTGATTTCGACATACAACACATTTCAGGAGCTTCTAACAAAGTGGCTAATGCACGTTCCCGTGAAAGTTTCCCAGAATTAACTGGTTAAAATTGTCCTTGAAATGTGGAAAATATTGTTAGTTTTTATATAGTCAGTAGTATATCTAAAGGTACATGTGTCTTATTAACTCTGTTTTCTCCTAAAGTTCCAGGAAGAAATCACAGCCAGTGTGGAACCGGCTGTCCAACACTATCTGTGATATGGGGGTATGTCATAAATATAAAGGGAAGGGTAACAACCTTCCTGTATAGAGTACTATAAAATCCCTCCTGGCCAGAGGCACAAAATCCTTTTACCTGTAAAGGGTTAAGAAGCTCAGGTAACCTGGCTGGCACCTGATCAAAAGGACCAATAAGGGGACAAGATACTTTCAAATCTGGGGAAGGGGGAGAAGATTTTGGTCTGTCCGTTCTGTGTGCTTGCCGGACACAGATCAAGGAAGCAAGCAATCCAACTCCATTAGAATCGGTAAGTACTAGCAAGGGAATGCGTTAGCTTCTTTTTGCTTTGGATTGTGATTTTCTCTGTGCTGAGAGGAAGGTGTATTCCTGGTTTTCTTTTTGTAACTTTAAAGTTTGTCCCAGAGGGAAATCCTCTGTGTTTTTGAATCTGATTGCCCTGTAAGATATCTTCCATTCTGATTTTACAGAGATGCTTCTTTTACCTTTTTTCTTTATAATAAAGTTCTGTTTCTTTTAGAATCTGATTGGGTTTTTTTTAAAGTATCCTAAAAAACCCCAAGGTTGTTCTGTGCTCTTGTTTATTCTCAAGCCTCCCCAGGACAGGAGGTGTGGGGTTTCGGGGGATATTAGGGGGAAGTAGGAATTCCAAGTGGTCCTTTCCCTGAGTTTGTCGAAATCGCTTGATGGTGGCAGTGTTACCTAATCCAAGGTACAAGGGAGAATTTGTGCCTTGGGGAGTTTTAACCTAAGCTGGTTGAAATAAGCTTAGGGGTCTCTCATGCGGGTCCTCATGTCTGTACCCTAGAGCTCAGAGTGGGGGGGGGACCCTGACCAGGTATAACTATTTCTGTTCAGTAAGGGGAATAACTGTATTGGTATAAGACACCTTTATTGGGCAAGGCACATCATCGCTCTGAATTACTTTCCCTTTATGTAAAATGGAGATGATACTGACCTTCCTTTCTAAAGTGTTTAGAGGTCTACTGATTAAAAGACCTAGATACTATTCATATACTAGTATCACTGCATCTCCACTAAAGGAGTTTACTGGTATAATTATATTGATTAAAAAAAATCAACCGCCTCTCTGAAATATTTTTACCAGTACAAGAACCAGTCTCAGTTTCCTAAAAAGAATATTACTGAGCACTAATAAAACCACAGATCCCATCCTAAGGACAATAAAGTTTTAATACCTCCTTAAGTACTAGGCTGCTGGGCCAACTAACAAAGAATCATAGAACCATAGAATATCAGGGTTGGAAGGAACCTCAGGAGGTCATCTAGTCCAACCCCCAGCTCAAAGCAGGACCAATCCCCAACTAAATCATCCCGGCCAGGGCTTTGTCAAGCCTGACCTTAAAGGCTTCTAAGGAAGGAGATTCCACCACCTCCTTAGGTAACGCATTCCAGTGCTTCACCACCCTCCTAGTGAAAAAGTTTTTCCTAATAGCCAACCTAAATCTCCCCCACTGCAACTTGAGACCATTACGCCTCGTTCCGTCATCTGCTACCACTGAGAACAGTCTAGATCCATCCTCTTTGGAACCCCCTTTCAGGTAGTTGAAAGCAGCTATCAAATCCCCCCTCATTCTTCTCTTCTGCAGACTAAACAATCCCAGTTCCCTCAGCCTCTCCTCATAAGTCATGTGTTCCAGTCCCCTAATCATTTTTGTTGCCCTCCGCTGGACACTTTCCAATTTTTCCACATCCTTCTTGTAGTGTGGGGCCCAAAACTGGACACAGTACTCCAGATGAGGCCTCACCAAAGTCGAATAGAGGGGAACGATCACGTCCCTCGATCTGCTGGCAATGCCCCTACTTATACATCCCAAAATGCCATTGGCCTTCTTGGCAACAAGGGCACACTGTTGACTCATATCCAGCTTCTCATCCACTGTAACCCCTACGTCCTTTTCTGCAGAACTGCTGCCTAGCCATTTGGTCCCTAGTCTGTAGCGGTCCATGGGATTCTTCTGTCCTAAGTGCAGGACTCTGCACTTATCCTTGTTGAACCTCATCAGATTTCCTTTGGCCCAATCCTCTAATTTGTCTAGGTCCCTCTGTATCCTATCCCTACCCTCCAGCGTATCTACCTCTCCTCCCAGTTTAGTGTCATCTGCAAACTTGCTGAGGGTGCAATCCACACCATCCTCCAGATCATTAATGAAGATATTGAACAAAACCGGCCCGAGGACCAATCCTTGGGGCACTCCACTTGATACCGGCTGCCAACTAGACGTGGAGCCATTGATCACTACCCGTTGAGCCCGACAATCTAGCCAGCTTTCTATCCACCTTATAGTCCATTCATCCAGCCTATACTTCTTTAACTTGCTGGCAAGAATACTGTGGGAGACCGTGTCAAAAGCTTTGCCCAAGTCAAGGAACAACACATCCACTGCTTTCCCCTCATCCACAGAGCCAGTTATCTCGTCATAGAAGGCAATTAGATTAGTCAGGCATGACTTCCCCTTGGTGAATCCATGCTGACTGTTCCGGATCACTTTCCTCTCCTCTAAGTGCTTCAGAACTGATTCCTTGAGGACCTGCTCCATGATTTTTCCAGGGACTGAGGTGAGGCTGACTGGCCTGTCGTTCCCAGGATCCTCCTTCTTCCCTTTTTTAAAGATGGGCACTACATTAGCCTTTTTCCAGTCATCCGGGACTTCCCCCGATCGCCATGAGTTTTCAAAGACAATCGCCAATGGCTCTGCAATCACATCCGCCAACTCCTTTAGCACTCTTGGATGCAGCACATCCGGCCCCATGGACTTGTGCTCGTCCAGCTTTTCTAAATAGTCCTGAACCACTTCTTTCTTCACAGAGGGCTGGTCACCTCCTCCCCATGCTGTGCTGCCCAGTGCAGCAGTCTGGGAGCTGACCTTGTTCGTGAAGACAGAGGCAAAAAAAGCATTGAGTACATTAGCTTTTTCCACATCCTCTGTCACTAAGTTGCCTCCCTCATTCAGTAAGGAGCCCATACTTTCCTTGACTTCCTTCTTGTTGCTATTATACCTGAAGAAACCCTTCTTGTTACTCTTAACATCTCTTGCTAGCTGCAACTCCAGGTGTTATTTGGCCTTCCTGGTTTCAATCCTGCATGCTCGAGCAATATTTTTATACTCTTCCCTAGTCATTTGTCCCATCTTCCACTTCTTATAAGCTTCTTTTTTGTGTTTAAGATCAGCAAGGATTTCACTGTTAAGCCAAGCTTGTCACCTGCCATATTTACTATTCTTTCTACATATCGGGACGGTTTGTCCCAGTAACCTCAATAAGGATTCTTTAAAATACAGCCAGCTCTCCTGGACTCCTTTCCCCCTCATATTATTCTCCCAGGGGATCCTGCCCATCAGTTCCCTGAGGTTGTCAAAGTCTGCTTTTCTGAAGTCCAGGGTCCGTATTCTGCTGCTCTCCTTTCTACCCTGTGTCAGGATCCTGAACTCAACCATCTCATGGTCACTGCCTCCCAGGTTCCCATCCACTTTTGCTTCCCCTACTAATTCTTCCCGGTTTGTGAGCAGCAGGTCAAGAAGAGCTCTGCCTCTAGTTGGTTCCTCCAGCACTGGTACCAGGAAATTGTCCCCTACACTTTCCAAAAACTTCCTGGATTGTCTGTGCACCGCAGTATTGCTCTCCCAGCAGATATCAGGGTGATTGAAGTCTCCCATGAGAACCAGGGCCTGCGATCTAGTAACTTCCGTTAGTTGCCGAAAGAAAGCCTCGTCCACCTCATCCCCCTGGTCCGGTGGTCTGTAGCAGACTCCCACCACGACATCACCCTTGTTGCTCACGCTTCTAAACTTAATCCAGAGACACTCAGGTTTTTGTGCAGTTTCATACCGGAGCTCTGAACAGTCATACTGCTCCCTTACATACATGCCTAGTAATGATATTTGGCCTGCTAGAGAGTGGTCCGCTGGCTCCAGAGACAGAGATCGCATATGCGGTCCTTTCACCAGCAGGTATGAAGAGTGCCACTCCTAATCATGCTGAGCAGTATCTTACTCCATGTTGAACTCAGTAATTCATTTTTTACCATTTCAATTTGAAACTGAAAATAGAGGAAAGATATTCTCCCTCTTCTCCAGACTGCTTTGTGTTTGCTGTCATTAGATCCATAGGCCAAGGTTTTCAAAAGTGACTAGTTATTTGGAGTACCTCAACTTTCAGGTGCTCAGCTTGGGAGAATTCAGTACAGAATTCCTTTCGTCATCTTTCACACATCATGGACATATGAAATGTTGTAGTTAAAGCACAGGACCTGGAGTGTAAATGAATAGTTCATGCTGTGTGTCTTTGAGACCTACTATTTTGGGAAAGTCACTTCACCTCTCTGTGCCACAATTACTCCATCTACCCAATAGGAAAAATAGCACATACCTAGTCCATGTGGAGGCTTGATTCATTAATGTTGGAAAGTGCTTTGAGATCTTTGGATGGAGGGCACTGGAGAAGTGTCATGGGATTACTACTGTACTACTAAGTCATTGTCTCGTATTTAATGAAAGCGTCTTTGAGTAGTAATGCAGACCTATTACTGGAATTAACACTCCCGCTCAAATTTGATAGTGCCCTTTATACAGGATTTTCATTTGTATTCACAGAAAAACGTAAATAAGTGCTCAGGCTGGCCAATCTATTTCCCCTGTAACTGGCAGCATTCACAGTCACTTTATTGTATGAAATAATGTCTTGTTTTCTCCTCCCTTTATCTTGCTTGTGCCTGACCTTCCATTAAAAGTTGCCTGGAAACTGCTTAGAGAACAATCAGTGGTGCTACTTATTGATATCTTCCTTTTGTGCTTTCTCTGCTATGCTGTCTTTTTTATTCCTTTCTAGAAGCTTTAAGCTAAAAGAAGATGAAAAGAAGCCTAAGAACCAAAGCCTAATTTTTTTTTTGCATTAAAAGGAATGAAAAAAACCAGCCTCCCTCTCTATACACACTGACGCATTAGAGGAAGAAAGAAATACACTCCTAATAAAGGTTCCAGCAGGTCTTTTCCTCATATGTTTTCATGAAGTGCTTTACACATTCTACTAAGCACCCTGGTAATTTAAAATTGGAGCTATAAAGTAAGTCATTTCCCCCTAAATCTACCTCACAATCGCTCCTGTACATAAGTGTCAGACAACAAATAGCTATATAGTATCCATTTTAGCAGACAAGCATTGTAAAGTCAGTTTACACTCTTTACTAATAGAAATATGTAGTCTCGAGGACTCAGAGGATTGGCAATAAGACAATAATGTATATACTTTGTATATGAAATAACACCTGAAATACAGATTAGTGGTAACTGCTGGTAGATGATGGCTTTTTAAAGGCAGATACTGTAGATGAAGATGTCAAGGCATATACCCAGAAAATCAGCCATAGGCATCAATTTTGTGGGTGCTCCAGGGCTCAAGCACCCACTGAAAAAAATCAGGGGTTCTCAGCACCTGCAAGGCCCATTTAATCTTTTGTGGGCCCTGGCGCCCGGACCATGGCCCCACCCTCTACTCTGCCCACACTCCACCCGGAGGCCCTGCCCCCACTCAGCCTCTTCCTCCTGAGGCCCCGCCCACTGCTTGCATGGGGAGGAGGCGGCGGAGAGGAACACCCACCAGCAAAAACAAAAGTCAGGGCCTGTGAAGTCAGCTCAGAACAGTGTTGTGATTTCAAGAATTATGTAGTGAATGATGAGAACCCAGCTTGGCTTGCCTGGGTAGTTAGGCAAAAAAACAAAGGCTGAGTGCTGTCCCCACATGGGAAGTAATGATACCCCAGCACAATGTGATCATAAAGTGTCCCTGTACAAATATATAAGGCCCCGTCCTGCATGCCCTTATTTTCACAGGTATTCCGTCTTGGCTCAGGATGGAGCATTGCTGTGACTTGTAATCTTAATGAGCAATACCACTGTACTGAAATTGAAAAGAGCTGGTGAAGTGGAATCTATGAAAAATTAAAGGCATCCCTGGAGATCCTCTCAAGTTGTCAGTGTGGCCCTAAACTGGGCAATGCTTGGACGTGCTGTTTGTTTCTTTTGCTAATAAAAATGCTCCTCAGTAGAAGGGCTTAAAGCATAAGGGATCTTTTACACACATGTGCATTACATTTTTCTTTACCATTTCTACAATAGGTCTTGTATCTTCCCCAGGACAAGGTACAGGTGCAGCTTGATTTGTTTTTTAAACCGTCAGCACTTAAGTTGGGAGTTCCTAACCCACCACGTCCCCAGAGGCTGTATTAGGAAAATACTGTACTTTAGTTAAGTATTATATTATCTCTGTCTTACTAGCTTACAGGATACTACAGTGTAAAATACTGAATTATCTAGTCTGATATAATATAGTTACTCATACTCTACATTGTGTAAAGTATTATTGCAGTCAGTGCACTTGGCAGGCACATCAAGTAAACTATCCTGCGAGATGCTAAGTGCCTCCAGAAAGGTACTGAATAGAGCTGGGGTTTTTCTAAATGTTGAAAAAAATGGGGGAAATAGATTGTGTGTGTGTGTGTATTGTGCTGAATGTCCTGTGCTCCCATTTAAGATAATGAGAATTGAGTAAACACACCCAGGATAAGACCCCATCTATCTACAGTGTTTGATCTAATTGCTGAAACTACCACTACTGTTAAAAATACAAAACAAAGTAGGGCAGTAAGAGAAGCAGGAGCCTATTATATTATCTACTTTCACAGGGTACTCTGTTGTTATTAAACCAGTTACAACGAGCTATCAAAATACTCAGGCTATGTCTGCACTACAGCCGGGATTGACACTCTGAGATCGATCCACTGGCGGTCAATTTAGCGGTTCTAGTGAAGTCCCACCAAATCGACAGCAGCTCACTCTCCGGTCAACCCCTGTACTCTACCCCCGATGAGAAGAGTAAGGTAAGTCGACGGGAGAGTTTCTCCTGTCGACCCCCCACAGTATAGACCCTGCGGTAACTCAAACTAAGGTACGTCAACTCCAGCTACGTTATTCACGTAGCTGGAGTTGCGTCGCATAGGTTGACTTACCATGGTAGTGTAGACATAGGACAGGCTTTCTCCTACTGAATTAAGTGGCAAAACTCCCAAAGATCTCAATGAGGCTAGGATCAGGAACTCAGTATGCAGCAATAAACACTACAGTACCTCCCCTATGATGTTATACTATGAGAGCTTCTTCCATCAAGCTGTTATGTGAACTGTGCACTTCCTATTATATTTATTTGTCAACCTCATCCCAGCCTGGCCTGCTTGTTTGCCACATCCATGTTACACCTTGTCTTTCAAATTGTAAACTCTTTGGGGCAGCGACTATCATTTACTCTATGTTTGTACATCATAGCCATCATTTGCTATGGGGCAAGGAGGGCAGTTTCCCCCTCTCCAGACTTTTTGTAGGTCTATATGCTTCATTATGTCTTCCACTTCCTCTGACACCCTGCTCCTTCTCCCCCGCCCCCATCCCGACTTTGGACTTGGTCACTAGGAAAGCAATAATTGCCTAGCTTTCCTCATTCGTGATGCTATTTGGGACAGATGTAGCCTTATCTATAGTTATGGGTTACTTTCACCAATTACCCACTCCAGAGTGAGCATGTACACCTTAATCTGTGAGAGTTCAGCCCCCAAGACTGACTACCGTAGAGAGGTTATGAATGGAAGGTGACCCCACAGGGCATAACAGAGACTACACAGTACTCTTTCTATAATAATTACTTTTACTAACTAACCAAACAAGCTTGTAAAGGAAAGAGAGACCAGTACAGAATGAATAATATTTGCATTACTTACACCATGCCTCACCATCATCAACATCACTTCTACCAGTAGCCATCATCCTGGCATCTCCCTTACCCCACCACCACCAAAGCAAGCAGGCCAGGATAAAAGCTTTTATAACGTGTTAGGCAGATGCCCACTGGGGTTCATACATATTTATGACATTTTTAACTCCTTTTCCTTAGTTGAACTTCCACACCCCACTACTTTTGGGGTGTCTTGTTTTTCATAGGCTGAACTCATTAGTTCCCCTTAAAGTCATTAATATTTACGTCACCTTATCACCATAGTAACATTTCACCCTCACTACCAATGGTCATCTTGTGATGTCTACGGTCTATGTGTAGACATTATTATCCAAACTCGGCAGTTATTCTAAACATCAGCATATCATTAAACAAATACAAGCTCAGCAGATTTATTATTACCTTACTTATGCGAATTGATCCTAAATCCTAAACCCTAACACGTCTAAGCCCTGTGGGGACTGTGTTACAACATTAATTAATATTTATATTTCACCTTATATCCTATATATATGATACCTTTTATCCTACGCAGAGAATGTTCTATACACTGAGACTTCTCCCCTTCCCCTGATTTTTTTATGAAATGACATCCCTGTTTGCATAGCACGTAGAGGCACTACCAGGCTGTAGCCTTTAGGTGCTATCACACTATCAAAGTTAAATAATTATTATAATATGCAATATATTATGATCATATCAAATGCTAAATTCACAGATTATTCCTTTCCAGTTTTCATAATGAAATGTATCAAAAAATAATTCCTCAACCTCCTACCTAAGCATGGAAAACGTAGCAGCATTTTTGGGTGTGGCCTGAGAGTTTCCAAGTAGTGGGACTTCATTTCTGGGAACTTGGCACGGAATATTGGCCCCTCTGAAGTCAATGGCAAAACATCCATTGGCTTCAGTGGCCCAGAATTTCGCCATGGGGTCTTTTTCCCTTCTACCCAACCTAATGAATATGTAAACACAGTCAATGATTGAGAAGCATGGATTCTTGAAGCTGTTTTGTATTTTGAAGACATTTACCCCTCAAAATTCTGAGCTTTTCATAACTTTCCCCATTCTGCTCATAACACAACAGAAACATTATAACCATGACTGGCAGTTCTTTCAATATTCTCCTTTCAAAACCATGATACTTGAAGATTTTACTTGTCCTATCAATATGTCCTGATTTCTGTCCTCTCACCACTGATCAAATCATTTGCAAGGATGGGCGTGACGCATGGGATAGCGGCAGGACAAACTAACTTTTAACCCATGCTTACACTTCCATTCCTGTTGCAACTACAGCCATTGCCTACATAGAAAGTAAAAACATTTACTACATTAGTTTTTCAATATGATTTAGTAAGTGGAAACAAGGAGGAGCCAGTACCATGTGATCAGCCAGTTCTCCTTCCACATATTACCATCAACTGTTCTTCAGATCAACAGTGACCAACACGCTTGATCTAAAGCCCTTATAATGAACACCCATTTTTGCTTCTTCTGATACTAACATAACTGATTCTCCAGTCTTTGAAAGAACCATTATGAAACGTCTGACTGGATTTCTCACTGTCACGGTCTGACAGGCTTGCAACCTGAAGGTCAGTGACAAGATACATTCAAACCAAAAGACATAATCATCTGGGATCAGCTTCCAGTCTGTCTCAAATGAGGAGTTCTGCAAAGGAACCACATGGAGTTCTTCGCATATCTTTACATAGCACTATTCCTTGGACTTATCCTCAAGATAGGAGTCAAGGTTAGACCTATCAGTGTTACAGAACCTATTTCTGGGTGAGGAATTCCCCAATTCTTCTGACTCTAGCTATTTTATTTTATTTTTAGGATGACTCTATTTTTGCTCTCTTCATCTTCCATCATGCTGCTCAATCACTCAGCTTGCTTAAATCAATCTGTAATGTCTCACAATCCTACTTAGCTTTGACTAGTCTAAACAAAGTTGTATTTTGTTGGAAAATTTCACCAGCTTACTGGCCAAAATTATTTAGAATCAGAACCAACCACGACTTGAGCTCAGCTAGAAAAAGAGCTTTTCTGTTATTTACAGAGGACTGAACTGAAATTCTCCTGAAAACACCAGCAATGGAGCCCCATTCTTTTTTCTATTTTTCCAAAAACCTCTTGACCTTAACACAACGTGCAAATGCTGTTTTGGTATATGTCGCCTTATGGAGAAATGTATAGATCCAGGATCTGCTCCTACGTGTGTAACTGGGAGCATTGCTGTTGGTCAGGCCCAACATATAGATAAGTTCTGGATCGCAGTTTTAATGAAAAAATAAAAATCCAGTGCAAAGTACATTAGCTGGTTTGCACAACATTTTGTATGTATATGTATAAAGAAGGGGAAATGCTTGGTTTGCACTTTGCAGCCTTTATATTCATTTTTAAATGGTTTCCTAAATATATTAGATCAGATTCTTTCAGGGATCTGAGTCAGACCTTGTCAGAGAGACCCCACCTTGCAAAGGAGGAGTTCCACCTTGCAAAGGAGGAGTTGCTGCAGTGCAAGGTGTCCAAAATCTCTCCATTTGAGGGCCCAAAGGCAGACACCAAAGCCTCTGCCATGTGACTTCTGTGTATCCCCCCAAAGACAGTCAGACTGCTCTCCTCCAAGGATAATTTCCCCAAATCCATCCTACAAGGCAGTAGACCAGTCTGGTACAAGAAGATACAGTTTGCACCTCATTCTGCAGCCTGAAATGAATCGGACCCAGTGTATTTCTAACTCATTAACAGAAATAAGGGATGGCATAGGAGAAAGGAAGTGGAAACATCCCCGGGAGCACACAGAGGAGGAGAAGGAATGGCAGTGGGAAAATAGCTCCCTGCACCTAGATTGGTATAATCTTTCCAGGTAGTGACAGACTTTCAGTTGTTTTGCAGGATTACTTTAAAAGCCTGTGCCCAAGGGAAGTCATATAGAAGCCAGTTAAACTCATTTCTTTAAATTTTTATATACACAAAAATAAGAAAAGCCATGCTCAGCAGAATGGCAGACTTCTGTTCTGGTGCATGTCCTCAAGTTTGAGATCTGGCAATTTTACTGTCAGCTGCTGGACAGTTCTTTCTCCACGCAACTCAGTACCTCTGAGCTTCACTACATTTCTCGCTCTGTCACCACATTTCTGCACTTTCAGCTTTCATCACAGTGGTGCCAGACTCACTCTGAGCTGTCAGAACCTCTCAGGTTTTTTTCAACCAGGTCCCTGTTTCTGTGTAATGCAATTTCTAGCTCTGTGGTGCCAAGAACGGTTGCATGCAGAGTTTGGTATGTGCAGCCAGGTGACCTTTGGGCAACAGCCTCAGGTTTTTAGCCTGTTCTCACACAAGCTGGCAGGTGCTACCCCATGTATTGTTGTTCACTGCCCTCACTATCCTCTAGTTCCAGGAGTTAGTGCACTCTCAGGGACCATCAATAGGCATGGCCCTGGATGCTTTGTGCAGCCATGGCCAAGACTGAGCATGCAGTCATTTGTGTGGTACTTGGACTGTGCCTGCTCTCACTGGAGCAGGTGGTTCTATAATGCCGGCTTGATGTGTCCCATGGCATTTTGGATGGCTGTTATGAGGTCAGAGAATGTTGCTGCTGGGTCAGAGTGGGGACTGTCCTTCAATACACAATTGCTTAGGAACCCTCCTCTTGCCTTCCACTTAGACCACTAATGAATGCGTTGAGTTTCGTTTTGGTCCCCTTATTCTATAAACACACCAAATTTCTGATTTATGCCCCCCACTTTTGCCCTGCCTCAGATAAGACCATTTGGACCTACCTCAGAGCTTCACCCACTCACACCACAGGGGTACCTAGTTGCACCTGTCTTACTTATGCGGATGCCTTTTCCAGCTCAGAAACATTTGGCAGAAAAAAATGTGGGAAGGATTAAATTTAAAATCAGCCCCTGTATTTGGAAACAATAGTCGTGGGTTTCTGTGCACCTGTGTGTATTACAGAGCCATAGTTCTGACACAGGCCAGTTCAGATATACAGTCTGTCTTTTCTGAGCTAAATGGAAGTTGGAAAGCACACTGGCTAAGTCAGTGAACAGCCTTGTGAATCAGTCTGCATACTCCATGCTTCTATTATTTGTTTGAACTCCAAATTCAGGTATCCCTCCTAATTAATGATCATTTCAAGCTGTTTTCAAAAACCCATTGGATTTTGATTAGCCAGCAAATAAAGATGGCTTCATTTTCTCCTCTGGGCACATAGTTCCCCGTCTCCTTAGCAGTTAATTGAGTAGGTGAATAATAGTGCCCTCACATTAACAGGCTGCACAGGGAGGGTGATGACTGTTTGGTCACCAAGAGAACTTCACTGACATTAAACAACACTCATCAAATACGATCCAAAAAGGAGAAGAGAATCCACATCAGTGTTTCCTGCTACATCCAGACCTGACATTTCCTAGGCAGGTGGTGCCATAAAAGCACTACGCACAGCCTTTCTTTGCAATGAATACTCCAGCTTTTTCCTCTTCCCATATCTTGTTGATCAAGTGGTTACAATAAGGAAACACAGACAAAAGCTTTTTGTTTTTTCTTAACTGAATGAGCCAATTTTTGCCCTCATCTACACCCACTATATCTCCACTGAAGTCAATGGAGTTGCTTGAGCAAAGCTAAAGGTAGAACTGGACACAACATTGAGATCTGTCCTTATTTTTATTTGTCATCAAAATGATGATGTGCATTTCCTCCCAGCTTCAACAACTTTATTACCAGATGTGTTTATGTTTCATTCCTTTTGTATTTATTGTTCAGTACATAAAAATTACACCTAAACAACATTACAGTTGTAAAGTTAAATGATCTAAAGTCAGGAAATATTTTAGTTATAGTTGCATGCACAACCTTAACTCTGCCCCCTTGTGCATATGTATTATGATTTAGTACGTGAACATGTGATAAAACATGTTCTTAAATAATACAATATTATTTTAAAAAATAAAGCCTTAAGATGCACATTTGTAGCATCTTGTAGTAATGGGTACAAGTCTGCATACAGGAAGGAGCACGTGGTCATACAATCATGCTATTTCTCAGAATAAATAATGCAATATAGCATTTTTTCCATAACTGTAGATATTCATGTGTAGTGTATTGTAGTTACACTGCTAGAGCAGATTTATTAGACATGCTTACACAGTATTTGTCAAATAATTCAGAATTATTCTATTTAAAAAAAAATCTATTCAGTCTTGTAAAATGCATATAATACAGGGTGAGATGGGTTGCCCCCCATCCAGGGTGCCACCTGGTGTACTGGGGTACCACTGAGCCCTCCTGTTCCACCAGCCTGAGCTCCCTTACTCTGACCTGCTGAGATAGGCCTTCAAGCCTCCTCCAGCACACACACAGGTAGGGACACACCCAGCTGCAGAAAGATGCAGACACTGAAATCATCTCCGCATGGGAATTGCCCAGTACTCAAGTGCATACCCCCTCTGGGGTGCAAACCCAAAATGATAACCTCTTGCGCTGCACAGACAACTGTACAATGTAAGCTCATGAAATTTGCTCCCTCCCTCAACGTGGAAGAAGATATGCACAGCTTTTTGCCCCACCCCCTCCCCAGTTATGAATTCCACAAACTGGTTTTAGAGAAAACAAAAACAAGTTTATTAACTACAAAAGACAGATTAAGTGATTATAAGGGATAGCAAACAGATCAGAGCAGATTACCTAGCAAATAAAACAAAAATGCAATATAAGCTTAGATACTAAAGAAACTGGTTATAAATAGTAATTTCTCACCCTAAATGTTGTTTTAGGCAGATTGCAGAGGTTTTTGATGGCAGACTGCTCTTGCTTGCAGCTTAAAACTCCAGATATTTCTTTCACAGGCCAAACACCTTTCCAGCCTGGGCTCAGTTCTTCTCCCCTCCCTTTGTCTTTGTTTCTCTGATGTTTTCAGCAGTCATCCTCCGCGGGAATTCAGTGAAGAAAGAACCCTGATTAAGTCACTTCCCTGCCTTAAATATGGTAAGAACCCTTTGTTTTCCAGTGTGGTTCCCCCTGACAGTGGAAAAATACTAGTATTCTATCATGGAGTCCAGTACCAGGTGATGTGATCACATGACCCTGCAGTGTCAAAGTAGCCATGAGTCAGAGGTTCTTTGTAGCATCCCAGGGAACCTTTCTTAGGAAGGTGGGAGATTAGCATCTTCAAAGACCTACTCTTCTCCCTAATGGTCCATTGGCTTGTCCCCAGCTAACCAGCCAGACTGATTGCATTCTGTCTGATGGGCGTTCCCCAGGTGCAAACACTTTTGTAGTACAGATGTATAGTCAATATTCCTAACTTTAGATACAAAAATGATACATGCATACAAATAGGATAATCACAGTCTGTAAATCATAACCTTTCCAGCAATACCTCACATGACCTATCCTGCATAAAATACATCCTGATTAAGACACAATCATATCATAATATTACTATGAAAAATGTGGGGAGCAGCGTCACACAGGCTATATGAGATAAATGATTATGCATTACTTGTTACATTATATGATAATGAAGTATAGTGTATTTTATAAGATTAGATAAACAAACACAAAAGGGTTTCGAACACAGTCAAATCAAAACATGTTTTTGGATGTGACCATCTAGGCTTGGAAATTTTTTTCTCACTTTTTTCAATTCTAGCTGAGACCATCAGACTAAAGGTGTGAGAAACTTCTGTAATAAAATCAGGCAAAACAAGCCTGGTTTCAAGTTTTGTTACAATTTTATGGAAAATGTGGACCATATTTCATGTCAATCTGGGCTGATCTCTGCTTTCAGGTGAAAGCTATGAGGTAAAGTTCTTAGTTTAGCCTGGGTCTCATTTGAACTCAAAACTCAAAGCATAACTGAAGGAATGAAAACTCACACAAGTTGAAATTGAAAGAAAGGTCAATGGAAAAACAAGCGTCCCAAAGCTCTTCATATAATTTATCATGCCTAACCTCCTTTTAAACTAGAATTTGGCCCTTGGTTGCCAGAAGTGACCACCAGGTGCACTATCCCACTGAATCATCTATTTTTCTTTGTTGGGCTGTTTTAATTCTGAAGATTTATCATCAAAAAATAAAGAAACATTTGAAAACAACATTCTTCACCCTACCATTCAACTAGCAAACAAATGAATGTTAAATAATGACTCAGTTCTTTAAAGATGCATGCTTTTATCAATATACGATATAGGTAGCAAGAACATAACATTGATACAAAAGTATATGTAATGTTTTTTGACAAGCCAACAATGATATACAGGAACAGAAGCTGATATCACTTACTCCAATGTAAATCTATTGACTTCATTGGCATTACTCTGGATTTACACTGATGTAGTTGAGATAAGAATCAGGCCCAGAAAATGTTTACAGTTTTTATTCTATACAGGTTCTTATCATGATGGGAACATCCAAGCCTACAGTCATTCCATGCAAACGTTGCAATATTTTGGCATCCCTAGTGCAGCGGTTGGAAGACTTGTACTTGGAAACTGTGTGGTAACATTCTAATCTCTCCTTTGGTTTAATATTCCGTATTTTGTCTGGTGTGTGTATATGGGAGTTGAATTTGTCCTATAACAAAGTCAGTGGGAATTGAGGGTGTTCCGTTCATTTCAAAGGACCCTTAACATTACACAGGATTAAGTCCTTACTATTTAGTTCCTTGGGAAGAAACCTGTGTGCATGCTGGAGAAAAGGGATCAATGTGTTAAGAGGTGGAAGGCAGATGCCTAAGCTAAAAGAAGGAGGATTTGTCTGCATGTGCTGCATTTGAGTTCCCTTGGCCTTGGAATGTATTAAATAAGTCATTGTAAACAGAACTGCCTACATAAAGGACTGAGTATAACCAAAGTGTGTTCAGTGTGCTTAAGCCAGCTCCTCAGCCTTTCAAGGGATGAAAGGTGTTTTTATCACTAGCTCCAGGCAAGATGCAGATACCAAAGTATTAGAACCTGGTGGCTTAATTTTGAAAAGCTAACATGTAGAATTTGGAGGCATTCAATGGGCAAAAATATTTTTAAACACACTATGGATTTCTTTTATTAGTTAGTTATTTCTGTTTGGTGAATTGCAATAATTTCATAGCATCTAACCAGAAAAGCTCTGGACATTTTCAGGGAAGCTAGAGGACTGGATGAAGCTATAGTTTGTGATGCCTATGTATCTGTTCAAAGGTATTAAAAGATCAGTAAGCCTACTATATAAATATTTTTATTTGGGCAGCCCAGCAATCTTAATAAGATTGCTGTACAGGGATCTTAGACTAAGTCCTTGCTTTCTCACCCTGGGGGAGTAAAAAAGGACCTTGCATTACTTCCTAATGACTCTCTACCAAATGAAGGAGCAGAATTGACAGGCTCCATAGGGAGCTATCTCCAACCCTTCTCACTAGAAAAAGGAGCACTTTAGTATGGGCAGCTGTTGATGAGGAATAGCTAGAGAGCAATATCTGGAGGAAATAACAGAGGACACCACTTGCAAAGGAATATTGTAAATTAAAATAGACATGATGGATATACTCAGCAACATGCTTCAACTACCAGAGTAATTTAGCTTCGTGTGTGAATGTTGCTACAATCATGAATTAATTTGATAGGTATTGCTTGAATAATGGTTTTAGGATTTGGTCTCTTGTTTGTAGAGCATGTTCTTCCCTCCCCCGCAAGCACAGATATAAGCTGCCAGCCCCCATTTACATTGTCAGTCATCATTTCCCTCACTCTGTCTCACAAACTCCTTCCCCATAAAACAAGATATACACACTACACAGCATACCACACAAACCAGAAAAATAAAGCTTTTGGATTACATTACACAAATCTGTAAGCATAAAAACCACCCACACGCAGGAGTATGAAGCTCAGGTTACAGGATTTCTCCTTTGCACAACATAACGAAAAGCATTTTAACCTCTCTTTGCAATGTGTGTACATTCATCAGTCCCCACCGTGAGACAGAACTAACTGACACCTGTCAACACATCACTTTTTCACAGCCACAAACATCCTCCCTTCCTTTCACAGATTCCCACCTGTACATCCCCTGTGCAGACTCCCACTCTTACGTTTCCTTACATCATGATCCCAGTCTCATAACATTTAAACTATTTTCTCTCCTCTTACAAGGTATAAGAGAACAAATCAATAACAGCAGCCCTGAGGGCAGTATCTTTGCCTGAGGGAGAAAAATATCTTGTGTTGTAATTTATCTCCCACTCTACAATCCTTCCCCTCTAGGAAGCGACTGCCCTAACAAAGCTGTGGGTGCCTGTAGCCTTCTGCGACTCAGGACCAAGACGCCCCCTGTCAGATGGCCTGGCTGGTGGTTACACAACTGCACAAATGACAGTTCAAACCTCCTGGGTGAGAGTTCAACAAATAAGCAGGCAGTCTATAGCTCCAGCCTCCTGGCCAAGGACTGCGCAGTCAAACTCTCGATGGCTCTGGCCTTCTAGGTGGGGGCTGAGCAATTAAACAGTCTCTATCTCAGGGCTCCTAGCTGGAGCAATCAACTATGGTCTTTGGTCCCAGCCTCTGGGTAGGACACTGCACAGTTAAACAGTCTATAGCTCAGACCTCCCAGGGAAAGGCAGATTAAGTAACACTTCCTGGATGGGCTGAGCACTGAAACAGTCAAAAGCTCCAACCCCCTGGCTGGAGCAAACAACAATAGTGTATGGCTCACGCCTTCTAGGATGAGGGCTGAGCTGGCCACAGTCAATGGCTCGGGCCACTTGGTTGAGGGCCAAGCAAATAAGGCCAATATTTCTGGCCTAAAAGTTAGTGCACGTCCAGCCCCATGTGCACTCGGCCCACCCTGCTCCACCAGGTCCCTGGTCCTGTCGTGGGTCAGCAGGGGGAACGTGGAGTTGCTGTCTCCCTCCCTGGCAGCACAACAGGAGCCAAGTCTCATTTCCCTGGGCTATTTCCTACCGGCTCTTGGGGGCGCTGCTCCATCGTCCATGGGGCCTGGCTCCCAGTGTCGCTGTCAGACAACCCTTCTTCCACTCCCTACGATGTGTCATCCACCTCCCAGGGCAGTGGCTTGCCTTTTCTCCCTGCTGCCGCTCGCGGGCTGTGCTGCTGGCCAGCTCCCTGGGAGGGACATCTGCCTTCTTCCTGATCCAACCCCAACTGAGCTGCAGGGCGCTGCTTTATGCTTCCTGTCCTGCCCTAGCACTTCCTGCGAAGGGAGCTACACCCAACCGGGTGAGTTAACCCCCTCTGTACCAGAGTGAGGCCACTCTGCCTCACTACAGTGCTTTTGGAGCATTGTTTGTGAAATTTTGCCTATACTGCTCTTCTCTTGATGGACATGAATAGCCAAAAAACTTTTAGACCCCAATTCAGAAAAACATGTAAGAATTTAAGACAATGGGATTTAGGCATGTGCTTAAGTGCCTACAGAATAGGGATGGGATTGCTCCCACGCTTGAAGTTCAGCACATGGTGAAGCCTTTGCTAGATTGGGGCCTTAATATCCCTATTCATCCAAGGCAGACACTTGTGCTCACAAGCAACTTTACACATGCAGTTAGTCCCCAGAGAAGTCAAAACAGGTAAATCAGATTTGGGGAAGTTGAGGGAGCAGTGTTAAAAAGTTTAGGACGCAGTATTAAAAAGTTTCAGCAAGAAAAAGGCAAGTTTTCTGAGTTTTGTGATATTTGAAATGGATTGTCTATATACTAGTATGCAGAAGTGCCTTCTACTCACACGCATGAAATTAAGCATGTGCATAAGTGTTTTTGGGATCAGGACCTTAGACTGTAAATGCTTCAGGGCAGACAGAGTCTTTGTTTTGTGTCTTGCACAGCACTAAGCATACTGTCATCAAAACAATACAAAAATCAGAAACAATGTCCTGTAACATGTATCCAACAAACACCTGCCAACATTTGTTTAGATAAAAAGCATTTTTATACAATAATCATGCTAAGGATCACGTTATGATAATGTGTGATTTTTGTACCATGAATAAACCATTGCTGAGCATGCTCTTAAACATAAGCTTTGTCCTGTATTTTTCATACAGCATTTATTTTATTTATTTTATTGTTACAGAAGTGTCTACAGACCACAACTGAGATCAGGGACCATTGTGCTAGGCACCAAGCTTGCAATCTAAATAGACATGACCGACAAAAGGTGGGAAAGAAAACAGAGGCCCAGAGAGGTGAAATAACTTGCCCAAGGTCACAGAACAGGTCAGTGACAGAGCCAGAAATCAACTCCAGGTCACTAGATTCCCAATTAAGTGTTTCACCCACTTGACACCACTAGCTCTCTGAGACACAAATGACCAGCTTCCCAGAGTAATGCCAGTAGTACAGTAGTACTTGTGTGGTTTTTACACATTAAAATGTCTCACCTCCCATTGACTCCAATGGGATTTGGATCAGAAACTTAATGTGTGAAAGGTTCTGTTGAAGAGCAAATGATACCTTAGTGTAAAGATTTTATTGCAATATTTTCTATTCAATATGAAATGTTTGATCACATATAAGAGCTAGGTACTATTACTATTATTGTGTAACTATAATCATTTCTAAATTTATTATGCATCTGGCATAAACCTTTCTCTGAACAAGCTATTCCAATCAATCAAGCTCTTATTTTCACAGTATATTGATCTGAATTACATACCTTTAGGTGCCATTAGGCCACTGTGAAAACCATTTCGTTTTCCCTGAGGCAACCTCAAGCTGACCTTTAACTGGAAGTGCAAATCACTTTAGTCCACTGCAGGCTAGCAGTAATCCTTGCTTAGTTGACGTTGCTTTTGGGCATCTATTGCTTTGATTTAAAAGCCTATATCTCTGGGTGTCTCCTTGCCTCATGGATTGTAAAAATAAATAAATTAAATAAAAAATCATCATAGCATTAGCATAGTTACCAGCAAGTTTGGAAAATGATGATGTATTTTTTTCCTAAGCCTTTCTTTTAAACATTCACAGCTGTATTCTTAAAGAAATTCTTAGCAAATACGAAGATTTGTATTAGTAGAAGGGAAGAAAACAAAGATAAAAAGTGTCCTAATGGAACAAACAGGAAGTGTTTGCCTTTTCTTGTTAATAGTAGTATTAACAATGGATATGCAACACTTGCACAGCTTTCCCATCTTCAGAGCACTTTAATTATTGTTAAGCATGCTTGGAGAACCACCGTTTCACTCCCCTGCTATAGTGTTGGGCCATTCTCTAGAGTGACCAGTACTTCGTTCGTACCAGGGCTTGCCAGGGGCTGAGCCCTGGCACCTCTAGCGTTGGCCATTCATACCCCCAGCACCTGAGGGCTCACCACATCCGTTATGAAAGTAAAAAAAATTGTTTGAACCCCAGCACCTAATTGCTTGAGCCCCAGCACCTCTTTCATGACAATTTAAGCATGGAGAGTGACACTTACTGCTTCATGTTTACACTCAACTCTTTTGTTAAGATGAGACCGAGGCATTTCACAAAAATCTTTTTAAAAATGTATACAATCACCTTTAATATTTCCTAAGTGTTTATTGTTCTCAATATGAGAGAAATAATAGTATTGGGGCTTTTATACCATTGAAACGTGAGAAGGTTATAAAAGTCTCAGGTTTAATTGCATTTGTTGGACTTTAAGGACCACATTTTTAAAGCCAACTTGCAGGCACACATACTCCCACATGTGTCTCCTCCTCCAGTCTTAGGGTATGTCTACACTTAAAACACTACAGTGTCACAGCTGCACTGCTGTAGCACTTCAGAGTAGATGCTACCTATGCTGAAGGGAGGGATTCTCTCATCAGCGTAGGTCAGGGATTGGCAACCTTTGGCATGTGGCCCGTCAGGGAAATCCGCTGGCAGGCCGGGATGGTTTGTTTACCTGCAGCGTCCACAGGTTCGGCTGATTGCAGCTCCCAAGGGCCACGGTTCGCTGCTCCAGGGCAATGGGGGCTGCGGAAGCGGTAGCCAGCATATCCTCAGCCCGCACTGCTTCCCGCAGCCCCCAGAGGTGGTAGCTAGGTCAGTGGAAAAATCCTTCCACCTACCTAGTGCTGTCTACACTGGGGGTTAGGTTGGTACAGCTACATCTCCGAGGGGTGTGGATTTCACCCCAAGAGACATAGCTATAGATGTAAGTGTCTAGTGCAGACCAGACCTCAGACCTCCCTCTCTCTGCTATTGCAAGCTAAGGTTGATGGAACTCCCCTTGTTCCAAGAGAGATTCAGGGGTCAGGGAGGTGACAACCCCTATCTAGTCTTTTCTCTCTATGACTGGCAAAGAAGTTTTGGGGATGGTGCAGACAAGATGGGCTTGTGCTCTCTCAGCTGCTGGAGAAGGAGTGAGGTGCACAGCACTCAGGACTGGATTCAATATAATGTCATGCAATGTTTCTACAACCCTAGATACAAATGTGCATTATTTCCTTCTGCAAAGTGCAATTTCAAAGCTTCATTACTCAGCTGGATTTTAATCAGTTTTCTTTGGAGGCCTCAAAGCACTCTATTCCTGTCATCCAAAGTGCGGTTCTTTCCCTGATACATTTAACATTATGCCCCCCAGCCATTCCAGTTTTTGAACTATTGAAAAGAAGAATTTTTTATATTATGGGGAGAGTGCATGAATAGGTGTTCATAGTGGACACTCTTCCAACCCTGGCTCTAGGTGTTCCATCTAGCTATATAATGGCAGCCAGCTTTGTGGTAGCACTCCAGCTATAAGATGGGTTAAAATGGTTTGGAAACTTCTGAGCATGACCTGGTTAAAGGGAGACTTTAATTGCTGCAAACTGCTTTGAACTGTGTTCCAGTGAAATGAGTTGGGTCACTCAAGAGACAGGAAGCACCACCTTTTGTCAATCTGTTTCGTAGCCCCTTCTTAATGCTGTATTTTGTTGCATAGATGCTTACCTATGTAACTATGCAGTGGCAGTGAACTTAAGTACTGTGCAGAGTACACAGGATGGGGACGAATCTACAGGACTTACACTAAATAGGCTGGATAGCACAGTACATCTTGTCAGAATAATGCCAGTCATCTGGGAGGAAAGGCTATTATTGTTTGCACTGGCCTTGCAGCTCTTCCCCTACTGAAGGATTTGTGGGAAGACTAGGATCAGACATCAGTCTCAAAGTAAGCTGCTCATCTTACTCAAATGCCAAAGCAAAATTATAGGTGCCACAAAAGCCAAGAAGGCTAGAAGTCAATCTACAGAGAAATTTAATAACCATTTTAAAAACATGCCCAAGGTTTCCAGTGTAACGCTGTCCATCCAACTAGGTGACTGATTTTGATGGTCTCTTGAGAGCCAGCACGTCGAGTAAGTAAAACAAAGTATTGAGTGTCAGAAGACCTGGGTTCTACTCCTGACTCTACCCCGTTGACTCTCTGCATGGTCTTGGGCAAGTCTGTTAACCTCTCTGTGCCTCAGTTTCCCCAGCTACACATTGGGGATAATAATGATCAACTTTGCAAAGTGCTTTGAGAGCCTCATGTGAACGGCACTTTGACTCATGTGTTTCACTCATGTGAAACAAAATAGAGTGTTGTTTCACTGCAAGTAGAAATGGCAGCTCCAAAGCAAAGGGGGTGACCAGCTTGGATAGTGATATGGGTGACAGTGAAAAATAAGCTGGATAAACAAAACCATTTCAACACCACATTATTTCAAGAAACTAGAAATGACAAAGTAAGAGATAAGAGTAACTTTCAGTGGAGATAGAGTGTATGGGCCAGAGGCAGGCTCCTTATTCAGCTCGGCTAGGCCTTGACTCAGCAAAGCAGTTAAGTACATGCCTAAGTGCTTTGCTGAATCAGGAGCTTATTGGACCCAATGCCTAGGGGCCACATGGATGTTGGTCTAAATCTCACTCGTGGTAATTTTCAGGCTGCATGTACACTCAGAGGGCGTCCATCCCCGGGAGACTGTGTGCTGGTGAACAACTGGCGTAAACACCAGCACCGTAACTGAAGAGATCAAAAACTGTGAAGTGGCAGGGGAGACTGAATAACAATGTATTTGTTCATCATTCACTTTCCACAACTCTGCTCCCTTTTTTGACACACTTCAAGCGAGTGCAAGTTAAGTTCTTTTGGGGCTCATAAAAGTAGGGCACCCAGCAAGAGATTTTAAATGGGAAGTGAGACTCCTTGTTGGCAGCTTGGTTTCTCCATATTCTTCCAGCCATAAAGATCACATTGTTGCATCAACTTAAGAGAAATCTTTAGACTGTGGTGAACTCCATATTCTCCTAATATATGCGGGGTGTATACACACACACACACACATACACACACACACTCTAAGATTGTAACACTGGAAACTGTCCCCTACTCCTGGGCTTGCAGCCTGGCTAAGATTTAGCTGGCCCCCTGCTGATGTGTCTCTGTTTTCTTCTCAGCTGTCCCATCCAGCAGCCACAGTTCTAGAGTTACAGGACAGTTTCTAACTTTGTGCCTGTCCCAAGGCATCAGGATAGAGGCACATGATTTGTAATTTATGAGGACACCCATAGAGCTGTCACTTTCAAGGCAGGTGTTGTGAAACTGGCAAGCAGCCTGAGCAGAGAAAAAGACTGACCTCACCCTGAAATAATGGTGGCTAACATGGTCACAGGACAGAAAGCATTGACATAAGCAGACTTTAAAAATAAATAGGTCATCCTGCTAGACTATGTCGCTGTCTTATACAAAGAAGTCCTGAGGTACCAATTTATAGTAAAAGCGAGAGAGTGAATGGATATTCACTGGATTTAGAAAAGAGCAGCATGGTAATAAATAATTTTTTAGCCTTTACATAAGTATTTCCATTATGCACCACAACCAAAATTGTAAGTTTTCTCACGTATGCAGAAGTATAATATCATAACAGACTGTCTTTCGATCTGCATGCTCAACCTGCAGCAAAAGCAGTACACACAAGTATTTCAAGGCATAGGAAAGTTGCAGGCTATATGGTATCAAAGTCCCACTTCAAAAGAAGGAGCTGCAGAAAGGCAGTAACCATCCTAGTGACTTTAGCCAGCCTTGTTCTTCAATTTGTCCAAATCTGAGAAGGCCTGAACACCTGCAGCTCCCACAGAAGGGCAGTCACAGTATCTCGCAGGAGGCATTCAGTACCTTATGGGATCAGGCCATTTTGTGGGTGGGTAGGGTGAAATGGGATTTGTGTTAGATTATTCAGAAAGCACAAACTCCTAAAGACATTTTTTAATATATGAAGAAAAATCTTAAGTATAAGATTAAGTATAAGAATTCACCACAGTGATTTCATGGGGTTGCATTCGTCCAAGTGTATGCAGAATTTTATCCTCAAGGTGCATTTAGGGTGCTAAACTGAAAGTGACTTGTAATTTAGGCCCAATCCTCCCTTGTGTGTCCTGAAAAACTAAACCCATACACACTCATGCCCCACGGGGAACACTTTCTTCAGAAATTACACAGTTCCTAGGCCAGAGTTAAGAGCCAAGGTTTTGGTTTGGACCCTATCTCTACTCATCCTCCATGTCTTTTTAATACAGATTTACCAATCAGGGTAGATGTGATGGGGTGTGCACCCCACACAGGACTGGAAGGGGTTAAGGTGGCCAGATGGACCAATTAACTCCACAGGCTGCACCTGGAGGAGAAGCCAGGGAGCAGGGAACTGATTGGAAGCAGGGTCAGCTGGAGGGGCCTATATATGCCAGAAAGCTGGCACTAGAAGAGGCTGCATGGAAGTAAGTTGCAGCTACTCTGTGGAGAAGTGAGGTGTGGCAGGACTATACAGGGGCAGTCCACTGTTACTCTCTGGGAGGATGGAGTTGGGAGGCTGACAAATCCAAAGAGTGGGGAAGCTGGGAAGGTAGGAGAAGGCTCAGGGGAAAAGCAGCAAGGAGTGCAGACCCTGACTGCTGCTTAGAGGGTTCCTGAGCTGGAATCCGGAGTAAAGCACAGGCTCAGGTTCCCTTATCAGCCACTGGGGATGTGGCACATACCAAGCAGAGGATAGTGGACTGCCTGGGACAATTTGTTCCTGGGAAGACTTTGTTCCCTCCTCCCCCAGAAGTGAGAACTATGCAGTGATCTGGCTGGAGGGTCAAGTCCCAAAAAGGAGGCTGCAGTTCCTGGAGTGGGAAGTGCCTGCAAGGTGTGAGGGTGATGGGAGAGACACCATCAGAGGAGAGTGCAATATCTGGCCAAAGCTAATCCCCAGAGTGATAAGGAGGATGCGCCACATCCAGCGAGTGGACTTTGTGACAGGAGGCCAATAGTAACCCTATAGTTTCTTGGCATCCATATTCAGCAGATGAATAAAGCTTCTAGGGACAGAATCCATAGCAGGTCCTTAAATGGAAACTATAGAAGATACCTCTCAAGATCCAGCAGGTCGAAAGCGATGAAGAGATGTAGGGGACATGTGTGTGGACGGCAGCTCAGTGCAACCTGTTTAAAAAAAAAAAGCTTACCTCCAACTGTCCAAAGTATACAGATGATATTTATTCAAGATTCAGTACTCAGAAGAATCGAAAAAACATTCTGCAAGGGATAGGCAGATAACGGGACAGTATGCTGCCTTCTTGGAATGAAGGCACAAGACGTCACTCGAAGACTGGATAGGTTCTGAAGTCAACAGGCAAGGAACTATTGTTTCATATTAGCACAAATGTTACTGCATCACTGGATATCTCACAGATAATAGATGACTTCAGGGAATTTGGAAACCTGTTGAAGAAGAAAAATATCCAAGCCATCTTTTCTGAGATCCTTCCTGTCCCAGGAGCAAAGGAAGAAAGAAGGCAAAAGATTCTGGAAGTGAATCACTGGCTAGGTAAATTGTGTAGGCTGGAGGGTTTTGGTTTTGTGGAACATTGGTCTACCTTTCATGGGGATAGGGGTCTGCATAGTTTGGATAGCCTCCACTGCAGTAGAAGGGGGACCAATCTCCTTGGAACAGGCAGGCTAGAGTAGTCAGGAGGGGGTAAAACTAATAACAAAATGGGAGGTAAAAAGAGGGAAGACATGAGCACTCAGCCCAAAATCAAGATGTTGAAAACAAAATTAATCAAGGAACCAAAGGACAGAATGTGAAGAAAAAGTTTTAATTGCTAATGCTAGGAGCACAGGTAATAAACAAGAGGAATTGGAATTGCTCATTTATGAGCATAAATTTAATCTAGTTGGCACTACTGAACCTGGTAGGTTGATTTGCACAACTAGAATATTAGAATCAATTGTTATAACCTTTTTAGGAAAAATTGAGGGGGCAAAAATGTGTGGGGTAGTGGCACTCTGGCATTACCAGTTTCTTAGTCACTGATAACTCAGAAGAAAATGATCTTAACTGCTTAGGAATTAATGTCCTAACAGATAAAGCACAAGATGCAGTACTGGTTGGCATTTGCTACAGTCCAGCAAATCACACTATGGAACAGTGTGACCACTTCCTTTCACACCTATCTGTAATGCGTAGGAAAAAACCTGGATAATTATGGTGGGGCTTCAATCTGAGTGACATATGCTTGAGGTCTTAAATTTCTAAACATAATAGATGACCATTTCCTAACTCAAAAAGTGTGGCAACCAATACAGAAGAAGTCTATATTAGACTTTGCCCTAATAACAAAGAACTGATCACAGAACTAAAATTTAATGGTAGCTTAGGTACAAGTGATCATGACTTGATCACATTTATAATGTTCAAGCAAAATAAAGTCCAGACCAGTAACATATACACTTGGTACTTTAATAGGGCCAGTTACATGAAGCTGAAAACAATTATGAGCCAAAACAGCTGGGAGGCAGAACTTAACCAGAAAAATGTGAATGATAGTTTGGACTCATTTCAGAACATCTTATAGATGCCCAAAAAAGGCACATGGAAAAAAAAGGCGGCTGTGATGGTTAAAAAATGAACCTAGTTTAGAGGGTAAGTGAAGGCAGCTGTTAAATAAATGGGAAGATAACAGTAATGAATATAAGTCCGAAGTCAGGAATTATAGAAAATCAATAAGGGAAGCCAAGGGACACAAGGAGAAAGCTATGGCCAGCTAAGTTAAGGACACTAAGGAGTTTTTAAAATGTATTAGGAACAAAAGGAATCCTGAGAATGGTATTGATCCGCTAGTAGATGGAAATGGTAGAATTATCAATAATAATATAGAAAAGGCCAAAGTGTTGAGTAAATATTTCTGTTCTGTATTTGGGGGAAAAGACGATATAGTCTCATCATCTGGTGACGATAACACATTTTCCATTTTACTAGAATCTCTGGAGGAGGGTAAACAGAAGCTACTAAAGTTAGACCTTTTTAAATCAGCGAGTCCAGATAATTTGCATCCAAGAGTTTTAAAAGAGTTAACTGAGGAACTCACTGAAAATCAACATTAATGGTCGAGTAAGTCTTGGAGCACTGAGGAAATTCCAGGAGACTGGAAGAAAGCTAATATTGTGCCATTTTTAAAAAAAGGTAAAAGGGATAGCCCATGTAATTATAGGCCTGTCAGCCTGAAATCCATCCTAGGCAAGAAAATGGAGCGACTGATAAGGGACTTGATTAATAATGAAGTAATGTGATTAACGCAAATTAACATGGAATGGCAAATAGATCCTAATATTTTAAATGAGATTATAAATTTGGTTGATAAAGGTAATAGTGTTGCTGTAATATACTTAGACTTCTGTAAGGTGTTTGACTTATTACTGCAGGACATTTTGATGAAAAAAACTAGAAAGATATAAAATTAGCACAAATTAAATGCATGTAAAATTGACAGGTCTCAAAAGTACTGTAAAAATGGCAAATTGTCAATAAGCTATTTCCAGTGGGGTCCCACTAGGAATGGTTCTTGACTCTACACTATTTAATATCTTTATCAATGACCTTAAAGAAAGCATAAAATCATCACTGGTAAAGTTTGTAGATGACACAAAAATTGGAAGAGTGGTAAATAACAAAGAGGACAGATCATTGATTCAGAGCACTCTGGATCACTTGGTAAACTGGGTGCAAGCAAAATATGCATTTTAATATTGGTAAATGTCAAAATATACCTTTACAAACAAAGAATGTCCACTTTACTTATGGGATGGGGGACTCTATCCTGGGAAGCAGTGACTCTGAAAAAGATTTGGCAGTCATGGTGGATAATCAGCTGAACATGAACTCCCAGTGCAATGCTGTGGTTAAAAGAGCTAATGCTATCCTGAGATGCATAAACAGGGGAATCTCTAGTAGGAGTAGAGATTGTTTTACTTCTGTGTTTGGCTCTGGTGTGACCGTTGCTGGAATACTCTGTTCTATTCTGGTGTCCACAACTCAAGAAGGATGTTGGTAAATTGGACAGAGTTCAGAGAAGACCCATGAGAATGATTAAAGGGTTAGAAAACATGCCTTAAAGTGATAACTAGATTGAGCTTCTTGAGTTTAGTTTAACAAAAACAAGATTAAGGGGTGCCTTGATTACAGTCTAAGTACCTGCATGGGGAACAAATATTTGATCATGGGCTCTTCAATCTGGCAGATAAAGGTATAACTCGATCCAATGACTGGAAGAAGAAGCTAGGCAAATTCACACTGGAAGTAAAGGATAATTTTTTTTTAGCAGTGACTGTAATTATCCACTGAAACAATTTACCAAGGCAGTTGTGGTGGATTCTCTCCATCACTGACAATTTTTAAAACAAGACTGGGGTGTTTTTCCAAACAATATGCTCTAGGAATTATTTCAGGGAAGTTCTATGGTCTGTGTTATACAGAAGCAGACTAGATGGTTACAATGGTTCCTTCTGGGCTTAGAATCTATTAATCTATACTTAGCTGCATCCAGCTAACCATGGGCAAAGCAGGAGGACCCATCGGGGAGCTGGATTACTGCTCCCTCACTCTTCAACTCCTCAATGGGAGGAAGGTACTCTCAGCAGGAGATTTTTCCACTCCCTTTACACCACCTGAGCAGTGCAAAGGGAAAGGAGCAGAGCCAAGAATCTGGCATTAGCGCTCAGCAGGAAAATATGGTGTATTGAAAACTGTGTTAAAATTGCAAGCCATCACTTTGAATTCTAAGATGTTTCCTGGTCCTCTTTGCAAGCCAGGGGACTTTGTAGGGAACTGTGTGATCAGAGTCCCTGCAGTCAGTCTGCAGCAAGGCAGGTTGAGCTGTGCCTCTCTCCCTTAGTTAGCAGCCTGCTATGTCTCTCTCTGTAATTGTTGTGTGTTAGAATCATAAAACTATAGGGTTAGAAGGGACCAAAAGGGTCATCTAGTCTAACCCCCTGCCAAGATGCAGGATTTGTTGAGTCTAAACCAGCAGACCCCAAAATGTTGAGGGTCATGCCCCCCTCTTACTCCTATCCAGTCAGGACCGGGGCCACAGCTCGAGGAGAGCCCAGCAATAAAGGGGCTGAGGCTGGGTTTGCAGCAGCTGGTGGTGGGTCTCAGGCCAAGAGCAAGGTGGTGGCCAAGGGCCAAAGCTGGGGGCTGGAGCCACAGCCAGGCTGTGGTGAGGACGAGCAGCTGGGCCCGCAGCCAGCTGTGGCTCCATTCCCAGCCTCATCCCCAGGCCGGAAACAGAGCCATGGCCGAGACTGGGGTTGGGGGCAAAGCCATGCCAAGGCTGGGGACAGGGACGCGTGGGGCCAGGAGCCATGGATGCAACTGGGGGCAGGACTGGAGCAGGGCTGGGTGGCTCTCCATCCCCCCCAACCCCTGTGGGGGCTGGCCTGGGCCCTGCCACACACACCCTGGACGGTCCTCCACACCCCCCTCAGGGGGACGTGCCCCACAGTTTGGGGCCCTCTGGTCTAAACTATCCAAGACAGATGGCTATCCAGCCTCCTTTTGAAAGCCTCCAGTGAAGGAGCTTCCACGACCTCCCATTGTCCTACTGTTCTTACAGTTAAGAACTTTTTCCTGAGATTTAATCTAAATCTGCTGTGCTGTAGTTTGAACCCATTGCCTCTTCTCCTGCCCTCTGTGGCAAGAGAACAACTATTCTCTTTTTCATGGCAGCATGTCAGGTATTTGAAGACCACTATCATGTCTCCCCTTAATCTCCTCTTTCCCAAACTAAACTCACCCGGTTCCTTCAGCCTTTGTTCATATGGGCTTGCACTTCAACCCCTTTCGTCATCTTTGTCACTCACCTCTGAATCCTTTCCAGTTTCTCCACATCCTTTCTATACATTTGTTGGATTTCTGGATTCTAAGAAATAAAGAAGTGTTGTTACAGCTTTTCAGGAAGAGTATTTATGTTTTGTTTCCAACTCTTCTCTGTGTATGCTATGAACATAAAAAAATAGACATTTGCATTTCTGGTCATGGAAGAATTAAGTTCACCCGATGGCCAGCATTACAGTTTTCTACCAGAGGTGCAAGTTTACAACTCTCTTTTCTCAGCTCTTGATCCCAATGGCGAAGCCATCCCTGGAGGTCATACCTGCATTAGCAGAACTGGTTTACTTGGCCAGGAGAATATAGAAAGTATTGCCCAAACAACTGTTGTCCCAGGTGCCTTTGATTCACCTCATTGTTCATTCTTGGTCACATGGTGAATGACCTTAATCTGGGTAACTAACTACCCTAAAAAGCCCAGTCTCATAGGTATTAAAGTTTTACTCAGGCCTGTGAAGTAGTTACTCAGAGCAAGACGTCATGTTATATGTGGCTAACATATTGCTGTCTCACTCTTGCCTAGCTCCATGCTACATCTTAAAAACATTATTAGATCACAATTTCCAAGATAGCAGCTAACCATTAATGATGTCAAATCTTTCTTGTGCAATTTAGGCACCATTTCTTGTGCCTTTTGTTTTAGCTTGGGCCAGATAACCTTGCACTTCTCAGAAGCACTGTGCTTTCCTCTTATGTTTTGCTTTCCACCTGATGTTTGCATTAGTTCACCACTCCTAAACTTCCTCTCTGTTCTGCTCAGTCTTGCTAGCTTGGTTTTGAAGATATTAAACTGCATAGCAACAGCAGATAAGATCACAGCAGGAGTCAAAAGACCCATAAGTAGTTTAACATTCTCAGTAAAGGAAAGCTTGTCTCTCCTGGTAGCCATTTTGTAAGACAGGCCAAGACAAGCGAAACAGCTGTGAACAATTTGCAGCATTTCATGCCCTAAGTAACATTTCTAATTGTGATTGACAGGCCAATTGAGGATGAAAAAATTCCCAACAAAGCAGCTTCTGCAAATACAACTACTGTATCATATTAAAGTGACAGATCACCTAATTATCTTTAATAGAATTAGGAATTCATACCCAGTTTCTTCTCTGCTAATATGGCTAATTATCCATGCCCCACTACAGTAGCTTCAACTATATTTACCTTTTCTACATAATGGAACAACACTTGTGTTTACCAATGCATTTCAAAACAAATATGAGAAAGCCAGGATGACCACACGCACACACGAGTTCTGAACTGGTACAAACCCAGCTCTCTTGAGGGTTTCTTTGTCAAACTAAATCAGTACAACTCAGAATTATAGCTCCCCCTAACCAACTGAGATCCTTAGGGACACTTATTTCTAACTAGGTAACTAGAGAGGGGTCACAAGTCACAGATCCTTTGTGCATCCTAGCACTAACCTCAGCCGAAGGGCTTGTCTATGCGCACGGCAATGTGAACCCAAAGGGTGTGAATTATAGAGCACTCTAACTGCCCTGTGTAGCCCCTGCTGACATGCTCTAAAAGGTACCAGGTGCACACAGATGGGGTCCCAAAGTACTATGTTAACACACACTAGGAACCTTTTAGAGTGTGTCAGCAAGGTCTACATGGGGCATTTAGAGTGCAAAGTTTTAGAGTGCTCTAGTATTTACACCCCTCTGGTGCTCATTGCTGCACTGTGTAGACAAGGCTTTAGGTGCCTAAGTCCAAGCTTTTGGTGCCATTGCAATCCACAAAGCTTCTGTTCACTGCTGCCTAACCTTGCAGGTGCCTAAACTTACTCAGTGCCTACATTTTCAGAGTAAAAGTTCCCCAAGAGCCTGAGTTTCTGCTTCTGAGCATGTGTACTGCTTCCTCAGTCTGAGCATCCAGACACCTATCTCCTACCTAAGCCCCAGTGTGATCCATGAACAGGGAGAAGATAGGCAGAGGAGCCCTAATCAGGGCCCAGTCAGGTAGGCAGCCTCTGAGCACACCTACCCAATCAGGTCCCATTCAAAATCTGGCCATTGGTGGTGCTGCCAACCTTATAACTTTTAGCCTAGTTGTTAGAGTGCTCGCATGGAATGTGGGAGCCACAGGTTCAATCCGCCCCCCCCTTCCCTGAGGGGGAAAAAGGATTATGAGCAGGGGTCTCCCACCTCTCAGGAGAGTGCCCTAACAACTGAGCTATGGGATATTCTGATGTTAATCTCCCTCAGTCTCTCCTGCTGAAGCTGTTCCACTGTGGGTAAATACTTAAATAATTGTAGCAGGGAGACTGGACCCTAGGTCTCCCACCTCCCAGGTGGGTGCCTTACCCACCAGGCTGCAGAATAATTCTTACTCATGCTCTCTCTGGCCCAGAAACACTTTAAGTATTTATCCACAGTGGAATAGCTTCAACAGGAGAGACTGAGGGAGCCCCATATCTGACTATCCCATAGCCCAGTCATTTGAGCGTGCTCTTCAGAGGTGGGAGACCCCAATTTTAATCCTCTCTCCCACACTGGCAGAAGAGGAAACTGAACCTGAATCTTCCAAATCTCAGGTAAGTGCTGTAAAGTGGGATTTAGGTGGTTACCACAGCCCTGTTTGGTGTAGAGTGACTTAGGTGCCTAACTCATTCCCACAGGAAACTACTTGGGCACCTAAGCTGCCTGACTCCAGGGGAGGAGTTCTCAGTTGTGAATCACTAAGCAGAGACAGGTGCAGCCCTGCAGCTAGACTTAGGTGTCTATCACCATGAGAAGAGTGAGACAAATCCCTCCCCTCCACATCTCCCATTGGCTAATTTAGTCGGCTATGTACCTTGTGTGCTGGCTTTTGTGGATTGCATTCTTAGGCACACATCTCTCCTCATGCATTGTACAAGGAGCCCAGGTACCTAACTCAGGCTTTGTAGATCTCATTGTTGTGTCTGTGATTTTCTTGGTGCCTAAAAGTTAGTTGTTGCAATTGCAATGCTTAAGTCCCTTCATGGATCCTGGGCATATACTCCCAGGAAAAATGTCACTTCCAAAGGGACTGCACATATAACAAGATGCTACAAAACCGGTTTCTTCAAGTGGTGACCAAACAAACTCTGAGACATTTATGGACAGTCTGAAGGTTCTTTCCATAATATCTGTTCTGGATACGTATAAGCCAATGATCTTTTTCCATTCTGTTTTCTCCCTATTCTGTATCTGTTTTACTTTTGTATCATTGAAACTAAATTGAATTGTCATTATTAGTCTGAGAAAATTACTGGCTGGTGGTTTTCACCCAACAAAAGGATCAGAGAGAGCTTAAACATGGAAACCTATGTACTGATCAAGAATACAGAGAAGGCTGTGGCCCTTTCTCTAAAGCAGTGCCGCATAAGGCCTTGATGATAGCAGAGTAGGTACAAAGCTTCATTATAGTGCTGCATCCTGGTCTCGATGATATGTACAAGATCCAAATGTCATCCCAGGATAAAGTCCTAATGGGTGTCACTTTTATTCACCGCTGTTCTGTCATTATCCAAGCAAAGTCTCAGGCGGGAGATATTGGAATGATTAATTTCATCCGGGCTATTTTGAAATGTAACATTTGAAACCACAGGTATGCAGAGCTGATAGCTGCAGATATCTATTTCTTCACATGAATGCTTTTAACAGAGTCGCTGAAGTATTAGAGAAGGCACCATCCTGCAAGCCACATGTCTGTGTAGAACTTTTGGGAGGCTGATAAGACAAGCAAGGTCTGGCTCAGGGAACTCAGCCTATAGTTCTTCACTATAAAGAATCAGGGATGGAGATAATTTGGGAGTGAATGTGACTAAAAGTTAGATTTTTTCAAAAGTGCCTACGTAATTTAGGAGCAGAAGTCCCACTGGCTTCTGATGAGACTTTTGCTCTTAAATCATGTAGGTGCCTTTGAAAATCCAAATCTAACTGATCAGAAGTCTGCAGGTTGGAGGAAATTAAGCAGCTGTGATGAGAAGTGTGGAAAGTTTGCCACGGACAGGTAAATTGAAAAAATGCAAAGAAGGAGTATGGTAATCTGCTCACTGATTCATTAAAAGTAGAGCTATGCTGAACTTTGCTGTTTCAATTCTCAAAGCTATGCATGAATCTTTTCTTTATCTCTGATCTATGTGGATTCCCACCAACTGAAAACTGAAATTCAGTAGGAATAGGTGTGTTTAACCTGCTTTTTGATCAGCACCCATAGGCGCGTGGAGGGGGGGGTGCTGCAGCACCCCCTGGCTGAAAGTGGTTTCCATCATATACAGGGTTTACAGTTTGGTTCAATGGCTCTCAGCACCCCCACTATAAAAATTGTTCCAGAACCCCTGTCAGCACCCATAAATCAGTTTAGGTTTGCTCAAAAATAGAGTCAGTGTCACTCAGAAGGACCATGAACCTTAGTAACCCTTTCAATAAACTGGCCTGAGTTTTGAGTTTGTAATCAAACCACAAGGAAGGTGAGATTTGCATGGCTTGGAGTCTTATACCAGAAGCCAAACCAAGCTTTCACTAAAATGAATGGAGATCTCCTAGTGACAGACAAAGCTGCTGGAACCTCCTTATAGCTCTGCAGATATCCTGACTCTACTATAGGTTAAGTAAGTTGGATGTTTGTAGGGATACCTACCAGCACACAGATTAATTAGATATTTCTGGGATATCATCCCCACGTCTGGCTTTTTGAAATCTAATTTCATGCAGTTTATGCATTATTCCAGTCACATGAAAGCATTCATTACAGAGATGCCAGTCATGGCACAGTGCTTAAGGTTGCATAATTTTTGCACTTAAAGCAGGGATTCAACTTCTTTGTATCCCATGAAGAATACAGCACACCCTCCCCAACATTATAACACTTGCTCTTTGCATAGAGAATGAATTTTAAAATGAAGGTGCTCACAGATATACAATATTGATTGACAGCAGAAGTAATTTCCGGTAGAAAAATGGCTGAATTATTTCAGGCACACTTTTAGTTAAACATTATATATAACTTCTGTACGTGAGACAGATTAAAATATGTGTGAAAAAAGCAAGGTTTAGAAAGGGGATTTGGTACGCTTGTGCTCCATTTCTAAATAACTTAACAAGTCAGTGGAGGAATGGGTATGGTATTGTTTCTAACCATAAGAATGTAATATTTCCCGCCTTGTTCTTAAATATTTTAGCTTGCTAAAATTTAGTGAATGAAAAGGTATCACTGTTTTCCATCTAAACTCGTGTTACAAAAGCCCCCTGTGAAAGCATGACCATAAATTCTCCATTCCCAAACATTATCTCCAAACTGCTTTGTCACACCCTCTCCACATTCTTTAGAATTTGCAGTACCACAAGTACAGAGTTTACTTTTACAGCCATTGATTCATAGTACTTGAGCTGTTTAGTAGTGAGGAGGTGCTTTTAATCACTAAAGTTCCCCCTTTCTATGGTATAGTACTTTGTTGTGGAACTATAAAGCAGATGTCTTTATTCTTCCATAACCCTGCTGCCAAGTGTGTTTATAGCTCAAATTTTAGCAGGAGAATATACATGAACATCTAAGGCACAGTAAAGAATCAGTATGCATATGCACAAACTTTTCTTTGGGGGGCTGTTTCTCACTATTGGGTCAGCTCCTTTCTACCCAGCTGGGTGGCCAAGAAAATAATAAATTTGATCCATGCAGAGCAGTTGGTTTGGAATGTCTCATTACTGGGAGTCAAACACGGAATCAAATTGACTAAATCCTTTTGGAATTCCACAAGACAGCAGTTTTCCTTAAACTCTGCTCAGTAACATTTGCAATTCTTTTTGGTTACATTAATGTACCACACATTTTCCTATTCATTTCCCTTTCACCTCATCAGGAGTTTAAAAGATTTTCTTCTTATCAGTGTGCGGAATTCCTTCTTCCAGTGTACTCTCAGGGACTTCTCTTTTAGGAATCTTTCCCTTGATTAGACTGAGCCTCGAACAGCAAGATTCTGAGTAACTTGACTTAGATTGGCACTGTAGCAATGGGCACTCATACCAGGCTTGATCTGAAGTTAAAACAGAACCAGAATCTTGTAAATAAAACATATTTAAAACTATTAAATGCTGGTGATTGCTACAGACACCACAACACTCTCTGCCCAAATTAGAATTTTGAAAACAGCTACAAGAACGTACGGAAGAATGGAACCTACTCAACATTCTCTCACTCATTTCTAAAGTCCCTCTTACCTAGTAGAACGTGAGTAGCTTAGAATGAAGCTTTAAAGCCTGTAGTCAGTGTCCTCCACCAACTTTACGACCTGTTTAAAATAACCTTTTAAAAGGGCCACATCCGTTCTCCACAAGAATATGCTGTTTTGTTCCCTCCACAGAAAGCTCTTCCCAAGATAACTTTGACATACTAATACCTGCTCCTCCCAGTAAGATCCTACTAAGGCAAATGTCACTGAAGTCTACCGTTAAACCATATTTTATTTTAAAAAATCATAACATTTGTTATTGTTTTCATTAGGATAGTACCTAAAGGCCCCAGTCCGGTTCGAAGTGCCATTGTGCGTGGTGCTGAACAAACGCAGAGTAAGAGACAGAGCTTTCCATCTATCACATCTTACATCTAAAGAACCATTTAAAACACCTACTTGTTTGTAATATGTGAAGTCCCTGGCTCTCAAGATCAGACCTTAATAAAGAAAACACCATGGTGCTGTAATTACTTGCAAATATGTTAATATGACCTTTTTTGCTTTAAAAAGAAACAAGAAAACATAAGGTCTCTGTGAAGTAAAGCTTGGGAGGACTGAGTGGAATGGATAGCTCTCAGTGGAGACCTTGTGGGCTCATGTTTCACAACCCTGTCTGTCCCCATTAGCTCCGGTTGCTAGAGTGTTTGACTGTACTACCCATTAAAATTTTGCACTTGGCCCATTCCCTCACCTCTTGTATGCAGCTCTCACTTCAATGCAGCACTTTTCAAATTTCTTAATTTAGAAACACACTGTACCCGTCATTTACAGAAGGACTAACTCAGATCACTTGGAAGACAACTTCATCTGACACAGATATGAACTATATGCAAGAGACCCTGCTTATTCTTTGATTTGGCCACAAATAAGATTTGTGAGTTGCTGAAATGAGAGTCAAAGTACAAAGAAACCCATGAACTACGATAATCAAAATAGTGACTGAAATATACAGAAAAATGTGATTTGGCAAGTTGGCTTAGAAGATTAATGAACACTGAAAGATATAATTAAATATTTGTGAGCTATAATTAATCAGAATGAACCCTCTATTCTCAGTGCTCAGTATTTCACTGATTTTTGCAAATCAAGTATCGTTGTAATGGCCTTACATTTAATCCCTTTTATTTTGCATATAAGAACAATTCTGAACTTTTAGGTTTAGGTCACAAAGTTGAATGACTAATGGGTCTGAGTACTCTGTTGACTAAGACCCTAATTCAGGGATGCACTTAAGCAGGTTCTTAAGTCATTCCCTATTCAGGAAAGCACTTGCTTAAGTCCTGTTGATTCCAGTGGGTTTTAAGCATGTGGTTAAGTGCTTTCCTGAATCAGGGTCTAACAGTTTAGATTTAGAGAAGCTACTCTGCGGTACTTTAAAGCCCATTTTGTTCAGAGGCAATTAGTGGCTCACAAGAAGCAGTGACAGCGTAGTAGCAAGTATGGAGTTTAATTTAGCTAATAAAACAGAGTAACACAATCAGAGTAACACAATCAGGTTTACAGGGTTTGGCTGGGAATGAACAGCTCAGGATATTGGTAATTAGATACAAAACCTTTCACCTATAAGCCACGGGTTAGAAGGAGGCCCAGATCGGTAGTCATCAAAAAGCTACTGCCACTGATGGTTGTTCTCTAATATGTGAAATGAGTTGGTGGTCTCAACCCAGGTGTTCACATAGCAAAAATCCCCATCACTAATTGGCACCCTTAACGGCCAAGGACTGATTGAGCATAGAAATGTCACTAACAAGAACTGGACTATTCTTGACTCTCGGGGTGGCTCTTCTGAAACAAGACATACAGATGGCACAGCATGTACAAAATTTGTATTGCCAATTAGAACTGGATGAATCAAATATTTTTTTCAGTTTGCTGGCAATTCGGAAAAATCAGGGGAAAATGTGTTCCAAGTCAAACTGCAAACAAAATCAAAAAATTAAAAAAAAAAATTTAGGTCAAACAAAATGTTTCATTCGAGCCAGAATGAAATGTTTTGGTTTGATACAGAAACATTTAAATTTTTTTTTACATAAAATTAAAGAGAATTTTGAAATGAAAAGTCATGTTGTACCAAACCCACCCCTCTCCCCCTGCAATTTTTCATTTGGAAATAATTGAAATAAAATGCTTTTTTCACAAAATTTTAGGTTTCTGTTTACTGAAACAATTTGGAAAAACCAGCACAAATTTTTGAAATGTTTGTTTTGACAAATATGCATTTTTCACACACAAAAAAAGTCTTCTATGAAAAAATTCATACAAATCTACTGGTGGTATCTGTGCTGTACACGTTGCACAGACAGAGGACTTTAGACTCCAGGGGTGAAATCCTCATCCTATTAAATTCCATGGCAAAATTCCCCTTGACTCCAGTAGGAGCAGAATTTTACCCCAGGACTTTAAGACCACCTTGTGCATGCATGAAATAACACTAAGCTCAAAGGAAAAAGAAAGACTAATGCACAAGGCTGAGTATCTGCCCATGCAGTATATACTTAGCAGATAGTACTCAGCTACTTCTGAGATACCAGGAGTGGATAATCTGGCTCATTATTTCTATTTTATACATGAGTAAAATGAGGCTCAGTGTGATTATGGGACTGCCCAAGGGTGACCCAACAAGTTTGTGCCATACCTGGAAATAAAATGAAGGCATACTGATTCCCATCCCCCTCCTGTGATCCTTAAACCACACATACAACCAAACTCAAACAATGTTATCTCAGATTTTTTTTGGTCAAGATAAGGAAATGGGAAGAGGCAGCAAATTTCCCATCCCAATAAAAAAGAAAAAAAAACGAACATAAGAATCAAATATTTTTGACTGATTGTATAGAGCTCGTCAAAAGATGGAAAATGGCATCCACTGAGGAATGCTCCAGCTTTGATCCAGTTGAAACTCATGTTACCAAATTGTCTCGTACAAATTCTCAGCCACCACTAATTTGTTACTTGCAGGCCCTCTCCTTCTCCCTAAAAATGACAGATGCTAGTGTTAGCATAATAATCTGCACAGATGAATCCCACCGCCCTCCCAGCCTCTAACTTGCCAGTCCTGCTGAAGGCTTCAAGGCATGGTGAGTTAAGCTTAAGATTCTCAAGATTCCCCACAACATAGCAGCAATGCTTTCGAGAGTTTCTGCAGCTTGTTATGAAGGATGCCATGCATGATTACTGGAGGGTATATTTGCATTGAGTCTGAATGCTTGGCACACTTGAATCATAAACAGAAGGCGAGGTAGAAATAGATGGAATAATCTGTTTACACTTGGAGTGATGAAAATGATTAATCAATTAATGTTACTAAAATACAGTATCTTATTAGACAATAAAATGTCAATAAATAAAACTAAAGTGGCCCATGGGCATTTAGGTTGAATTATGGTAAAATATGACAAGTATTCAAATTATGAGGGACTCCTTTTATGTTTACATTTGTGCATTTTTCTCTGGCTATTAGTGGAGCTGTATATAATTTGATCTCATTGACACAAGCGCATTCAGTTTGGAAACATATTCTCCATCCCCACGCCCAACTTTCAGTCACTATAACAAAATTGGAATTTACTCCTGTATGGGGGTTAAGTGTTAGTCAATATTTTTAAGAGGAAAATTGCACCTAAAATGAACCATGACAGCATACAGTGATCACACAAAAAGGGCCAGGCAAAAAAACCTGTTTATAACATGACAGATTCAATTAGTTATTCGATTCACTTAAGCAGTTCAGTTAGACAATTATAGACAGCTACAGATTCCATTACATAACTATGAAGCAATGTCCCCAACAACTTCTATTTGTGCATCCTTCTGT
Source organism: Natator depressus (assembly GCF_965152275.1). NCBI lineage: Eukaryota > Metazoa > Chordata > Testudines > Cheloniidae > Natator > Natator depressus. The sequence goes on from NC_134236.1 coordinate 90,661,108, forward strand.
CTGTCCAGAATCTCTAACCTGCTTTTCAGTCTCCTTGCAAACACAACTTGCTCTCCTTGTGCAGGATTTTCTCATTCCTCATCTGTGTTCTTTGCATTCTGGAATGGGCTCTGCTATCTCAGCCTCTGATCCTGCAGTCAGATCCTCAGGAATAGCAGACCCTCTCATCAATGTGTAGCCCAATTTAAATAAATAGGGCTCTGTACAGACATTAGGGTCCATCCATGGGGCTCTGCTTGCAGGATCAGGAGCTAAAGTCACCTGTTTTAACTGTGTAAGGGCCAGATCCTAAAGACCTTACTCAGGGCTAAATTGTCCCAAAACCCTCAGGATGAAAATCCTGGAAAGAGTCCCTCTCAGAGGCTCTCTGCGATTGTTACATTGGCAGGGACAGGGCTTGTGCAGGAGGCCAGGGCCATATGTGAAGGAGCCTCCTGTCTCCAAACTGGCTCTGGGCCCTTGATGTCCTCCCTCTAGTCCTAAGTAGTGCAGCTCCTTTGGAGCTGTGCTAGCTGGGCCTCCCCAGGCTGAATCACTGGTCCCTGGAAATCTCCACAGGGACAGTGAGAGGATGATGAGCATCTTCTTCAGCTCCACCACCATGCTGTTCCACTGAATGTGGACCTGCCTTCTCCTCTGTGGACTGTTCTCTGCAAGATACCAGAACGATTGGAGGTTGTGGGGAACAGTACCAGCGGGAGACTGAAAACCCCTTTCTGTGTAGAGAGGGATGAGGTCTTGATATGGCGGAGCCCTCCTCACATGGATCTCTGAGGCACAATCAAGCCCTCATTTCTTAGTAAAGACTCCTATCAAAGTCAACAGCACTTTTACCCGAGTAAGGACTGCAGCATGTGAACTGGCCCTCCGGGACTGAATTCTCCATGCTCTTGACTTCAGTGGGAGTTTTGGGTGCGGAAAGAATCCAGGGACCAGACCTCACACAGGATAATAGTTTTGCTTTCACAGATAATTTTCAATCTCTGACAAACATCTTTCAGAACAAATTCAGATTCTTTAAGATAAAGATAATCGCTTTAGAGATCCAGACTAGCAAGCTCCAAGTTAAGGCTGATGCAGTGTATAATAGAAGGAACAACTTGTCTAAACTTGCCTGTGTGCCATTTGAACAAGCCACATTCATTGCTCCTCTATCTAAAGAAATATCAAACAGCTTTGATCTGTACAAAGTGCAAGCTGGTCTCCATATTGGAAGAGAAGATTGAAGGTCTGGAGCAACAGATAACGACCCTGCGTTGCATACGAGAATCTGAGGATTTTCTGGACAAACGTCAGGATATGCTTCTACAGGCGCAAAGCTCTAAAGATTTAGAGCAGGTTGCACAGCGGAGCCAAGAGGCCAGTGAAGAAGCTTGGCAACATGTGACCTCCAGAAGAAGAAGGGGGAATGTCCGAGTTCCAGCAATGCAGACACAGGTAACTAACCGCTTTCATGTTCTCTCCACAGGTACCATTGCGGAGAGTGGACCAGACGATACGTCTGGGGGGAGAAAGCAGAAGGAGACTCCGCTGGTTGGAAGGCATGAGATGCGATGTCCTGAGGTTGGGGGTTCCACGACCACCACTCCCAAGAGAAGGAGGCGGGTGGTGGTGGTCGGGGACTCTCTCCTCCGGGGGACTGAGTCATCTATCTGCCGCCCTGACCGGGAAAACCGAGAAGTCTGCTGCTTGCCAGGGGCTAAGATTCGCGATGTGACGGAGAGACTGCCGAGACTCATCAAGCCCTCGGATCGCTACCCCTTCCTGCTTCTCCACGTGGGCACCAATGATACTGCCAAGAATGACCTTGAGCGGATCACTGCGGACTACGTGGCTCTGGGAAGAAGGATAAAGGAGTTTGAGGCACAAGTGGTGTTCTCGTCCATCCTCCCCGTGGAAGGAAAAGGCCAGGGCAGGGACCGTCGAATCGTGGAAGTCAACGAATGGCTACGCAGGTGGTGTCGGAGAGAAGGCTTTGGATTCTTTGACCATGGGATGGTGTTCCATGAAGGAGGAGTGCTGGGCAGAGACGGGCTCCATCTTACGAAGAGAGGGAAGAGCATCTTTGCGAGCAGGCTGGCTAACCTAGTAAGGAGGGCTTTAAACTAGGTTCACCGGGAGAAGGAGACCAAAGCCCTGAGGTAAGTGGGAAAACGGGATACCGGGAGGAAGGACAGGCAGGAACGTCTGTGAGGGGAGGGCTCCTGCCTCATACTGAGAATGAGGGGCGATCAGCAGGTTCTCTCAAGTGCTTATATACGAATGCACAAAGCCTTGGAAACAAGCAGGGAGAACTGGAGGTCCTGGTGATGTCAGGGAATTATGACGTGATTGGAATAACAGAGACTTGGTGGGATAACTCACATGACTGGAGTACTGTCATGGATGGTTATAAACTGTTCAGGAAGGACAGGCAGGGCAGAAAAGGTGGGGGAGTAGCACTGTATGTAAGGGAGCAGTATGACTGCTCAGAGCTCCGGTACGAAACTGCAGAAAAACCTGAGTGTCTCTGGATTAAGTTTAGAAGTGTGAGCAACAAGAGTGATGTAGTGGTGGGAGTCTGCTATAGACCACCGGATCAGGGGGATGAGGTGGATGAGGCTTTCTTCCGGCAACTCGCAGAAGCTACTAGATCGCACGCCCTGGTTCTCATGGGTGACTTTAATTTTCCTGATATTTGCTGGGAGAGCAATACAGCGGTGCATAGACAATCCAGGAAGTTTTTGGAAAGCGTAGGGGACAATTTCCTGGTGCAAGTGCTAGACGAGCCAACTAGGGGGGGAGCTTTTCTTGACCTCCTGCTCACAAACAGGGAAGAATTAGTGAGGGAAGCAAAAGTGGATGGGAATCTGGGAGGCAGTGACCATGAGATGGTCGAGTTCAGGATCCTGACACAGGGAAGAAAGGTAAACAGCAGGATACGGACCTTGGACTTCAGGAAAGCAGACTTTGACTCCCTCAGGGAGAAGATGGGTAAGATCCCCTGGGGGACTAACATGAAGGGGAAAGGAGTCCAGGAGAGCTGGCTGTATTTCAAGGAATCCCTGTTGAGGTTACAGGGACAAACCATCCCGATGCGTCGAAAGAATAGTAAATATGGCAGGCGACCGGCTTGGCTTAATGGTGAAATCCTAGCGGATCTTAAACATAAAAAAGAAGCTTACAAGAAGTGGAAGGTTGGACATATGACCAGGGAAGAGTATAAAAATATTGCTCGGGCATGTAGGAATGAAATCAGGAGGGCCAAATCGCACCTGGAGCTGCAGCTAGCAAGAGATGTCAAGAGTAACAAGAAGGGTTTCTTCAGGTATGTTGGCAACAAGAAGAAAGCCAAGGAAAGTGTGGGCCCCTTACTGAATGAGGGAGGCAACCTAGTGACAGAGGATGTGGAAAAAGCTAATGTGCTCAATGCTTTTTTTGCCTCTGTCTTCACTAACAAGGACAGCTCCCAGACTGCTGCGCTGGGCATCGCAACATGGGGAGTAGATGGCCAGCCCTCTGTGGAGAAAGAGGTGGTTAGGGACTATTTAGAAAAGCTGGACGTGCACAAGTCCATGGGGCCGGACGAGTTGCATCCGAGAGTGCTAAAGTAATTGGCGGATGTGATTGCAGAGCCATTGGCCATTATCTTTGAAAACTCGTGGCGAACGGGGGAAGTCCCAGATGACTGGAAAAAGGCTAATGTAGTGCCAATCTTTAAAAAAGGGAAGAAGGAGGATCCTGGGAACTACAGGCCGGTCAGCCTCACCTCAGTCCCTGGAAAAATCATGGAGCAGGTCCTCAAGGAATCAATCCTGAAGCACTTAGACGAGAGTAAAGTGATCAGGAACAGTCAGCATGGATTCACCAAGGGAAGGTCATGCCTGACTAATCTAATCGCCTTCTATGATGAGATTACTGATTCTGTGGATGAAGGGAAAGCAGTGGATGTATTGTTTCTTGACTTTAGCAAAGCTTTTGACACTGTCTCCCACAGTATTCTTGTCAGCAAGTTAAAGAAGTATGGGCTGGATGAATGTACTATAAGGTGGATAGAAAGTTGGCTAGATTGTCGGGCTCAACGGGTAGTGATCAATGGCTCCATGTCTAGTTGGCAGCCGGTGTCAAGTGGAGTGCCCCAGGGGTCGGTCCTGGGGCAGGTTTTGTTCAATATCTTCATAAATGATCTGGAGGATGGTGTGGATTGCACTCTTAGCAAATTTGCGGATGATACTAAACTGGGAGGAGCGGTAGATACGTTGGAGGGCAGAGATAGGATACAGAGGGACCTGGACAAATTTGAGGATTGGGCCAAAAGAAACCTGATGAGGTTCAGTAAGGATAAATGCAGGGTCCTGCACTTAGGACGGAAGAACCCAATGCACAGCTACAGACTAGGGACCGAATGGCTAGGCAGCAGTTCTGCGGAAAAGGACCTAAGGGTTACAGTGGACGAGAAGCTGGATATGAGTCAGCAGTGTGCCCTTGTTGCCAAGAAGGCCAATGGCATTTTGGGATGTATAAGTAGGGGCATAGCGAGCAGATCGAGGGACGTGATTGTTCCCCTCTATTCGACATTGGTGAGGCCTCATCTGGAGTACCGTGTCCAGTTTTGGGCCCCACACTACAAGAAGGATGTGGATAAATTGGAGAGAGTCCAGCGAAGGGCAACAAAAATGATTAGGGGTCTGGAACACATGACTTATGAGGAGAGGCTGAGGGAACTGGGATTGTTTAGTCTGCAGAAGAGAAGAATGAGGGGGGATTTGATAGCTGCTTTCAACTACCTGAGAGGTGGTTCCAAAGAGGATGGTTCTAGACTGTTCTCAGTGGTAGAAGATGACAGGACAAGGAGTAATGGTCTCAAGTTGCAGTGGGGGAGGTTTAGGTTGGATATTAGGAAAAACTTTTTCACTAGGAGGGTGGTGAAACACTGGAATGCGTTACCTAGGGAGGTGGTAGAATCTCCTTCCTTAGAAGTTTTTAAGGTCAGGCTTGACAAAGCCCTGGCTGGGATGATTTAATTGGGGATTGGTCCTGCTTTGGGCAGGGGGTTGGACTGGATGACCTCCTGAGGTCCCTTCCTACCCTGATATTCTATGATTCTATGATCCCTTCTTGATGTAGCCTGGATCTGATCCCTGCCTTGGTGTAGCATGGTTACCCCGCTCTGGCCCTGAATGGGTTAAAGCAGCCCTGGAGAGGGCTGCAGCTTGGGAAAAGCTAGGCTGATTGGGGGAAGCAGCCACAGCTAGGGCCACGCCCCAATCAGGCCACAGCTGGCCCTATAAGAGGGCTGTGGGCCAGAAGCTGGGGGAGTCTCACTCTAGCCCTGGAGTGGGAAGGGCTAGCTGCTTGAGAGCGAGGTACCTGAGCTGGAGAAGGGCAAAGGGAGCTGGGGAGCTCCAGCCTGGTAAACCCCCAGGCTGCAGGCCTTGATAAAGGTCCAGAAAGGTATTGGGGCTGCAGAAGAGCAGCCTGGGAATAGGTAGAGGCAGCTAGTCCTAACCACTTGCCAATGATGAGTGGCATTACAGACTGCAGTCTGCCCCAGTGAGCGGGGGCTAGATGATGACTGGCAGTAGCTACTGAGGCAAGGTGGGTTTAGAGGGTTGGGGGTTCCCCAGGGAGGGGAGACCCAGAGTGTGTAGGTACTGCTGGGGCAGAACCCCAGGGTAAAGGGCACCGGGGTCTGGGAGGGACATGGGGCCAGTGGTAGGCAAGACACCAGCCTGCAGAGAGTGCTCCGTAAGCTGGAAAAGAGCTAATTTCCCAGACAACCGGCAGGAGGCACCATGCTGGTGAGTCATTGTGTTGCTACACTTGACTTTATAAGGCTGCCTCTAATCTTTCCCACAGTTGCTACCACCCATGAGCATCCTAGCGCAGACAGGGATCTGGGCAGCTGCTGGTACTTTAAGCATGTTTGTCTAAGATATTAGAGCAGGTCTATATGACATGGCACACAAAATGCAAGAGGTTTATTAGAGCCCTCGGTGCACCAGTACTTTTACCTCTGATGGAGTTGGGCCAGCATAAACAACTATGGGAGTTTTAAAGAAATAGGCAGAGTGTAGAGAATGTCTAAAAGACATTACAATTACTTATGTCTCACTGCATAGATGTTAATAGCGTTTGATGCAAAATTAAGGCCATCTTTGTCCTGCAGATTGCAGTGATGTAAAAATGTCTAAAACTGGAATAAAGTTTAGTGGCTGTAGATGAGTGTGTGTTACATGTCCCCCTGTGGTTTGGGTGTCCCCCCCCCCCAAATTATTCCTGATTCACAGAGAATTTGAGTCTGATACAGCCCACATGTGGAGGTCTGTACATTTCTACCAAATTTTTAGTACAGCTTTGGTATTACTGCACAGTAAAAAGTTATGCTTGTGTACCCTGCTCCAGACCCAAGGAGCATAACAGGAAAGAGGAGAAGATGGGGAAAGAGAGAGGAGAAGATGAGCTAGATATCCCTGAAATTCTCACTGAGGGTCAAATTTTGTTCTCAAACATATGCATGCGGAGATACACATGGATATATTACAGAGCAGAAATTGGAGCTTAGTGTGGCTTGAAGTCTAATATTGTGTGTACATAGATAGGACTTGATTCTCAATTACACTAAGGCCCCTCAGAGCTATTCTGGTGCTGTAAAGGGCCCTTTGAACGGACAGAAACAGAATATACCCTGCACAAACTGTCCCTGGACCAGCTTGGAGCCTATATAAAGGGTCTATGCTGGTCCTGGTCCCAGCCCCCAGACATGAAGGTGTATAATAGAAGGCAGGCTAGGGGACAGGAGAAGCCTGGGCTGGAGCACACTCCACTATGTCAATTCTCTGCTTCCTATGGCTTACAGAGGCCCTGGGAAGCAGACCATAAGCTAGACCAGCCCCAAGGCTGCTCTGACTTATATTGGGAGCCAGGCAGACCCTTGGCTGCCCCAGAATGCACTGGGAAAGGTGGCTTAAAGCCCATCTACCTCCCTGCCCATTAGGGCCATACTGTAGGATAATATAGTTTTAGATAATGTCAGGGCACCTCCCTGCTACCCTCCTGTTTTGAAACATGCCAGGATAAAGCTGAGTTGAAGAGGCTAAGAGTGCTGCTCAATAGGGTCCAAACCTTCTGGGTGAGAAAGCAGTTGAGACGATTTTGGCTTTTTGTGAGAATCTGGGCATCCCTGCAGGGGCACATAACTTATTATCTTGGCATAGCAGAATACTCTACTCAATTTAAAACTCTCCTTTTTTAGGATAGCCGTTAATTTGCCAGTTCCATTTGGAAATAACACACATCAGGTGATTTTTTTACTGCAGCCACTTTCAGGAAAAAATTAACAGCACAACGTATAAAACTGTTCAGTAAATTGTTTTGCCATGACAGAGTTGGAGGGAGTGGAGAAACAAATACGGTGGGAGCAGGGTGTAATACTGCAGGCACTATAAACATTCAAGGAGGAAAGCAGTTGCAAACTGATAGTCATTTGTGACCTCGCATAAAGACAGGTGACATATGTTGTGCCTTTGTAGCTCTTTATTGAAAATTGAAGAATGGGAAAATTAATGACAGATGAGAAGTCAATAGTGGGGCTGGGCATGCAGGGATCCAGCACAACTGGGAGAGGAGAAACAGCAATGGGGCAGGAAAACGACAGTGAGGAGCTGAAGGATGCATGGGGCAAGGGAGACTAGCAGGAGTAACTAGACAGAAGTGGGAATGATAGCCAAGGAACAAGCAGCAGGGGGAAGCAGAGACAGTGGGAACAGATGCAGGTAAGCAAGGGAATAGGGAGAAACTGGGCAAATGCAGGGCAGGGAAGACAGGACATGTTGTGGGAGAATTGATGAAGCAGTGGGAAAATCAGGATTGGGACCTTGCATCAGTGTAACTGAGAAGAATTTGGCCCCCACTTCGGAATGAGAGAAAAAAAGAAACATTATTGGAAGGCAGCAGTGGGGAAGGGCAGGTGATTGCAGTAGAAGCAGGGCAGTATGGAAGGGGAGAAAAAAAATTTTGTACTTGGATTGTAATATTACTTTAAAAATCAGCATTTTAGCAAAACAGGGCTCTATAGGTACGCAGGTCTTTCTGGTGTTGCCAAATCCATTTAAATCTATTCCCATATAGTTGCATTGAAAACCTATTGGAAATCGATTCCTGTATAGTGGTGTTTGTTATAATCCCCCCCTGCTTGACTTATGACTTGTAAGTTGCAAGTAGTATCTGGATATATGTAAGAAAACAGTGACAAATACGAGTTCAAAATCACAAGAGTAGAAATGTATGAACTTCACAGGCCTTTGTACTTCAGGGATGTATACAGACTCTAGAAGTCAGCTAAAGCCTGTGCTGTGACGGGGCATCTCTTCTCTGTGTCTCCAATAGAGCTAGAATATTGTTTAACGATAAAAGCGCGAGGCTCACGGTTCTAAGGAAGATCTTACAGGTGGAGCAATTTTGTCAACACTTGCAATTTTAACACAAGTGTTACATGTGAAGTGTTTCTGAAAGCCTTAGCTTCTAAAGTCCTGGGATTATGTGAGCATTTCAGCTTTCTTTTCTTTTGCTTTTTTAAAGTAAGTTTCTAGCTCTCATGGTCAGAGCTTGAAAACGTGACTCAAATTTGTGTATTGTACAGCAATAAAAATATAATTAAAAACAAAAGACAAAGAACCCAACATTTTTTAAAAAAAAAAATAACAATTTTAAAGCCAGTCTCATGATTTTGATGGCCTGCCACCAGGGGTGCTGGAACAATTTTTATAGGGGGGGGTCCTGACAGCCATTGAAGCAAAATGTAAACCTTGTATATAATGGAAACTACTTTAGGCTGGAAGTGCTGCCACACCCTTAGTTCCAGCCCGTATGCCTGCCACTGGATTTTTGAACACCAGGGGTTGGTGATAGCCCATAAGGGCTGAGTCAGCCTTTTTGCCAATTTGCTTTCTATTTAGTTTTTTTAAATGCTCACTAAATGTCCCTCTCCTTAGGCATCTTTCAGTGAACTGACCTCCTTTAATGTGACATTTTTTTTTATGATAACTGACAGACCCAGACCAGTGGGATACAGGAGTCTGGTAGAAGGCAAATATATTAGCCATTGGATGAACAAGTCTGAGTGACCAGAGCAGGGGCTGCCCTAGAGCAATCAGGAACCTGCCAGAACCAATTAAGACAGGCAAGCTAATCAAGACACCTGGAGCCAGTTAAGAACTTTCTAGATTAAATTATGGCAGGCAAGCTAATCGGGACACATGGTTTAAAAGGACCTCCCATCAGTTAGTAGGGGGGTGTGCCAGGAGCAGGGAGTGAGAAGGCGTGCTGCTGGAGGAGTGAAGAGTTCAAGCATGATTCGGCTTCAGGAGGAAGATCCCGCAGTGAGGATAAAGAAGGTGCTGGGGGGAAGGCAATGGGGAAGTAACCCAGGGAGTTGTAGCTGTCACACAGCTGATACAGGGAACATTGTGAACAGCTGCTATCCACAGGGCCCTGGGCTGGAACCCGGTGTAGAGGGTGGGACCGGGTTCCCCCGCCATCCCCCCAACTCCTGATCAGTTGCAGGAGGAGTTGAACCTGGTCTGTGAGAAACACCAGAAGGGAAGGTCTAAATTGGAAAGGGATCTGCCTTGTCCCTGACCCACTAGGTGGGACACAAGAACTGTGGGGATTGTTCTCCATTTCTCCACCCCCCCCCAAGCTGGCCAGTGATGAGGTTCGCTGAGTCGATGGCAGGTTTGAGCCACTAGCAAGAGTGGCCAAACTGAGGGCTGCTGTGAAATCTCTGAGGCAAGCAAATCCGCCAATAAGCGCAGGACCCACTGAGGCGGAGGAGGAACTGTGTCACATAACACAACACTATATGTCAACCTCTGTGATAAGTAAAAATGTACTTAGAGCAGAGACTCTCCACAAGGCTTAGATAAATGCTAGTTCTGACCAAGCTCTTTTGTTGCCATTACCCTTTTAGTTGCCACATTCTCTTTTAGCAATTAAACCCTGTATTGTGTCATATGTGGCCACATGGACATAAAGGTTCCATGGAATGTCCATGTGCTGCTCTGTTCCAGTGTTCATGTAACTGGTAATGTACGACAGCAACATTGTACTAGATACACACACACTTCCAGGTCTTTTTAAAGGACATGGCCAAAGGTTATGTGGCTTCAACTATTCAAAGTATTTGTTTCCCTTATCACTTGACTGGGTGAAGTGCATAATCGCTTTGAGAAAATGGAAAAGGAGTACTTGTGGCACCTTAGAGACTAACCAGTTTAATAAACTGGTTAGTCTCTAAGGTGCCACAAGTACTCCTTTTCTTTTTTCTTTTTACGAATACAGACTAACACGGCTGTTACTCTGAAACCTTTGAGAAAATGGTTTGTTACTTTTTTGTGGCAATTGCCTGAATCTCAGCCTGGGTGTCGCAATTGGATTCCCAGATACTGAACCAGAGCCTCAGACATCTGCACCCCATGGTCAACAGCAGCAATCAAAACTGTGACTTTAAGCTCCTGTACCAGCAGCTTGACTTTGAGGGTTGCTTAGCACCTAGAGCACCATTGACTTTAGTGGGAATTTTGGATTCTCAAGCAAGTCTAAGAAATCAGGCTGCAAAAGCCACAACCTCTGTCATTTGAGCGAAAATAATAATTCTGTAAGCACTTACTAAGAAGCAGGCTCTTCTTCTGCTATCAGCGGCTAGACACTAGAGAAAGATAATTGCAGGCAATAAGCCGGTATGTTATCTATACAGTCCAAACCTTCATCAGCCAATAAGATGCTTCCTTTCATAAAAAGTCTCTATCGTTTTAAAAATAAAATTATTTGTGGTTTTAGAGAAAGTTCATTTTGGAGAATGCTCCAGCTTGAAGAACATCTTTGGTCCTCTGGAACAATGGAATTCTGCCCAATAAGGGTAAATCTTGTCTGTGCAGGGGACTGAGTTTTCTCAGGGACTGATCTAAGATCGTGGAATGAACTGCCACAGGTACTAAGGATGATCATAAACCTCACTACCTTCCACTCCAAGTACAAGGCACATTTCAATGACCTTATATAAATACACAGCAATGCACACATTTAAAAATTGGGAAACAAAACAGTCTACTCCACACCCTTCTCCTCCTGGGCAGAGGCTGAGAGAATGTGACAGATGTTAGTCACATTGCTTAATGCACTATCGGCAGACACTCAGATACTACAGTGATGAGCATGGTGGAAGAACCAATATAGACTAGAATTTTAGAATATCAGTACATTTGAACTGATGAAATGAAGGGCTGTAAAACAAGGCCAGACGTGCCTGGTGCCCAGAATAGCATTTTGCCAAACAAAAAATAAACTGTAATCATTTCTTTTTGGTTACACATTGTATGACACTATTTTGTCCATGGCTGGTTATTTCTAAAGATAAAGCAACTGCAATGAAGGTTTGTGATCCTTTTCATTATGGCCCCAGGTCAGCAGACTATTGAAGTATGTCATAATTTAAGCATACACTTATGTCCTTTGTCAAACAGGAATGGCTTGCTGAATTGAGGGGTGTGGCAGCCTGATGATGTTAGTGCAAGAGATGGAGAGAGCATGAAGCCTAAGAAATGCACTTCCATAAAACTGCAACTTTGCCGGGCAGCAACAGGCACTTCTCCTTTTACATGGGCAGCTGCTCCAGAAATACTCACTTGTTTACTGTCTACAGCACATGGGTGGTGAGAGCATGCCTCTGAGAGTCCACCAAAATGCATAGGAAAATGTAATCCCGGAGCCTGTGACTGGTATCCTGCTGTCAAGTGATCCTTTCATTTTCATTGATTCTTTGCTAGTTTATGAACTCTTGTCTATTTTTTCCCACGTTATAAACACTGGAGCCTGTAGAAATGAGTGTCATTCTCCCCCTGCCTGTCATACACCTTGTTTCCAAGTATGGTCACTATGAGGGAGCTGTCACTTGGAGCCTTTGTGGAAAATTAATGGCAGACAGGGAAGGGCAAAAAAGACAGGACAGATGGCTCTGTCACCACCAGCAGCCTGATGCTATGAAAGAAGTTCAGTGTCTGGGTAAATGCCACTCTGTTCCATACGCTTATTCTTTCATTGATCCAATTGCCCCTTCAGCAGCTGTCTGGCTTATTTTTTACATATTTTTCCTTGTTCTTCTGCTTATCCGTTAAATGCACTTAGCACATTTAAGAGGTCAAGTTTTGAGTCAGCAGCTAGGTGCTGATGGCCTGAAATGTTGTTTCATTATAAGCATATTGTAATTCTGCTAGAGGGAGCTGGTGCTGAATACTTTTGTTCTGAGTCTTGTTTACTTGCTGGTCACCATCTAGATCGAGTCAGCTGGAACCTGAAGGGCAATGTCTAAAGTTCTAATTACGGAGGCTAGCGGTGCAGTGATGTCAGCTCACTTTATTCTTTAAGTAGCGTTACCTCTGGTTTCACTTTCACAGTGAAACACCTGGTGTTAAATACTGGGTGTACTACCGGAGTATTTAAAAGGCAGTTTATCTTCTCATTATATGAGTGGTGCCAAATGGCACATGTTCATTTTATGCTCATAATCAAGTGGAAATGTAGTTAAGGCACTGTACCTTTAAGATGGGGTGAAGCCTATAAATTAGTAAATCAGGATGAGACATCTGACTGTGGACAGGGGTTTACAGGGAGACAGCATTAGATTCCATCCTCTGGAGTAGCAGAGCTATAATCTGAATCCCCTTAGTTATGTAGTCATAGTCCGTATTAACTGTCATTATAGTTAAAGTTCTACACCGTCTGCATCTCTACACGAGTCAGGTTAGAAACTATTTGCCTCATGACTACTCATGTGCAAAAACTGGTACTTTGGTGATACTTTTCCTAATTTGATCCAGAATGAAGATTTGTTCCTTATGCCTCAAAAAATCATGTGGAAATGACAAAATTTCCATGTCTGGATGAAGTTATGTAACTAGAGAATTACACTCTTGCAAGTTGAACTGGTGAGAGTGAGCTAATGCAAGCTGGGTGGTGCAGTGTCCTAGTTGATGAATGCAGTACTGCCCATATACAGCATTCCCAGTGTAGTCCCTCATTATGAGGGATGATGGGAGATCCTGCAAGTTCTTTTGGGTACCCAAAGGAATTCTAGGTGATGGGAGTTAATATACCATAACTCATCAGGAATTGCTGCCATTCCTGCAATGTGGAAGGCACACAGGGGGGGAAGATCAGAACAGTTTCTTTGTAGTGAAAGCTTCATTTGTCCTGAAAACTAGAGCTGAGCATCTGGAGAGACCCAAAGGTGGTGGTGGGTGGTTTTCCAGCAAAGTCTGAAAGCCACTGTAGAGTGAGAACTACCACTCTTGAAGACAGGTACAGAGAGCTTCCTCCTAACCAGCTCTGGACCCTGTTTGATATAGACTTCTACCAGGATGAGTTTCACTTTTACACTAGGACCACAGCCACTGCTTAGTTCAGTCCCACTCTGTGAAGTTCTTGTTCCAGGATTGCAGCACCAGACTGCCAAGATGAGAGCATAACTTATGTGAAATACATTACCAATTATCCTATGGAAGCTGGCTACCCCAGAGGTAGTTAATTCAGGCAATATTCTAGCACCAGGGATCACACGCTACCCATTTGGTCCATTCCTGTGTGGCCGTAAGGGCTTGATGGCCCAAGAGTCCAACATCGGAACAGACTTGATGAACTCATGTAATAGGGGGTCTGCCTCTGAAATGCCCACCCCTTGGTTGGTGGAATTTTATCCCAGATGTTACAATCCACCCAGAGAACAGCATTCACCGGAACATCTTGTGGCATTCTCACTACAGCGAAAGGCGCCGTCTGCAGATAATGGCCCCAGTAGTCTGTAGACTAGAGCGACCATAAACATCTGCATTACAGATGAAGTCATTCCACTTTATGCTCAACATATGATGTTAGCATTTAGTGTGGAAAGCCTCCAGAATTGTCCAGTCTGAGGGGCATAGTGTCCATGTTTCGCCGCCATACAACAGTACAGGGAAGATACAGCTCGAATAGATCCTGAACTTGGTTGTCATGCAGAGATGATGTTGGTTCCATAGTCATTGTAAACAACTCATGGCAGATGCCGTGATGCTAATACAATGGAGAACCTCCATGTGAGAGTTGGAGGAACTGGTGAGTATAGAACCCAAATAGCAAAAGCTGGAGACTGCTTCGACAGTTTCATTATTATTCAGCTGGCAGTATTTAAAATATCAATGTTAAAGAGTGGTTACTATTTATTTGGGAATAATAGGCACATCTTATTGACCTGGTATTGTAGAAGTGAATTTTCTGTTAACTTCATGTGCTCTGCTTTGTGCTATAATTGAAGACTCCTTGGAGACTTCAGCTAGTGCAGAATGTCACGGCCTGCCTCCTTAGCAGTGTTTCCTACAATGGATGTACTACACCAGTGCTTTAGAGCCTGCACTGACTTCCAAATACATTCAGGATGAAAACTAAGGTGTTGATTTTTAACCTGTACAGACCTGAGTAGTTTGGGTGCTGGCTATCTGAGAGAACTATCATCTCAGTAGGAGAGATCAGCATTGGCATAGGCACTGACTCTGGGTGCTCTGGGGCTGTAGCACCCACGGGGAAAAATTAATGGGTGTTCTGCACCCACCAGCAGCCAAGGTCTCCTCCCCTGAGCGCACCGCATCCCCACTCCTCCGTCTCCCTCCCAGTGCTTGCTGCCACAAAACAGCTGTTTCACAGCGTAACAATTTCCAAGAGGGAGCGGGGAGAAGCAGGAACACAAAGCGCTTAGGGGAGGAGGTGGGGGAAGTGGCTTGGCTGGGGTGGGGATTTGGGGAAGGAGTTGAATAGAAGCAGGGAGGGTGTGGAGTTGGGGTGGGGACTTCGGGGAAGGGGTTGGAATGGGGGTGGGGCAGAAGCAGGAGGGGGCAGGGCAGGGGTGGACTCGGGGCGGGGGGGGGAGGTCGAGCACCCACCGGCATCAGCAGAAGTCGGCTCCTATGAGCATTGGGGCTTTAGGTCAAACAGTCTCACAGATTAAATGAGAGGGGATTAGTGGCACAGTCCTTTCAGTGAGGAGCCATCAATTATGGAACTCATTCTCTTCCTTCATGGGACAGAGCCCAAGTCAGTGACCTTTAGAGGATCCTATAAGGTCTATCTCCTTTCCTAGGCTTTCTGTAAAGGACAGGGGTGGAATGGGGGGGTGAAGTGAATGGCCAGAGGAGGAGTTCTCAATGTTTAGTGCAAGTGGAATTCTAATATGGGTAGGGCCATCGGTGCTGCCTGGATATCCCAGGATCTGGGCTGAGCAACACATAGAAGCTTTGTCAGAAAGTCTCTGCCTGCAGAGTTTGGTAAGTCTGCTAAGGAGTAGCTCTGCCTGCAGCCCCTAGAGCTTGTAGACTGCAGAGGAGTCTTGGACTTGGTGAGTCGGTCTATCCTGCACATTTTATAAGCTCTACAGAAGTACCAACTCCAGTGAGTCTGTCCTTTCCTGTGTATTTGTAGTTTCTGTAGGTGTTCTGGCCCTGGACTCTAAATGATCCTGTAGAATTTATAAATCCTGAAGGCCCAGAGATGGCTGGAGGGGTTGGGGCCAGATCTGTAAAACCAGCACAACTCTTGAGCCTGGTGACTCTCTGAATTGTGGATTTATAATATTTGTAGGCTACCTGAGCCACAATGGCCAGTTAAAAGAAAAGGAGGACTTGTGTCACCTTAGAGACTAACCAATTTATTTGAGCATAAGCTTTCGTGAGCTACAGCTCACTTCATCAGATGCATACTGTGGAAAATACAGCAGATGTTTTTATACACAGAGACCATGAAAAAAACCCAGTTAGTACACTAAATCAGTGGTTCTCAACCTTTCCAGATTACTGTACCCCTTTCAGGAGTCTGATTTGTCTTGAGTACCGCAAGTTTCACCTCACTTAAACTACTTGCTTACAAAATCAGACAAAACTACAAAAGTCACAGCACACTTACTGAAAAATTGCTTCCTTTCTCATTACCATATAATCAACTGGAATATGAATATTGTACTTCTATTTCAGTGTATAGAATATAGAGCAGTAAACAAGTCATATGAAATTTTAGTTTGTACTGACTTCACTACTTTATGTACTTTTTTATGTAGCCTGTTGTAAAACTAGGCAAATATCTAGATGATTTGATGTATCCCCTGGAAGACTGTTTTGTACTCCCGGGGTACACACCTTTGGTTGAGAACCACTGCTCTAAACTAAAGCACTTCTTGTCCTATCTGGGCCCTGATATGTCGTTATCCTCAGCTTTAGAGCACAATTCAAAAATTTTTTGTTGATCCACATTTTTTGCCGTTCCTCTTTTACATTTTTCTGTGCTAGGCTTTTAAAATTCCTGTTTACTGAGGGGTATTTCTATGTCAATCTTTCCATTTCTTGCAGCCCTTTTAGTTGTGTTGTGCACCATTTCATTCCCTGTTATCCCAACATGCTCTGGGACCCACCCAGGCGAGTGCTACATGTATCCCCATCTGCACTAACTCTGTTAGTGGATTTAATCAATGACATATTTCACCTTTACATAAGAAGATGACACCCTTTTGTATTGCCGTAAGGCCTGATATGAGTCCAAAAATAAGAGCCCCACTGCTAGGCCTTCCATCCCAGATCCAGTTTAACACTAGCATTATTGCTACTAATTCGGCTGTCATGACCACTACAATATCAGATGTTCTTTTAGACATGCTAATTCCTAATTTTGGTATAAATACGTTGTCTATGCTCTTCCTGTTTTTCCTTTTTTTGACCCACCTGCATATATTTGACAAACTGCTCCACTTTTCATCTTTATACTGGTATAATTCATTTTATACCTATTCTCTCCTTTTTGCCATTAAGTTTTGACTTAGCTTTTCCTTGTCTTTCAACTCCTACATCCACAGTTTAACTTGAACAGCATGTGGAGTTCTAATACTGTGTGCTATAGTTTGCCTATTAAATTCCCAAGAGTCCATGTATATTTGGTTGATGTTTTCATCATTACAATTCCCATTAACTTTGGCCCAGGAAGTTAGGTCCAGTAGTTTCATTTGTAGTGTAACTAGCAGTTCTAAAAAGTGCTTTATATAGCTGCGTGACCGGTCCGGCACTGCAGCACCCCTTTGTGGCAGGGGTGGATGTGGTGTCAGGGGCTCACCACTCTTAAGTTCCCACACCCATCCCTTTAAGGGTGTCCCGATGTGGCCCAATGGCCGGTTTCCCTGTGCTCACCCCTTTGTTGGGGTAGCGGGCCCTGCCGGTCAGAGTCCATGTGTCGCACCCCGCATATCAGGGCCATGTGGCTCAGCAGCCAGAGTCCATCCAACTCGCCCCTAGTATCAGGGCCGTGTGGCCCAATGGCCAGTGTCCATCCAACTCACCCCGAGTATCCGGGCAGCATGACCCAAGGGCCCGAGTACATATGACTCGCCCTGAGTATCAGGGCAGTGTGGCCCAGCTGCCAGAGTCCATATAACTTGCCCCACGTATCAGGCCGGTGTGGCCCAGTGGCCCGAGTCCATAGCCTTCCCCCTCTCAGGTGGGGAAGTGTAGCCTAATGGCCGGAGTGGTAGGGGGACCAGGGCCTGCCCTCTCCACTGGGTCCCGACCCAGGGCTCGCCTATTGGCGGGGTTCCCCCTTGCGCTTAGCTCAGTGGGGATCCGCCCAGAACACGCCAAGTGTCCCTGCGTCTTTAACGCTGCTTGTCTCTAAAGTTCCGCTGGGTCACTTCCTACCCTCAACATCATGTTCCCCGGTGCGGGGGTGGTCCTCCGGTCCATCCCCTCCCGTTGAGACCTCCATCTGGGACACAAGGTGCATCCCAGCTTGGCTGGATCCTGGAGCATTGGCTGTCCCTCCTCAGGAGCTGGCAGTGTGCCTCCTTCTCCTCCAGTGGTCAATCTGGACTGAGCAGCTTTGCAGGCTTTTATACCTAGTCTCCAGCTGGAGCATGCCCAGCAGGGCTTCCGGGGCGGGGCTTCCTCTGCCAGGAAGGAAGGGTTAACCCCTGCGGTACCAGTGCGGGGCCACTCTGCCCCATCACAGGCTGCTAAAGTGTTGTAATGTACCACATGCAATTTGTGCTTGTATTAAATCTCATTTTTTAAAGTTCTGATTTTGATGCTGACCCAAAAACTTGGCAGCCATAGTTGATAACTGGTGCTCTTCAGGCTCTGTATGCCATCAGAAGCATTTTCTTATCTGCCCCCCTTCCCGCCCTGCCCTCAGTTAGACTCGGCAATACTTTTAAGCAGGTTGATCCTTCCTTTGTATTTCTCTCTAACATAGTCGATATGACCTTTCTAAAGTAATTTAATATATATTACCATTAGGCATTTAAACCTTTTAGCTATATCTATTTGTTCCCCATTCAGATATAGTTTTCATTCCTTTATAGCTTTCCTTTTTTGTAAAGATCAGTCCTTTGGCTTTAACAGTGGCAAACTTGGAACCCTATGCATTTCCCCAGTTAGAGGTCTCTTGTAACACTTTGTTGATTCTCTCTTCTGCCACCTCCGTATTCCTTCTCCTAACCCACAGAACACAATCCTCTGCAAATAGAGAAACACCCACCCGGGCCCTTATTTGTTTTGGAAGATAATTTACCATAATATTGAATAAGACCAGGCTGATAACTCTTCCCTGAGGTGTCAGCATTCGTCTGCTCGCCTTTCCTCCTTTTAAGTCCCACATCCTGGACAGGTGTCCCATGGCAAGGCTAACTGAACCATGCTGACTGGCCCAACCTCTCCTGAGGGGATCACCCTGTTGCAGAACCCGTCTTTAGTTCCTTCTGCTATTCTGCCAGCTGTGCCCTGATGCTGCTGCCATTCTCCCCACAGCCTTGGCTCCCATTCGGAAAGCTTCCCCCAGCTACACAAAAAGCATGCCAGGTGCTCTACCCCATGACACCCTTCTTAGATCATTTGATGGAGTGGAGGGCAGACATTTTACACACACACACACACACACACACGTCTAGTGCTGGGTCTTAGGTGGGTTGCTTTGGCCATAGATTAGAGCAACCTCGCTGATATAAATACTAGAAATTTCACTGTCACTTTCTGTTGAGTCTCAGTGTTTTTCCAGGAGATTCAGGCACATGAGAGGGCACCAGAAATTGGGATGCTCCTGGGAAAAGCAGGGGACTTAACAGGGTCTAATCAGATGCTGTCCAGACACATATGAAGAAAATCTAAGAAGAAAAGAGATATAAGAAGCATGGTGGAAGAGGAATACAATCAAATACAATGGTTATATAGAAACATTCACTTTTTTAGTTATTATTAATTAATTATTATTATAAATAAACAATGTCAGCTATCCCCATTGGTACCTCAACCACGCCATCATTCACCAGCGGCCTTCTTTCAGGCATTGCAGAATGTGTGTCTTGAGGAAGGATTTGAAGAAGGAGAGGGTAGCAGCCTTAGGGGTCAGTTCTAGGAAGGCATTGCATGCATAAGAGGCAGAGTGGGGGGAAAAAAAACACAGATGTTTTGTGAGACCCTGACACACCAGCAACAAGGCTGGTATCACTGAAGGAAGAGATGCAAGTGAGGTGATAGGAGATAAGCAAAATAACTGTTAGAATAATTCCTCTGACAAAGCCACTTTTTAGTTTCCCAGACACAGAAGAAGCATCTCAAGGGACTCAAATCTCAGTTATTACTTTTTAAAAATTGAAACTCACAGTTGGTAAACAAGGACAAATGGTTTATTTCTAAAGTACTAATCTGCCATCTGAGGTTTCACTAGGGAACAAGCTTTCGCAGTCAAGTTACAAACCTGTGGAAAAACAAAGGTCATGAGTCTCCTCTCCACTTCATTACAGCAAGACGGGGTGCCACACTGGCTTAAAATTAGCATGGCCAGGTCCCAGAGATTCCTACAATGGAAATTGTATCATCATCTTAACTTTAGCTGCTGTTCTAATAACACAAGAAGTCGTAGGAAGGCCATCTAGGTCTGTTTCCCTGAATTAAAATGCACCTCAGCTGACATCTGAATCATAGGAGCCTAAAATGATAAATTACACACAGCTCTGACACTGAACCTTGGTGCATCTCACTCCTTTTGGTTTTTAAATATGTCTACCCTTTGTTGGAAATAAGCATGTGTTGTCACAATTTGGCTGCCTAATTTTAATGACTAACGGGGTTTGCTTATCCCCCAGGATCCAGATCCAGGCCAGAAATAGGAGACAGAGGGATGGTCATGTGTTTGACAAGGAGCTGGGCAGCAGGCCAAAACACATTTGAGCCGGATGGAATTTCTTGCCCCTGTGAAAATGCAGTGCTAAATCTTCCTCCCCCTCTCCCCTCTTTACACACAAGTGGATCTCTCTAGTACAGTGAACTGTCACCCGAAACTAACAAGGAGGATGTGTCTCCCAGCAATCTGAGCTTCGGTCAAAAGTTCATGACTTACCAGCCCTATGCCAACTTGGACCAAGATTTCTGGAATGGTTAGAAAAATATTTTAATGTATTTCACCTTGCTATGCTAGTTCATTAATAACCTCTAAAAATGCAGAGAGTGCGGCCTTAACATTCCTTGACATCCTCAGCATATGACTAAGAATAATGAAACTTTTTTTACTGACAGTGGAAGCACTCTGTGAACTCTCTCTTTTCCCTGGAGTTTCATGGAATCTTTGGCAAATGTAGCACATTTGCCATGTCCATTTTTACGAGGTAGTAACTGCTGCTTAGCCATTCTTAGCTGAGGCTAGCACTTTGTCTATGTAAATCAGCTGTGGTTCCCTCCCTTTCCCACCCCACCCCCTGGCTCCTGTCTATTTTGGGGGATTATTCTCCCATAATATTTTGTTCATGCAAAGCATAGACATGTGCATGATTTCTTATATTTCCTTTTTACCCACTTTGTTTCAAGTCTCTCTATGGGCTCCTAATATGGAGACTTGGCAAAGCACTGAGTTGTTTCCATGTGAGGATTTTATGGACTGAATACTGCATTGAGTGGAAAAGCTCAGCAATCAGAAGGGGGTACAGAATGCCTAACGTGCCATTATATAATATAAAACTAGTGTATAAAAATCCACATCTTTAAATGAACATTTTATGGAAATTCCTATCTTTACTTTTTGCTTATAGCATATCTTTTTCAAATCATTCTCTAGACACACACAGTGGACCAAATTCTGCTCTATTATATCAATGTAAGTCCAGAGTAACCACATTGCCTTCTGTGGAGTTACTTGAGATTTGCACTAGTATAACTGAGTTCAGAATCTAGAGTTATTCCTGGTTTCCATCTGTAAAGAATCCAGAATTAAACTAATGGCCCACATGACAGAAGAGACAGGACCAGTAGTGTAGCTAGGGGGGGAGCGGGGCAGCGGCCACTCTCCCAACGGGCAGAAGTGGCACCTTTTTAATTCTTTGGTGCCTTTTTAATTTTTACTCACCCGGCAGCACTCTGGGTCTTCAGCGGCGGGTCAGGCGGTGCTCCGGGTCTTCAGCAGCACTTCGGTGTCAGGTCATAGAATCATAGAATATCAGGGTTGGAAGGGACCTCAGGAGGTCATCTAGTCCAACCCCCTGCTCAAAGCAGGACCAATCCCCAACTAAATCAGCCCAGCCAGGGCTTTGTCAAGCCTGACCTTAAAAACTTCTAAGGAAGGAGATTTCACCACCTTCCTAGGTAACGCATCCCTAGGTAAGGTCCTTCACTTGCTCCAGTCTTCAGCGGCATTGTGGTGGCCGGGGGTGGGGGTCCTTCAGTGCCGCCGAAGACCAAAGTGAGTGAAGGACCCAACGCCGAAGTGCTGCTGAAGACCCGGAGCGCTGCCGGGTGAGTACTAGTGGGTGGTGCCTTTTTTATCTCTGCTCCCCCTGTTTTCTCCACCTGGCTATGCCACGGGACAGGACCAGATGTTCAGAAATGTTCAGCACCCAGAAGCTACCAAAAGCTGGACAAAATCGGATGACCACTATTTTACATTGTGATTTGATGAAGCTATGGAAAAGAATACTACCCCTACATCACAGCGCCCTTCTTTAAAGTGTGAAGTGAAGGGCTTGATTCTGGTCCAGATCATTCCCCCCACTCCATAGCCCTGGGCAGTAGTTGTCAGGAATCGGGGCCTACAGCAGAGCCAGTCTCTGGGCAACCTAATGAGTGCAGCTGGCTTGTAATAGGCTGCCTGAGAGGCTACATCCCCTGATTGGTTGGAAGAGTCAGCAGACCGGCTCTTAAGCAGCAGTGGCTGCTAAAAGCATTTGCCCATGGCTGTGGTAGTGTCTGCCTGGTTCTCAGTCCCGCTCCTGCCTTGTTCCAGCCTTGGACCCAGCCTTGTCTCACTCCAGGTGACCTGGCTCTCACCCTCAGCTCCAATTCCTAACGGCTGACTTCCACTCTGGCACCTGGCCTCTGACTCCAACTCTGACCCTGGGCTCTGATTCCTAACTATCAACTCCTGCTCTTACCACTAGGCCGGACTGCTCACATGCTGGTCACTGACAGTAGTGACCCATCACACCAAATTCAACCCCACTGCATAGCAGAACCCCAGAGCTGCTCTAATTTTTACCACGAGTCAGTTCACCTCCAGCCAGCCTCAACACTGGAGAAAGGGAAAGGTGGCTTAGAGCCATCTTTTCTGCCTTTAACCACTGTGCTGAGCATCCAGCCCATTGATTCTAAATTGTCCCTTTTCATAACTGAATTTCATCACTCCTAGCAGTATCCACCACTCACTCCAGTTAATTATACTAAATAATTCCTTTCTATCTTCAGTATTTACACTTTCCAGACATTTCTAGTGGCAGTGAAAAAGATTTTCTTCACTTTTTTTTTGGAAAAAAAAAAGTAAATGTAGATCTCGTGAAAGGTACAGGATTCACCTTGTATTTCTTTCCAATGATCTCACTATTAACAATTTAGCCTCCCAACTACCCTGTGAGGATAGCAAATATTAGAGTTTCTTCTTTATCCTCGCATACCTTCAAATGCACATGGTGTGCACCAGTTTATACCATTTATTCTGGTTTTGTGCTGGTCTGTTCAGACCAGTGTCATGGTGATGGGGATTTGGCTTCTTTCTCTCTTGTTCTGTGCAATGTTTTCCAAGGTTGTCCTCTTTTTCTCTTTCACAGTGGTGTCCATATGCCAGGAAAGTCATGTTGGTGGCATCCTTAAAATGTGTCTGTCATAAATATAAAGGGAAGGGTAACAACCTTCCTGTATACAGCACTATAAAATCCCTCCTGGCCAGAGGTACAAAATCCTTTTACCTGTAAAGGGTTAAGAAGCTCAGCTGGCACCTGACCAATAAGGGGACAAGATACTTTCAAATCTGGGGAAGGGGGGGAAGATTTTGGTCTGTCTGTTCTCTCTGCTTGCCAGACACAGATCAAGGAAGCAAGCAATCCAACTCCATTAGAATCAGTAAGTACTAGCAAGGGAATGCGTTAGTTTCTCTTTGTTTTGGCTTGTGATTTTCTCTGTGCTGAGAGGAAGGTGTAATCCTGGTTTTCTTTTTGTAACTTTGAAGTTTGGCCCAGAGGGAAACCCTCTGTGTTTTTGAATCTGATTGCCCTGTAATATTATCTTCCATTCTAATTTTAGAGGTGCTTTTTACCTTTTTTCTTTACAATAAAGTTCTGTTTCTTTTAGAATCTGATTGGGGTTTTTTTTGTCCTAAAAAACCCCAAGGTTGGTCTGTACTCATCTTGTTTATTCTTAAGGCTCCCCAGGAAAGGGGGTGTAGAGGCTTGGGGAGATATTAGGGGGGAGTAGGAACTCCAAGTTGTCCTTTTCCCTGAGTTTGTCGAAATCACTTGGTGGTGGCAGCATTACTTAATCCAAGGTAGAATTTGTGCCTTGGGGAGTTTTTTAACCTAAGCTGGTAGAAATAAGCTTAGGGGGTCTCTCATGCAGGTCCCCACGTCTGTACCCTAGAGCTCAGAGTGGGGAGGGAACCCTGACATGGTGACAGAGCGGTGGGATCATTTTGAACCAGAGATCATTTTGAATCAGAAGCACAAACCTTAGGAATTTTTTTTCTTCTCTTAGTGGCTTGGGGAAAGCAGGTGCTGAGAACAGCTGCAGGTTTTGTTTTTTATTCCTTTTCTCTCTTTGCCTGGAGGCAGAGGTGTTCGTGTTTTTGTTTTTGTTTTTTTTAACGAAGGTGTTAGCTACAGCCAGGAAATTCACAAGCAGGTTTTTTTTTCTTTTTAGCTCTTGGGTAAGCTAGGCAAGCAGAAGCTAGGATGGCAAAAAACAAGGTCCAACAGAAACTAGAATTAGCTAAATTTGAAGCTGAAGAGAGACAAAAAGAAAATGACGGACGGATAGCCTTAAAACACTTGGAGTTGGAAGCAGAGGAGAGGAAAGAGGCGAAACGCTTGGAGGCAGAGAAGCACCACTTGGAGACAGAGTTAGCAATGAAGCGCATAGAGCTGGAAAAGGCTAAGCTGAATTTCCAGCTAACCCTACCAATCCTTCTCTGGGTACCACTCCCCACTCAAGGAAATTTCCCACCTACAAGGCAGGCAATGAGACAGAGGCCTTCTTAGAAAATTTCGAAAGAGCCTGCCTTGGGTACAGCATCTCTATAGACCAGCACATGATGGAGCTGAGGCCGCAGCTCGGTTGATCCTTAGCAGAGGTGGCAGCTGAAATGCTTAAGGCATTCATGAACAGGTATGAACTTTTTAAAGACAAGGCCAGGATTCGAATGGGGCTAATGCCCGAGCAGGCCCGTCAGCGGTTCAGACCCCTAAGGTGGAAACCAGACGTGTCATTTACCCGACACGCCTACCACATTGTGAAAAATTGGGATGCCTGGATATCAGGAGTAAGTGTTAAATCTCTGGAAGAGTTGCCCTTCCTAATGCAAATGGAGCAGTTCTTAGAGGGTGTTCCTGAGGAAATAGAAAGGTACATCCTAGATGGGAAGCCCAAAACTGTAATCAAGGCGGGGAGGATTGGAGCCAAATGGGTGGAGGTGGCAGAAAAGAAAGAAACTAGTAGCAGTTGGGGCGAATATCAGAAGGGGCAACCTGAAACAAAACTCTATCACCGGGGGCAACCCAAGGCCCCACCTACATCCCAAGGAAAATCCCAGACACCTTATTGTCCCACTAAACCATTCTTCAGCAATCCACCTTGCCCCAGTGACCAGTCAACTGGGCGATGTTTTAAATGTAATGAGCTGGGGCATGTGAAGGCCAACTGCCCCAAGAACCCCAACAGATTGCAGTTCATTACACCACAATCACACTAAAGGTCCCCAGGCCCAGATGCCACCCAGTTGCCTCCCAGATACCCTCAGAGCAAAGGGAAACCGTGAGTGTGGGCGGGAAGAAGGTTGTCACGTGGAGGTACACTGGAGCACAGGTGTCAGCTATCCACCAGTCCTTAGTGGACCCCAAATTCATCAACCCAGAAACCCAAGTGACAATTCAACCCTTCATGTCAAACTCTTTAAACTTGCCTACAGCCAAGTTGCCTGTCCAGTACAAGGGCTGGTCAGGAAAGTGGACTTTGGCAGTCTATGATGATTATCCCATTCCCATGCAGCTGGGGAAGACTTGGCCAACCACGTGAAGCTAGCAAAGAGTGTGTGGATGGTCACCCGCAGCCAGGCTGAGCAAATCTTCACAACTAGCTCTGTTCCTGAGCCTTCTACAAGGGCCCAGTCTGTGTTACCAGAGACTCAGACTGAGGTGGTGGAACCAGACCCCATGCCAACATCTGCAACAGTAGTAGTGGATCCAGTCACAGAGACCCAGCCAGAGCCAGTCCCAAAACTGGATCCGGCGGAGCAACCAGCACCAGAACCATTGCCAGCACTTGCAACCCCAACACCAGAGGGCACTACTGAGCCCGCACTGGCAACAGCAGCTAAACCTGGGCAAGAGGCTCAACCAGAGCCTGAAACACAACACAGTGCACCAGCGGAGAGCGGTTCACAGTCAACAGAAACAGCCCCATCCCCTACATCGCTTCCAGAGGGACCAAGCCCAGGTCCACAATCCAGTGAGGAACTGATGTCTGCAGCATCAAGGGAACAGTTCCAGACTGAACAGGAAGCAGATGAAAGCCTCCAGAGAGCTTGGACAGCGGCATGGAGCAACCCACCACCTCTCAGCTCTTCTAATCGATCCAGGTTTGTTGTAGAAAGAGGACTTTTATACAAAGAAACTCTTTCTGGTGGACACCAGGAAGACTGGCATTCTCAGACAGTTGGTAGTTCCAACTAAGTACCGGGTAAAGCTCTTGAGCTTAGCCCACGATCATCCTAGTGGCCATGCTGGGGTAAACAGGACCAAAGATCGTTTCGGGAGGTCATTCTACTGGGAGGGAATGGGCAAGGATGTTTCTACCTATATCCGGTCTTGTGAGGTATGCCAAAGAGTGGGAAAACCCCAAGACCAGGTCAAAGCCCCTCTCCAGCCACTCCCCATCATTGAGGTTCCATTTAAGCAAGTAGCTGTGAATATTCTGAGTTCTTTTCCAAAAAAAGACACCCAGAGGAAAGCAGTACATACTGATTTTCATGGATTTTGCCACCCGATGACCATAAGCAGTAGCTCTAAGCAACATCAGGGCTAAAAGTGTGTGCCAGGCATTAACAGATATTTTTACCAGGGTAGGTTGGCCCTCCGACATCCTGACAGATTCGGGAACTAATTTCCTGGCAGGAACCATGGAAAGCCTTTGGGAAGCTCATGGGGTGAATCACTTGGTTGCAACTCCTTACCACCATCAAACGAATGGCCTGGTGGAGAAGTTTAATGGAACTTTGGGGGCCATGATATGTAAATTCGTAAATGAGCACTCCAATGATTGGGACCTAGTGTTGCAGCAGTTGCTCTTTGCCTACAGAGCTGTACCACACCCCAATTTAGGGTTTTCACCATTTGAACTTGTGTATGGTTGCGAGGTTAAGGGGCCATTACAGTTGGTGAAGCAGCAATGGGAGGGGTTTATGCCTTCTCCAGGAACTAACATCTGGACTTTGTAACCAACCTACAAAACACCCTCCGAACCTTTTTAGCCCTTGCTAAAGAAAACCTAAAAGATGCTCAAAAAAATCAAAAAGCCTGGTATGATAAACATGCCAGAGAGCGTTCCTTCAAAGTAGGGGACCAGGTCATGGTCTTGAAGGCACTCCAGGCCCATAAAATGGAAGCATCGTGGGAAGGGCCATTCACAGTCCAAGGGCGCCTGGGAGCTGTTAACTATCTCATAGCATCCCCCACCTCAAACCTAAAGCCTAAGGTGTACCATGTTAATTCTCTAAAGTCCTTTTATTCCAGAGAATTAAAGGTTTGTCAGTTTACAGCCCAGGGAGGAGATGACACTGAGTGGCCTGAAAGTGTCTACTACGAAGGAAAAAGTGACGGTAGCGTGGAAGAGGTGAACCTCTCAATGACCCTTGGACGTATACAGCGACAGCAGATCAAGGAGCTGTGTGCCAGCTTCGTGCCAATGTTCTCAGCCACCCCAGGACAGACCGAATGGGCATACCACTCCATTGACACAGGTAATGCTCACCCAATTAAAGCCCAACCTTACTGGGTGTCTCCTCAAGCCAAAACTGCTATAGAACGGGAGATCCAGAACATGCTACAGATGGGTGTAATCTGGCCCTCTAACAGTGCATGGGCATCTCCAGTGGTTCTAGTTCCCAAACCAGATGGGGAAATACGCTTTTGCGTGGACTACCATAAGCTAAATGCTGTGATTTGCCCAGACAGTGCCTCGGACAGATGAGCTATTGGAGAAACTGGGATGTGCCCAGTTAATCTCTACCGTAGACTTAACCAAGGGCTACTGGCAAGTACCGCTAGATGAATCCGCCAAGGAAAGATCAGCCTTTATCACCCATGTAGGGCTGTATGAATTTAATGTGCTCCCTTTCGGGCTGTGAAATGCACCTGCCACCTTCCAGAAACTTGTAGATAGGCAACTGCAGATTCTCCCAATCCTGCTAGGAGACTATCTTGACGATGTGGCCATATTTTCTGACTCACGGGCAGAACACCTGGAGCATCTCCAGAAGGTCCTAGAGTGCATACGAGAGGCAGGACTAACTGTTAAGGCTAAAAAGTGGGCCTAAACAGAGTGACTTAGGCCTAAACAGAGTGACTTACCTTGGACACCAGGTGGGTCAAGGAACTATCAATCCCCTACAGGCCAAAGTGAATCCTAGCCAAAAGTGGCCTATCCCAAAGTCCAAGAAACAGGTCCAATCCTTCTTAGGCTTTGCCAGATATTACAGGCGATTTGTAGCGCACTACAGCCAAATCGCCACCCCACTGACCGACCTAACCAGAAAGAACCAGCCAAATGCAGTTCAGTGGACTGATGAGTATCAGAAGGCCTTTAACCAGCTTAAAGCGACACTCATGTCTGACCCTCTGCTCAGGGCCCCAGACTTTGACAAACCTTTCCTAGTAACCACAGATGCATCCAAGCATGGTGTAGGAGCAGTTTTAGCACAAGAAGGACTGGATCAAGAATTCCATCCTGTCGTGTTTCTCAGCAAGAAACTGTCTGAGAGGGAAAGCCACTGGTCAATCAGTGAAAAGGAATGCTACACCATTGTGTACGTGCTGGAAAAGCTACTCCCATACATTTGGGGGCGGAGTTTCCAACTACAAACCGACCATGCTGCGCTGAATGGCTTCACACCATCAAGGACAATAACAAAAAAACTTCTTCAGTGGAGTTTAGCTCGCCAAGATTTTGATTTTGAAATACAACACATTTTGGGAGCTTCTAACAAAGTGGCTGATGCACGCTGCTGTGAAAGTTTCCCAGAATCAACTAGTTAAAATCGTCCTTGAAATGTGGAAAATATTATTAGTTTTTATATAGTCAGTAGTATATCTAGAGGTACATGTGTATTATTAACTCTGTTTTCTCCTAAAGTTCCAGGAAGAAATCACAGCCAATGTGGAACCGGCTGTCCAACACTATCTGTGATTGCAGGGGGGGGGGGAGAGGCATGTCATAAATATACAGGGAAGGGTAACAACCTTCCTGTATACAGTACTATAAAATCCCTCCTGGCCAGAGGCACAAAATCCTTTTACCTGTAAAGGGTTAAGAAGCTCAGGTAACCTGGCTAGCACCTGACCAAAAGGACCAATAAGGGGACAAGATACTTTCAAATCTGGGAAAGGGGGAGAAGGTTTTGGTCTGTCTGTTCTCTGTGCTTGCCGGACACAGATCAAGGAAGCAAGCAATCCAACTCCATTAGAATCAGTAAGTACTAGCAAGGGAATGTGTTAGCTTATTTTTGTTTTGGCTTGTGATTTTCTCTGTGCTGAGAGGAAAGTGTATTCCTGGTTTTCTTTTTGTAACTTTAAAGTTTGGCCCAGAGGGAAATCCTCTGTGTGTTTTGAATCTGATTGCCCTGTAAGATATCTTCCATTTTGATTTTACAGAGGTGCTTCTTTTACCTTTTTTCTTTATAATAAAGTTCTGTTTCTTTTAGAATCTGATTGGGTTTTTTTTTTTAGTGTCCTAAAAAAACCCAAGGTTGGTCTGTGCTCATCTTGTTTATTCTCAGGCCTCCCCAGGAAACGGGGTGTGTGGGCTTGGGGGGATATTAGGGGGGAGTAGGAACTCCAAGTTGTCCTTTTCCTGAGTTTGTCGAAATCACTTGGTGGTGGCAGCATTACTTAATCTAAGGTACAAGGGAGAATTTGTGCCTTGGAGTTTTTAACCTAAGCTGGTAGAAATAAGCTTGGGGTGGGGGGTCTCTCATGCGGGTCCCCATGTCTGTACCCTAGAGTTCAGAGTGAGGAAGGGACCCTGGCAGTGTCCTAAATATGTCCATCTTCTTCTTATCATATCTGATCTTTAGATCGGTTTGCTCTACTTACAATTTCTGATGTTGCAAGAAACTATTTCAAATGGACTCTGAAGATCTTCCACAGGCATTTACTTTGGAATGAGTTTATCTTTTTATTGACTTCTGTTGTAGATTTCCGTGATTCTGTTCCACAAAGAAGGATAGATGTGACATGAGTGTTAAAACTCGTATTTTTATGTCACTGCCAGTCTTGCTACTTTTCCAAACCTTTTCAAGTTTCTGAAAGTTGTTTGCTGCTTTTGATATTAGTTACTTGACATCTAGCATCATGTCACCATCACTGCACATTTCACTCTCTAGATAAGTAAAATTACTTAATACTTCTAGTGTTTTTTCATCCACTCTACTGGTTACTTTGGGGACATGGATAGCCATATATTCTATCTTCCCCTTGTTGATGAACAAATAAATTTGTTTTGCTGTGTCTATCAAAAGCTGGGTCTTTTCTTCCAGTAAGTGATGTGTTGAACTAAGCAGAACAATATAATCAACAAAAACAAGGTCATCCAATTGTGCCTTATCATTTGTCCATAAAATTCCTCAGTTCCCTTCTGTGGTTATTTTCCTCATGACACAATCAATACTCGGGACACAATACACCCTTGCCTTACACTCGCACCTTTGGAGTGCCTTGTCACTGCAAACCATTGGCTGATGTTGTCACCATCTCTGACTGCACATTTAGCATTGCCATATAGATCTTTGATTCTAATTATTTTTGCCTGTGTTCTCTAGTATGCCAGTCTGGGGAAATTGTGGCAAAAGCCTTCTGGAAATCAATATTAAGTTTGCTGTGAGGAGTGGGGGGAATGGTGAATTTTTTTTCAAAATATTTTCCTATATTTTTCCCTAAATTAGAAAAATTTTGGAATTTGAAACATTTCAACCTGCAGGTCAAAAACTGGGGGCGGGGTTCCAAAAATGTGTCCAAAATGTCTTAAATTAAATTTCAAAATTCAACAAAAAATTGAACAGCTCTAGTGAGGATTGTTAGCCCCTTGGGCACCCTCCTATGCTGGAAAATAGACAGTGAAGGCATGGGACTATGCAGCCTGGGAATACCTTGGTCAGACAGGAGAGGGACATGTGTTGTCCCTGTGAACTGTGACAGGGAAGGTTTCAAAAATGTCCCAAGTGTAGACAGGGAGCACACTTCAAATGGTGCAGAACAGTGCAGCAGCAGGCTTAGAAGAAGCCTGCTGGGAAAGGCCCTCAGTAACCTGAAGAGAACTAGAGAGGAGGAGAGCGGGAAAAGACTGACAATGAAGGAGGAGGGAGAGGAACATTAGTGCCCCTGTGTCATGGAGGGGGAAGCATTCAGTTAAGAAGTTTGATTACATCAAGGAAATTCCCTGTGAACACGACAAAATTCAAAATGATAATGAGCTCCTACTACCGCCTGAGACACCTTAAAGAGGCCTGATTTTCGGCACACTTTCTGGAAATCTGCTCCCTTTAAGTTATGTCTATTTGGGCACCCCAAAATTGACACAAACTTAGGCTCTCACCTGAGTGTTAAGTTCATAATGGTGATTATTCGTATTACCGTAGCACCCAGGAGCACTAGTCCAGGACCAGGGCCCCCATTGTCAGGTGCTGTGCACCCCCCCCCACCCCAAACAAATAGACAGTCCCTGCCCCAAAGAGTTTAGAATCTAAATATAAGACAAGACAGACAGAAAGAAGGGGGAAACAAGGTGACAATACTGTCTAACTGGACAAGACAGACACAGGGTGGCCGAAGTAATAGAACGCACCAGCAAAGTGAACAACGTGATAATGGCAATCATGTTACTTCTACATTTTGGGTGGGGATCTGCTAAATGGGAAGGAAAAAGGGTGAGGGGGACAGGGCAAGGGAAAAGATGGGGCAGGTGTAGAGTGAGGCTGAGGTAAAGAGACTGGGAGAGTTGAAACAAACAGCCAAAACAACATAGGGCAGAGAAAGTCATCAAACCCTGTAATTCCAGTGGAGAGGAGAACACATACCACCAATGGCTGTAAGCAGAGGAAGCATTTGTGCCCATTCCTATGCCTCACAAGACTGAGGGAGAGCTTCAAGGAGCTTCAGGAAAATGGGGATTATCCTTATCAAAATATAATCTACATTGATGGCTCCAATCACTGCAACAGCACTAAGCTGTGTTCTGAACTGCTGTTGTGGAATAGTGTTGTGCTTGTGTAATAAAGGAAACCCTTCTCCCGCACCTGAGAAGATGCCCACTAGGAACACCGTGCCATTAATTAAGCTGTAACTACTATCTTGTTTCCTTTCTGTGCAACAGCAATCTATGCTTCTTGCTGAAAGAGGCCTGAGAGCTGTGTACGGAACTGCAGGAATGTGTGGACTGTGGAGTTTGCATGGCGTTGGAAGGCGAGAGACTGAAGTATGGCTTGGCAAGCGCATGGTGGAAAGGAGATGAACGTACTGAAAGACATGTATGTGTACTCATGGGTTCAGAAGGCTGGGACATAACAGGGCATGTGGGAGAGGGAAAAAACCCCACAAAGGAATTCCTAAGGGGTTCTTTTCTCCTTTTGAAAGAGGAGTTGATGGCCGACTCTTACCCCCATCTTCTTACCCATTTCTGGTTTCACTGGGACAGATCCTTAGTCCCTGCTCCAACTGCTTTGCAGAGGCCACAAAATTGTTCTAATGTGGCAACCCAGATACAGGGGAGTCCTTAGATTAGCGGAAAGCCAGCATGGCCAGTTTTATGCCACTCTTCCTCTTGCCCACAATGTAGGGACAAGAGGGGCTGGGACTAGAGTGCCTGGTGAAACTGATCCCATGATCCCCTGCAGCCAGGATAACACAGAGCAGCCCTTAAGCTTCGTATTACTACTTGAGCTGGGGGCTGTGTTAGCCCCAGCAGCTCCAGGTTGGGAGGGACCTGAAAGTTAACTTTGAGCCGCCTTCCCATCCCCTCTGTATTTGGCCCTCTATTTTCAACTTTCTTCTTCCTCCTGAAAAATGCCCCCTCCTTTTTGATTAGTGAGTTGTTTATTAACCAATCCCAATTTCGACTCTATGACAAGTAGTTTTGATGAATAGTTTTCAACTTATTGGCTCTTATGAACTATCAGCTCTAAATATTCATTAATATTTGTGTTATGCAATTGGTCGCTTACGTCAAATAGCATTTTCCCCCTCTTCCTGCCTAGATGATGAAGCATTGGTGTTGTGGTTTAACAAAAAATAAAAAGGAGTTGGTAAACTAAATTCCATAGTCCACAAATGAGGAGTGGGTAAACTCAGTTCAATCTCTACTACATAACTGCGACTAGGTTTTAAAAAGAGGCTAAAAGTGAACGGTGAACAGCAAACCTCTGGAAATGAAATTTGAGATGAATAAACTTTCCTGTCAAATGTCAACAATTGCAAAAATTCTCTGCTACCCAGAGCTCATCTGATTACTCACAGCAAATACAGTTCATGAGCCCTGATAAACTGCACTTGCCATCTGTATTTACAAAAAAAAAAATCACAAAACATTTTTAATAATCAACCAGCATTAATTTTAATGTTCCCCCAATCTGAACACTTTTCATCATTATTCTTTAGTAGCAGGGATATTGCTCCACCTAGATACCAGAATGAAAGGTGCATTCCAGATACCCAAGAAACTGGTTGTAAACGCTATTTTAGTTGTACAGGACTAATTCAGACAGGTAATTGGACATATTACATTGGACAGGGAAGTGGAAGGTTGGACATATGACCAGGGAAGAGTATAAAAATATTGCTCGGGCATGTAGGAAAGATATCAGGAGGGCCAAATCGCACCTGGAGCTGCAGCTAGCAAGAGATGTCAAGAGTAACAAGAAGGGTTTCTTCAGGTATGTTGGCAACAAGAAGAAAGCCAAGGAAAGTGTGGGCCCCTTACTGAATGAGGGAGGCAACCTAGTGACAGAGGATGTGGAAAAAGCTAATGTACTCAATGCTTTTTTTGCCTCTGTTTTCACTAACAAGGTCAGCTCCCAGACTGCTGCGCTGGGCATCACAGAATGGGGAAGAGATGGCCAGCCCTCTGTGGAGATAGAGGTGGTTAGGGACTATTTAGAAAAGCTGGACGTGCACAAGTCCATGGGGCCGGACGAGTTACATCCGAGAGTGCTGAAGGAATTGGCAGCTGTGATTGCAGAGCCCTTGGCCATTATCTTTGAAAACTCGTGGCGAACGGGGGAAGTCCCGGATGACTGGAAAAAGGCTAATGTAGTGCCAATCTTTAAAAAAGGGAAGAAGGAGGATCCTGGGAACTACAGGCCGGTCAGCCTCACCTCAGTCCCTGGAAAAATCATGGAGCAGGTCCTCAAAGAATCAATCCTGAAGCACTTACATGAGAGGAAAGTGATCAGGAACAGTCAGCATGGATTCACCAAGGGAAGGTCATGCCTGACTAATCTAATCGCCTTTTATGATGAGATTACTGGTTCTGTGGATGAAGGGAAAGCAGTGGATGTATTGTTTCTTGACTTTAGCAAAGCTTTTGACACGGTCTCCCACAGTATTCTTGTCAGCAAGTTAAGGAAGTATGGGCTAGATGAATGCACTATAAGGTGGGTAGAAAGCTGGCTAGATTGTCGGGCTCAACGGGTAGTGATCAATGGCTCCATGTCTAGTTGGCAGCCGGTGTCAAGTGGAGTGCCCCAGGGGTCGGTCCTGGGGCCGGTTTTGTTCAATATCTTCATAAATGATCTGGAGGATGGTGTGGATTGCACTCTCAGCAAATTTGCAGATGATACTAAACTGGGAGGAGTGGTAGATACGCTGGAGGGGAGGGATAGGATACAGAAGGACCTAGACAAATTGGAGGATTGGGCCAAAAGAAATCTGATGAGGTTCAATAAGGATAAGTGCAGGGTCCTGCACTTAGGATGGAAGAATCCAATGCACCGCTACAGACTAGGGACCGAATGGCTAGGCAGCAGTTCTGCGGAAAAGGACCTAGGGGTGACAGTGGACGAGAAGCTGGATATGAGTCAACAGTGTGCCCTTGTTGCCAAGAAGGCCAATGGCATTTGGGGATGTATAAGTAGGGGCATAGCGAGCAGATCGAGGGATGTGATCGTTCCCCTCTATTCGACACTGGTGAGGCCTCATCTGGAGTACTGTGTCCAGTTTTGGGCCCCACACTACAAGAAGGATGTGGATAAATTGGAGAGAGTCCAGCGAAGGGCAACAAAAATGATTAGGGGTCTAGAGCACATGACTTATGAAGAGAGGCTGAGGGAGCTGGGATTGTTTAGTCTGCAGAAGAGAAGAATGAGGGGGGATTTGATAGCTGCTTTCAACTACCTGAAAGGGGGTTCCAAAGAGGATGGCTCTAGACTGTTCTCAATGGTAGCAGATGACAGAACGAGGAGTAATGGTCTCAAGTTGCAATGGGGGAGGTTTAGATTGGATATTAGGAAAAACTTTTTCACTAAGAGGGTGGTGAAACACTGGAATGCGTTACCTAGGGAGGTGGTAGAATCTCCTTCCTTAGAGGTTTTTAAGGTCAGGCTTGACAAAGCCCTGGCTGGGATGATTTAACTGGGAATTGGTCCTGCTTCGAGCAGGGGGTTGGACTAGATGACCTTCTGGGGTCCCTTCCAACCCTGATATTCTATGATTCTATGATTCTATGAATGTCTTTAGTTCCTGCCTAGAGCCCTGATTCAATAAATTACATACTTAAGTCCAGCCCTATTCAGGACAGCACTTCAGTACATGATTAACTGTAACCATGTGCTTCA
This sequence comes from Natator depressus, assembly GCF_965152275.1. Lineage (NCBI taxonomy): Eukaryota > Metazoa > Chordata > Testudines > Cheloniidae > Natator > Natator depressus. The sequence goes on from NC_134236.1 coordinate 90,696,703, forward strand.
GTCTCATTGACTTTTCAACAGGATTTCAGCACATGCTTAAAGTTAAGAGAATGCTTAAATGATGTCCTAAATAGGGATATTTTCTTGAATTAAGCCTAAGTTTTTATGTTATTTATAAGAAAAACATCTAGAACATCTTGATGTGCAAATTGTATGTGCTTAGCTGAGGCTTCACTTTGGGGTCACGCCTCCTCCAAAGTGTTAACTCACAAACTTCATGCTCCGTAGCATGTGCGGGTAGAGGATTCTCTCTTAAAGCTGAAAATCACAGTCCTGGTACAGAGTGTAGATTATAGTCTGGGGTTTGACACATGTATTACACTGTCACTGTATGGCATTTGACACATTACATTGCACTGTGTGTAGTTTGATATATAGATTACATTTCCACTGTACAGGATTTGGTGCACATTACACTTCCATTCTGAAAGATGTGGGACACAATTAATTGTGAACAATTGTCCAGGACATTTACCCCTTTCTCTGTTCATGAATCATCCAGCACACAATCACAATTTTTTACAGATGTGTTTGTTACTGGCGATTCTTTGACAAATAATTCAGAGTACATATCAGCTGATGAATAGTATACAAACTGTATCCCAAGTTTGATAGTCATGGTTCAGTATTCCACATATGGGATTGGCCACCTAATTTATATGATATTTTTCTGTTCCCTGAACAGAGGCCAAAGGAGGAGGGAGAAGAATATATCTGGAATAGGAGGCTGAAGGGACGCTGGAGATAGCCACAATGTTGCCTTTATTGCTTCTCATAGGCAAGCAACAGCACAGGGTACAGAACTTAAACAGCATAAGCTGAAATTGCTGGTGCAGAAACCCAGCTGCTGCTCAAGCTGATCGATTTTATGTGCTATGGGCCTGATTCTCCTTTCACTTGCACCACTGTAAACCAGGAGTAAGTCCAGTGAAGTAAATGAAGTAACACCACTGTAAATGAAATTGGGCCCAGCTTTCCTGTTCCTGTCCTGGTTTTCAGTAATGAGGAAGGCAAGGCTGCTCATGGAAGTAATAAATGAGAGAGAGCCCCAAGGCTTGGGAGAGTTCAGGAGCCAGAGTTATTAGAGGGAGAGAAAAGGGCTGAGGACATCTAGAAAAGGAGAGCAGAGCTGGGCTGAGAGCTTCATGGGTGGGATGCCACTAAAGGAGGGAGTGGTGAGAGTTCTAGCTGGGCGGTGAAGCCAGATCAGGCTGGTGAAAGCAGAACATAGGAAGTCAATGGAGGGTCACCTACAAACTTCCCCAGGCCAGTAAACCATGGGCAGAGGGCTGAAGGCTGAGAGCAACAGAGGGAGATGCCTGCTGGGTCTAAGCCAGAGAATTGAAGCCAGAGGGCAGGGTGGGCTGAAGTCTGGGGAATGATGGAGGGCATGATACTGAGTGAGAACTACAACCATACCAGAGAAGGAAACAGAGAAGAGAAGCACCCCAGGTAAAGTGGCTGGGGTGAGGTGCGGTAAGAAACCCTGAGCCATACCTGAGAGGTGAGTCATGGTGAGAGATGTCAGAGCTGTATCTGAGACACTTAGTGGGTGGGAGATGCTGGAGCTGTACTTGCTGCATCAGACTGTTGGGATTTGAAGTACTGTTTGGACTGTGCTGAGGAATTCTGGGTTATGGTTGGGGGACTTCTGTAATAAATTAACCCCACAAAGGTTTATTTACATTCAGAAAGCTTGCATGGAGTTACTGGGTCCTCTGGAAGAAGAAAACTGAGACAGGAGCCTGTTTGCTGGGCTACCCTGTGGCCAAAAGGGAGCGCCCTGGAGGCAGCAACTCTGACAGGCCAATATAAGTGAGAAGAAAATCAGACCATTTTTTAGTTTCTAACATTTTGTTACAAAATAACCACAGTGGCTTATAGTGCACATTGTTTTCATACATACGTATTAAATGAAGGTGACAAATATAAAAATAAGTACAGCAGAGCTGAGGCTGTATAGGTTGAGTTACAGTAAGTACAAATGCTAATATAAAAATTATATCAATGACATTTTCTTTATCCTTTTGTCCTATTTGACCCATCTTTCCTCAAATAGCTCAGCTATTCATCTTCAGGAGGTAACTCCTTCTATTCCTCTTTATTCTTATTTGTTTTTTCTTGTCAACCACATTTCCATAGATAGCATTTAGTTCTACAAGCATAGCGACTAGGTGATTTTACTGTCTGAAGTCACAAACATTTTAAACAGAATTTGTTGACCTTTGTGTAATTTCAGTAAATTAGGATATTTTCCTAACTCCATAGTAGGAGGAATTTAGGGGGACGTCTGTCTGAAATCACATCAGTGACCAGAAGCTATACAATTTAGGACAAACCCAGACGATAAAAAGATGTTTCACTATCCCATGGCACCCTCTCCAGTATTTTCTTATGAAATTTCTATCTATTTTATTTTGCAAGTCTAGTGTGTAAAAATATTTACCCATCATTTTCCACTGGCATTCTCTCCAGGCCTAGACCAAAGCCCACTGAAGTCAGTCAATCGAAAGACTGATTTAATTGAACAATGGATCAAGTCCTCCATGAAGGGAAACATGTACTGTTCATAATGGATAGTATTATATTAAGGCTGTCAATTAATCACAGTCAACTCACGTAATTAACGCAAAAAAATTAATCGCGGTTAAAAAAATTTATCACAATTAATCGCACTTATAACAATTGAATACCAATTGAAATTAATTAAATATCTTTTGATGTTTTTCTACATTTTCAGTATTGATTTCAATTACAACACAGAATACAAAGTGCACAGTGCTCACTTTATATTATTATTTTTATTACAAATATTTGCACTGTAAAAATGATAAACAAAAGAAATAGTATTTTTCAATTCACCTCATACAAGTACTGAAGTGCGATCTCTTTATCGTGAAAGTGTAACTTACAAATGCAGATTTTCTTTGGTTACATAAGTGCACTCAAAAACAAAACAGTGTAAAACTTTAGAGCCTACCAGTCCATTCAGTCCTACTTATTATTCTGCCAATCACTAAGACAAACAAGTTTGTTTACATTGACGGGAGATAGTGCTGCCTGCTTCTTGTTTACAATGTCACCTGAAAGTGAGAACAGGCGTTCGCATGGCAGTTTTGTAGCTGGCGTTGCAAGGTATTTAAATGCCAGCTATGCTAAACATTCATATGCCCCTTCATGCTTCGGCCACCATTCCAGAGGACATGCTTCTATGCTGATGATGCTCATTAAAAAAATAATGTGTCAATTAAATTTGTGACTGTACTCCTAAGGGGGAGACTTGTATGTCTCCTGCTCTTTTACCCACATTCTGCCATATATTTCATGTTATCGCAGTCTCGGATGATGACCCAGCACATGTTCATTTTGAGGACACTTTCACAGCAGATTTGACAAAACTCAAAAAAGGTACCAATGTGAGATTTCTAAAGATAGTTACAGCACTCGACTCAAGGTTTAAGAATCTGAAGTGGCGTCCAAAATCTGAGAGGGACGATGTGTGGTGCATGCTTTTAGAAGTCTTAAAAGAGCAACACTCTGAGGTGGAAACTACAGAACCCATACCACCAAAAAAGAAAATCAGTCTTCTGCTGGTGGCATCTGACTCAGATGATGAAAATGAACATGCATCAGTCCGCACTGCTTTTAATTGTTATCAAGCAGAACCCATCATCAGCACAGAAACATGTCCTCTGTAATGGTGGTTGAAGCATGAAGGGACATATGAATCTTTAGCGCATCTGGCACGTAAATATCTTCCAACGCCAGCTACAACAGTGCCATGCAAATGCTTGTTCTCACTTTCAGGTGACATTGCAAACAAAAAGTAGGCAGCATTAGCTCCTGCAAATTGTAATCAACCTTGTTTGTCTGCGTGATTAGATGACCAAGAAGTGGGACTGAGTGGACTTTTAGGCTTCAAAGTTTTACATTGTTTTATTTTTGAATGCAGTTTTTTTGTACATAATTCTACATTTGTAAGTTCAACTTTCATGATAAGGAGCTTACAGTAAGGTACTTGTATGAGGTGAATTGAAAAATACATTTTTTTTACAGTGTACATATTTGTAATCAAAAATAAATATAAAGTCAGCACTGTGCACTTTGTAGTCTGTGTTGTAACTGAAATTAATATATTTGGAAATGTAGTAAACATCCAAAAATATTTAAAATAGATGGTATTCTATTGTTGTTTAACAGCGCAATTAATCTTAATTAATATTTTTAATCATGTGATTAATTGCGATTAATTTTTTTAATTGCTTGACAGCCCTATAGTATATCCTTCCAATGCTCTGGAGAGATTTGCTGGCTCATTTCCTTTTCCCAGGCTAACTTCATATTGTCAATATTACCCTGAAGTTCTGGGGAGGGAGGGAAGTCCATACAACTTACCTATTTGTGTTTTCTTATAATTATCTTATTGTTTCCTTACATTAAGTCACTCACTTTCTCACTCTCCAGTTTATCCCTGCTGTGATGGATCAGGATGTAGGCAATCTTGCCTAGTAGTCAGAGCAGGAGTCAGATATAAGGGGCAAAGCAGGCATCCAGGTTGGGGAACAAAACCTAGGGTCAGTACCAGAGTCAATTGCCAGTTACCAGAGCCAGGCATCAAACCTGAGTCAGAACCAGAAATTGAAGCTGAGGGTCACAGCCAAGGTCAGAGGCCAAATGGCAGAGCCAAGGGTGAAGCCAGAGTCAGGGTCAGAAGTCAGAGGCCAGGGTCAGAGCCAAGTATCCATACAAAAAAGCCCCTCATCTGACTGCTCACACTAAAGTATTTCAGAAGTGTTGTGAACATGATCAAATTGGAAAATAATTCATAATTTGATTAAATGCTTGTGCATATTTTGTTCATAATATTCATCCAGCTCTATGGGCCTGTTATAATATAATATAACATAATGGGATCTGGTGCATGCACTATGTTGGCACTGCATGGGATCTGGTGCATTCATTACATGGTTACTGCATGTGACCCACTACAGTTTTGTGTTGTACTTTTTCCATTACAGCAATAAAAAAGGAAAGAAAACAGACAATATTTTTGCACTTACTGGTATAGGTGTCATAGTTATTAAAACATTTGACCTTAAAGTCCCCTCTATCTGACAATGAAAATATCTGACAATCCATAAACGTTCTGTGTATGTATGAGATAATGTGCCAAATTCATGCCTGTGTTATTTCACTGAAGTCAATAAAGATGCACATCAGTTTAAATCAGATCTGAATGTGGCTTAGTAATCTGGAAAGAGTGGCCAGCTGTATGTATAGGAGCTAAGGGTTTAAATCTGTTCCTATTAAAGTCAATGGAAAAAATTCCATAAGGTTTATTGGTGCAGGTTCAAGCTTTATATTCAATGTGTTCTCACACATGTTTATATATTCCCTCATGACAACCCTAGCTTTTTCTTCCAAGACTGCAGAATGATTTCTTCATCTGCCACAATCAGTAGAGGAGAGACAGGTGATCCATCCAGCCCACTAACAGACATGCTCTGTTAGGATTGGATGGGGAAAGTGATTGACATGCACCAGGTGCTGCATTTAGTTCCAGGCTGTATCTCTCAGTTTAAATACATCATTGAGTAAAACTCAGCACGTACATTCCAGCTGCTTAATAGTGTAGCACTAGAGTAGACATGTCACATATACAAACATGTGCACCAAACAATATGGTGTGTGATTAGTATGAAGCTAACTGTTAATGACTAGATTCATTGTTCCTATAACAAGAACATATGCACTTAATGGAAAGATGTGACTTAACCATACATTGTTTCTGAAACTAAAGTAAAATCAAATAAACAAAAAACAAGTTCAGACCCTTAGAACACTGGAGGAGACAACAGAGCCAGTAAGAGACCTCCTCAGCATTCTACTTGACCACGCTGCATTTTAGCTTTCATTTCAATTAATTTAGTGATCATGAATGGTGCCACACTAACAGTCCTTGAGTCTGAAGTCCTTTCTGAATCCAGATATATTCAGAGAGTGAATCTAAAAAAGTGCCCCAGGAACACAATGATAACATTTGCCAAAGCCTTAAAAAAAAAAGTTGTAGAAACAGCTTCCAGGAGAACTGCATGCAATGCTTATTGAGATGGGAGAGTAGAATGATAGTAATATTGATCTTTATTCCTGTCATCAGGATTGGGTTCAGTGGATTAGACCCCAATCCAGCAAAGCGAATTTAAACACATGAGTAGTCCATTTAACTTCAATATCACTACTCACACACTTCAAATTAAGCACATGCTTAAACATATTGGGACTTTAGAAAATAAACACCATGCAAAAATGGAAAGCCCATTGAAAAAAATTAACACTATACTATTTCAATAAAGCACATGTGAAATGGACAAAGAACTAGTTAACTGACAGATCTCAAAAAGTGATCATCAGTGGATAGAATAGTGAATAGATAGTGAATAGATAGTGAATAGAAGTGTCTCTAGTGGGGTTCTGCAGGGATCAGTAGTAGGCACGATGCTATTTAATGTTTTCATCAATAATCTCTGTGTAGAGCAGGGATTCTCAAACTGGAGATTGGTACCATTCAAGGGGTCACGAGGTTATTACATGGGGGGTTGCGAGCTGTCAGCCTCCACCCCATACCCTACTTTGCCTCCAGCATTTACAATGGTGCTAAATATATAAAAGAGTGTTTTTAATTCACACTCAGAGGCTTGCTATGTGAAAGGGGTCACCAGTACAAAAGTTTGAGAAGCACTGGTGTAGAGGCAGTAGTCCTTGCAGAGGAAGCTGTATGAGCAGCAGGAGAGTTTGTTGTCTTATTACAGTCAATTCTTGAGGCAGAGTTGCTCTCTGGGAAATGGACATTGGTGTTGGGCTGGGATTCCTGAAAGAAAGGCTTGCCTTGCATGCTGTTTAACCATCGCTGTTTCAGACCTGGTGTACTTATGTAAATAAACCAAGTAACGCTTAGAATATACCCAGACTCGGCATCACTGATTTCTCCTTCTTTGGAAAGCCAACATGCAAGGCCCTGGACATTTGCTACCACTCAGTGCAGAGGCAATGCAGGTGTCAGAATGGGATATCTGTGTCGAAGATATAACACTATTATAATCATGCTTGCAACATCCTAATGCAGAGAACAGAGGGGCTTTCCCTTGTTGACAGAAGTATTTTGAAAGACAGCCACAGAGGGACTGTGCATCCCAAAGATTACCTCCCTCCAGCACAAGGGCTATCATGGAAGTGAAACCCCTACAACCCCTTCCACACCCAAGAAATAAAATGATAACGAGTGAGAGAACCTATGCACTCTTTTTTAAAGGGTCTAATGCCATCAATCCTTCTTTTCTGCTCCCACGGCCACCTATCATACACATCTACAGCTATTTTATCGATGGGGAAACTAGGGAGCAGAGAGATAAAGTAACTTGCCCAAGGTCACACAAAAATTCAGTGGTTTACCCTGGAATAAATCCTTCCCAGTCTTTTGACTCCCAGGCCTGTGCTCTGGCTACTGAGCCCTTTAGTGTTAATTTTATTCCCAAGTATGGAATATATTGGTCCTTAATGGAACAAAGGGAAGAAGTAAAATTAGCATAATTGAATAATTGTAAAGGGTCATAGTCAAAAAATTTAGATATAACTGTCTTTAATGTGATTTTAGCTGGGGGTTGGCTGTCAGAACAGTTCCTGTCACTTGGAACTGGATAAAATCATTTGTAGCAAAATTGACAAATATACATTTTTCAGCTATCAATGTTTGGTGATAAAATTCACTTTGAAAATGCCAAACATTTTTAAATACAAAGTTTCCATTCTTTTTAGTTAATATGTGCAAATTTGTCATAATTTTGTGAATGTTTGGTAAGATCTACATAATATTTTTTCTTATTTTCCCAGGTGTGGAATTCTACTTTTTGATTGATTTCATATGCTTGAGAAGCCGCTAAAAGTTCATCTCTTTTCACAAACCACAATATGAACTATTCTAGACGACTGGATGTTTCAGGGGATTGAGAATGAGATATGGTATCATTCACTTCTGCATCATAGATTCATTTCCCCATCAGATGAGTAGTAACCAACAGTTGTTATCTTCCATTCTTCAGGTTAATAGTTATGAAATGTAAATGTACATAGTCTTCAACTTAAAGCCAATGCAGCTACACTTGTTTACACCAGTGGAGGATCTGGACTATTCTTTTTGCTCTCCCCTTTAAATAATATTAAATTTATAGGTATCATCTTTGCTGGAATTTAGAATTTTTTAGTATTATTGGAAGGTTTCACCCTTCCTGTATGAAGATTAACCCTTTCCCCTCTTTGCTGATCCAGTCCTTTGGTTGTTGTTTCAGTCATCTTTAAATTAACAAATGTCTGATTTTGTGGTTGAAACTATCCAAATTCCTAAGTATCCTAAGAGTGTGAGTCTGACTCTGTTCTTCTTTTGATTTGATATTATTTTTCTTTAGTTAAAACATGTGGAATGAAACATTTCAGTCCCAAATTATTTACAAAGAAAATGGTTAGAAACAAACTTAAAACTAGAAGGATCAAGATCAGAGGATGACTTCCAGCAAATAAAAAACAGGAACAGTTCCACAAAGGGAGGGACAAATTATGTGGCAGACGATTCAGTGATGGTTTAAACTACATGACCAAACCAAAATATGAGTAAAGGAAGAGCAATCAGGGATTTTTTTTAAAAAAAGAAGAGAAAACTGGAAAAACAAACAGATATTTGGGAAGAGAGACACACAAACGATAAGAGTCAAGGTGGTGGGCGGGACAGTCATCACAGAATAGAGCACACAGCAAGACTAACTAGAAGTGTAGATGAGAGGAAAGGATTCAGTGTTCCTGCTGAATGATGATGGAATGGAAAAATCAAGGATGGAGTTAACAAAAGAGTTTATTTTCTGATTGCAGGTCTGCAAAGTGAGAATAGGGGTGGGGATGCAATGCAGGAAGAATGAAACTGACACAGGACATAGATCCATCTAGCTTGGTTATCTGCATTAGGACAAAAAGATATGAACCACAACTGAAACTAGGCCTTGTCTACGCTGAGTTTTTTTCTGAAAATCTCCCACTATTGCTGTCGCACAAGTATAGCTCTACTGATGCGAGTACCATAATTCCCAAAAGATACAGGTGCACCAGTGCACTATAGTCTAGGCAGGACTCAGGCATTTTTACCACTGGTCACAACATCTGAGGCCTGCCTACACCACAGCTTCCATCCGTGCTACCACCTCTGGAGAGACGCTCATTAGGAATAAGAAAATGTCCTTTTTTCCAGTAAGAACATTCAGAGTTCCTCAGAAGCAGGTGAAAGAGGAGGGGTTGTCACAAGCAGGAATAGTTTGAGGACAGTGGGTGTGAGAGAGTGTGATGAGTGATCAGGACAATTTGAGAAAGATGCATCTGTTGCAATCAGGAGCAGTTGGAGGGGAGGGACACAGTCAGGGGCAATTTGGGGAGTATTTTGTTTGTGTGTCACAATCAGGAGCAGTCTGGGGAGGGGTGTCACAGACAGGGGTAGTTTGAGGAGGGTATTTCCCTTGCCCATTATCTGGGCTACGCACTGTTTTGTCATATTTTACACAATTTTCATTGCAGCAGGAAACGGCTAAAAATCAGTTCCCTGCCCCGTCAGCTTGGGCTGGAACCTGACTGGGCGATGTCTTTCCTCCCCCGGCCTGCCTCCTCCTGCTCTCCGGAGCCGCGGGGGGTGCATCCCCCCCCAATCCAACAAACACACCCCGGCCGGCGCGCAGCATCCTGCCTTAAAGCTCCTCTGGCTCCGAAAGCCTGCGCCCCGCCTCGCTTTGCAGCTTGATTTCCTCTGCAGTGTCAGCGGCGCCCAGGAGCGCGGGACCTGCCCTCAAAGCCCCGGGCGGATCCCTGCTGCAGGGGTCGCTCCCGCCACCCCATCCCCGTGGGAGAAGGGGCTGCTTGCGAACAGCTGGGCTGGGGGAGCCGCAGGCCCGGGCTGAGCCCCCCGGGGCTGCGATCGTGCTGGCTGCTGCCCTCCTGGCTTCGGGGCTGCTCCAACGCCAGCTGTCCCGGCGCCGCCCCATATTCCTCGGGCGGCTGGGAGCTGAGGGGCAGAGCTGCCCCTGTAAACCCAGCCCCAGGCTGGGGAGAGTCCGGGGCAGCCCCGCAGCGAGCCAGGACCAGAGGGAGACCAAGAGGACCAGCCAGAGTCCTGCAGTCACCACGCGGGAGCTCGCCCTCCCATTGGTCCCTGGCTCCCCGCCCCTCGCCTGACGCGGGGCATGGGGTTTAAATGCCTCCCGGCTGGAGCCCGGCGAGCCTCTTTGCCCCGAGCTCATTTGCTGGAGTTTTATTACTGGACAAGAGCGACAGCTCTGGGAGGGGAAGGGGGGGGTCACCTCATCCCCTCACTCGCCCTGCCAATGACCAGTGACTCTCACCCCCAGGAGACACCCATGAAGCATCACTTCACTTTGCAGAACAAGAGTTGATGATCCAAAAAATCAATTCGCAGCTGCCTTTAGCCATGAGCTGTTTGGATGTTATGTACCAAGTCTATGGTCCTCCCCAGCCTTACTTTGCAGCAGCCTATAGTCCTTATCACCAGGTATGTGTGGGGCACCTGGGCGGAGAGAGCCAGAGAGGGAGGGGTGTCCTCTGGGAGAAGCCTCTCTGTGGCAAGGCCAAACCAGACCGAGCTTCCTGGGAACTTAAACTGTTCTGACCCCGAGCAGCATCCCACGCCGCGTAGCTGTATGCTGGTCTCAACACCGTTTGTATCCCGTGTCGCGTTTTAGATTCATGGGCCATCGTTGCAGGGTGAGTAAACGTAACTCACCAAACTTCGTGTAAAGAAGGAATCGGCGTCCCTTCTTGTTCGTTGACCTTGCATTGCTCGCTGTGTCGGTGTGGTGTGTTGACATGTAAATGCTCATTGGAAGTTGCAGGGGGGGTAACTGTATCCATTCCGGCTCAGCGTGGTCACTGCAATCGAAGCAACTGTAATTAGAAGAAGACTTTGCCACATGTCACTTTCGACAGCCATGTTATCGTACAGGTTCTGCTTCTAGTGGGGCGGGTGTGGTTTTGTTACAGAGATGTGTCTGCTGTGAGGGTTCTGCACACTGAAGCGTGGAGGGAGGGGCTGTACGGATTATTAAACTGTCAGGGTCCTATAGCTGGTTGTGGAGGAAGCTGAGAACACTTGGAGTGGGGAAGGTTTCCGTTTAGTTTGTTGGAGGCAAAAGGTGTTAGGTCGCAGGTGACGCTGCACGATTTCACGTCGGGTTGTACACTCTGTGTCTTTGCTCCTGTTTCAACTAAATCAAAAAAAAGTGTGTCGGGGGAAGAAGGCAAGCAATTTTCTTTTCCAAACCAACCGGCCTCAGCTTTTAGCGCAACGTTAAATCAATTCCTTCCAAATTGTAAACCGCGGGGTTAGTTTATTTAGAAAAACAAACGTGGGCGTGGTAGTGCTTGTAAATAAACTGTTGCTGGCTAGTTCTGCACGGGCCAGATTATCATTCGTGTCAAGTAATCCCCGTATTTCAATGCAATGACACTGCCAATCACTGAGAGATTGCGTTCCAAATGAAGTCCGCCTTGTAAACGGAACTTTTCACCCCGAGCCATAGACTATTTCATTGTGTCGGATAGGATCCGAGATTCCGAGCTCACTTTACAAGGGGACTGCACCTGTTCAACAACCATCTTTCTTTCTTTCTTTCTTTCTTTCTTTCTTTCTTTCTTTCTTTCTTTCTTTCTTTCTTTCTTCTCCCCCTCTCTCCCTCCCTCTCTCCAAAAATGGAAATCCCCACCAACGAAAAAATGGCCAAAAAACACCAGGGCTCCTTTCTGCCCTCACGGACAGACACCATGGAGTCCTGGGGTGCTGTGCTTGCAGTCCTGAGGACAGGATCGGGCCCCTCGCTCGGGCGATGCATTCAATCTGCTTTGCTTGCACGTGCCTAGGGAAGGTTTAGTTGATCCGTCTTTGTTCAGGCAGAATATTACACACGTCTTCCTGATTTACCTGCAGCTTACTGCAGGAGATCTAGAATACCGGATAGAAATAACAGCTGGTATTTTCCCCCTTCTCTTTCTTAGCATTAACATGAGGGGGACTCATTAGATTCAATGGCTGCGTTGGAAGCCAAGCTGAAAGGTGGTGTCCATGAAGATGTGACATGCTGAAATGTGTCCCGTGTCTTGGCCAGGGACGCTGAAACAGGCCTCTGTCCTGCCCGGAGTAGGTGGCACGAAGCGAGAAGGAGCCTCCCTTGGCCTCCCTTCATTTCTCCCCGTAACCCTTATCTTCCATGAGTTCTCCATTGTACCCGAGTCCCAGCTGAGAAAGCCCCTCTGTCTGCAATATCCGAATCCAATCATTCATGTCTAAAGAAACTGCCCTTAGCAGCTGCAGACACGCTAGAAAAACTTGGAAAACATTTAGCACACTTTCGAGTGAATTCCAGTTTTTAAAAGAACCCAGTGAAAACAATCCAGTCTTGTAGGAAATACCGTGGGTTTCTTTCTGCTCCTGCTTGCCAAGTACGTGGTTTCCCCCTGAACTGTATTTGAGCTGCCAATCTTTTTCTCCAGTTATAATTTATAAGACCCTCGTTGGGAACATTTTTTTCATCAGTTACACTCCTGCGAGCCCACTGACTTCAGCGGGGATCTGACTGAGAGCAGGGCCGACCCTTTTATTTCTAATGTTTCCTCTCTCTATATATAGATATAATAGATGAGAAACGATTTTCTATGGGTAACCGGGCAGGCTTGGGTTGGCACAATTACATTTATTGAAACGATGCACGTTCCCACCTCGCTTCATTCTTCTGCCTTCCAACGCAAGATCCAAAAAAGTCTCCAAGTTGGATTTGCCCGCGGCTCCTGTGGTGTTGTGTTTTAAGGTTATTCCCTCTGGTCTCCGGGTGAGATACATACACCCCTGGATTCTCTGCATTTGTTAATTTCCCCTAGCAGTTTCTTGGAGAGGCGTCTGTCTATACTGCAAAGCAGGCTTCATTCCCGCATCGCCTGTCTCTCCCCCTCCATAGGTCCGCATACATGCCATGCATTTCGGTGCGATGTATATACGCCTCACGTAATCAGCTACTTCTCCAGACATTTCGCTAGCGCTAGGAGTGGGAACAAGGGGGCTAAATCCAGGGATAGGGGGTAACTAGCGGGCTTCAGGCAACCCTCCTGTTGCGTATCGCTGCTGGAAGCTCTTGGGGGCGAATAGGGGGTTTGCTCTGAACTCCTTCGGAAGGTATGTCGTGGCTGGTGGGGGTAATGCGCGGTATCCATGCCGCATGGCCCACGCCGGGCATGGATTTAGCAGGCGGTCCCGGACCCATGTTCGTCGCCAGCTGGATCTGACGGCACTGCACCGCGTTACCCCGCTTTGCGTGACTGGGTTTATTTTCTTCCCCCCTTCCTGACAGAAACTAGCCTTTTACTCGAAAATGCAGGAAGCCCCGGAAAGCGCCAGCAGCGCCAGCACCAGCAGCAGCTCCTTCTCCAGCCATGCCCCTGCCAGCATCAAGGAGGAAGACTGCAGCCCCGAGAAGGAGCGCCCCCCCGAGGCCGAGTACATCAACTCCCGGTGCGTCCTGTTCACCTACTTCCAAGGGGACATCAGCTCCGTGGTCGATGAGCACTTCAGCCGGGCCCTTAGCCAGCCCAGCAGCTACTCGCCCAGCAGTGCCAGCGCCAAGCCGTCACGGAGCACCAGCTCTTGGAGGGGTGAGCACGGGGGGCTCTTCCTATTGGGGTTCCCATAATGCCTGGCTAAAAAGGGACGTGAACAAAACCTCCACCAACCCAACCGAGAGGATTTTCGCAAAAAGGCTCAGGGCATCCTGCAGCATTTGGGTCTCCCGAAAGGAGCCCTGCACCCGCCGGCTTCCAGAGACCACCCCCTCCCCCCCGGCAGGAACAGCACTTTCCTAATGCAAAAATGATTCCATAAAAAAGCCAAGGGAAAACGACCCTCCAAGGGTCTCCTCCAACGACCAGCCCGCGCTAGCCCACCCATGGGAAGTTTTCTGCTCTTGCCGCTGAAACCATGTCAAGCAGAGGGGTAGCGGGGCGAGAGGGAGGCTGGTACAATGCAATGAAGTTGCCAAGAAAAATTCCCTGACCAGCTGGGAATAAAACTGAAATAAATGGCGTTAGATATGCTGTTCCCTTACAGAAAAATACCCAAATAACCTGTATTAAATTGGAACAGGATCGGATTCCATGGTTTTGTTTTGCAAACCATTTGTAACGTAAACTATACAACGAATATTCCCAGCTGTGGGAATTGAAATTGGTTAGTTTTAGGCTTAATAGGAGTAATTTTTTTTTTTTGCGAGGGCAGAGCCTATAAATTCTACTGAAGTCCGTAAGAGTTGTAGGTGCTCATAAATCTCTCTCTCTCTGACTGAGAAATGACTGTCCAGATAAAATAGCGTTGATCTGTATGTGTGCTCGTAGGAGTTGTACAAATTCGGTCGCGAAAATTTTGTGCCCTGGTTAGCAATCCCAGCTCTTAAATGCGTTATGTTAGCTTCTCCGAAAAACTTAAGTCGAGGTACAATTATAGCGACGTATTTTCTTGTTTTACCAAGAATCAGCTTCTTGTATGTTGCCTCTCGACGCCTCCCCCTCCCACCCTCCTCCCTTCCATGACACTGAAATGCAACTGACTGTAAAATGTTGCTGAAATTGGTGTAGGGAATTTAAACAATGGCCCCGAAATTACTATGTGATTCAACCTGCAGGAACTGGAAAACCACAGAGGTTCCCCACAAGGAACTAGTCTTATTTGATTTTTACCATGCGTTCTTATTTTATTTTTTACCATAAGACTTTAAGCAGAAGTCCCGGTGGATACCATTGCATTTCAGAACGGGTAGCACCACCTGGCCCTTGGTTTTTAGTTTAGTACATTGATAAGAAGATTTTTTTTAATGTAGAAACATTTTCACTGCTCCCGTCCCAGCGCCCCAGATAGATTATATATTATCTATAGATCTAGCTCAAGCTATATAATAGATTGCCATATCTTTTGGGGCTGGGGGGAAATAAATAAAAACAATAACTTATTTAAATCCAGAATAGCAAGACTTCAAGATATCCGTCCAAACCTTTCAAGTTTGTGCCTATTCCCCGTCCGTCCTATGTGGGGAAGAGGGAAACCCGCAGTGCAGCTTATGAAAAAGTTAACTAAAGGGCGCTTTATGAGTTTATAAGGAAACAAGAACCAGACACGCAGAGAGGAAATTCATGAGCAATCACATTATGAAGGATACTGTTTTCTACAGCATACTCAGCAACACGTGCGAGAGAAGGCGATCATGACTAAGCCAATAGCTAACTTTAAATGTAAGGCTTCAGCGGCCACTTACTTCCCCCTCCCGCCCCCCACCCCCAGAAGAATAAAGCTTGTAGCATTTCCCAGTAATGCATTCCATCCCAGACCTTCTGAATGTTTTCTTGCGTTAACAATATATTTTACTTCAGAGCAGGTATTCTGTATTTTAGCGTCCAAAACGATAAACTGGATCGGGTTAGGTTTATAACAAGGTTGAAACCCTGATGACAATTACAAATTCTTAGGCACCCTGGCCCATGCCGTATACTGGTAAAATTGCCAGTGAGTTGTTCACTTCAGTGGGAGATTTGCTTGGGGAGAAGGACTTGAGTCCTCTGTGTTATAAATCTAGCCAAGACTCTGCTTCAAGATTTCCCAATCTCGCCGTGTATTTCTGTCAGTGGTTTATAAAAATGAAATACTAGTTGAAATTTGGCAGGGATGAAAGATATTCCGTGCTGGGGTTGCCTGTAGTGTGCTACATCCCACTCTCTGAATACAGCTGAAGGATCCTTGCCAGGGATTCAGAGATAACTTACCTCTGGCTCACACTTCTTTAATGCACATTTTATTCACAACATACATACACAACATACCATATTAATAATACTTAACGTTGCTGTCTTCACTATTGGTAAATATTATTTCATCCTGCATATTGCTTGATTGGCAAATAAACTACGGAGTCCCTGCCCTGAAGATCTTACAGTCCTAAGCGACCTGCAAAACGCATTACAAATGTTAGCAGCGCACCTCTGAGACAGGCAAGCATTATTAGCCCAACTTTCCAGGTGGGGGAATTGCCCACGGTCATTCAGAGAACAAGTGACCTGACTCCTAATGCCTCCTCATTCCAGACCTGCCGGCCTCTAAAGAGTATGGGGAGGAGAGATGTCTTTATATGCTGAGTATGTAAATGCTAAGTAAAAATATATACATGTTGCTAAAAATCATTAAGGTCTTTATTCTCCTCCCCTGGGAATTATTCTATGCAGAACAGAAGTGACTTGTTTCATCTACGGGGGGGGGGGGGGAGGAGGAATCCCATAGATCTAGGACTTTTTCCAAGAACCACAAAAAACTTGGACGCCACAATTGTTTTAACTCACAAGGAAACAGAGGCCTGGATCTGTCGGAGGCAGAGATCTGACAGGCAGTTGGTTAGAACTGTAGGTGGTTAGCCGGAGAAGGATCTGTTTGAGGATCTACAGGGAGATTAATCTCTGATTGAGTGTGTGAGAGCTGTCTGGGGATCTGTTGGATGGTTAGCTGGAGGGGATCTGCTTGGGGATCTACTGGAATGGTTGGCTGGGGGATCTGTTTCGGGATCTATTGGATGGTTATCTGGAGAGGGTCTATTTGGGGATCTGATCTCTGATTTACTGAGTGTGTGAGCTGTTGGGGTCTGTTGGATGGATAGCTGGAGGGGCTCTATGGAAGTTGATCTCTGGTGGTTTATTGCGTGCGTGAGCTGTTGGGGTCTGTTGGATAGTTGGGGGGGGTCTGTTGGGGATCTCCGTGGGGGTCGATTCAGGGGTGCCCCGTTTGCAGATCGATTGGGGTGCCGGGGGCACAGAGAAGGGGAGGTTTCTCTGTGTTCACGCTACTCCCCCCCCTCTCTTCCCTTCTCTCCCCAGACGGCTCCTTCCCGATGAGCCAGCGCAGCTTCCCCGCTTCCTTCTGGAACAGCGCGTACCAGCCCTCCTCAGTCCCGGCCTCCCTGAGCAGCAGCCTGGGCAGTCCCCTGGCCGCCGCCGGCCACAGCGAGCTGCCCTTCGCCGGGGCCGACCCCTACTCGCCAGCCACGCTGCACGGCCACCTGCACCAGGGCGGGCCGGAGCCCTGGCACCACCCGCACCCGCACCCGCACCCCTACCTGGGCGCGCAGGCCTCCGCCTACCCCCGGCCCGCCGCCATGCACGAGGTCTACGGCGCCCACTTCGACCCCCGCTACAGCCCGCTGCTGGTGCCCGCCGCCTCGGTCCGCCCGCACCGCCTGCCGCCCGCCTCGGCGCCCGCGCCCGGCAGCCCCCAGTGCGAGCTGGGCAAGAGCGAGCCCGCCAGCGCGGCCTGGGCGGCGCCGGGCCCTTTCCCCAGCCCGGCGGGGGACATGGCCCAGGGCCTGGGCCTCAATGTGGACGCAGGTAAGGGGCGCGGCCAGATGCGCTCGTGCCGGGTCTGATCCCGCGCTCTCCGGGGCCGAGGAGAGGTTTGAGTTGGGAGCAGGCTCCGGACTGCCCCGCCTGGGCGTAACGGGAAGGCTGCTGCCTAAGGGCCCTGCCTGGCCCCAGCACAAGCTGCTCTCCTGCGAAGGCCGCCTGCAGGCCCCAGGGAGATGTTTCCAGGCTTCACCTTCCCCCCCAGCCGCTCTTCTCCACTGGGTGAGGGGAAGCACGATTGCTCTGCTCAGGGAAAAGTGCAGCGGTTTCCCCTCCCCCAGGAAAGCTGATATTTGGTCTTTTATGTGCGATCAGGTGCTCAGGAGACGCTTTTTGCAGCTATGTTTTCACTGGAAAGGTGAGACAGATATAGCCCTGGTTTCTAGGAGGGTGAGCACACAGAAATAGGAAACGGTCTCTGGGAACCATTTCTCAGTACTGGGCACATGGTTATTCTGACCACAATGAATGATCCCTCTAAGCTTTAGAGAAAACAGGGATCCACACTTTTCCCTGGCCTAGTTTGGTTTTTTTTCTCTTTGCTTCACCACTGCCTTTCATTCTGGGGAGCCTCACTTTAGATCCCTTCTCCACTCTCACAAGGAAATAGTGGCGTTTGGCTTTCTCTGTCCTTAAACATCTTGTACCTGTTTTTCTTCTTTCCCCCTTTTTTCCCCTTCTCTCCATTCTCAGGTTTGCAGCCTCAGGATAAAAGCAAGGATCTGTACTGGTTTTAGACCTGTCCTTCACCTCTTCTTCCCCTGGGCTCTCCCCCAGTAGATCTCTGCCTAGTAGAATTGGTGACATTCAGAGCTGAAATCGAGTGGGTTTGTAACAGCTTCTGATCTTGGTTTTCAGCTCGCCGTTATTCCTTCTGTGGTGGATCTCTCCTGAGCTGATCTGCTGACTCAAAGACCCCTGAGTCCCCTTCCTCTCTTCCTTCAGACAAGCCCACCACGGCTCAGCATCTATGTCAGGCATTTCAAGGACAAGAACACCGGGAAGGCAATGGGACTTCATACTACAGTACTTGGCATTTCAGATACAATACTTAAGACATATTGTGGAGGATAAAATTCCTTCTGTTGAAAGAGAAGAGCCAAAGACACTTTTATTTAAACTAACTCCACACCCAGAACTGTGGTCAGACTGCTTAAAAAGAGTTAAATTATGTGGACAGTGATGTGAAATCACTGGCCTTCTTAAGGAAGGGGGAGGGAAAGGTGGGGTTTTTTTGGTGGTGGTGTGAATATTTTTTATGCCAATGAGAATTATTTCTTGAAAGCAGGTTGGGAAGATACTCAGTGATTTTGAACTGGATTTGTACTTTACATTATAGAAAAATGAAAGGAAAGGAAATTTTAACTCATGAACACTTTTGGACTGTTAACAAAACCGGACAGATCTTTCAGCCTGGGGTTATGAGTGGCAAGTGGCTAGCTTGGGCCACCTGCCCTGGGCTTACAGAAATGCAGCTGTTCCAGGGACAACTGTTCAAACTCCAGAAACTTGACAACCAAGGTGGCACTTCTCAGAGTTTGGCACAACAATTGCATTGGAGATATATATATATATATATAATATATATATATATATAATTTTTTTTACAAGGAATGTTTTATGATGAAAGAAGAAACCCTTAAAAAAATAAACCTGACAGCCTTCATGGGGAACAACTGGAGCACACCAGAAGGAAAGGCATATTGTGGACAATTGATATCCATTGCCTCTAATATTCTCTTTGTCTGTGTGTTGCTGTCATTCTGTCACTTTAATAGTAATTTTTTTGAGGGTGGGAATAAGGGATGTTTTTAAATGTAGAAAAGCTATATTAAAGATGTCTCCTTTCACCCAGCATGTGTGTTTGTGAAGGATTAAAGCTAAACAAATAGGGTGATGTCACAAACTGGAAACTTTAGGGTGGAACGGGGGAAAAAAACACCTGTAACGTGGACAAAGCAACCCATTTTAGTTACTTTGTATTAAAGCTAAACAGAAATCTTGATGTTGCAAAATATTTTCTTATGTGAGTCTTAAAAGAAAGTGTGACAAATACAGAAGATAAGGGGATACAATAGTGCTTAGCCCCTATATGTTATAGGTTACAGTATCCTTGTATGATGAACGAATATAAAATAAGCAAGGTGTCGTTCTGCAACAAAATGTCCCACTTCAAAAAGCTGAGAAAAGAGGGGATTGTAAAACCCAGGAGTTCCTGTTAGTCTTGTAATTCAAAACGCTTATACAGTCATATCAGTGTCAACTAAAACTTCCTCATGCTGGATCAGGGACACTGAGAATTGGATCTTGCTTCTTCTGGATTTCCCTTCAGCACTGGCTATAATGTAGCTAGATTTATGGAGGAGCATAGGAATCTTAGTAATGAGAATTAAGGAAAGCACTGGATATAACCACTGGCTGAAAATTGATTTGAGAAACACTTTATTTGAGGACTGTCTTCACTTAGTGCTTTGCAGAAGGTGGTGCACGGTGATTATTTTAGCCCAGGGCACCCACAAGAATTTTCCTCTTAGTCTACAGTAAACCAGGACCCAGACAGGCTGCAGAAAGGCAGACTGTGGAATTTATTTTACCACTTAAACCAAAATGTTTGCAGGATCCTACATAAGAAAGAGGCAGCAGCTCTTGGAAAAAACACATATTAAGAAGAGTTAGTCAAAAAGTGATACTTTGGGAGGTACAGGGGGTAGGATTTTGTCCAAAAATGCTGCTTTTTTGAAATTTTGAAAATTCAAAAAATTTCAACCAGCTCTAATATGAAGTGCACTTCATTGGGAATGTTTATTTTCTCCCCTGTTCCCTATCCTCGCCCCCACTTCCCACCCCCGAGACTAATACTGAGCAGGCCTGGGTGAATTCAGCCAAACTGTATTTGTGAATGTTCTTGCAAGTAAAACCCAGCCATTCACTTCACTGTCATTCACAACAATGATTCATGAACTTTAATTCAGGAGACTGAAAGTTTATTTGCAATAAGGTTTGCACAAATACAGAATCTGTAAATACTGGTATAAGTATTTGTACTCAAAGAGCTCCTGTTCTTATTTATTGCTGGTACAGTGGTGGCACCCATGGGCCCCACATCAGAACTGGGGGCCTCATTGTGCTAGGTACTATACAAACATAAAGTAAAAAAACCCACCACAACTACTTCCCCAAAGAGATGACAATCTAAATTGATATAAACCCTGATCCTGCAAAAAGACATGCTTAACTTTATACACTGTGTGTCATTCGTTGACCTCAGGGGAACTACTTGCAGTGCATAAACTTAAACACATGCAGGATTGGAGTCTTAAACTGTAAGATCTGAGAAGAAACTCTCTTTTTATGATGTGTTTATACAGTGCCTAGCACAGTGGGACTCTCGATGCTACAGCAATAATTTCTCTCATGGCCATTTTTAAGCTGTTTCACTACTGTTTGCACACCAAATTCATTGAACAAGCATGAATGTTTGCAGATAATCTGTAACTATGGCACCATCACTTCCTACTTAAGTCCAGTGCAGTGGCATGAAGAGAGAATAATCACAGCAATCATTTTGTGAACAACCCATAGGGTGTTTGCAATGTCTGGTTGCAGAACAACTGAGCATAACCAAGAAACTAATTCAAACCACAACCTGTTCACAGAGATTTCCAGAAACAAAACATAAGTTAAATTCACTTAAACTGTTTCCTGCAAATAGTTTATCCTGAGTATAATGCAAGTAAAAACAGGGTTCAATGTATGTAATTTTTAAGGGCTTGAGGGTTTATATGCTGAGTATCTTCAATAAGGACTTTTCCTTTTCTTTTTTCTTATGAAAATTGTGGACAACCTGGTTCATGCCAAAAGCAAAAATAATTGCTCTTCAGGGATATTTTTACCAGCTCCAGCCTTAACACTAGTCCCCAGCAGGGATACTTGAGCAGCATCCAGAGAGGGGGAGAACTGCATTTAAAACAAGAAAATTGCACCAATCTCTGCTTTGGTTTTGGTGGTGGAATTTTAAAAGGGGCTCCTGGGAGCTGTCTCCAACAGAGGTGAGTCTGAGAACAAAGCAGACAACAATTGATGTTCACACACAGCTACCCTTGAATTTAG
This sequence comes from Natator depressus, assembly GCF_965152275.1. Classification (NCBI taxonomy): domain Eukaryota; kingdom Metazoa; phylum Chordata; order Testudines; family Cheloniidae; genus Natator; species Natator depressus. The sequence continues at coordinate 90,718,327 of NC_134236.1, forward strand.
AGTTGAAAGGATTTACCCTAACATTGGGTTTGTATTAGCATAAAGATCCTTGTTGCCTAGTGGGTTATTCATATAAACCCCGGGGGAGGGGGCGAGTGAAGTAGATTCTGAATAATCCCTCTGCCCCTCACGTGAAGCCTGTGTGGCCTGTCTCTGGGGAATCTTATCTTCCCCGTCTCCACCTTAGGTTGGGAGGAGCTGCTGTTCCCTCTCACTTTTCCTTTGAAGTTCTATTTAGAATCCATGACGAGTTCTAACATGGGCTTAGATTGATCCCTGTCTGGAAGGGAGTGAAATGCAGTGGATGTTTTTGGACACACCAGTGACCACTTACTGGCTTCTCTCATGCATCTCTTTCTGGCAAGTTTCTAATTAACATGTTCTTTTGCTCTGCAGGGAAGCAAACCAGCTCCTCTGGAGGGCTGTGGTGTCCTGATCAGTGGCTGTGGCCTGCCACCCAGAGGAGCAGTTGCTGCTAGACAGGGAGAGGGACTGGCTGTTTGTGGGTGTAGTTGGTTGGTTGGAGAAGGGGTCTCTTAGATAGTTTATTGTTTTTCAGGGCAAGGTGAACAGGACTAAAAGAGTGGGCAGAAATATATATCCTAGCAGCGGTCATGAATTCGGTGCAATGAGTCTCAGGACCCAAGTTGTATCCTTGGTTCCTGCACAATAATAGGCTTTACTTAAACCTCCTCGGTCAGAACACATCCAAAACTGGGAGGATGTAACTGCTTGCACCCATCTGTAATATTATATATGGGGTTAATTCAGCTATCTGGAAAAGTAGCCATCACTTGCTCTCGGTGTGACCCACAGCCTATCTGTGAATAAAACACACAAAGCATACAGCTCCTGCTTTATAACTCTAGAAGGTACAGTGCAAATCGACAAGGGCCTAGCATGCCATTGGGAGTACCCCCACCTTCTCCAGCGGCGGTATGCTGCATATGTCACATCCACACCAAGTCCCTACAGGAGAAAGTGAAGGGAATATTGGTGTGTCCACCACAAACACACACATGACCCAATTGAGTATGAGCACAGTATTGATCGAAATGGCCTAAACCCTGTGTTGTCTAGTCCTCTATTGCCATACCCAGCAGCGGGCTGACTCGACGGGAGCCATTGCTCTCTCTCATAGATGTCTGTGTCTTCCTTTGCTTTAGTGCATTTACAGCCTCAACGTACTGAACAACTGAGAACCTGGGTGTTTCTTTTAGAATTTCTCAGTTGCTCAGATCCTATAGTGAGAAGAGCAGGATAAATATCCAGAGAGCTAGATGCCCTTGTGCGGGTCTTTGTACCACATCCTGTGACGGGGCCCTGTTTCCTTTGAGGTATTTTTCATGTTTGCTGTACACTTCAGCAATTAGGGCAGAGGAATGAAAGTAGTGGTGACATTATCGTTTGCATAGTTGCTGTTTGCATGTAACTGAAGCACTGGTATATATGTAAGTAGGAGAGTTAGACAAACACAAATCTTCTTCAGAAGAGCCAACAGGTTGAATCCCACCCCTACAGCCTCCCCCCCCCCCCCCAGCATTAACTGACTTCTAATCCAGTGAAACATCTCTCTTTTTCCACCAGTGAAGCCCTAAAGAGCTGTGCCCATCCCAGTCACACACAGACACAAATGATTATTCTCGCTTGACAGACCTGCACAGCTCTCTCCCTGTATTTAACTGCAACCCCAGTGAGCTGGATCAGGCAAGAGACACTCGATAGCTGCTGTTTCCGTGGTTGAAATATTTGTGAAGTTAACGCATAATCTGAAAGCAGAAGCTAATAAATTATAGGGTGCTAATTGGGGCCGGAGTGGAGCCGTCAATCATATTATCCTAAACACACAGAGACCCTCATAACCTAAAAAGGCAAGAGAGACGCCAAGAACAGCTTCCAGTTGTCACTGGCCATGACCTCCATTTCAGTGAGAGCATAGAGAGTCAAAGCAGAGGGTGTCTGAAAACTAATTCTGATAAGAAAATGCTAACAGTGTACTGGGAGCGTGTGCGTGTGTCTTCCTTTGCCTTCCTTCAGTATTTATTCCCTAGGCCGTTGAATTATTTTTGCTTTTAAGTTGAGGTTTCCAGACCTTCAGTTTTAAAGTTTTTAAAACATACATAAGTACTAGTAACTCACATGTTTCCACAGCCCTCAGTGTGATGCTGACCAATTTCTGACTTCAGTCAGAGCCTGATGAAATAAAATACAGTTTCAGCAAAGCCATTTTATCGATTGCAATTTTTTGTTTCTTGTGCCTCAAAAACACAGCAGCGTATACACTTCCTTCTTCAACAATGTCACCAAAAGTATGCACTCTGTCCCAGTGCTGCTACTTTTTATGTTTTTATTATTTATTTGTATTTCTGTATCACCGAGGATACTCGGATTGTGATATTCAGACTGTGGCTCGCAAGCTGCAAGTGGCTCTTTAATGTATTTCCTGCGGCTCTTTGCAGCACATGATAGTAAAACACTGTGTGATTTAATTATTACTCAGTCAAAGTTATTAACCAATCAGGATGCTTTTACTATGTTATTAACCTATTAAGTTGTCAACTTGCACTAAGTTAACAACTTATTCGGTGTGAGACTAATATATATATATAAACTAAATATTTCCCAATCATACTGTTTAAATATGAACAGTGCTATAGTAAAAAAACCAATTAATTCACACTACTGTGCCTCTTTTGGATAATGTTTATCGTTAATTTGGCTCCTGAACCACTGAGATCTGACTATCACTGGCCTAGGAGACCTAGTCATAGAGTATGGCTCCCCTGTGCGAGGCCCACTACAAAAACAGAACAAAAACACCACCCGTCCCAATCACTTTGCTGTTGCCCTCTCAAGTTGTGTCCATATGGTTCCTCAAACGGATGTGTTTTAAGTGTGTAACATAACATTTACTACAAGAGGGCTGAATGAATTTGGTTATGCTCCCCTCCCCACAGAAATTCACCTCTGGAATGGCGCAAGCATGAGAAATTTCAGCCTGAAGGAAAAAACTTGAAAAAATTAGGAGCTACCCAAAAAGGGAAGTGGAAATCCTTTATTTGAACCATAGGATGGCTAGTAATACACAGACATTGACTCATTTAACTATTTTAGTTGCAAATTCTGCTATCGTTGACTCCAATGTCAATCTGAAATAACTGGATGTCAGTGAAGTAATTTCAAATTCATATCAGTGTCACTGAGAGCAGATTTGGCTGACGATAACCTGAAAAAATGATGTATATTTATTTTGACTTGTACCTTTTCCTCTCCATCTTTGATATTGGTACTAATCTTTCACAGTTATAGGGCAAATTCTGCACTGGCCAAGAGTGGGGGCAGCAGCGCCTCTAAGAAAGACAAGCATCTCTTGCTGAGCAGGTGATAGCTTTACTCTTTTCTTTGTCTATTACCAGCAGCTGCCTCCAGGCATAGACAAGAGGGACTATTTGCACACCTACTGGCCATCAAGTTGCAGTTCTGCACAGGCTGATGCAGGATCAGCACCTATCGATCAGTTCATCCTTATATTTTTTTAAACTAACACCCCCTCGAGCATGGCGGTGTGAACGGGGTAGAACACAATCTTATCTCACCTTTCTGTTAGCATTAAACCTGATGGAATACAAAGAAAGCCCCAGCATCTAAAGATAGGTACCCAGGAGTTAGGTGTCTGAATACCCTTGAGGGTTTGGGTCAAAAATTCCTTGGACATTTTTAGGCTCTAACAGCATGTAAAAGTGGAGGGTCAGACTATCAGAATTAGGCATATGCCATTCTGCACATGTGATTGTTGGCTCCTAACCTAGGCATGAAAATAGCCAATGAGCACATGCACAAATCAGGTATTTTGCTGAGGCTTGTGTCCAATTAAGCATTGTGGGCTTGACTGTCTTTCCATTCAGTCAATGGCAAAACTCCCACTGACTTAAATCGGCACCTGATCACACTCAGTGTGCACACCTATTGAATATCTTCAGATGTGAGTGAGGTGTGCATGTGCACAATATGCACCACCTTGTTTTGAAAATTTGGCCCAAACCAATTGTTGATAAGAAGGGTAAGAGAAAACAAGTGTGTCAACAGTCTGCTTTCCCCTTTTCCCCCCATTCAGCCCCAGTTTAATAGAAAACTATAGTTAACACATTGTAAAATGCCTTATTTTTCACTCTAAAATCGGTCATGTCACTGGGAATAATGTCACTATTGTGGCATCATCACTTGGCTTTGAAGCTCAGAGTTCTGGTAATTTATTAGCATTAAAATACAACGTCAGGTAGCCATGCCAGCTGTCATTGTAAATAGAACTGTGATCGTTTGAACAATCCGCCCGGCACGCACGCTCCAAAGTGAGATACAGCAGCTAACAGGTTCCATTGTAAACACATCCACATGTTATCTTATATAATTACTGTCTTTTATAGTGTGATAGAACTGAGGTGAGAGCAGTTTTGTATGGAATGGAGGGAAGTTTGCCTGTCCTGCACAGTGTAGTTTAAAAATTAATGGGCTAGATTTCAGTTAGTGTAGCTTGGCATTGCTCCATTGACTTCAGTAGAGCTATGCTGCCTGGGGATATGCGGCAAGATAAGAGAGGAATCAGTGTGGCAAATGGTTGAAGCATGGGAATGGGAGAGAAAGGGTGGAATCCTGCCCCCACTGAAGTCAATGGGAAAAGTCCTATAGAGTACAATGGGTCTAGAATTTCACCTGAGGGACCAAGGGGCTTTGCCCTGTAACCTTTAGTAAGTCTCTTAACCTTTGTGCCTCATTTTCCCAATCAGGAGAAATAGTGCCACTACCCATGTTTTGAAGCATCTTGTGATTCTCAGAAGCAAATATTTTATTTGTTAGTTAAGAGACGATGGGGCTGAGAGGATTTACCAAGGAGCATCCGCTGTCCAATCTCTCACCCTGGTGCCTGGCAGGATGGTTGAGATATGTAAGGCAGGAGGAAGTACAACTGGTGCAGCCTTTATCCATAATGCTCACTAGTCATTGGAGTTAAATAACTTCTAACACCACCAAAGAGTTTTAACCAGTCCAGCTAAAAACCCTCTGCCCCTTTCAATTGCTCACTTTGTTTCTTGTCTCTTCTGATGTCATAATTTTACCAGTCATCATAGCATTTTCCTGAGTACACAAGATGTAAATTTCTAATGTAAAAAATAAACCAAAATAAACAGCAAAAGTCTTTTATGTAAAGACAGGTTCAGAGTAGCAGCCGTGTTAGTCTGTATTCGCAAAAAGAAAAGGAGGACTTGTGGCACCTTAGAGATTAACCAATTTATCTGAGCATAAGCTTTCATGAGCTACAGCTCACTTCATCGGATGCATAAAAGTGGAAAATGCAGTGAGGATGTTTTCATACACACAGACCATGAAAAAATGGGTGTTTATCACTTCAAAACGTTTTCTCCCCCCACCCCACCTGCAGGAGAGTGGGGTGGGGGGAGAAAACCTTTTGAAGTGATAAACACCCATTTTTTCATGGTCTGTGTGTATGAAAACATCCTCACTGCATTTTCCACTTTTATGCATCCGATGAAGTGAGCTGTAGCTCACGAAAGCTTATGCTCAAATAAATTGGTTAGTCTCTAAGGTGCCACAAGTACTCCTTTTCTTTTTATGTAAAGTTCTTCTTTATACATTGTAAAGAAGCAATAAAAGACAAAAGACAATAATTTCCACTTGCAGATCGCCTTTAAAAGTCCTTTTCTATATCTGTTTAAGTTCACTCTTCAGAGTTTGTGATAACTAGCTTGTCTTAGCTCTAATTTTAAATCGCAGAGGTCCCAAACCTGCAAACCTTATTCACATAGATAAACCTTAATTATATGAGTCAGCCTATTGAAATCCAGGGGATTACTGATGTAAGGATTACTCACAGGGTTATTAGTTGCAGAATAGGGTCTTACCTCTTTGTCACCCAATAAGATCTTGTATTTCTGTCATTTAAAGCATTTATTTCATGTTCTATAGACTCTTGATAGTGGTTACAGATGGAAAGACCCAGAGAATCACTGGTTCCTGAACTGGTCTTTGAGCCTGTGGTAGTCCACAGAGCATTTGCTGGTGGTCTGCTGAGAGCTGGCTGTTCAGGTGGTGCTGTCCCAGAACACACCCACACCTGCCCCCGAAATATCCACAGGAAATAGAGGGAAACAGAGATCTATGTTGCTGGCTGGTGCAGAATAATCCATTGTCTTGGACTGATTGAAATTAGCGTATCATAGAATATCAGGGTTGGAAGGGACCTCAGGAGGTCATCTAGTCCAAAGGCCCTGCTCAAAGCAAGACCAATCCCCACTTTTTGCCCCATCCCTAAATGGCCCCCTCAAGGATTGAACTCACAACCCTGGGTTCAGCAGGCCAATGCCCAAACCACTAAGCTATCCCTCCCCCCTTCTTTAGGAGTTAGGAATTATGTCATTTAAATTTTACTGTTTAACAATTTCATCACAATAGCTACAGATACTACAGCACTTTTAATTTAAAAAGCAATTTACAGACATTGGTTAACTACCACAACGTACTTTTAAGGTTGGCAATCATAAATGTTATTAGCCACACTTTCTAGATAGCAATACTGCAGCAGAGAAATTAGGTGGCTTGCCCAAACCCATACAGTGAATCCTTGTCAGAGTTGGGCTTAGAACTGATTTGTAGCCCAGTGCTTAATCTCCTGAACAATACTGCCTCTCAGTGTTTACATGTTTTGTTAAATGTAAAGAAAGGAGGCAATGGAGAACCAGGCCCAGATCCTCAAATGTATTTATTTGCCTAACTCCTATTGAAATCAATGGGAGTAGGTGCCTAAATATCTCTGAGGATCTGGACCCAGATCCCTAACTCAAAGACGGACTTCTGTCTGGCACAGCTACCTTGGACTGGAAGCTGCAGGTAATGAAAGCAGGTGTGTGGGTAGGTGCATGGGCATCCAATAATTCCTGAGCTATAAAAACTTAATTCATTCTCCTCCTTTTTTTGGAGTTCTTTCCATAGATGTCCAGGTTCTTCATTACAAAAGAAAAAGCTCCTGGATGCCTGTAAATGCACCTGGAAACAATGAAGAAGCAGTATAGGTGCTTCCAGAAAAGGGGATGGAAAAAGGAGATGTGTTCAGGAATGACATCCACCAGTGGAAATGGAGCTATCTGCCACCAGCAGGAAACCAGAGGAGCCAGCGGAAAAGGGAATGAAACAGCCAGCCAGGGGAGAAGATGGACAACATGTCTGGGGAAGCAGAAAAAACAAGTTGTAGAGAAGCTTGTTCAGGGGGAGAGGAAGGGGACCAGGCCAAAGAGACGCATATGCAAAGGAGCATAAGGAGAGGTAGGCACAGAACACACAGACAGGGAAAATTAAATGAAGGGCAAAATGAGGCAGCATAATAACAGTTAAAAAAGGGCAAAACACTTATCACAATAAAGACACCTTCACATACTTTTCTAATGTTACTTTTTCACATAAGCAACTTCTTCAGTTGCCATGGGGATCACTAATGGAAACAAGTAGGTGACAAGTGTTCCACAAGACAACATGGCTATTAAGACATGATACCTCTTATGACAATCTGAGAACCCCTTCATCCACACCAAGGGTTGGGGATTGCCCCAGACACAAGATGTATCAGATATTGATTGATAATGCTCCTGATCTTAGCTGAAAGGCTGGTGGTTCAGGAGAGAGTTTAAAATTGGACTTCAATGAAGTTGGGAGTCAGAATATAGTAACCCTGTATCAGTGTTATCCTTCAGAAGAAGAATCTTGGTCAGAGTGCACTGGTTAGACAGAGCAAGCCCCAGGGGGTTCCCACAGGTAATATGGCACAGCTCTGGCTCTGCATCTGGGGCAGTTATCACACCAGAATGGCTATACAGAGTGTTATGAAACATGGCATGATAGTTCAAGTGAAATTTTTAACAGTGAAGGCAATTAACTGTTGGAACAAACTCCACAGGAAGTGGTGGATTTTCCATCTCTTGATGCCTTCAAAGCAAGACTGGGTGCCTTTCTGGAAGATAGCCTTAAGGAGCTCAATCTATTTAGCTTAACAAAGAGAAGGTTAAGGGGTGACTTGATCACAGTCTATATGTACCTACATGGGGAACAAATATTTAATAATGGACTCTTCCATCTAGCAGAGAAAGGTATATCATGATGCAGTGGCTGGAAGATGAAGTTAGACAAATTGAGACTGGAAATAAGAATTAAATCTTTAACAGTGAGAGTAATTAATCACTGGAACAACTTACCAAAGGCTATTTCATCACTGATTATTTTTAAATCAAGATCAGATGTTTTTCTAAAAGATATGACCTAGGAATTATTTGCGGGAACTTCTATGGCCTTTGTTATACAGGAAGTCAGATTAGATGATCACAATGGTCACTTCTGGTCTATGAATCTATGAACATAAGAACAGCTATACTGGGTCAGACCAAAGATCCATCTAGCCCAGTATCCTGTCTTCCGACAGTGGCCAATGCCAGGTGCCCCAGACGGAATGCACAGAAGAAGTAATCATCAAGTGATCCATCCCCTGTCGCTCATTCCCAGCTTCTGGCAAACAGAGGCTAGGGACACCATCCCTGCCCATCCTGGCTAATAGCACTGATGGGACCTATCCGATATGAATTTATCTAGTTCTTTTTTGAACCCTGTTATAGTCTTGGCCTTCACAACATCCTCTGGCAAGGAGTCCCACAGGTTGACTGTGCACTGTGTGAAAAAATACTTCCTTTTGTTTGTTTTAAACCTGCTGCCTATTAATTTCATTTGGTGGCCCCTATTCCTTGTGTTATGAAAAGGAGTAAATAACACTTCCTTATTTACTTTCTCCATACCAGTCATGATTTGTAGACCTCTATCATATCCCCACTTACTCATCTCTTTTCCAAGGTGAAAAGTCCCAGTCTTATTAATCTCTCCTCATATGGCAGCCATTCCATACCCCTAATAATTTTTTGCTGCCCTTTTCTGAACACTTTCCAAGTCCAATATATCTTGAGATGGGGCGATCACATCTGCATGCAGTATTCAAGATGTGGGCATACCAGGGATTTATAGAGAGGCAATATGATATTTTCTGTTTTATTATCTATCCCTTTCTTAACAATTCCCAACATTCTTTTAGCTTTTTTGACTGCCGCTGCACATTGAGTGGGTGTTTTCAGAAAACTATCCACAATGACTCCAAGATCTCTTTCCTGACTGGTAACAGCTAATTTAGACCCCATCATTTTATATGTATAGTTGGGATTATGTTTTCCAATGTGCATTACTTTGAATTTATCCATGTTGAATTTCATCTGCCATTTTGTTGCCCAGTCACCTAGTTTTGAGAGAGCCTTCTGTAGCTCTTCGCAGTCTGCCTGGCACTTAATTATCTTGAGTAGTTTTGTATCATCTGCAAATTTTGCCACCTCACTATTTACCCCTTTTTCCAGATCATTTATGAAAGATATGTTTTAGTTAAAGACAAGTTATTGGGCTCAGTAAAGGGTAGCTGGATGAAATTCAGTGAACCATGTTATGCAGGAGATCAGACTAGATGATCTAATTGGTTTCTTCTGGCTTTAATATCTACAAATCTATGAAGCAGAATTATAGGCAAAACTTTTTTAAAAAATATCACTGGTGATTGTTTTTAAATCCTCTTTTTCCTCTTATGGAAATATGCCCATGTCTGCTAGTGGTGTCAGAGGAAGGGGAGATCTTCATCCTGCAGCATACTGGACATGGCTGCAGTTGACCTCTGTCAGAGGCGAGGGTGTTGGTATCAAGTGAGTCTTGCTACTAATGCAGACTGCTTTAGGGTGCAGATGTTTTGTGTGCTTAGCACCTCTTTGGACCAGGCCTCATGTTGCAGGACCCCAACTGCAGTCTAAAGTACTGAAATTGCTGGGCTGGGGTGTGAAGGGAGGGTAGCTGCTTTTGGAATTTCCTACTCAACAAATAATTTTCAGGGTATTTGCTCATTAGAAATGAGACAATGTTAATGGTGTCACGGGGTAATTTGTCTACAAGAGCTCACACAAGTGCTGTCCGCCCACAAGGGGACCACCTGTACTGTACTTGTCAGAACACTTAACCAGATCTCTGAAGTCTCCTATTCTGGTCGGGAGGTTTACACTCCTGATCTGGAGAACTGAGGAGACACTTCAGGCTGTCTCTGGATGGCTACAGCTGCTTTAGGCCTGATCTCTATGGTGAAGACTCTAATCACAGACACCCACCCAGGAGGATTAACGTCCTGTTTCCATACAACTCTGGCTAAAGCAACACTAGACAGTGCTCTCCTGACTGCAGGGACCTAGAAGAGCTAGACCCAGAGGTGCTCCCGCTCATCAGCTAGGGAGCGACGGCCTGACTACAAAGTCCTCCCACCAAGGGGCAAGGAGCAGCCAGAACTAGACACCCAGCTAGGGGCCAGAAGTCCAACCAGCCATAGCAAAAAGCAGCCAGGCCCAAGCCCCTTTCCTGACCAGGGCAGCAGCAGCCAACAGCAGGAAATAGCCACCCAACCATAGCCCCATTCTGGAATGGAGAATATGTTTATAAAATTTTCAGTTGACACCAAGCTGGGAGTGGTAGCAAGCACTTTAGAGGACAAGATTAGAGTTTTAAAAGACCTTGACAAATGGGAGAATTGGTCTGAATTCAACGAGATGAAATTTGGTAAAGATAAGTCCAAAACACTGCCCATAGTAATGAAAAATCAAATGTACAACTACAAGACAGGGAAAAACTGGCTATAGAATCATAGAATAACAGAGTTGGAAGGGACCTCTGGTGGCCATCTAGTCCAACCCCCTGCCCAGAGCAGGACCAATCCCAACTAAATCATCCCAGCCAGGGCTTTGTCAAGCCTGACCTTAAAAACTTCTAAGGAAAGGGATTCCACCACCTCCCTAGGTAACGCATTCCAGTGTTTCACCACCCTCCTAGTGAAAAAGTTTTTCCTAATATCCAACCTAAATCTCCCCCACTGCAACTTGAGACCATTACTCCCTGTCCTGTCATCTGCTATCACTGAAAATAGTCTAGATCCATCCTCTTTGGATCCACCTTTCAGGTAGTTAAAAGCAGCTATCAAATCCCCCCTCATTCTTCTCTTCCGTAGACTAAACAATCCCAGTTCCATCAGCCTCTCCTCATAAGTCATGTGTTCCAGACCCCTAATCATTTTTGTTGCCCTTCGCTGGACTCTCTCCAATTTCTCCCCATTCTTCTTGTAGTGTGGGGCCCAAAACTGGACACAGTACTCCAGATGAGGCTTCACCAATGTCGAATAGAGGGGAACAATCATGTCCCTCGATCTGCTGGCAATGCCCCTACTTATACAGCCCAAAATGCCATTGGCCTTCTTGGCAACAAGGGCACACTGCTGACTCATATCCAGCTTCTCGTCCACTGTCACCCCTAGGTCCTTCTCTGCAGAGCTGCTGCCTAGCCATTCGGTCCCTAGTCTGTAGCGGTCCATGGGATTCTTCCATCCTAAGTTCAGGACTCTGCACTTGTCCTTGTTGAACCTCATCAGATTTCTTTTGGCCCAATCCTCCAATTTGTCTAAGTCCCTCTGTATCCTATCCCTACCCTCCAGCGTATCTACCACTCCTCCCAGTTTAGTGTCATCTGCAAACTTGCTGAGGGTGCAATCCACACCATCCTCCAGATCATTTATGAAGATATTGAACAAAACCGGCCCCAGGACCGACCCTTGGGGCACTCCGCTAGATACCGGCTGCCAACTAGACATGGAGCCATTGATCACTACCTGTTGAGCCTGACAATCTAGCCAACTTTCTACCCACCTTGTAGTGCATCCATCCAGCCCATACTTCTTTAACTTGCTGACAAGAATACTGTGGGAGACCGTGTCTAAAGCTTTGCTAAAGTCGAGGAATAACACGTCCACTGCTTTCCCTTCATCCACAGAACCAGTTATCTCATCATAGAAGGCAATTAGATTAGTCAGGCATGACTTGCCCTTGGTGAATCCATACTGACTGTTCCTGATCACTTTCCTCTCGTCTAAGTGCTTCAGAATTGATTCCTTGAGGACATGCTCCATGATTTTTTCTGGGGACTGAGGTGAGGCTGACTGGTCTGTAGTTCCCAGGATCCTCCTTCTTCCCTTTTTTAAAGATTGGCACTACATTAGCCTTTTTCCAGTCTTCCGGGACTTCCCCCAATCGCCATGAGTTTTCAAAGATAATGGCCAATGGCTCTGCAATCACATCCGCCAATTCCTTTAGCACTCTCGGATGCAATGCATCCAGCCCCATGGACTTGTGCACGTCCAGTTTTTCTAAATAGTCCCGAACCACTTCTTCCTTCACAGAGGGCTGGCCACCTCCTCCCCATGCTGTGCTGCCCAGTGCAGTAGTCTGGGAGCTGACCTTGTTCGTGAAGATAGAGGCAAAAAAAGCACTGAGTACATTAGCTATCTGGTAGGACTGCTGAAAAGGATCTGGGGGTTACAGAGAATTACAGTTTGAATGAGAGTCAATAATATGATGCAGCTACAAAAAAACCTGGGTTGCATTAACAGGCGTATTGTACGTAAGACACAGGAGGTAATTGTCCTGCTCTACTTGGCATGGGTGAGGCCTCAGCAAGAATATTGTGTCCAATTCTAGGTGCCACATTTTAGGAAAGATGTAGACAAATTAGAGAGAGTCCAGAGGAGAGCAACAAAAATGATAAAAGGTTGAGAAAAATCTGCCCTAGGGGGAAAGGTTAAACAAAACTGAGCATGTTTAGTCTCAAGAAGACTTAGGAAGGAACTGAGATATGTGAAGGGCTGTTATAAAGAGGATGGAGATCAATTGTTTGCCATGTCTACTGAAAGTAGAACAAGAAATAATGGCCTTAATCTGGAGCAAGGGAGATTTAGATTAGATATTAGGAAAAACTTGCCAATTATAAGAATAGTTAAACTCTGGAATAGGCTTCCAAGGGAGGTTGTTGAATCCCCATCATTGGAGATTTTAAAGAACAGGTTGGACAAACATCTTTCAGGGATGGTCTAGGTTTATTTGGTCCCGCTACAGCACCAGGGACTGGACCTGATGACTTCTCGAGGTCCCTTCCAGCCCTACATTTCTATGATTCTGTGCTTAACCTTAATTATGTAAGGAGTCCTACTGATTGCTGGATTGGGCCAGAGTGCTCAGCACCTTGCAGCATCAAGCCCTAGGATATTTGTACTTGCAGATACCCTTTTGCAATCCTTTAATTTCAAGACAATTTTGATTTGAATAAAAAGTGCAGATATTTAAGGCCAGATTTTTAAAGCTATTTAAATGTGTAACTCCCATGGAAATGAATGGGAATTAGGTGCCTCGTTAGAAATCTGCCCCTTAGTCCATAAAGTGGTCTACTATCTAAAACAGCCCAGATATTGAAAGTCAAAGAAAGTGGGAACTACATATGTTCATCAAGTACTTCTCCATAATGTAATTTCTACTGTGTATATTGTATTTTATGCCAAGCACACTGGAGTGTCTTAAACAGAGGAGGTCAAGAGAAACAGTAATTTGTGTTTGGAGACTGAACCTCTTCTACCACTATAGCACATAATGGCTATCCCAGTTCCTCTCTAACTTAGATAACAAGCATCTCATATGTGCCATGAAGGATTCTTTTCCTCCTTCAAAAATAGCATTTGCTTAAAAGCTCATTAACACACTTAAACTTACTTTGACGTTTTGATTTCTAGCCTCAAAACCCAATACATTTAGGGTTAAGGTTTCTACTCCATTTTTACCTTCCTCTCTCACAGCTGGAGGTGGTACAGTTCAGAGACAAGTACAGCACCGGCAGTGGCAGTTTCCTCCGCACCCAGATAACAAGCCAGGAGTGTGGCTCTAAAGCTAAGAAGATAAATTATTCTCTTTGCCCCTCTGATGATTGTCACCAACGCAGTCTATAGTGTCTTTGTAACGTAGATAGCTATGCTGTACGAACGGGACTGAACCACCAATTTAGTTTGCATAGGCCACTGACCAGTCATCCAGCAGCAGTGATTTTCAGTCCCAACAGACATTCGCTAGATTTGAAGCAGCACACTGTACCGTTGGGGAAAATGGCACTGAGAAGACATTTTCATCTGCTAGGACACGCAGAACCATGGATTATTGATTATAGATCTTTCTTTCTAGCTTCATTCAAAGAAAATCCATTCTTCTGCACCTCTTCTCAGAATTTTTGCTTTACTCTACTGAAAATGTGCACTATACAAACTCCCTATGCCGCCTATCAATTTGCGTTTCTGTAACACGTCACATGTTCAAAGCCCTGTATAAATATCAAGGAATAAAACCTCATCACATCACTGTGAAATAGTTCAGTTTTATTATTCACATTTTACAGATGGGAGAAGTGAGGGAAAGAGAAGTGAAGTGACTTGCTCAAGGCTGTGCAGCACAACTTCTTGTCACCCAATCCTGCACTAGTTAGGGAATTAATCCTGCTGCTGCATAGGTCCTAGGGCATCACCAACCAAGTGGACACCATGGGAGTGAGATGAGCAGCCAGCAGAGCAGCATGCAGTCCAAAGACAGCCCGCACACAAGGATCTGCCCACACAGCAACGGATGCCCATGCCACAGAGAGGCACATGGCTTCAAAACAGTGCAGCAAGGGGGATTGTGTCTGGGGTCACCGCTCCATCTGGCTGAGATAGACACACCATTGGTTGGCCAACCTTCAGATACACTTCTTCTCCAGCAGAGCTACCTGGGCTTGGGGCCATGGTGCTCGTGGTGCAACAGCTGGGTTCCTGCAGTTCCCTGTCTGTATGGTTGGCCCCTACACTTTCAGCCAGTAAGCACAGGGGAATTTGATTTTGGATGGTGGGTTCCATGTCCTGCCTCTACCCTCTTGCCCCACCCCTTCTGTCCTCTGAGCACTCCTGCAGAGCAGGTTGGGGGGTGGTCAAGTGTGCAGAGCTCTCCACATCAGGGGCAACTAGGGATCCTCAGTGATAGGGTCACCACACCATGCTCGGTGCTTCTGAGGATCCCATCTGTGTAGTGGTACCCCTGGCAGTGTCCTGCACCACTGGCAGGGTCAAGCCCTGCTCCTCCAAACCAAGCCCCCCAATCCTGTGAATGCCATATTTGTGAATAACTTTGGGCCTGAAGCAAAACCCACTGACATCAATGGGAGATCTTTTCCATCAATTTCAATGATCTTTGGCTCAGGCAGGCCCTTGCTGCATTTGAGTGATGCTATTGAATGAAAGGGAGTTATTCCTGGGCGTTAAGTTACCCACATGTGTTAGCAGGACTGGCGGCGGGGGACTCGCTGTCTACACTTTAGAATCCTAATGTAAAGATTCTATTACTTATTATTTCAAGGTTATCCAAATGGGAGCAATGTATATAAAATGCTCATCAGCCAACATATTAAGAGAAAGCAAAATATACACTTTTCTTATCCAGTGAACATAATCTGGAAAAAAGTGCTAGAAGTTTTACAGTTTTCTGTCAGCATCACCAGGTCAGGGTTTCAAGTTTAGTTGTAATCACCTACTCTTAACGATCATTTATAGTGGCTTTGACAGGTACTTTAAAAATAGATTTTCTGTATTTATTTTGTAATAATCTCTTAGAAGGCCAGAATTTTAACACCTTGTTCTACTCACTTAAACATATTGGGCCAGACTTCAATGGAGTTACACACTAGCTGAGGATTTGGCTCTTTGTTTCAAAAGAACTCTGCCCATATACCATGTTTTCTTTATTTCTCTCCTGTGTCCTTTATTACTAAATATATTTGCATGAAAACAGGATATTGTAACCGCTAATAGATAAATAATGCAAGAGATGCCATTTAATAACTCTGTCTAACTCATTCAATTATAGTTATGGTCCCAATTGACTATCCACACTTTTTAGTCAGTACATTCCATTTGGAAAACTTGTCAAACAGTTTGGTTTGATTTCCAAATACAGAAAAGGATATTGACATCTTCTGATCTAAGGTCTTGCATCAGGGTCTGTTAACCTGATCTGTTGTACCCCTGCATTGTCCCAGTCCCTGCATACCCCATTGGTGCTATCCATAGTACAAATACATTGTAAGAGACAGCCTCTGTCCTGCAGAACTTACAACCGGACATGAAACAAGACACACTAATTGTGACAAACAAAAGGAGGAGGTAACAAAAATAGGATCATGTAGATTCACAGAAAAACTATTGCACAACTTAATGGTTCCAAAGTCTTTTCTTTTAAATTAAGAAATAAACTAAGCTATACCCAATGATGCACAGCCAGTGGGCTGATCTCTGATTGCAGCTGTTTCAACTGGAATTTGAAAAAAATAAATAAAAACAATGACATTTTTCTTATATTTTGCAAAAGCTTGTTTTTACAAAAATCTAAATGTGGGCCAAATTTCAGGCAATATTGTTGCCATAAGCCATAAGCCAGCAAGAACCAGCTTTATAACATATCGGGGTGGCCAAACTTACTGACCCTCTGAGCTGCATACGATAAACCTCAGATGGCTGAGAGCTGGGTGCACCTGCCAGGGCTCAGGGCTTCCGCTCTGCAGCAGGGTGGTGAGGCTATGGGCTTCAATCCCGCTGCTGCTGGAAGGTGCCTCCTTCAGGGTTGAAGCCCCGACCCCCAGCAGGCACCTTCTGCGGTGCTGAAGCCCTTAGGACCCCCTCTCCACTGGGCAGAAGCCTTTAGTCCCCCCACCCCACCACAGGGGAGAAGCCCTGAGCTCCACTTTCCCAGTCTGGTAAGCAGAGAATGGGAGCTATGGGGGGTCGGGGAGGGGCTGCATAAGCCACACTTTAACTGTAAAAGAGCCAAATGTGGCTCGTAAGCCGCAGATGGCCACTCCTGTAATATACGAAATAGCACATCATTGCTCTCTTTCGAGCCTGATTGCATGTGTGCCAAAATTTCATTTTAAAATCACTTCTCATCTGATTACATGTCCAATTAACCTAGTTCATATGAAATACCCAAGGGGCCATAAAATTCAGGAATTCTTGATCCAAGAACTCCTATGTCACTGGGTTACTATTCTGTTATATATCATTAATTCCTTTGCAATATTTTCCAGTATTTTTAGTCGTTACAGTTTTTTAAATAAAACCCCAGATGATATCTCTAATTTTGACAAGAGACACATGCTTGCAAGGTACTTAACCTGAAAATAAACCTATCAGATCACTCGTCATTATCAGAGGCATAGTTCACACCTTCAGGACTGCTGAAAATATGGCAGAGTGCAGGATATTTTCCTTTGCTTATTTCTTCATCTGCACTGGTGCCTTCTCTTCTTTCCTCAGACTGAAGGAATCAGATTTCACCCAGCTCATTTGAATCTCTGTTTTCTTGATCTTGTTTGTTTTCTGTGACTAGTACCAAATAATTTAAGCCTTCGATGTTTCTGGTTTCCATTAATGCAGCTGAAAGAGTACTTTCCGAATCTGTACACGGAGCATCATCATCTGCATCTGAAAGAAAGGCTGCTGTTTTACTACCAATTCAAATGCACCATTAGAAGGCAAAGAGAGTCAAGCAGCAGGTAGAGAAAGTGAATCTAGCGACCACAGAAGGAGTGACAGCTTGCATTTATTCTCTACTGCAGCATGCCTGGATTATATCCTGAAACAAAAAATTCATCACCACTCATGCTGAAAAGGACAGTAATACAGTTATAAATAAGTGATTTGCCTTTCCTGGTAGGAAAGACTGTGTGCATATGGCAAGAATGTTCGAAACCTCTTGGACCCTACTTCTAACCAAAACTGTCCCACCATTTAGGCAGGTTCTTCCCTACTGGCAAAAGGTCAAGTAAAGTACAGATTGATGCATTCTCTACTGTGCTTCTAGGGGCAGAAACATATAACTTAATAGGTTTTGTCCATTTCTGATTACTTTAATTTACAGTTTTTATTCCAACTTTGTATTGCTTACATTTGCACATGTGCCCAGAACCAGGGATGGGCATATCTTTTAAAACCTGAAAAATAACTGAATAACTAAAAGGCTTGAGTTATCATTGCTGTTATTCTGGGTATTTATTCTTAGTAACACATACCCTTTTTTATTAGATACCTACTTACTTTATTTCATTACTGGAAAATAAAGCATATGACACCCAGGTTCATCTATATGAAAATGAAGCATGTGACATCCAGGTTTATCTACACTTCAGAACCACAAGCATTGCGCTGTTCTACCCAGAGGACATTTAATTATTCATGTTGATTCACCAGCTTTTTTTAATCCTTCTCTGTACTATGAAGAACTCAGAAGTGAGTCGGGTCCACATGATACAGTCAATTCGGAAAGATTATCAGAAAAAAGAAGTTTAATTTAAGAACCCTACTGAGAGGAGGAAAGTTTGGAGACAGATCAAACTATGTTGATGTACTGTGATGACTGACAGCTAAGAACAATCATTTGATACACTCTTTGTCAGTTCAGGGTCATTATGGCAATATTTAGTAAGCCAATCCTCATTGAGATTTCACCCACCAATGTGGCTCTTCTTTGTATTTGGTTTTTTGCTTAATAGAGCACCTAATGGAAACCCTCAGGGGCAAGCTGCCCTGGAATAGGCATGTTGGCTACACACTGAGGGCATATTCTCAACAAACTCTTAAGAGGGAAACCTTAAAATAAGGACTTCCAAGTACAACCAGGTATTTACGGACCAGACATATGCCGGCTGACCAGCCTAAGTATAGAACACTAGAGGAGCATTCGGATTTGTTTCCTGTATAAGTATCTGGAGCTGATGAGGTGATGGTTACAGAAATGTGAGCATGAAGTCACTGGGATATTTTTACCAGATATATAGATACATTACTAATTCTTTCCCCATCAGTCCTGAAGGATCACAGAACATACAAAATATAATTTTCTCCTTAGCTGACATGCCACTGTGACTCCCATTAAAGAAAAAAAAAAAGACATCTTGCAACTAACTTCTTGCCTTGTTTTTAATCTTTTAGCTTTGGAGACAAAATAAGAAGAAACACTATTTTGCAGAAGCATTCAATATAGTGTACAAAGCCAGGGAAACAATACAACCCTGTTAAATATACCTTACTTTATGTCATGACAGCAACTAGTTACAAAACCACTACAGAACTGATGCTTTGCCATGTTTACACATTGAAGTTTTACACATGGTTAAATGTGTATGCTCTTTCCATTTGCCTCTATTTATTCTTCTGTTGGCACAACATTCCAGGTGAAGACACCAATGAAAACTTTGCACCTTATACACTAATGTACAAGCTGAGAAATATATGCTAATATGTCAAGTTACTGAGTCCAGCGGTCACCTTTTGCATAGGTGAGCTTAGCAAGGCAAGAAAAGCTAACCTGGATCATTACAGCACCAACAGACCAGTAGAGGATACACAGATGAACAATTACAGGAATGAGTGAGTTTGTGGCGGGGGGGGTGGGGGGGGTGAGAAAACCTGGATTTGTGCTGGAAATGGCCCAACTTGATTATCATACACATTGTAAGGAGAGTGGTCACTTTAGATAAGCTATTACCAGCAGGAGAGTGAGTTTGTGTGGGGGGGGGAAGAAAACCTGGATTTGTGCTGGAAATGGCCCAACTTGATTATCATACACATTGTAAGGAGAGTGGTCACTTTGGATAAGCTATTACCAGCAGGAGAGTGAGTTTGCGTGTGTGGTTTTTGGAGGGGGGTGAGGGGGTGAGAGAACCTGGATTTGTGCAGGAAATGGCCCAACTTGATTATCATACACATTGTAAGGAGAGTGATCACTTTAGATAAGCTATTACCAGCAGGAGAGTGGGGTGGGGGGAGGTATTTTTTCATGCTTTGTGTGTGTGTATAAAAAGATCTTCTACACTTTCCACAGAATGCATCCGATGAAGTGAGCTGTAGCTCACAAAAGCTTATGCTCAAATAAATTGGTTAGTCTCTAAGGTGCCACAAGTACTCCTTTTCTTTTTGCAAATACAGACTAACACGGCTGTTACTCTGAAACCTGTAATTACAGGAAAGTCATGGCTGGTTAGGAAAGCCTCAGGAAATTAGAGAAAAGGCTGTGAGCACCCGAAGCAGCACTAGAGGCCAGAAAAGCCATAGACCAGCATCTGAGCTGAGTTTGGATAAGCCTTGGGAGGCAAAAGAAAACTGCTAGGTTCTCAAGCGAACAAAGAGGGAGGGACATATGGGTGGGGGCTGGTTTATACCTGGGTCTTGTCAGATTTTTTTGTTAGTTTCAACATTGTTAACATTAGATGTTTGATTTATACCCAGGCTAGGTTATATGTGAGTAGATGCAGCCATTAAATTTTGTTTTGTGATCGCTTCAGATTTCACATGCAAAGCCTGGTTGAGCCAGTTAAACACTCAAATCGGAGACCTCCAAGCAACGTCTGAATGCTATATGTAGTGGTGTGGGTGATTCACCAGTGGGCGCTTACTCCCTTAGCACTTTTCCCAAGAAAAGCATTGTTAAATGCAACGCCCTGGCCAAACTGCAGCTGAATTAATTACATTGGGCCTCTCCTAATTCACCCTGCACTTTCCACTGCCAAATTTCTGCAGTATTCTTCAGTTACCTCCTGTTCTAAATTGATATGCAGTGTTGTTCAATGCTGTTAAATAGCTACTGCATTCCACCACAGTGGTGGGAGAAGCAATCGCTAGGCATATTCCCTAACTACCTTGTGGGGTGTTATGCAATTAGTTCATGTAAGTAAATGTTCCGAGATCCGGTGTGGAAAGGTGCAAATAGTTATAAAGTTTATATAAATATCTTCTGTGTACTTTCAGTATAGTTTTATTTAAAGAAACTTTTGATATCCTTTATTTTCAGAGATGACAAAATTATAAGAGGAAATCAATCAGCAGAAGGGGTGATTGGTGACGAAGGAGCAAACAGAACATTTTTAAAGCTGGCCTAGAAATGTTACTTTTTCCATTGAAACTATTTTTAGGGGCCAGATCCTGAGCTGGTGCAAATCAGTGCAGCACCAGCAAAATCAGTGCAGCTATATCAATTTACACCAGCTAAGTATCTAGCCCTAGTTGTTAATGATTTTGTAATAAAGACGCAACACAAGCTGTCTGATATCGTACAGTTTTTATATGGTGACTAGCACTGTTTCCCTAATTGAAAGTTACTTTCCTATTTTCTTTTTAATAATTATTTGAGATGACATCTCTCGCCCACCACCTCTATGCACACCAAACTATTCATATGTTGGGGAGCAAGAGATGCTTCTAGAGAGAGCATAAAGTTGAGTATATTCCAGACAAGTATTCAGTTACATATCTTTATTCAAGGAATATTAAGGGTAAGAATTTGATTACGGGACCTTGGATTTCTCGGTCTCAGACATGTATGATAGTATGAGGGAGTATTTCCTACAGATAAAGTATTATGCTGATACCTATGGACTACCTGGAGGTGCAGGTACTGTATTTCAGTAACAAGTATTAACAGAACAAAAATATATCTGTTATAATACTTCACACTGTATTATATATCAGTGGAGATCCATCTGTGTCTCCTGTCTAATCAAGCATATCATCTCACATGTTTTTAGGATGATTCACTAAGCTTTGCTATTCTGTCATCCTAAGGACGCTAAAAGTGAGAATTTTGCTTAGCCAAGGGACAACTGTGCTGTGCACCCATTTATATAGTGTTTAAAAAATAAAAGCAACACTTAAAAAGTTAAAGTCCATTTTTCAAAGAGATGTTTATCAAGAGAAACCTCTGTATGCAAGAAGCACTCTTGGTAAACGCAATGTGGGCCACAGTCAAAGCAGGGATAGATGCAGACTGGTTTGCTAGACTAAAATGTATTGTCATCTAAGAATTCCTAGCAAGGATCAGGGCCCCATTGTGCTACGCACTGTACATACCTGTAATGCAGAAGACAATTTCTTCTCCTGCTTTATAATGACTTATTGTAATTATCACTTTTTGTATTTTTTCAAAATCTAAAGGAAGATGTGACTGTTGTTTCCCTAACCAAGTAGTACCCATTATTTGTTCTCTCTGAAATGAAAGAGTAATTGGCAAGGAAACAGAGATGAAATGACCGTTCTGTGCTGTACTGTTTTTGCATGCAGTGTTGTAGCCATCCACCTTTACAGCAAAAGGGCTTGAAATAAAAGCCTACTGAAATCAATGGGAATCCTTCCATTGACTTAATTTGGCTTTAGGTCAGACACTAACTGAACTAAATAGAACAGAGGATAATGGAATTTCAGAAGCCTGCACAGAAGGCCAGATACAAGGTTTAGGTGATGTAGTTTATCAGCACACCTGTTTTAGAGAAACTTCTGCTTGTCCAAGTGATTTACTTAAACACAGGCAGGTGTGCAGAATAGCAGGTAAGAGTGATTGGTTTTAACAAGGTACATGAGTTGAAAACCATTACTAGTCATCCAGCAGATGCTACGCTCTCTAATCCCAGATTTTAACACTGCAGAGAAGTTTAAATAGATCTGATCATTCCTCTGAACAACAGAGAATTCAGGGGAAAAAAGACTTATGACATACACCCTGCAGGTTAGTTTATTACTCTTTTTTTTTTTTTTTCAAAATGTGAATTGAGCATTTAAGAATGGTGGTGGCTTGCCAGCTCTAAAGACAGAAAATAATACAGCCACAAAATAATTTACCATGGACAGTGGCATTGCTGCCTTCTTCAAACTTCCCCACCCTTGTGTCTGATCTGTCTGGAAGGACCGTTTCTAGACGGGACAGAGTAGCAGAGGCTCAGACTGGCACTTTGAGCAACTAGAGATTTGCCTGATACATCCAGCTGGAGCAAGAAGTGGGCGCTGAGTAGAGCACTGATCAAAACTAGTGCTGCCCAGCAGACAGACAGATACTTAGATATTTGATTACCTTCTATTCAATACTCCTCAGACAAAGTACATTCAGCTGCAAAAAGAGCCCAGCACATTTGTCCAATGTTTTTGAACATTAACATTCGGTAGACACGCCTGGTCTGTTCAGTGGGTACACAGAGCTTTCACTCCATTTAATAAAATCACTAGAAAAGACCTAGGGGGTGTAATGATGCTCAGTCTGTAATATGGTAACGCCCCATAAAATAGATCTGCTGACCATATTCCAGTACAGGGTCTCTATAAACAAAAGCCAACTCTTGTAATGATTGTTTTGTTTCTGGCAAGGATTTGTAAACTTGTTAAAATGTCCCAAATAAATAAATAACCAACTAGTCCTGCCAGGTCTAAAAGGCAGGGAGCTGATCAGCTCCCTCAGCTTTGCTAAGTATCCAATCCAGCAGACTGAGACATTGGCAAACCTACAATTGCACTCGTAGGTATAAACTCCATGTTTGCATCCACAAATGAAGCAGTCTGGGAACGGCACAACCAAACACCCAGCTTGCATGTGCAAATGCAGAAGGTTGTTCTGTAAATGGATAAACCTGACAATTCTACAGGTACATTTCTGGAGGCTGACAGAAATTTGGGGCCTTAATGTTAACATGGTAGTTAGTGATACTTTTCATTTAGGCTTTTTGAAATTGGAGGAAGGATGCTCTTATGTTTCAGGCACTGAACTGGGTCTCAGAAAATTTGGGGTTTGATCCTGGCTGTGCCTATGTGACCTGGGGCAATTCACTTATTTTACTCTGTACCTCAGTTCCCCAGTCCAATGGGATAACCGTGCTTCCCTGTCTCACAAGGGTGTTGTGAGGATAAATTCATTGTTTGTGGGCACTCAGAAACTACAGTGATAAAAACCATAGAAATAACAACTGTGGGAGGGAAGCTATCCACTCACATTGGTTAAATTATCGAAACTGCCACAGTGCAGTGCACTCGCAGTAGTTGTTGGAAAGAACACAAAGACTTTGGTTGTGGATGACCAGCGAAAGGCTACAGACTAAAGGCTGAATCTCAGAGTAATGGAGCAGAAAGAAGTTCTCTCTTCTGCACCTTTATAATGTTCACACTGCCGTGCTTACTCTAGAGTTGGATATTCTACAGAGTCAGATTCATGTTCCCCTCTGAAGAACAACCCCTGGTATTTGGTCATTGTTCTTGGTGCATCACTGCCATGCTCACATCAATATTTTGGTGTCACCAATAGGATGTTGTGTGACATGTAAAAAAGGACAGGTTGCGTGTACAATAGCTGGCTTTCTTAGCGGTCACCAGTGAGGCAGGCAGGTAAAGTGGCTAGCTTTCCAGGAGCTACAAGCCGCTTTTTCTGCAGGTGTGGAGACATTTATACAGTTGGACTGGGAGAGAGATCAGGCGTCCAACAGCTATCCTCTTCCTCACTGCTCCTCTTCTTTGAACTCTGCTTCCTCCCCCTCTTCTAATTAATTTCTTGCCCTGCAGATTGGGGAACTTTGGCATAGAACCTTGTCTCCTGAATGTGTCTGTTTTAGATGTCATCCTTCTGTATAGTTGTATTTTAAGAGGCTGGATATTTGCTGGGGTCTTTATGTCATTCACACTTCTCTATTACATATATTCTTATTTCTCCTAAGAGTCAGGGGTTATAAAGTAGCACTCATCTATCTCCTTCCCCAACAGCAGGCTTCTCTTTAGATCCTACACTGTGCCCTTCACTGTGGTACCTGCATGCCTAATGTCCTCAATGTCCTTCGGGTATATGGTGCATTGCAGCCAGGGCTGGGAATGGCAGGTTGTTTAGATATACCTGCTCTAGCTATGCTTTAGTTAGCTCACTAAAAATAGAAGTGAAGATGTCACAGCCCAGGCTTCAGCATGGGCTGCACTAATCCTCCTGACACCCTGGATACATATTTGTTTGTGCATCTAGTATGGATACATTCACATGAGCTTCCCTCCACAGCCCCGGCTGTAGGGTTGATGTAGTGTCATTACAACTTCAAAGATAAGTTCTCCTGTCAATGCAATGTGCAAGTAGGTCTCCTGATTTTCCATGGATCTCTGTGCCCAAGGTCAGTTCAAACAGTTACCTGTCTGCAGTGTAAATCCCCTGAAATAGCATTCACCCAAATATTACCTCCATATGTGGGGCTGATTTAAGAAAGAGGTGGCAATTCAATTCGGGATCCTGAACTAAAATGAGCACTCCTTAATTACTCTGTTGTAAATTGTTTTGGGCAGGGAAAGTGTCTCAGTCTATGAATGTCAAACGCTCCATAATATCGAAGTGATTTTTAATAAGAATAATCCTGAGTTTACACATGCTATCATTTTAGCTGTGACTAAATTAAGCACATTTATGTTAGCGCTGGTAAGACCAAGGCCAAATCAAATAAACCAAAGGTCTGTTCCATGACGAATTATCCGAGACCTGTTTTCCAAAAATGTTACATGACCGTTGGCCTTTGTGTGTAATGAAACTCCTGTTACAAATCTCCAGCCAAGAAATGCTCACTGTCACCAGGAGATTTGGTTCCAAGAGAAAGAGTCACATGCCGAGGGAAGTGAAGTGATAGGCCTAATAATAATAATACCTAGCCTTACTTGGCGTTTACATCTTCCAGATGCTCTAGAATTCTTACCTAACTGATTCTCCCAACACCCCAAGAGGCAGGTAAGAGTTAGTATCTCCATTTTATAGATGGTCCAACTAAGGCACACTAGATTTTCTAGGATCTCCGCCAGTGTACTAACACGGGTGCAGCTCCACCAGCAGGTAGCAAGAGAGGATGCACTTGTGTACACAGGGCACTGGCATTTTTACCATCGGGGCGTCTAACCCAACTCAGAACAGGTAAAGATGACCCAATAAAGCTGCTTACTGTCACTAGTGCCCTGCCTACACTTGTACTTCCACCATTGCTATCCACCAATGGAGCTGCAATGCTGGTAGCACAGTAGTGGAAGATTTCCCTCCAAAAAGATAGTGTAAACCGACTTAAAATGTTAGTGACCTCCTTCACAAAGGTGCTGAGCAGTCACAGGGTATGTCTACACTACGGAATAAGGTCGAATTTATAGAGGTCAGTTTTTTAGAAATCGGTTTTATATATTCGAGTGTGTGTGTCCCCACAGAAGTGCATTAAGTGCATTAACTCGGCGGAGTGCTTCCACAGTACCGAGGCTAGCGTCGACTTCCAGAGCGTTGCACTGTGGGTAGCTATCCCACAGTTCCCGCAGTCTCCGCTGCCCATTGGAATTCTGGGTTGAGATCCCAATGCCTGATGGGGCTGAAACATTGTCGCGGGTGGTTCTGGGTACATATCATCAGTCCCCCCTTCCCTCCCTCCCTCCCTCCGTGAAAGCAAGGGCAGACAATCGTTTCGCGCCTTTGGGGCTCTGACCCGGAGCGGCCGTTCGCCTCTCTGGTTTTCTGGTAGGCTTGCCTCAGCTCCTTCAGTTTCACGCGGCACTGCTTCGGGTCCCTGTTATGGCCTCTGTCCTTCATGCCCTGGGAGATTTTGACAAAGGTTTTGGCATTTCGAAAACTGGAACGGAGTTCTGATAGCACGGATTCCTCTCCCCATACAGTGATCAGATCCCGTACCTCCCGTTCGGTCCATGCTGGAGCTCTTTTGCGATTCTGAGACTCCATCATGGTCACCTCTGCTGATGAGCTCTGCATGGTCACCTGCAGCTTGCCACGCTGGCCAAACAGGAAATGAGATTCAAAAGTTCGCGGTTCTTTTCCTGTCTACCTGGCCAGTGCATCTGAGTTGAGAGTGCTGTCCAGAGCGGTCAAAATGGAGCACTCTGGGATAGCTCCCGGAGGCCAATACCGTCGAATTGTGTCCATAGTACCCCAAATTCGACCCGGCAAGGCCGATTTAAGCGCTAATCCACTTGTCAGGGGTGGAGTAAGGAAATCGATTTTAAGAGCCCTTTAAGTCGAAATAAAGGGCTTCATCGTGTGGACGGGTGCAGGTTTACATCGATTTAATGCTGCTAAATTCGACCTAAAGTCCTAGTGTAGACCAGGGCACAGTTCCCACTGATTTCAACATATATTTTAGCCAAGACTGGTAGCACCACCTATTATTAAGGTTGCTCGACACTTCTCCCAATAAGACCGTTTTTCAGCGGCATATAATTTTGCCAAACTTCAACTGTTTGGGCTGAAATTTTCCATGCTGGGTGTCTGCCTCAGGCTGAATTGTTTTGGAACATTTCAGCCAAAATGGATGAGCCATTTCGTCTGTGCAACCTTAATTCATCCCTCTTGTGAGTATGCATTATGACTATGGTAACGATCGCAATAACAAGAATACCTCACCCTTTCTTTTGGTGATCTCCTCTGCAGTTTACAAATATCATCCAATTAATGTCCACAAGCCCACTGTGAGGGAGATAAGTAGTACTGTCCCCATTTTGTCACTGGTGAATTTGAGGTAAAGAAATCACTAAGGGTATCAGTGTCTGTCCATCTGAATTTGTATGACAATGAATTCCTGAATCCTATTCCTTTTCTCAGAGCATTAGAACACGCTGTTCTCCCACTGCTCATAACCTTGGACACTTGTTCCATGTGAGATAGCATTTTCTGGCTGACAGACTTGTTGGGCCACAACCCGATCTCATTTACACTAGATGAAATCTGGAGTAACTCCCTTGATGCCAACGGAGTTACCCCACATTTGTACCAATGTGAGATTGCTATGTGGCCCATTTAAACAAAATATTTTTCATGTCTAAAACACCTGCAACATTATGTTTTGTAACTACATCACTATTTTACAGCTACAAGAGCATTTACCTATTCTGCTTTGTATAATCATACACAGAATGCCAGTTATAGAGAGAGTGATAAGCTACTAACTAAAAGCTAAGTTGTAAATAATATGGAATCAAGACATGATAATGAAAGAACAGAAGGAAAAGCTGAACTACAATGTTGCCTACTTTAAATTATCCTGTACCTTGTCAACAGGGGAAACAAGTGGGACTGAAGGCATTGTCTCAAACTCACCTTCAAAGGCATGGTTGAGGACTCCAGTAGAAAGCATTCTGTCCTCACGCTGGAGAGTGCAGCACGTCGGAGAGTTTCTCAGTTCTTGCAGTTGGTCCTGAATATAACAGAACGTAGGCCTATTGTGAGGTTCTTGGGCCCAGCATTTTGTCATTAAATCCCGTCTAGAAAAAAATAAATGATAAAATGAAAGAATTAATTCTAATGTAATTATAGCCACCATTATAATGAAGCTATGTTAGTGGATCATTAAATTCTCACCACCAATAACTTTGAGGGCCAGATTTTCAGCTGAGGTAAACTGGCATATCTCCATTGACTTTAATGAGTCTATGGTGACTTACACTAGAATGTTTCATTAATGAACACATAGATGAACACGATAGGCTGGGGAAGAGTCAACACGGCTTTTATAAAGCAAAACCATGGCTCACTAATCTATTAGAATTCTCTAATGGTGTCAACAAGCATGTGGACAAGGGTGGTCCAATGGATATAGCATACTTGGACTTTTACAAAGTCCCTCACGAAAGGTTTATAAGCAAAAGTAAGGAGTCATGGGATAAGAGGGAAGGTCCTCTCATGGATCAGTAACTGGTTAAAAGATAGGAAACAAAGGGTGGGAATAAATGGCCAGTTTTCACAGTGGAGAGGGGTACATAGTGGGGTCCCCACCAAAGATCTGTACTGGGACGAGTGCCATTAAACATATTCAGAAATGATCTGGAAAAGGGGGTAAACAGTGAGGTGTCAAAATGTGCAGACGATACAAAATTACTCAAGACAGTTAATCTCTCTGTCTGTTTTTTATTTAATCAAGCCTTTTACTGGGGAGGAACTCTCAATATCGGCCAGTGTTACAAGTACAACTGCTTAGTTACACACGTAATCAAAAATGTTTCTTCACCAAACTCAGCAGCAGAACTTTCATGGATAGCGAGGGGTTATGTGTGGAAACGATGGCCTCATCTACATTCAGGGACCACCATAATTCAGCTATTGGGGTAGCTGTGCTGGTACACACTCCTTCATGTAGACAAGAGCCTTTTGGGGTTTGCATTGATTTAGCTCAATTGTTCAAACTTTGGTTTGCCTTTGTCTACACTTAGGGGTTCACGCCAGTGTAGTTATGCCAACTGATGGCCATCAATTACTATATCAGGGTTTGAGTGTCGATAAAGTCAATATTTACTTAAGTGTAAATGCTTGTAGATCACATAGTCCCTGTCCCAACTCAGTACTAGAATTTACCCTCTCCACTCCTACAGGGAAAGTGGATTATTATCTTCCTGGATTAACATTTTGATAAACAAATGGTGTGTGTGGGGCGGGGGGGGGGGCATTCACATCCTCCTTCCTACCCATACAGTCCCTGCCCCTTCAAGGCCTTTTATGTCCTAGGCTTCATGTGAGTTCTACTTGTCCCTGCAGTGAAAGCCTACCACAAATTCCTAAACACTTCTTAATTGAAGTTGTTTGGCCTTTGAACCCTCTTCCTATCGGTGACGGTTTGTTTTGTAAAATGACAGTGAGCGAGCTGAAGTGCAGAGGAGACGATTAATGACTGCTGATGTCCAGTGCAGGTTCAATTGGGAAGCAGGAATGCCAAGAATCTAGGCATTCCATTAATAACTGAGCAAAGCAGCAACAAGCGATTTACTTTACTGACAGAATCGGCGTGCAGGTGCTGAGTGGTTGGCCAATGAGATAAATGAAGGTACAAGACTTAAAGAGCTAATTCAGACTCCTAGCTTTTAAAGATCAGGTTATTGATCTTAGGCCCTCATCCTACAAGTTACAACGTGTGAACGACCCCCACCACCTCCGTGCAGTCCCCCTGAAGTATGGATCTCTGCAGGGGTCCACCTGCACATTGTAAATTGCAGGACTGAAGCCTTAGAGGGTTATTTCAGCTAAAACAGATTTTCCTTGTTCCTTTTGAAGGCCTACTTAATCTTTATGAAGACAACATAGAGCCTTGAATAGCTTCCTACTAGAAATAAATTTCATGTGATGTATTTGTTAAATACTCTCCAGCAATGATCCATGAAACTCATGCTGCTATTCACTAACCCCCTGCCATAGAGGGCAGGGCTCACCAATTCTTCCCAAGCCATTTCTATAAAGCAGACGTTTGTGGGACTTTTACACCAGCAGGGATCTTGCATGTCAACTGGTCTCTCTTTCCATTTTTTGGACTGAATGCCAAATGCCCTGCTGTGACTACTTAGATGATAATAGAAACTTTGAATATAAGTCCTCCTCAGAGAGTTTAAAGGGTGAAATGGATTTGCTCCATCTCCCTCAAGCGACAGGCATATTGAGCCATTCTGCACATCAGTCTTTTTAAAAAATTGCATTTTAATGTAGTGCTTAAGATAGCCCGGAAAGGTGCTGTTTTTATCCACAGATATGTACAGAACAATCAGAAGAAGAATAAACTTCTCTCTTCTCACTTTGCCTCAACCTTTCTCTGTAGAGAGTACTTCTAGGGTGAGGGGGTGCCTGGTCTCCAAATACATTCCATCTATGGCTGGTTTTCTGAAATTGCCAACAAGGGTGCTAACCATTATGGTTACATAGGCACCTGTACACTAGGAACTAGACTGAGACTAAAATTCTTAAAGCCATCATGACTTCTATTGACTACTGAACTGGCTGCAGTCAAACCTGTGACCTATATAAGTGAAGGCTACATAGGCCATCACCAGTCCACACATCTTATGTTTAACTGCTTGGATGTGATACATTCTGTGAGTGGCAATATAATGCACAGACTGAGAAAACCCAACTTCTGCACTCAAGTGATTAAATTTAAGGGACAGAAGATGAACTCTCTGAAATTACCACTGATTCTGATTAGATACATCTCTTGCTACAAGATTCATTCCCAATGCTGAATGTCCAAATTATATCTTGGTTCCTGCATGTACAACAACAAATACACACCATTTAATTTTAGGGCTGAATTTTCAGCCACAACCGAAGCTCTACACTCACAAACTGGGCCATTGGATGAGTAGCTAGCCAGCTGGGGCATGCAAATGCAGATTATTTTGTCTGCCAAAAAGAGAACACACTGAATGCTGCAGGGGAAAGCTACTGCATGTGCAAAAGTTCCCAAGCAAAATGATGGGCAGGTGGACACGTGGCCCTCAGTATCTCATTAATGTTCATGATTCTATTCAAACAAAATTAACTTACAGATCATCCGGACAATTGTTTGGCAACTCCAGCCTCCCTCCTGTTTGTACATGATGTAAAACATCAAGATTGGAGTAACCTGGATATGGCTGATGACCCAGAGTTAAAGTTTCCCAAACCAAGACTCCAAAAGCCCTAAGGAAGGCAAAGGGAGAATTTTAATGAGCATAATGGATGTCATAAATAGACAATTATGTCTACTGTTATTTAACCTAATTTTTGCTAACCTCTAAATAAGCAAAAACAGAGCTAAAGGGTTTTAATTTCATATGAACCAGTTCATACATTCTTAACCAGGTCTCTAGAGCTCCTAGAAAAAACTACAGGAAGTAACCTATTATGCCACCTATCCTTCACGCACGTTGGGATCAATCCTGTAAGGAACTGAGCACCCTCACCCTCCACTGACACCTTGTAATATACAATTGTATCATATTTATTTAAGCAGCCTCTAGTGGCGTCAATGGGAGTTACACTTGCTTAATATCACTCGGGAGGCAGTCAGCACCTACAATCTGGGGCCTGGACTTGAAGCACTATACATTTCCCTTCTGTAAATAAAAAGAGTGAAAATTAAATGGCTGCAGTGAAGTACTGTTGAAAATTCTAACTGTGCTGATGCTAGGATCCAGACTGGGACAAAGGTCTAAAGAAGTGTATTAAAAACTTAAGGTCATTGCGGAGCTTGGGGAAATAGTGCTAAGGAGAAAAGGTTTGCCTCTGTGGAGGATGCACCATTTGGTCTAATGGAAAGTGGAGTGGGAAGAATGTGATGTCAGCAGTCAGTTCATTGACAAAAAAAAGCAAAATAGACACTTTGTGGACATACATATAAATTTGTTTTGGTCATGTGACCCTAGTTACTTCCAGCTGGACTGAAGTGAGACTCCATGGCTTTAAATAATGAAATATATACATGCAGGTATTTGTCAGAAGGCGGGACCTTTTATCAACTCAGGAAAACATCAACAAGCAGACATTATTTCCCTCAGTATAAAAATGACCAGAGATGGCACTATAAATAACACACCATTGCTACTGCAAACTGATTTTTCCCTGCTTTACTATTTATTATTTTCCCCACCTCTTTGTACCCCCAGGAACTTACCATACATCAGATCGGTTAGTAAACACACCATCAATAAGACTTTCAGGTGCCATCCATCTCACAGGGAGAAGCCCTTCTCCTCTTTTCCTGTAATAATCGTTTTTATAGACATCCCTGGCAAGTCCAAAATCCCCAATCTTCACTATTCGGGAGAGGCTGGTGTATTCCTTCACTGACACAAGGCAATTACGAGCTGCCAGGTCCCTAATATACAAGCATAAACAATGATGGAATTGTAATAATTTTTGCCAGGCAATCATTTTCAGTTTAGTTTATTTGCTCCTACAAACTGTAGGTAACAACATGTAAGAGCTACAAGGAAATTAACCTTGTACCTATGAATGAAGTGCATTTTCTCTAAATAGACACAACCTTTGCAAATATCCAGACAGATAGCCAGAAGGTCAGCCACTTTTAGCAAAGGACCGCAGAACTAAAAGAAAGAGAGGCAGTGATTAGCAATGTCTTCCATCTTTACAAAGGCAAAACAAAAAAGACCACTTGTTATGACAAAATTTATTGCTTGTCTCCTTTTGAGATTACCAGAGATTTTCAAAAGTGCAAAAAGCAGGTAGGTGCAAAATCTCTGTATATTACCAGGACAGACAACTCTGGGTATTCATGATTCAAGAACAAGGGGATTCTCTATTATCTAAGTAATATCAGTGAGAGATAGCAAAACAAACCCTATTTGCCGACTTCAGAGTAACATAATACTTACTGACATCATATATAATGACATATATAATGGGAGATATATGTATCATGTAGTGGGAGAATTGGGCCCCTGGAAATTATCCCCCACCTTTAAGGCATTATTGAGGACAGGCTAATTACTCAAGAGCTAATCACTAAACACTCTCATCAGGCCAGAGACAAGCAAACTTTCTGTAGTATGGATCAATAGCTAAGATCAGTACACTGGATCTGGACTAGGCATAAGAATGGCGGTGAATTAGGTTGTTGCTACAATGCCATAAAATCCTGGCTTTAAGTCATCCTTGCCAGTGACTTTATAATCCATGTTATTATTCCACATACTAAATATGAATCACCCGAGTAAGAGATTTATCCCTCCTCCCCAACCTCTCATTAGTTAGTAGATCTCCCCTAGCATATAAACTCTTTGAGACAGGGACAGTGTCTTCCTATATGTCTGAGAACTGCCTTTCCATTATAGATGCTTCTGCAATACAAATCATAAAAAGAGAAAATATTATCAGCCTTATTTATGCCTATTTGGGGTACATGATTTTACTAGGTAAATTCAATGGGCATTTTAGGACTAAAAATGTTTTTTGAAAATATAGTCCTAGGCCTATTGGCAGATCAAGCTACTGCCACACAAGAGACCTGAAGCTGGTTATGAGCTCAATGTTGAGTTCCTGGGCTGCTATGAAGAAGCCAGTCCAGAGACCTTCAGATGGAAAAAAGGGTTGGACAGACACAGGGCCTTTCACCAAGGGGAAAAGAGGAAAACGGTGGGATCCTTCAGGAATGCCACCAGCAGCTAAAAATAAAAAACATACCTTTTGGAGTCCACTGCCTACCTTTTGCCCTCTGGCTCCTCGTAAATAGCTGAGTAGATCTCCTCCTTCCATCAGTTCCAGGATAATGTACTGGGGTTCATTCAACAGACAAACTCCAAGTAACTTCAGGATGTGGGGGTGATCAAATTTGCTGAAAAAAAACAAAACATATGTAGGAGGAAAAATCCAACAAAAATCATGGACTTTACTAGCTAACTGGACTTGCACCCATTTCCTGCTACCAGTACTGTACTAAGTGTTTCATCTCTAAAATCCTGTCTGTACCAATTGTAGGCTTTTGACACTTGCAAAGTTCTGTATCTCCTCAACCTTAAAGAGAGCTCAAGTATATATACCAAAAATGTAGCTTTATGTTATTCTATGGGTTAGGGTGGTTAGGCATGGGCTCTTCAGAGTGTTCCTTAGGGTGACCAGATGTCCTGATTTTCTAGGGACAGTCCCAATATTCAGGGCTTTGTCTTATAGAGGCGCCTATTACCCCCACAATGTCCTGTCCTGATTTTTCACACTTGCTATCCAGTCACCCTAGTGTTCCTAGAAAAAAGGAAGTGTGCAGAGGAAGAATACCTATGTGATTGTCTCCTCTTGGTTGAAGTTAATATGAACTGCAATCTGTCCTTGATATTCTGGAGATTTACTACATTTATAGTGTTTTCTGCAACATAACATTAAATGAGAAAAAAGAGGACATTTTACAATTACTATTATTAGAGTGGAATGACTCACCCAGAGAAGTCCATTCCATCATATAGTCTGTGGGGCAACATATCATCTTAGTGCAGAGGAGCTTCAGCAGCTTTGCCATAGCTTTGTGCTCGTGTAACGCTGACAGACCCTGGTCGTCAGCAGGCAGGATCGAACCTGCAGCCTCTGGAGCTTAGTGCATGAGCCTCTACCACATGAGCTAAAAGCTAACTGGCTGTTAGCTAAGGCTGTAGAGCAGACTCGTTTTTCTCTCTCTTGCTTTAAATGGTCTCGGTGCCACTAGATGGGACATAACACCATAACCTGGAGGTGTGTGGGTTACATACTTCCCCTAGCCAAGGAAGTGCATCCTGAGCTTCAGAGACTTCCCAGTTGGAATCGTGGATGAGCCCCCACTTGTAACGCCAACATACCCCGGTCATGGGCAAGCGAGATCGAACTTGGGGCCTCTGGAGTCAACTGTTGACCTGGGTCAACTGGCTCTTAGCTAAGGCTGTAGAGCAAACGCATTTAACTCTCTCTCTTAAAGTGGTCTTGGTGCCACTAGATGAGACAGAACACCACACCCAGGAGGTGTGTGGGTTACACTAGCTTGTCATGAATTTCGACTAACCAACAGTCTAAAGAAGACTCTGATTATGGCACAAGGTGTGTTGGCTGCACCAGAGATTTCAGTAGCTGACACCATACTAGATATTGTGCACAAGTTCTGCTATCTAGGATCATCTGTCCTGGAGAACTTATTGCAAGATGACAAGCTTAATTCTTGCATCAGCAGCCGCCATATTCAGCCAACTAACCAAGGGCATGTGAGATAACAGGAAACTAACACTGAACACCAAGATACACATCTTGGCTTAATGGTGAAATCCTAGCGGATCTTAAACATAAAAAAGAAGCTTACAAGAAGTGGAAGGTTGGACATATGACCAGGGAAGAGTATAAAAATATTGCTCGGGCATGTAGGAAAGATATCAGGAGGGCCAAATCGCACCTGGAGCTGCAGCTAGCAAGAGATGTCAAGAGTAACAAGAAGGGTTTCTTCAGGTATGTTGGCAACAAGAAGAAAGCCAAGGAAAGTGTGGGCCCCTTACTGAATGAGGGAGGCAACCTAGTGACAGAGGATGTGGAAAAAGCTAATGTACTCAATGCTTTTTTTGCCTCTGTTTTCACTAACAAGGTCAGCTCCCAGACTGCTGCGCTGGGCATCACAGAATGGGGAAGAGATGGCCAGCCCTCTGTGGAGATAGAGGTGGTTAGGGACTATTTAGAAAAGCTGGACGTGCACAAGTCCATGGGGCCGGACGAGTTACATCCGAGAGTGCTGAAGGAATTGGCGGCTGTGATTGCAGAGCCCTTGGCCATTATCTTTGAAAACTCGTGGCGAACGGGGGAAGTCCCGGATGACTGGAAAAAGGCTAATGTAGTACCAATCTTTAAAAAAGGGAAGAAGGAGGATCCTGGGAACTACAGGCCAGTCAGCCTCACCTCAGTCCCTGGAAAAATCATGGAGCAGGTCCTCAAAGAATCAATCCTGAAGCACTTACATGAGAGGAAAGTGATCAGGAACAGTCAGCATGGATTCACCAAGGGAAGGTCATGCCTGACTAATCTAATCGCCTTTTATGATGAGATTACTGGTTCTGTGGATGAAGGGAAAGCAGTGGATGTATTGTTTCTTGACTTTAGCAAAGCTTTTGACAAGGTCTCCCACAGTATTCTTGTCAGCAAGTTAAGGAAGTATGGGCTAGATGAATGCACTATAAGGTGGGTAGAAAGCTGGCTAGATTGTCGGGCTCAACGGGTAGTGATCAATGGCTCCATGTCTAGTTGGCAGCCGGTGTCAAGTGGAGTGCCCCAGGGGTCGGTCCTGGGGCCGGTTTTGTTCAATATCTTCATAAATGATCTGGAGGATGGTGTGGATTGCACTCTCAGCAAATTTGCAGATGATACTAAACTGGGAGGAGTGGTAGATACGCTGGAGGGGAGGGATAGGATACAGAAGGACCTAGACAAATTGGAGGATTGGGCCAAAAGAAATCTGATGAGGTTCAATAAGGATAAGTGCAGGGTCCTGCACTTAGGATGGAAGAATCCAATGCACCGCTACAGACTAGGGACCGAATGGCTAGGCAGCAGTTCTGCGGAAAAGGACCTAGGGGTGACAGTGGACGAGAAGCTGGATATGAGTCAACAGTGTGCCCTTGTTGCCAAGAAGGCCAATGGCATTTTGGGATGTATAAGTAGGGGCATAGCGAGCAGATCGAGGGATGTGATCGTTCCCCTCTATTCGACACTGGTGAGGCCTCATCTGGAGTACTGTGTCCAGTTTTGGGCCCCACACTACAAGAAGGATGTGGATAAATTGGAGAGAGTCCAGCGAAGGGCAACAAAAATGATTAGGGGTCTAGAGCACATGACTTATGAAGAGAGGCTGAGGGAGCTGGGATTGTTTAGTCTGCAGAAGAGAAGAATGAGGGGGGATTTGATAGCTGCTTTCAACTACCTGAAAGGGGGTTCCAAAGAGGATGGCTCTAGACTGTTCTCAATGGTAGCAGATGACAGAACGAGGAGTAATGATCTCAAGTTGCAATGGGGGAGGTTTAGATTGGATATTAGGAAAAACTTTTTCACTAAGAGGGTGGTGAAACACTGGAATGCGTTACCTAGGGAGGTGGTAGAATCTCCTTCCTTAGAGGTTTTTAAGGTCAGGCTTGACAAAGCCCTGGCTGGGATGATTTAACTGGGAATTGGTCCTGCTTCGAGCAGGGGGTTGGACTAGATGACCTTCTGGGGTCCCTTCCAACCCTGATATTCTATGATTCTATGATCTAGCAGACCTGCATTTTGAGCACATTGCTGTTGGGTGGTGAGGCCTGGACCACCTACCACAGACATGAAAGAAGGCTAAACATCTTTCACACACCTGCTGTCTTTGCCGTATTCTAAATATCAAGCAGGAAACCAAAGTTCCTGACACTTGAGAAAGCAACATTGCCAAGTCTAATCACTCTTCTCAAACACAGATGTCTCCGTTGGCTTGGTCATCTGCACCCAATGGAAGATGGACATAGTCCAAAGGATTTCCTGCATGGAGAACGTGCAAATACCCTGAGGCCACTAGACTGACCTAGGGTCAGGTACAAGGACGTTTGCAAGAGGGACTTGAAAACTTTCAACATTGACACCATAAGCTGGGAAAGGTGCAGCTAGCAACAGGCTGCTCTAGAGGCCTGCACTTTATCACAGAGTCAAAGAGCTGAAGGGAGTGG
Organism: Natator depressus; assembly: GCF_965152275.1. Taxonomy (NCBI): domain Eukaryota; kingdom Metazoa; phylum Chordata; order Testudines; family Cheloniidae; genus Natator; species Natator depressus. Next base: position 90,756,086 of record NC_134236.1, read on the forward strand.
CTGTGAGAGAGGAAAGTGAAGAGAGCGAATAGCAAAGTGCAGCAGTTCTCAAGCGCTAGTAATGAGCTGACTTCTTCCTCTGGCCCTGTACCTTACGCCTGCGTTATCTGTGGCAAGGACTGTCACTCAAGAATTGGACTTTTTAGCCACTTGTGATGCTGCCGAATGACACACAGTAACTGAACTTTTTTGGCACTTACACCATCATTTTTTGAAACAGATGGTTGCCATCGTATAGTCTTTAGGGGCAAATGACCATAGATTCATGAGAGTTAGAGATGTAAAAGACCTATTAGGTTACCCAGGCCAACCACTTGCTTATGCAGTATTGCTTCCTATAGTACATTTTCAAGGGAAATCTAAAACTGTGTGAAGAATACTTGCAATCGCATCTGTTTGCATGCATAAACCCATTAAACAGACTTTTATGTGTCCAAACAAATAGGGATATTATAGGGACGCTCTAAAATCTAGTACATTTCAAAGAAGGAATTAAAAGCAGTTCCAGATTCTGTCAGTTTCTGTGTTTCTACAATCACAATTTCTTATGATTTAAAATGGTTTTCTCTCCCCACTGCTGCGTGAAAGATTCTAAACAATCTGGGAAACTATCCAGGGGATAGAGTGAAAATGACTTTAGTCAAAGTGCTGTCAAATGTAAACAAACAAATAAAACAGAGAAACTTTTTTCCTCTAACCTCTTTCAGTTCCAGGAATCTTAGGTGTTGCTTGTAACAATAGTAGGTAAAAACTTTTCCGTGAGAAGTGTGATTTTTAAGTTGACAGTTCCCTTCCCCGGCCTGGCACATACCTCTCAATCATACATAAACTCTGGCTCTCAAGAACAATAGTAAGAGTAGGAGCACCTGGTACTTCCCTTACAAGTCTCCAACAGTTTCTCCACAGACTTGTCATTCTTTATCTCCTGAGATTTTGCAATATATTTTTGAACACAAGAGACTCAGTTACCAATATCCAATATCAAATGGTTGTTTGAAAACAGAATGTAACCCAAGTATTTTATCACTGGTGCATAATAATAGTAACAGAAGCAATGTATACTCCTTGTTTAAACACAACAGTGTGCATAGCATTACAGTCTGCATTGCAATATTCATTTAGACAGACAAGCAACAGAAAGGTTATATTTAGATAAAAAGCACATCAGGATTTTTTAAACAGCTGCAATTATGTTGCCCAGTCAGTCCTCAGCTTCAATAATTTATGAGACCTAACAGATAAATATCAAGCATCTACCATTAGACCTTCTCGACAGCTTATGAAAATATCTCCCATTTTGGTAAGTGCCTCACATGAAAATTCAGTAACAAATGAAACACATGAAAAAGTTCCTGGTTTAGTGAAGGTTAATGGGAACAATGAATTTTTAAATTTTGTTTCATATTCTGCCTATCTCTAAGTCCCATTGTGTGTGTTAGTGTGTGTAAATTTAATTGTACTAATTTTCAGGGGTCTCTGTTTCCAGGAATTTTGTGTTTAAATTATTTATCTGTAAGAAATAATGCAGTAAGTAGGGATGCATAAGATATTTTGTCTACAGATATATACCATATTCATTTTACCTAGAAAAATATGTTTGTAGTATCTTAGTGACAAGCAGACTGGTTTTAAGTTAAACTCTTATTAGGAACAGTAACGATGTACAAAACTAAGGTAACAAACTTTCCTAAAGTCCTCCAGGAAGTGAAGAGTTGTCACGCTTTTTGGAGAACTTATTCTATAGCACAATGTAGCTGGAACTTAAGGTCGCAAAGGGAAGGCTACTTACCTTACAGTAAGTGGAGTTCTTAGAGATGTGTTCTCCCTGTGGGTATTTGCTGTAGGGTGTGCATCCGCTATGTGCGCCCAGGACCAGAAATTCTTCAATCATAGTGTCAGTTATGTAAGAACATAAGAACGGCCATACTGGGTTAGACCAAAGGTCCATCTAGCCCAGTATCCTGTCTTCCAACAGTGGCCAATTCCTGGTGCCCCAGAGGGAATGAACAGAACAGGTAATCGAGTGATCCATCCCCTGTCGCCCATTCCCAGCTTCTGGCAAACAGAGGCTAGGGACACCATCTTTGACCATCCTGGCTAACAACTATTGATGGACCTATCCTCCATGAATTTATCTGACATTTATATGACTGGAAAAAGGCTAATGTAGTGCCAATCTTTAAAAAAGGGAAGAAGGAGGATCCTGGGAACTACAGACCAGTCAGCCTCACCTCAGTCCCTGGAAAAATCATGGAGCAGGTCCTCAAAGAATCAATCCTGAAGCACTTACATGAGAGGAAAGTGATCAGGAACAGTCAGCATGGATTCACCAAGGGAAGGTCATGCCTGACTAATCTAATCGCCTTTTATGATGAGATTACTGGTTCTGTGGATGAAGGGAAAGCAGTGGATGTATTGTTTCTTGACTTTAGCAAAGCTTTTGACACGGTCTCCCACAGTATTCTTGTCAGCAAGTTAAGGAAGTATGGGCTAGATGAATGCACTATAAGGTGGGTAGAAAGCTGGCTAGATTGTCGGGCTCAACGGGTAGTGATCAATGGCTCCATGTCTAGTTGGCAGCCGGTGTCAAGTGGAGTGCCCCAGGGGTCGGTCCTGGGGCCGGTTTTGTTCAATATCTTCATAAATGATCTGGAGGATGGTGTGGATTGCACTCTCAGCAAATTTGCAGATGATACTAAACTGGGAGGAGTGGTAGATACGCTGGAGGGGAGGGATAGGATACAGAAGGACCTAGACAAATTGGAGGATTGGGCCAAAAGAAATCTGATGAGGTTCAATAAGGATAAGTGCAGGGTCCTGCACTTAGGATGGAAGAATCCAATGCACCGCTACAGACTAGGGACCGAATGGCTAGGCAGCAGTTCTGCGGAAAAGGACCTAGGGGTGACAGTGGACGAGAAGCTGGATATGAGTCAACAGTGTGCCCTTGTTGCCAAGAAGGCCAATGGCATTTTGGGATGTATAAGTAGGGGCATAGCGAGCAGATCGAGGGATGTGATCGTTCCCCTCTATTCGACACTGGTGAGGCCTCATCTGGAGTACTGTGTCCAGTTTTGGGCCCCACACTACAAGAAGGATGTGGATAAATTGGAGAGAGTCCAGCGAAGGGCAACAAAAATGATTAGGGGTCTAGAGCACATGACTTATGAAGAGAGGCTGAGGGAGCTGGGATTGTTTAGTCTGCGGAAGAGAAGAATGAGGGGGGATTTGATAGCTGCTTTCAACTACCTGAAAGGGGGTTCCAAAGAGGATGGCTCTAGACTGTTCTCAATGGTAGCAGATGACAGAACGAGGAGTAATGGTCTCAAGTTGCAATGGGGGAGGTTTAGATTGGATATTAGGAAAAACTTTTTCACTAAGAGGGTGGTGAAACACTGGAATGCGTTACCTAGGGAGGTGGTAGAATCTCCTTCCTTAGAGGTTTTTAAGGTCAGGCTTGACAAAGCCCTGGCTGGGATGATTTAACTGGGAATTGGTCCTGCTTCGAGCAGAGGGTTGGACTAGATGACCTTCTGGGGTCCCTTCCAACCCTGATATTCTATGATTCTATGATTCTATGATCTAGTTCTTTTTTGAACCCCTTCAAAAACACAACATCCTCTGTCAAAGAGTTCCACAGGTTGACTGTGCGTTGTGTGAAGAAACACTTCCTTTTATTTGTTTTAAACCTGCTGCCTGTTAATTTGATTTGGTGACCCCTAGTTCCTGTGTTATGAGGAGGAGTACATAACACTTCCTTATTTACTTTCTCCCCACCAGTCATGATTTTATACACCTCTATCATATCCCCCTTAGTCGTCTCTTTTCCAAGCTGAAAAGTCCCAGTCTTATTAATCTCTCCTCATATGGAAGCTGTTCTATACCCCTAATCATTTTTGTTGACCTTTTCTGTACCTTTTCCAATTCCAATATATCTTTTTTGAGATGAGGCGATCACATCTGCACGCAGTATTCAAGATGTGGGCGTACCATGGATTTATAGAGAGGCAATATGATACATTCTGTCTGATCCCTTTCCTAATGATTCCCAACATTCTGTTAGCTTTTTTGACTGCTGCTGCACATTGGGTGGATGTTCTCAGAGAACTATCCACAATGACTCCAAGATTTCTTTCTTGAGTGGTAACAGCTAATTTAGGCCCATCTTTTATATGTACAGTTAGGATTATGTTTTCCAATGTGCAGTACTTTGCATTTATCAACATTGAATTTCATCCGCCGTTTTGTTGTCTAGTCAACCAGTTTTGTGAGATCCCCTGTAACTCTTCACAGTCTGCTTTGGACTTAACTATCTTGAGTAGTTTTGTATCACCTGCAAATGTTGCCACCTCACCGTTTACCCCTTTTTCCATTGGTCCACATCTGCAATGCTATGCCTCCTCATGCCACAAACCGAGGGCATAAATGGTGGTGCCAACAGTCTGCCCCTTCAGTTCCTATTCCACAGCGAATCACGTGAGGATCCAAATCAGAAGGGAAGGAGAGCAGGTCAGGAATACCCACAAGTACCACACATCTCAAAAAAATCCAGTTGTTATAAGGTAAGTAACCTTCCTTGCTTCTTCTAGTGCTGGTCGCTATCTGTGTTCCCGCTAAGCTGCATGATTGGGTGGCTGACCAGGAGTGATTCAACTGCCACGCACTTGATTAGCAGAGCTGCACACATCTGGCAGCATGTGTTCAGGTACCCCTCCCCCTGCTACTTTGCAGCCATGTTGCTCCTGCCCTCTACCTTGGAGCCCCTGGCCAGCTGCAGGCTGTGCAGAGTGGGGGGACGGGGGAGGCACTGATGTCAGGGTGTCCCCCTCCCCCTGCCCTTGTACCCCATCTCTGCAGAGCAGGGGAGTGGGGACAGGGATCGGGAGCAGGAGAGCTGCTGCAGTCTGAGGTCTGAACGAGCCTTCCGGGCGGTGAGTGAGTGCCTTAAAAAGACAGCCCATGGTCTCTCAGAGATGTCCCCAGCAGCCAGCACACACACACACACACACACACACTCTGTCATAAATATAAAGGGAAGGGTAAACACCTTTAAAATCCCTCCTGGCCAGAGGAAAAACCCTTTCACCTGTAAAGGGTTAAGAAACTAGGATAACCTCGCTGGCACCTGACCAAAATGACCAATGAGGAGACAAGATATTTTCAAAGCTGGAGGGGGGGGGAGAAACAAAGGTTCTCTCTGTCTGTGTGATGCGGGAACAGAAAAGGAATGGAGTCTTAGAACTTAGTAAGTAATCTAGTTAGCTATGCATTAGATTCTTTTTTGTTTAAATGGCTGATAAAATAGCTGTGCTGAATGGAATGGATATTCCTGTTTTTGTCTCTTTTTGTAACTTAAGGTTTTGCCTAGAGGGATTCTCTATGTTTTGACTCTGATTACCCTGTAAGGTATTTACCATCCTGATTTTACAGAGGTGATTCTTTTACTTTTTCTTCTATTAAAATTCTTCTTTTAAGAACCTGATTGCTTTTTCATTGTTCTTAAGATCCAAGGGTTTGGGTCTGTGTTCACCTATGCAAATTGGTGAGGATTTTTATCAAGCCTTCCCCAGGAAAGGGGGTGTAGGGTTTGGGGAGGATTTTGCGGGGAAAGATGTTTCCAAGCGGGCTCTTTCCTGGTTATATATCTGTTAGACGCTTGGTGGTGGCAGCAATAAAGTCCAAGGGCAAAAGGTAAAATAGTTTGTACCTTGGGGAAGTTTTAACCTAAGCTGGTAAAAGTAAGCTTAGGGGGTTTTCATGCAGGTCCCCACATCTGTACCCTAGAGTTCAGAGTGGGGAAGGAACCTTCACACACACACACACACAGAGTCTCTCCCCTCCCCCCTGCCCATGTAACCCATCTCCACAGAGCAGGGAAGGGGGCAGTGCTCAGAAGCAGGAGAGCTGCTGTGGTCTGAGGTCTGAATGAGCCTTCCCACGGTCAGTGAGGGTACCTTAAAGAGACAGTGCACAGCGTCTCTCAGAGACTTCCCTAGTAGCCAGCACACACACTGTCTGTGTGTGTGCGCATGTGTGTGTGTGTGTGTGTGTGTGTGTCTGTCTGTCTGTCTGTCTCTCTCTCTCTCTCACACACACACACAGTCTTTCACCCTCACTTCCCAAAACATACTTGTATTATTGTTGTTGTTACTTCTTGGTACTTCCTGCAATGCACAGATATTCTCTGTAATTTTATTTTTTCAAAGTGTTATTTGAGTTTTTTGACTGGTCTATGCATTTCATCATTTTTATTTCTCTCTTACACTTTAATGTAATTCTTTGAGTAGTGAGTTCTAAAATGCCTAACCTGTGCTGGCTGGAGTAATTAGCCCTATAGTAACTTTTTAAAACTATGTATTTTATCTAGGTTTTTGGTTTCTACTGGTGGTGCACATCCACACATACTTTGGTGCACATAACAAAATTTATTCCGCACATGGATGGAAAAAATTAGAGGGAACATTGGTACTGTATTAACTATGGGCGATTCCCAAACCATGTTTATTTTGGAGAAGGGTGCAAGAAGGTACCTGGCACCACAGACTCTGGGACTGCTGAACCAAAGGATGCATCATCTGCCAAGGCATAAGTCAGAGCGTAGTGCCAAGTCAATGTACTGACAGAGCTCCAAGTAGTTGCCCTGCAGATTTTGGAAAGAGGGACACCTTGCAGTGATACTACTGGGGCAGCCTATGCCCTATGTGAGTGACCTTTGGTACCACATGGAGGAGGAGGAATTTCTTCAGGCTGATAACAAAGGAGGATGCAGCCAGAGATTCACCTCAAGAATCTGTGGGAAGATATGGCCTTGCCCTTCATTCCAGCAAATGAAATGTATAGTCGAGAAGCTCCTCAAAATGGCTTTGTCCAATCCAAATAGAAAGCCAGGGAGAGACTTTCATCTAAAGCAGGTCATCTCCTTTCATCTCTCAGATGGGGCTTCGGGTGAAATACAGGTAGATGAATCATTTGACTCAGATGGAAATCCGACAGGACCATAAGAACAAACACAGGATCTAGGCCACCGTCAGCAATAAATACAGGAAGAAGCATGAAGCCAAGGGCTCAAAGGACAGCCTCATAAGTGCTTCTAGTACTAAATTCAGATCCCAGAGAGAGCAAGATACCAGAGGGGAAATGCTAACAAAGCCTTTAAGGACTGGACTGTCATGAGATAAGTGCAAACTGAGTAACTCTCTCTTGGAGGGTGAAATGCACTGATAGCCACGAGATGCACTCTCAGTGAGCTGACTGGAAGTCTTGATACCTTTAGGGAGAGGAAGTCATGCAGGATACTGGAAAGTTAGGACTTTTCCAGAGAGAGGTGATGTTGCTGGTACCACAAGGAAAAGCACTTCCATTTAGCAACATAACACTTCAGTGTAAAAGGTTTTCTAATATTAAGCAAGATATATTGCACTCCTTTTGAGCAGGTTCATTCAAAGTCTGTCACCCAATCACCAGAAACCAGGCTGGGAACTGGAGGGAAGCCTGGCTGGGATAGGTTTCAGAGTAGCAGCCGTGTTAGTCTCTAAGGTGCCACAAGTACTCTTTTTCTTTTTGCGGATACAGACTAACAAATTTATTTGAGCATAAGCTTTCGTGAGCTACAGCTCACTTCATCGGATGCATGCATCCAATGAAGTGAGCTGTAGCTCACAAAAGCTCAAGCTCAAATAAATTTGTTAGTCTCTAAGGTGCCACAAGTACTCCTTTTCTTCTGGCTGGGATAGTTGGTTCTGCCCCCATACTGAGAGAGAAGTGTTGGGGATGATTGTAGGTGAATGCACATATGAGGGGTCATTTGTAGGGCCAACATAGGCTATTATAATTACTGTTGCTCTGTCATTCTGTATTTTCCAGAGAACATGAGGTATGAGGGGAATGGGAAGGAAGTTATACATTAATGGTTTTGACCATGGAAGCAGGAAGGTATCCCCTCTAGAGTCCAGACCCTGGCCATTGAAAGAGCAATAGTTTGCCATTTCTTGTTTTCTTGGGTGGCAAAGAGGTCCCAGAATGGGTACCCCCATTGGTGGAAGATTTGCTGAACCACTGAAGAGTTGAGCTCCCACTCATAGTCCTTGTTGAACTGCCTGCTGATCTGATCTGCCAGGGAATTCATGAATCCCGAAAGGTGCAATGCGGAGAGGGTGATGTGATGGATGCACCAGTTCCATAGCTGTACCATGTCCCTTCAGAGCGATCTAGCCCTGGAAATAATGTCCACAACACATTTGCCAAAGGTTCAGATTGACCATCATGGAAGGAAACGGGTTAGGTGAGTGCCAAATGGGGGTGATGGTGGTGACAGAACAACTGGTTAATGGCTCTTGAGCAATCCATAAAAGCACCGTTTTAGAGGGCTGATGAGTTTGGAGGGAAGATATTAATGGAGCAGTGTATCTGCCTTGTTGCAGTCATGAGAATCTTTCAGTGTGTGGAGTTCTTCATACATCTTCTTGCTGAAGAGGGTGTTCCCTTCTAAAGGGAGGGCCTCCTTTGTTGTTTGTACCTTAGGGAACCCAGATGTCTGTAACCAGTAAGCTCATCTCATGACCAGCAAGGTTGCTATTGAGCAGGATGCCATGTCCACTAATGATGACCTGGCCTTCCCCTCACCAGGTATGGCCTGAAATTGACGCTTACTCAATATGGACATTATGGTCATTCACAATCCTGAAGAGCAAGCTGACTGAAGAGAAGTTCTTCGTACCAATGGTCCAGCCTCTCAGCCTCTTTCTCTGAGGGGTTGGATTTTTGGGTGATGGAGTCTACTGCATTCAGGGGCTATCCAGACTACCAGCAAGTTTGGGTGATAATATAAGTATTTTGTCCCCAGAGGGGACAAAATATCTATTCTTGGCTCGCTCTTTCTCTCTCTCTCTCTCTCTCTCTCAGGTGGCCAAGGTCCTCCAAATGGCCTTAGCCGGGTCCAAGATGGCTTCATTCATGGATGAAGGATGGCTAAAAGCTTTGCATGTAGGTCCTGCACTTCCTCCAATGGGATTTGGAGGGTGTCAGCTATCCTCCTAAGCAGTTCTTGGTATAGCCTGTAATTGTCAGGCAGAGTGGGGAAGATTGGCAATACCACCTCATCTGGGGACGAGGATGAAGCTGTAGAGGGTTCTGGCCGTACCAGCTGCTCCAGCTGTGTCTCTTGATATTCTGCCAGAGCTTTCTCTCTAAACGCTGGAGGCTGAGGTTGGTATCTGAAGTATTACGATTCTGGGCCCAGTGGCAAGGGTTCCATGCACCCTAATGTGACCACATAGGGTCATATGGGTAGGGAGGTGGACCATATGTTGGTACCAGTACTCCTTTGGGGGTGAATATGGGTCCTGGGCAGGGGAGGGTCCCCATGAAGCCCTGTCAGGTCTAAACTCTTATAGGGAAGCCCTTGTCATAACTGGTTTACCATCTCTTGTTCTCGGAGTAGAATTTCTCTGATTCAAGAGGCAGTGCCATTGGTGTCACCTGGGTGAGGGTGGTATGGCTGGAGGTGGGACAGAGACAGCATCCTGATATCATAGCTCTGTTGGAGGTGGGGTTGGGGAAGAGATGGTGTTTCAATGTGTAACACCGACAGACCCCGGTCATCGGCAGACAGGATCAAACCTGGGGCCTCTGGAGATTAGTGCATGAGCCTCTACCGCATAAGCTAAAAGCCTACTGGCCCTTAGCTAAGGCTGTAAAGCAGACTCATTAACCTTTAAGTGGTCTTGGTGCCACGCGCGGGGACAGAACACCACGCTCAGGAGGTGCGTGGGTTACAAATATCCTATACTAACACTGGTTACATGAGGACCAGGGACTCTGGATCCAGGTAGGTTGCCAGAACATCTTGAAGGGCGCATCTCAGTTGAGCTGTAAGAGAACTGGCTGGAGTCTTTGGTTTCAGGACCGATGGTGCAGGCTTAGGCGCACAGTATGACACTGCCAGCGAAGAGGGTGTGCACTGCTTACTATCTTTGCACCACTAGAGGACAGTTTTGGAACAGCAGAAGCCGCTGGTATCATCGATGCCTGCCCAATCTCACCATGAGTTCTAGGTGAACTCTGTATGGGGCGCAGAGTCTTGTCCAAACCTGAGAGAAGGAGTGAAACTGCTCTCCTGTCTGAGGACCTATGAACAGACTTCTCTGCTCTTTTGTGCTTCTTTCCCTTGTCATGCTTCCACTTGGTCTTTCGGCTTGGTGGGACAATCTGCCAGTGGAGCCATGCTCAGTGATTCAGGTGAAGAGTTGGAGAACGGGATGGCCCTGGATCTGATCTAGGTCTCATGGTTAGCTCCATAAGAGGTTGGCAGACCTGGAACTCCAAGAGCCTGCCTGGTACAGGGGGAGACAAGTGGATAGAATGCATGACTCCCCGAAGCAGTGGGGGCTGGTATTGTGAGGGTCACTCAGAAGGAGATTTAGGGACAGACAAGGCAGCTTTGAAGCGAGGAACCCTGGGCATAGGGGAGACAGGTTGGGGGAAGGAACCTCCCCAACTCTAACTAACTAACTAAACTAGATTTAAGCTAACCAACTATGTAAACGTAAGAATGAAATAACTATTTACAATTATTTACAGGTAAAACATCAAGTGAAAGAAAAGAATACAGGTGGATTCTGTCCCAGACCACGGGCAGTAGAAGACAAACCAAAGAGGCACACCCACTCTGAATACTCAGAGAGACCAACACTCAAAGAAGAAGGGAAAGGATGCATTCAAAAGTCAGGAAATGCACATAAAACCTTAACTCCTCTCCTTTATGAAACTGCATTTTGATCGCCTTTAATTACGTAATCACATATAAGTATTTTCATAGGAGCCCTGTCTCATTCCATGCTCGGTTCAGCAAATGAGCAAAGGAAATGTGACACTGATTTTTAAAAAACTTCTGGAAACAGAAGCAAAGAGAGAGTATGCACACAATATAATTGCTATCTGTCTATTATAATTCAATAATATTATATTTTCAGTATGGGAAATTAAATTCCAAATTTTCAATACTGGCTTCTTATTGTGAGTGCCCAAATTTAAAGTCAGAGAATTGCAAGTGCACCTCTGAAAATTAAGCCTTATTCATATTCTTATGCTCCTAAGTGAAGTTTTTATCTCAAATCATGGCACATTCACTGGGGACTCCAGAGAACCTGGATTTCCAGCTCAAACACTGACGTCTTCATGTAAATTCATTCTCAAAGGACGTGTACATATATCATATATTTGCGCCCTGAATAGGTAAAGATATGTGGCAACCTCTACCGGTGAATGTGCACATATTAAAACCAACTTTCAACAAGGAATTAAAACTTTGGGGCCTATTCTTATCCTGATAAACTGGGACTGTCAAATACCACCCCATTATTATTAATATTGCTATTGTTACTATTATATTAATTGGCTCAGAGGGAGGAGCAGCGAGGCTGAAACATCCCAGTCCAAAGGTCCAGTCAATCCATGAAATTAGTGCAATAAACTTTCAATCTCCATCTACTCTGCAAACAAATTTTGCAGCTTCATTTTGGTATGATTCATTAGGGATGCTTTAATTCTTTAGCAAAAATAAGGGACACAAAAAATACCCACAAACCCCATTCAGATGAAAGTGATTCTCTAATCCCTCCTGAAGGCCAGAGCCTTCATTTAGATCATTCTTGAAAGAAATTTTGTGGCAGATCCAGCATTACCTCATCAAGTGTGCCTCCTTCAGGAACTCACTCTTCTCATAATCTGTCGCACCCTTCTTCAAAGTCTATGCAACACAAGGCCAAAACAAGTAGTTAGCACAATTCGATCACTGCCAGTGTAACCCATGTAGCACTTATATCAGAAAAAATTCAATGGGCTGCTTTCCTCTTCTAACACACACACACACACACACACACACTTTTCCTATTCTATATTTCCAGGAGTGGCTACAATGTAATAGGCACTTTCTAAACAGAAATAGGCATCTATGCCCTCTTCCTACTCTGAGGAGCTCACAGTGTAAGGACAGACTAGTAAACCGAGAGCAGGGTATGGGGAAGGGGGTAACAGCTGAGGCTAAAGACACTTAGGAAAACTGTGTTCCAGCTCAAAGGAGTTGCCTATAGTTGCGCAAGACGGTTTTAACCATGTTTCACATGCATCCCGTTTGTTTTCAGCTTTCCTCTTCTGCAGCTGTTCAACATGCTCCTGATAAAGGTAAAGCTACATATTCAGTGTTCCTGAACATGCTATTACACCTCCCTGCTCCCCAGTTCTTGTTTTGACTGACAGTTAAACAGGAGGGAGATTGGTTCATTCTGTCAAGTTACATTACTGGGGTATATCTACACTGCAGTTGGAAGCCCACCTCCTAGCCTGGGTAGACAGACTTACACTAGGTTTGCTTGAGCTAGCGCACTAAAAACAGCAGTGTGGATGCTGCAGCATGGGTGGAGGCTCAAGCTAGCCACCCAAGGACTGATCCAGGGGACTCAGGTGATTAGCCCAAGCTGCCATCTGTGCCACGGCATGCACACTGCCATTTTTGGTGTGTTAGCGAGTCTGTCTACCCCGTCTGGGAGGCACACTCCCAGCTGCAGGGTAGACATGCCGTGGGTTGCCTAGTGAGTTCGTCTCACATTCCAGGATTTGGAACTGAATGTAGAGTTTGTCTTAGTTTAGTCACTAAAGGAGGGTGATCCAGAATTTAAATATGTTAAAATGTTTAACGTGATTGACTGTCTCAGTTAAGGAAAGGCCCAAGACTGGACATTAACAAGTGTTATGAGGGGAGCTCAACCCTTAGTGATTTCCACAAGGTCATGAGTGAATTAGTGGCAGGGACAGAAATAGAACCCATGTTTCTTGGCCTCCATTCCTATGGCCTAACCACAAAGCCATGTTTGCCCACCTTAGACCATGCTGTTGCTGGGGGGCTACACAACTGAAATTACCTTCACTGCCACTTTGGATTCCCCACTTCCAGCTCCTGTGGTATCTACTGCAGTCCCTTCGTACACCTCTCCAAAGGCTCCACTTCCCAGCAGATTATGCAAATTCAGTTTGTCCCGAGGAAAGGCTGGCAAGCATTGAATCTCAGCCCTAGTGGGGAGAGTGCTACAAAACAGTATGGCTTGTTAGACCTTTCAAAATAATCATTCAAATAAATATGTGGTTGAGGAATATTCTCAACATTTTGCCTTAAACAAATTTGGTACAGTTTGTCTCAAACACAGTTCACAAAAGACTAAAGTGATGCACAGGATTTTTGCATGCCCTCTGCAGAGGAGGGAATTACACCTCTTGTGTACCTAGAGCCAGATTTATATACGTCACAGCACAGAAGATGCTGAGAATTCATGGACTGATATTTCACGGTGTCCCAATGGGAGCAGCTGGGTCCTACGCTCTTTTGAAAAGCTGGACCTTATCTAGGTGCCTAGATGGAAGCTGAACTCTTTTAAAAATCTGGCCCCATTTGTTGGCATTGAGTCACTTTCTCTGGGCCTGATTCTTTGAGTGCTGAGCACCCACAGCTCTCACTGCCTTCACTCATAGTTTTAGGCGCTCGGCATCTGTGAAAATCGGGCCCACGAAGGTCGGCTAAATTTTCTGCTCTGTAAGTAGCTTTTAGACGTCACAATTACATACCTCACAGCGTAGCAAGCATTAGACAATCCCACAGCATCAGCCAGCCCCCTAAGTTGATCTAATTCTTTATCTTCCCTGACGAGCACTATCTGCCCATTCTGCGCAGACTTTCTGAACTTCCATATTCTGTGCCAGACTGGAAGGGAAAAGCAGAACACAGGAGATTGCACTTTGACATCCTTTTACACAAGTAAACTGAATAATTACATTTGTTTTTCCTCTATATCATAGACCCTTTTCTAGTCCCTTTCCTGCATTTGGGTTTATACATATGATCAGTGACATACCTGACAAAACGATTATTAACCATACCAGTGTGAGTTTACAATGCAAGAATGCAACTACACCCTCAGTGTCCCTCTACTCTCCCTGCAGAGAACTAAAATCATTACAACAAAACTTGCCACTGTGAGCATAACTGGTAATCTCTGGTGACCCAAAACATGAGCATTCCCAGGTCCCTTCTAGCCCCAGGTCTTCTGCATGGGGGCTATACAGCACCATCTAGCAGAGATCCAAGTTCGTACTGTGCTGAGTGTTGGAATCAGCCAGGGCTAAGGCCATGAAATGTGCTCCAGTGATTGCTTGGCACCTCACAAGATCTAGCTCTAAAATACCAGCTGGTCCTTCTCTTACATTTCTGATTTGTTTCCTTTTGTTGTGGTCTGGCAGACCCACAAGATGTATTAAACTTCATAATCACATACCAAAAGCAAACAGTGCAATCACAATGAAGATGAACGCAATCACTCCAGTCACAACAGCTGTGGTAATGGTTGCCTCTGGGTGGGGCATAGCATCTGTTAAGGAAGAAACGAGTCGTTCACTGACAATGCAATGTGGGTGAGCAGTACTGAGCTAAGCAAAACTGTGGCTTTTTCTATACTGCACTTTCGTGAAAAATGACAAAAGTTTTAATGACAAAAAGCGCTTGTTTAGACAGCGCTTTGTCAGCGGGAGCCGCCCTCCTGTCGATGAAGCTACTGCCCCTTGTTCAGGGTCATTTGATTTTGTTGCCGGGAGAGCTCTCTCCTGGCGACAAAGGGCGGCTATACTGCGCACCTTACAACGTTGTAAGGTGTGCAGTGTAGACAGAGCCTGTCAGAACTCCCGCTCTGTGCCATTCCTCTACCCTCTGACTGTTGTAAATGAAAGACGAGCGCAGAGCCGTTGAACAGTTAGGATGGGATTTTCAAAAGCCTCAGTGCATGCCTATGTCTGCTCCCACTGAAGTCAACGGTAAAACTCTCATTGATGTCAATGGGAGCAGAATTGAGCAAACACTGAGCTCCTCTGCACCCCACCCTTACTTCATTCCATATCCCACGGCATCTCCAGACAGTGTAGAGAAACATATCCAACCCAGTGATAACAAGTGCAGATAGAATTTGGCCCCAGTGTTTCTTTGAAAAGAAAGTTAGCCCTAGCACTACCAACTGGGAATCTTCACAGAAACACTGCTATTAATTGCCACGTACACATTGTACACTATAGATGTGACAACATCTTCATACAAATAGCTGTCTCTGTTCATAAATCATTGGGATTGCCCTGACTAAAAATGATTTGTGTTGGTGATCGACCATTTCAATGTTAGCTTATTCACCGAACAAAAAGTACAGCACATACCTTTAACCAACACGACCTCGTCACTGATGCCACTGTATGCACCCAGTCCCAGCATATTTGCAGCTGCTGCTCGAAACTGGTAAGTTCCTACTAGGTTCTTGGCCTTCCATGTGCATATATTGCTGCAAGAGCCATTGTAAACCACCTCCCAAGAAGGCTTCATTTCGCTTGTGTTCCGGGACCCCTTCCTACAAAGCGCACAGCAAAACAACAGAGCTATATTAGCTAGTATGTGTTATTTACAGCTTCTGCCATACATCATTTCAACAGCATGGCCTACGAGAAGACTCTCTTCGTGCACATGTTCCACACTCAGTACCATTCCATTCATGTGGGTTTGGCTGCAGAAACACAGTGATATTAACATGCCGTTCCAGTAACGCAGGAGATGACACCTCTTTAGCCTGGCATAGAAAATGAAATGCCAGCATGTTTTGGACATACACGGCGAGGGCATCCTTTCTGCTGTTTTAATATGCAGCTCATAGCTAGGATCTCAAAACATTGTTATTTCATTTTAGGCAAAACTCTTCATTTATTCTTTGTACTATTAGAGGTTTTAGTTCTCTCGGGCCTAGAGCAGTTCAGTGCCCCTTGTGTATCAGGTTTCACAAGCTAATAAAGAAAGCATGTCATTGGCAGGGAAGACACAATCCTTTAGCTAGCCAGTTTCCCACAGTATCTGCTGGCTGCCGGGCATATTGCTTCCTTTTTAAGTTGGCTTTGATTGGATCGCTTAACACAAATTCAGAGCAGATTATACATCATCTGAAAGAAGGAGCATATATTAGATTTGTAGGGCATGTCTGAATCGTCATTTCATGTTACATGATACAGGTATACTTCATGTGAAATGGCCTTGTACTGTATGCCAACAAACCCCACAACTCACTCTAAAGCAGAACAACAGAACAAAAACTTCTAGCCCAGAAAGCCACGTGGAAGCTAAATGTATATGTTATTGGGTTATTCATGTTACTGACAGAGCTCTGTGAAAATCAATGGGTATCCTCAAGGATATTATGCAAATAGTTTCTTTGGTATTGATTAGCTGGGTTCACAGTTACCTAACTGGGTTCAAATGAACCTTGGACACATTGCAAAACTCAGTTGAAACCAGTGACTTTCTCCTGGTTTTACATCAAAACCACATGAGAAAAGTAAATTTCACAGAACTGATGAAAAATCAAAAATGAATTGTGGATTGATTATGGGCTGCTTTGGAGCCAGGAGAATACAAAGCTTGTGACTGTGCATAACCCTTACATGAGATAAGGCTCCTCATCATGCGTTTCCTCACCTTGGACTCCCACACATGGGTCAGGTGCAATCTGGCCTTTAGCAGATCAAAATCTTCAGGTCTCATCTATCTCAGTTATCGTATGCAGTTCAGTCCTGCCGTGTACTCACAGAACTGTGGTAGAAGCTTACAACACCAGGAAGATATGCCTGGGTGAAAGCTTATGCTGCTGCAGTATGCCAGCCTCTGGCAGTGCTGTCAGTCTTTCGCTATCATGAGCACAAAATTAACTTGGGAAAAACAATGCACTGAGTTTTATTTTTTGGTTCTTTCCCTAACCCCTAATCTACAAAATGTCATAGAAATATCCCAGCAGAAGAAACCCCTTTGATATTATGCAATGTATTAATCTTCAGGAGATTTAATACTTACATTGACTCTGGAATGCCCTGACAAGATTCCCCTCCAGATTCCTTATCAGGAATTGGAAGAACCAAAGACAACTCTTCCTACAAAAAATATCCTAGGCTATACAGTTAGCCCATCTGATCCCAGAACAAGACTTTTTAAAGTTTTAGCTACTGCTGTGTAGATGCCTATGAGTATAGATAGACACGCTCACTAAAGCTAACCATTTGCAAGAGGATTAATTCAAGGAGTTCCCAGTAACCTGGAACATTTAATGCCCTTGTCTGACAACTAATTAACATTTCCCCCCAGATTCCTCTGGATAATGAGGTATCTATACTTCAATTAGTGATGAATATGCATTAATTGATTCAGAGGTTTGATTTGGAAAAGCGTCCAAAACTTCATCTGATTAACCAGTTTATCCAAACAGATCTATGTATCTGGGAAATGGCCTGAAAATCTTATTAGAACTAGTTTTCTTATGAGATTTCTAGAGCTTTCTGGTTTTGTCTGAGTTTATCAGAGTCAGAAATACTGAGAGGATAGCCTTTCCTAAGACATTTCTTAAGCCTCAAGGAGCTGACTGAGGAGATATTAGAGCCATTAGAGATTATCTTCAAAAACTAATAGAATATGGGACAGATTCCAGAGGACTGGAAAAGGACAAATTTAGTGCCCATCTATAAAAAGGGGAATAAGGACAACCTGGGGAATTACAGACCAGTCAGCTTAACTTCATTACCTGGAAATATAATGGAGCAAATAATCAAGCAATCAATTTGCAAACACCAAAAAGATATAAGGTGATAAGTAACAGTCAACATGGATTTTTCAAGAACAAATCATGTCAAAGCAACCTAATAGCCTTCTTTGACAGGGTAACAAACCTTGTGGATAGGGGTGAAACATTAGATGAGGTATATCTTGACTTTAGTAAGGCTTTTGACGCTGTCTTACATGACCTTCTCATAAACTACAGAAATACAACCTAGATGGAGCTACTATAAGGTGGGTGCATACTTGGTTGGAAAACCATTCCCAGAGAGTAGTTGTTAGTGGTTCACAGTCAAACTGGAAGGGCATATCAAGTGGGTCCCACAGGGATTAGTCCTGGTTCTGGTTCTGGTTCTGTTCAATATCTTCATCAATGATTTAGATAATGGCATACAGAGTACACTTATAAAGTTTGCAGATGACATTAAGCTGCGAGGAGTTGCAAGTGCCTTGGAGGATAGGGTTAAAATTCAAAATGATCTGGACAAACTGAAGAAACTGTCTGAAGTAAACAGGATGAAATTTAATAAAGACAAATGCAAAGTACTCCACTTAGGAAGGAAAAATCAATTGCACACATACAAAATGGGAAATGACTGCCTAGGAAGGAGTACTGTGGAAAGGGATGTGGGGCATAGTGGATCATAAGCTAAATATAAGTTAACAGTGTAAGACTGTTGCAAAAAAAGCAAACAACATTCTGGGATATTAGCAGAGGTGTTGCAAGAAAGACATGAGAAGTAATCCTTCCACCCTGAGCTGATAAGACCTCAGCTGGAGTATTGTGTACAGTTCTAGGTGCCACATTTCAGGAAAGATGTGGACAAACTGGAGAAAGTCCTGAGGAGAGCACCAAAAACGATTAAAGGTCTAGAAAACATGACCTGTGAGGGAAGATTGAAAAAACTGGATTTGTTTTGTCTGAAGAGAAAACTGAGAGGGGACATGATAACAGTTTTCAAGTACATGAAAGGTTGTTACAAGGAGGAGGGTGAAAAAATTATTCTCATTAACCTCGAAGACAGGACAAGAAGCAATGGGCTTAAATTGCAGCAAGGGAGGTTTAGGTTGGACGTTAGTAAATACTTCCTAAATGTCAGGGTAGTTAAGCACTGAAACAAATTACCTATGGAATCTCTGTCATTGGAGGTTTTTAAGAGCAGGTTAGACAAACACCTGTCAGGAAATGTCTAGTTATCATTTAGTCCTGCCTTGAGTGCAGGGGACTGGACTAGATGACCTCTCGAGGTCCCTTCCAGTCCTACACTTCTATGATTCTATTATTTCAATATTATCTTCACATACATAAGGAAGACTTAGCCATAAGAAAGACTAAAAGCTCCTTGGGTCTCTGGCCTAAATTTTCAAAATTGATTTTGAGTGTTTTAGGACATTTTAATTTTTGGAAGCCTGAGACACCTCAGAGGGGGTGATTTCCATAATGAATTGAGCAGCAGCCCTCTGAAAATCAGATCCCTTAAAACTGTGTCAAGTTGAGTACCCAAAAAATTGAGGGACCTAACATTTCTAGTCACTTTGGAAAATTTGGAATCTCATCATGAGCTCCTCAGCCTACCTCTTCTATTAGTAAGCACAGGTTAGGAATAAGCTGAAAGCCCGAATTCCCCCCTTCAGCCACAAATCATATGGGTGATCTTCCTTCCCATCTTGCCTGAAAACAAGATGTGCAGGGGCATGTAAATACAATTTCAAAACCAAGGATATTAAACATTTAGAAATTTCTAAAATGGCTTGAGTTCAATTTGGGATTTGGGCCGGAATGTAGGTTCATTAGTATTTAATCTGAACCTATTTCCTACTTTGTTACTGTAAAACATTCTGCTGGATACCCGTATACAAATGAACCATCGATCGTTTGCTAGCAGGAGCGTGCTCTGCAATTCACTTACCTGCTTTCTAAAATGTGGTAGGTAAGATTGCTTCCATTGTCTTCAGCTTTTTCCCACTGTACAAAATTTTTATTCTCCTCCGCTATTTTGGGGATTCCTGGTTTACTTGGAACTCCAGCTATTGTGCAAAGTGAGAAAATGGAGAATTCTGAAAAGACAGTATTTTACTACACACATTTCATATTCTGAGAAAAAAGTGACAAGAGCAGGGGCTAGAGCAAAACTTAAACATGCACCAGGGTGTTGAGACCTGGGAAGGAACTGAAGACTTGCAGACTCTGGTCTAAAAGGCTACTCATGGA
Organism: Natator depressus; assembly: GCF_965152275.1. NCBI lineage: Eukaryota > Metazoa > Chordata > Testudines > Cheloniidae > Natator > Natator depressus. The sequence goes on from NC_134236.1 coordinate 90,775,966, forward strand.
AAAGGAACCTTTGGACTTTTATTCGTGATGGAAAACTTCATAAGGTTCTTTCACACACACTCAGACTTCTGCTTGGATTCATGAGTTCTTATAACATTAAAGTAGTTCATTTCAATTCCACTCTCTCCTTCCCCGTCTTCCACCTTTGAAAGAGTCCTCCAATTTTATTTTTGGCAGATATTTATTTTGTGCTTTTTTTTTTTTTTGGAGTTCACACAGAGAGAAATCAGTGATTCTTATAAGATGATTATTATGTGGCAAAGCACCCTGAAAATGTTTACTTTCACCCTCAGAATAGTGTTAATCTAGGATCAGATGATTTTAAGGGCTTACCCCTAGTTTTAAAGCTTCCTGGAGGTGAGGTGCTTTTTGCTCCGGTTATGTAAATGACTGCTGCTCGCACAAAGTAGTTGGTGTCAGGACGAACTCCCGTGAGATGACATTTATACACGGGACCTTCCGTACACGTAATGTTTGCAGGACAAAACCAGCCGTTTTTTGTTTGCCACTAGAAAAATAAAATATCATCTGAGTCAATAGTCTCACTCTGTGAGGGCCTGATCCAAAGTCCATTGCAACCAACAGAGTCTTTCTATTGACTTCAGTGGCCTTGGCATGGGGCCCTTAAAGGAGTGTGTATACAAACATAAGTATTGAGAGGCTCTTGATGCTGGAGAGCATGAACTACAAACCCTCTTCCGACAGACCAAGGCCACCCAGAAATTTGATGTTATTCTTCTGAGATCTACAAGGCCTAGAAATCACATGGGACAACAGAGTGGGTGGCACCTGCATAGGTGTGCCAGTGCAGGAGAGACCATAAGCAGCCTGCCCCTTCCACACCTGTGTTTGGCCAGTACCTTTGGCTTGCTGTGAGCTTTGCTTGCCAGGCTGATCCTAAGTGAAGCCATCACGATTATGATCAGCTCTGTTAAGACATTCATGCAGTCTAGTAGCGCCTATGTTATTTTCTGACTATCGTGGTTCAGACATTAAACCCGAAGTTGCCATGTATATTGCTACCGTTGTAGCATTTACTTCATAGTGCACGCTGCAGAACTGATTTGTTTCCCCAGCAGTTTCTTTCTAGGCCTGCCCCAGGTAGGAGATGAAAATAAAATTCATAGACTGTTTTAAAAAAATTATTTCAACATTTAAAAAAATTGGAGCCCACCTATTTCTTTCTAACCATGGCACACGCTGGAGAGTGCATAAGGGGGCTATTCCTTCCCCAAGAGGTTCTGGATGACTCAGCCAAAAATCTTTTGGATCTCCTGGAGAATGCCTGCTGCAGCGGGAGTTCTCCCTTGTTCCTGGCCAGTGCTGCCTTCACCTTGCCCCTTGCTGGGGTACTACTACTGGCAGTGACATTATGGTGCCTGAATTACCCGGTGGGACTCCCTGCAGCCTTCCCTCGTTCCCCACCCTCTACAAGGCTGGGCAGAATCTGGCCTTTCATCCGAAAAGAAAAGGGTATTTTTTACCTTCTGCACTTCAAACCAGAATTTGGTTATGTTGCCATGCAAAGGAGACCTCCATTCTAACTGACAACTGGTGTTTCGGGCAATTATATTCACTGGGACAGGTGGAGTCTCAAACGTTGCTGCAAACACAGGGGCACTCTCAGAAAACCAGTTCTTCTCTGGATGAAAAGCAAGAACCTAACAGGAGAAACAATGAAACATACAGTCTCAAGCCACTCTGAAAACTGCATTTGATTTGGTTTTGGTGGCTGTGTTATGGCAATGTGAATGCTCCCTTCCATCATTCAAGTACCTTGGCACATTACTTAACTACTTTAAACAACATTGATACTCAGGGGAAGATTAAGACTATGTCTGGCCTGAATCCAAACATTCTGGGCCTTCCCACTAACACTCTGGGGACCCTGAGACAGAACTCCTCTTGGCCACGAGCCCCATCCAACAGACTCTTCTTAGCTACCCAGTTCATCTTTCCCACAGAACTGCTCCCCTCATATTCTTTCCTTGAGGGACACAAGCATTCACACAAACCTTTGGATGGCGTTTTGACACCCACCGAGTCTTCTCCCTAGGTTTAAAATCACCAATTAAAATATCACCTATTCTGTCCATATAGGTCTCATTCCTTTGTCTGCAGTCTGCCTGGACAGTGTCATGAATAGCATCACACTTCAGTGGAATTCAATGAGCCACAAGGAATTGCGGCATTTTTACCAACTAGATGTTAAGGACCATTCCCTGCACTCCTCTCTCTGAGGCACATCCTAATTTGAGAGACGTTTTTCTCCTAAAATCCACCAAACAGCCAACGCGCTGCACGCATTTTTAAGACCCTTGTTAACCTGTCCTTGCTAATACTAAAGAAATACCAGAATTTGTGTATTGTTCCTCCAGTTGCAGTATGCTTTTTTTAAATTTTATAAACTGCTGAAAGGTGGAATCCACTTTTATGAGTTTGTCAACTTTCAGTGAAATAATCAAGTATAGTTCTATGGAAAAAAACAGAAAATCCTGGATGCCACAAAGGGACTGAGGCATTGCGATGCTCAGCTTCCCAATGCTTAACGTTTAGGTGACTAAAAAATCACAGCAACAACACCATGATGCACAAAGCCTGAATTAGGTGCGAAGGCTAATATGTGTGAAGAGTCAAGCACCTTACAATGAGAGCCTCAAAAGCCAGCATGCTAAGTGGGGAGCCGCCTTAGCAAGCCTGTAGGAGATGCTGTGGAGAGGGGTATGCCCTAAAGCCCTGCCCTTCTCTCCGAGATAGGCTCCTGAGTTCATGCTGCAGGGAGGCACCTATCTCTGCTTAAAGAAAAGGAGGACTTGTGGCACCTTAGAGACTAACAAATCTATTTGAGCATAAGCTTTCTGCTTAGTGATCCACAGCCAAGAACCCTCTCCTAGAGTCAGGCAGTGTAGCCACCTAAGTCATTTTTTGTGAGAGTGAGACAGACACCTGCTTCACTCCACACAAAATGCATGGGGAGGTCTGGTGACACCTTATACCTTTTACCCCAGTCATTGGAGCACTCACCTGGGGTGGGGAGACCCAGGTTTAATTCATTCTTCTGTCTGATAGGGGGAAAGGAGCCTCCCACACCATTCAGGACAGTGCACTAACCATTGAGCTATGGGATATTCTGATGTGGGGCTCTCTCAGTCTCTCTGTTGAAGCTGTACCAAAGTGGATTAAATAATGAAAGAGCTATTGGGCCAGAGAGAGAGCGCAAGAGAATGATTCTGTAGCCTGGTGGTTAGGGCATGCATATGGAAGACCTAGGATCCAGTCCCACTGCTCCAGTGACTTTACTTACACACAGTGGAAGAGCGTCAACAGGTGAGACTGAGGGAGTGCTATATCATGATATCCCATAGCTCAACTGTTAGAGCACTCACCTGAGATGTGTGGGAGACCCCTGTTCAAATCCTTTTTCCCCCCCAAAGGCAGAGGTGGGAATGGAACTCAGGTCTCCCATCTCCCAGGTGAGTGCTTTGGCCAGGGAGCTAAAAGCTGCAAGGTGAGTACCACCACCGACCAGATTTTGAAAGGGTCCCAACCCTGCAGGCAGCCTCTGAGCATGCCTACCAAATCAGGCACCACACACTTATCCTTCATTTATCTCCCTCCCAGTCATGGATTGTCCTGGGGCTTAGGCGGGAAACAAGCTTCCAAATGCCTAGAGTGAGGCAGCAGAGTGCATGCTGGGGAGGAACTCAGGCACCAAGGGAACTTTTACCCTGACAATTTAGGCATCAAGTGAGTTTAGCACCTACAGTGTTAGGCAGAAGTTTTCTGGATCTCAGTAGAGCCCAAATGCCAGACATAGGCACCTAAGCCTGGAGTTCTTGGTAAGTACCTCGGTAGATCTGGATCAAACAGCTTTTTGGAAGAACTAGAAATTTTCCATTTTTCATTGAATAAAAAATATTTTAACAATAATAACAATAATACTAATAATAGGCCAAAGACCTGATCCTACTGCCAGTGGAGTTAATGGAAAGTCTCCCATTGACCTCAATGGATCAGGATGGAAGTTTTGCAGTGGGACTTCACAATTTGACCCAATAACATTTTACATTTATATAGCTCCGTTTATCCCATTTGAACTCAAACTGCTGCATATACAATAGGACTGAAAAACTCTATGTTGCAGGGGGAAGGTTGGCAGCCATCTGATGAACTCACAGCATGCTGTATTACAGTGTCAAGAGGAGAAGTACTGGCTAAAAATATCACAGCCAAGCATTACACATATGCATGGGGTCTTAAGCATCCACACAAAACAGAAAGGCCCCAGAGCTCAGTTTTTAAGATCTCATCTGAAAGACCCACACAAGGAGAAATGCATGAAGTTTGATTTATCTTCCTCAGAAAGCTGAAGGACCGAGACAACTCTGCCAAGGGTCTGAACCCATGTTTACAAAGTGTAAGTATGCTTTTACTTTACAAAACAGTGGCTTGGTCACTTGTTGGGTAATAAGTATATCATATTTTCAGGCTTCTTGAATAGACAAAGTCACTTATAACTATACCTTGAATACGTTTTTTGTTCCACCATTGAGGCCGTTAATAGACCAGGCAAGTGATCCATTTGGAAATTCATTTTTTCTCAAAGGAGCTGCAGGAATTGGGGGTAAAAAGTTGACAGTAATTTGATAGCGGACAGAGTCTATGGGTCCATTTGGCTGTGAAGGCTCACTCCAAGATATATTGATGGTGTTATCAGACATAACCAGTATCTCAATGAGGTTAACGGCCTCTGGTACTGAAACAAAGGGGAAAAAAACAAAAATCTTGTAGATTTGGGGGGCAAGGGTTATTTTCAGGGAAATCAAGAAGAAAGTATCAGTATAAAGGGCTTTAAATATACACAAAAACATGTGACGTGTGATCCATTTTTAATAGTTACACTCTATCCCTACAAACCATACACATAAAATCTACATTCTTGTACATCAAAAACTGTGCACTGACTCAAAAATATTTTGAAGTGCTTAATATGTCTTTGGCTATGCCACAGTCCCAGCAGGTACACTTACAACTGTTCTTCTTTGCCAGCCTGGCAGTGGTGCTGTAGAATTCATGCTCTTTGCTAGACTCCTACCCGGGATCTCAGATATGCAATTTACTCGAGGCATGCATTAGAAAAAAAATGTCCATATACTGAAATCAGAAATGTTGCACACTGATAATTCAACAATGTCTGAAGGTAGAAATGTGAAAGTTAGGCTTGTTAAGTTGATCTTCTTGAAATATAAGGAGTAAGTCAAGTTTGAAGAAAGAAAGTTCAATAGCTTAAATTTTATAAAGTGTGCATATTTACCCCGGGAGTCAAATGCTGTTTTAATTTTGCTTTGCTTGATCTAAAAGCTAGAAAGTTAGAATGAGGCTTCATGCAAGGATAGCAAGATCTAGAAAGCCTGGTTTTAGGGATGTCTGTGTTTGAGAGGTTCCACATTAAAGAAGATACAGTTTCTGTACATATCTTGTTTTGTTACTCTCTCTCTCTTTTTTAAAAAACAGAGCAAAATGTCAGATGCTTTGAAGCACTATAGATTTTTCTTAACAGTACAAGAGTGTTGCCTCTTGTGATCTTGAGTTGGCCTTTGGCACATATCCTAAGAACATATGAAATGATACTCTGTTCATGATCTGTCAAGAGAAGCACAGCCATCCATATATAAGGAGAAATATTTAATAATGTATCAGTCATCCTACTCATTCGCTCATTTTGACATAGAAACAATGGGAAGACAGAGAGGATCCACAAAAGTTCTGATGCGTTGTTAAATAAGCTAGGAACACGAAGAAGCTTTGATAGCAGCTGATTTAATTCCAAGCTTTAATAAAACCGTTAATCACATGTCTAAAACTAAGAGAACAAAAGTCAGGAAACATACACATTCCAACAGCAGTGTAGAAGTTAGATGCCTGGGGGAAAAAAGACTTCATATTGCACACACATAGGGATCACTCCCTATGGACTCAGATCTTTCATAGGTTATATACAATGAGATTTTAAACTGAGCAGATGCGCTGCACTGATATTTTCTTTAGTGAAAACCATCATATTCTTCCATCTCATTCAAATGAACAATTAGCTAATTTGTAAAAGAAACAAATAAAATATCAGCTCATAAGTCATGGAATCATAACACTTAGAAATGGAAAGGATTGTTAGGCTAACCAAGTTCCTGTATTGTAGGAAGTTTCCTATTGTAGGAAACATCTAGTATTGTTTCCTACAATATATTTTTCAGTGCTTTGTTCTGCCCAGTTTTAAGTTTATCAATAAATGAGGCTTTCACCATTTCTCTCGAGAAATGGTTTCTTAATCCAATAGATCAAACTGTTAGGAAGTTTTCCATACTGTGTTTTCTATATTGCTTATTTTGATTTCATTCCATTTCTCCCAGCTATACCTTCACACTATGGAATCCATTCCAAGCCATTTCAAATAATAGAATATGGGCATTTTAATATTAATACGGATGCACACAGAATTGTAACTAGAGCTGTGTGGTCGTTTTATGTATTTTTCTGTGAATATTCAATAACATCTTTAAATAAGTTTATTACAGCCAAGCTTATAGATTTCTCCTCCACTTCCTTTCCTATCCATGTCAGTTGGTTACTTGATGACCATTTTGAAAAACTAAATCCTCTTTTGACATTTACAGATAAGCTTTGAACTGATATATGGTATGTCCATACTGATTCAACAGGAAAATAATTTTATAAATGGAGAACTAGACAGGCAAATGTCCGTATTAGGTTTATAACAAGGTAGAGTCCCAAACACATCAGAATGAGGAGGATGTGCTTTGTAAATCATCATCATTTACTTCTATGGTTTATTTAATTTTTATATGTATTTTTCCCTAAAGTACACTAATGTTTTGGCTGCAATATCATAGATTATTCAAGTGAAATTTGCATGAGTTGTGTTGATAAGGAAAACAGATTTCCTGCTAAGCAATATGTGGAGTAAGAGTGACACTCAGTGGCAAGACCAAAGCATTTATTTTCTTAGCCCTATTTCCTTTGATTCTCCCTGCTCTTCTATATATGCAGAGATGTAAAGGTTGATTCAAGCTTCGCTCATTTTGACATAGAAACAATGGGAAGACAGAGAGGATCCACAAAAGTTCTGATGCGTTGTTAAATAAGCTAGGAACACGAAGAAGCTTTGACAGCAGCCGATTTAATTCCAAGCTTTAATAACACCATTAATCACATGCAGAAAACTAAGAGAACAAAAGTCAGGAAACATACACATTCCAACAGCAGTGTAGAAGTTAGATTCCTGGGGCGGGGGGGGGGGAAGAGGGAGGGAGGGGGAGACTTCATATTGCGCACACATAAAATTATTTTGAAATGCTGCCTCAGTCACAAAGAATCACTGCAGTTTCTTAGCTATTGCTTTATGCCTTCTCAGGAAGTCAACAAGCCAGATCACTCCCTATGGACTCAGATCTTTCACAGGTTTATATTTAGGGCTTCAGTTTTTCAGGGTTTACTAATTTCATTTTTCAAGGGTTTTTTGTTTTAGCAATTTTTTAGTTTTATGTAGATGTCCACAAATTGGGGTTTTGAGGACTTCCTCTTGTATATACCACAATGAGTAATTATATATATTACTCATTACAGTAGTACATACCAAAATAAGTAATCCATTTGTAATGTTCCATACTGTGCTTTCACACAGTATACTGCTTAAAACAGTACTACATTAAAGCACTCAAAAGAATCTTTAGTGCTTACCAGCAGAGTCTACACAGACCAATTAACGTGCAACATGTTCATGCACTTTGGAAATTACATCCCCTTAGCTCACAGTACTGCTTTACGTAGACAAGCCCTTAGATCCAAGTAACCATTTCCGGCGTTTTTCTGGTGTCTATTGGATAAACACCGATTTTGGGTTTTTACTGTTGTTATAGCAGTGTGTTTTATCGCTGTTTATTGGTTAAAACGGAAAATCAGAAACCCTATTTATACTGTTAGGCCTCCAGGCTTTTGTGCAGGTCTGAGTACATTAAATTTTGACAGACACTTCCAAACTCTCTAACAGATGATACATAATTAAAGATAAAAGGCCTGATTCTGCTCTAGCTTACATTGGTGTAATTCAGAAATAACTCTAACTGAAGTCAATAGAGTTACATTTGCCTAAGTGAGATTAGATTTAGGCCCAAAAGTCAGAGTAGAGCTTAAAACTCACCTCCATAAAGAGTTGTGCCAATGGTCTCTTTTCCCAAAGGTGGCTGCTCAGAAGAATCTGAATAATAGTTTTTCACAGCAGCTTGTATCACATAACTTGAAAATGGCTGTAGGCCTTCAATAAGTGCTGTATTTTCCTGAAGTTCCTGTAATTAAGAGGCAGAATCACAGACAATAAATACTTTTAGAAAATAAAGCACTGGATGTCCAAACAGGCATCTGGCAATGAAATGGGAACATATGATTTAATTACATAGGAAGAAAAATCAAAATATCGCAGTACTTTTTCCTAAAGTAAATTTAATGATCATGAAAGATGCCAGACTGACCACATTAGAATGTTAACATCTCTAACAGATCAGGCACAAGACAGGTCATGGTCCTGCAACTGACCAATGTACTTTAATCCTGATTTTGGTGGGTCACTTCTAGGAATGAACTAGGGTATGTCTGTTTTTGTGCCATTTTAATCCTTGGCCTCTCTACTGAGATTGCCAACAAGGATTTCAGTTAATTAGTGCCAAGTGTAATGATATTTTTGAAACTGAGACCTGCAACTCATTTCACGTAAAGTACCAAGGAATAATCAAACTGTATCGTTTTATGCACAGAAAATGAACTTCTTCCATCCCAGAAAATGTTTTGTCATTTTCATGGTATAATAAAGATGTGAGCTAGGGATCTTATCCAGCCTCCACTGAAGTAAATGGAAATCTTTTCACTGATTTCAGCAGGCACTGGCCCAAGAGCTAGGTGCAGTAATTACAGTTACAAAACCATATTGTTCAGCCACTGTCAGAGGGATTAGAAATAGCAACTGCAAAAAAAAAAAAAAAAAAAAAGTAAGAGCAAAAGGACACTCATTTCCTATGGGACACACACAAAGATACGAAATCAAACTGGTCTCAATGGTTATTTAAATAGATTAATAAGAGCCACAACCTACTTTTGAGGAGTAGAAACTGAAGGGTCCCTTCAAATGAGCTTTAGCAAGGAAATGTTAAGAAAGTAGAATGTCAGAGAATCATCTTGTGTGCAAAATATGCTACAGAAAGCCAGGGAAGCTGCCATTTATGGCAAGAAGAGTCGTACAGAAAGGGTAGCATGGTTTTATGGAGTGGGAAATTAACACATAGTAGTGTCTGTCTGTGGAAACAAAGTTTCATAATGGAATATCAAATACTTAGAAGTGTCATGGAATCACCTTTTCATAAACGATGCCATGCAAGTTTTTGCTCCAAAATAGTCTTACCATTACTGTACAATGTAGGCCAGACAAACAGTGGGCTGAGCTCCTGCCATCATTAGTAACTTTTCCATAGTATACCAGGTACGTTGAAGTAGGGAGGGTTATGCCAGTGCACAGAAGTTGTGTTTTGACAGGTGGTAAGCTTACTGTAAAACTGGTGTTCGTAATATTAAGGATAGTAGGTTTCTCAGCATTTGAAGCTAGAGTCAGGCATCCTTTATCTAGAAGGGATGGGAGGGAAAACATTCTGAAGTATAACAGCTGTAGGGACACTCCAAATTTTAGATGTGATCCTACTGCCTTTAGCAACAGAAAGTATAACTAGCAAATACTATCTTTTCACTGGTTTCATAAACAGATAAAGAAAAAAAGTCTGAATTTAATAGTTTGGGTTCATTTTTTGCATCCAGTAAAAGTAAATTTTTTCAAAGTGAAGGATTTGTTTATTTTCTTGAAAGTCACTCAAGGACAGATTTCTAAAGGTATTTAGGTGCATCCTTAGGCACTGTAGGAATATAGGCCCACATTAGATTTGGGTGAACTACAGTATTAAATTGAGTTGGGATATTAGCATGAGCAACAGGCCCAAAGCATTTGACCAAAGAGAATATGATCCTGAGAAAGAAGAATTGTTGTGTTGAAGTTTCAGAGTAACAGCCGTGTTAGTCTGTATTCGCAAAAAGAAAAGGAGTACTTGTGGCACCTTAGAGACTAACCAATTTATTTGAGCATAAGCTTTCGTAAGCTACAGCTCACTTCATCGGATGCATACTGTGGAAAGTGTAGAAGATCTTTTTATACACACAAAGCATGAAAAAATACCTCCCCCCACCCCACTCTCCTGCTGGTAATAGCTTATCTAAAGTGATCACTCTCCTTACAATGTGTATGATAATCAAGTTGGGCCATTTCCAGCACAAATCCAGGTTTTCTCTTCTCCCCCCCCCCCCCCCAAGTGGTGTTGGAGAGCTGCCGAGCAGCCTCTTGTTCATATTCAGACCTATTCATGATGACAACAGCACCTCCTTTGTCAGCCTTTTTGATTATGATGTCAGAGTTGTTTCTGAGGCTGTGGATGGCATTGTGTTCCGCACGGCTGAGGTTATGGGGCAAGTGATGCTGCAGCTCTCCAACACCACTTTCTACAAGCCATTACCCTCTGATCCCACTGAGAGTTACCAAAAGAAACTACAGCATTTGCTCAAGAAACTCCCTGAAAAAGCACAGGATCAAATCCGCACAGACACACCCCTGGAACCCCGACCTGGGATATTCTATCTACTACCCAAGATCCATAAACCTGGAAATCCTGGGAGCCCTATCATCTCAGGCATTGGCACCCTGACAGCAGGATTGTCTGGCGATGTAGACTCCCTCCTCAGGCCCTACGCTACCAGCACTCCCAGCTACCTTCAAGACACCACTGACTTCCTGAGGAAACTACAATCCATTGGTGATCTTCCTGATAACACCATCCTGGCCACTATGGATGTAGAAGCCCTCTACACCAACATTCCACACAAAGATGGACTACAAGCCATCAAGAACACTATCCCCGATAATGTCACGGCTAACCTGGTGGCTGAACTTTGTGACTTTGTCCTTACCCATAACTATTTTACATTTGGGGACAATGTATACCTTCAAATCAGCGGCACTGCTATGGGTACCCCCATGGCCCCACAGTATGCCAACATTTTTATGGCTGACTGAGAACAACGCTTCCTCAGCTCTCGTCCCCTAACGCCCCTACTCTACTTGCGCTATATTGATGACATCTTCATCATCTGGACCCATGGAAAAGAAGCCCTTGAGGAATTCCATCATGATTTCAACAATTTCCATCCCACCACCAACCTCAGCCTGGTCCAGTCCACACAAGAGATCCACTTCCTGGACACTACAGTGCTAATAAACGATGGTCACATAAACACCACCCTATACCGGAAACCTACTGACCGCTATTCCTACCTACATGCCTCCAGCTTTCACCCTGACCACACCATATGATCCATTGTCTACAGCCAAGCTCTGCAATACAACCGTATTTGCTCCAACCCGTCAGACAGAGACAAACACCTACAAGATCTCTATCAAGCATTCTTACAACACAATCCCACCTGCGGAAGTGAAGAAACAGATTGATAGAGCCAGAAGAGTTCCCAGAAGTCACCTACTACAGGACAGGCCTAACAAAGAAAATAACAGAATGCCACTAGCCGTCACCTTCAGCCCCCAACTAAAACCCCTCCAATGCATTATTAAGGATCTACAACCTATCCTGAAGGATGACCCAACACTCTCACAAATCTTGGGAGACAGGCCAGTCCTTGCCTACAGACAGCCCCCCAGCCTGAAGCAAATACTCACCAGCAACCACATACCACACAACAGAACCACTAACCCAGGAACCTATCCTTGCAACAAAGCCTGTTGCCAACTGTGCCCACATATCTATTCAGGGGACACCATCACAGGGCCTAATAACATCAGCCACACTATCAGAGGCTCGTTCACCTGCACATCCACCAATGTGATATATGCCATCATGTGTCAGCAATGCCCCTCTGCCATGTACATTGGTCAAACTGGACAGTCTCTACGTAAAAGAATAAATGGACACAAATCAGATGTCAAGAATTATAACATTCATAAACCAGTCGGAGAACACTTCAATCTCTCTGGTCACGCGATTACAGACATGAAAGTTGCGATATTACAACAAAAAAACTTCAAATCCAGACTCCAGCGAGAGACTGCTGAATTGGAATTCATTTGCAAATTGGATACAATTAACTTAGGCTTGAATAGAGACTGGGAGTGGCTAAGTCATTATGCAAGGTAACCTATTTCCCCTTGTTTTTTCCTACCCCTCCCCCCAGATGTTCTTGTTAAACCCTGGATTTGTGCTGGAAATGGCCCAACTTGATTATCATACACATTGTAAGGAGAGTGATCACTTTAGATAAGCTATTACCAGCAGGAGAGTGGGGTGGGGGGAGGTATTTTTTCATGCTTTGTGTGTATAAAAAGATCTTCTACACTTTCCACAGTATGCATCCGATGAAGTGAGCTGTAGCTCACGAAAGCTCATGCTCAAATAAATTGGTTAGTCTGTAAGGTGCCACAAGTACTCCTTTTCTTTTTGTGTTGAAGTTGTAGAGAGCCTTCAGAATACCTGTGTTATCTTATGTCAGTTTTGAGCTGAAGTCATAGAAATAAAACACAATTAACTGGGTACCAGGTGCAGTAAATAATTGGCTACATAAGAAACTCCTTCATCTGGCCTTAGCTAAGGTCCAATAACTGGCAATGACTTCACTTGTTTGTTAAAGGGTATAAAAAAAGTAAACCCTTTCAAGGGTTCATTGCTAACACCTGCCTGACGAAGCTGGAGCCAGCCAACATGAGTCTAAGCACCCTGGGTCAGCCCTTTTGTAAGTATCTTGATCAAATGCTTATAAATGTTTTGTTACTGCTTGGATGCAGTAAATTGCTTATTATTTAGCTTTTTAGGCTTGTTTAGAGCAATTGTAGCCTTAGGATTTAATAAAAGAATTTATGGTTAAATTAGTGTCGTGGCAATACCCTGCATAAATAATAATTCCAACAGAAACCTAAATACCTTTGAACAACTGGCCCTTAGTTACGAGTGCACTATAGCTAGATTAGACTGAATTTGCCTGTCATAGCAGAAGAGCTGCCATGCAAAATCTCATTTTCATTTGCAGTGATGTTTTCTCACACTACCTTTTTTCATCCCTCTGCTCACTAGCAATGTTCATGCTCGCAAATTAACTCTCACAATTCTACTTTGAGTCATCATACTGTCTTCAGGATGCCACACTTACAGGTTTCCTGTGGTTCCACTGTAAATCACCTCTTTTCGTATGACATTCAGGTTCCAAATTCTTTTAAAGAGGTATTGTCCACTACTCACATCCCATGCTCATGGAATGTATGCAGCATCTATTATCATGATGCACTCTAACACGATGTAACATGCGGCCAGTTCTTAGCTTTCATTCTACCTTCTAAAATTGGCATTGTATTACAGTCTATTGCACTGCCCTATCTAAATCATTTTCCTCTGAAATCCATCTGCAGTCAGCTGGTAAATTTTAGATAAACACTTTTAGAATAATTTACAATCCAAATAAATTATTTTAAAAAGATGTGTTAAAATTTTAAAAACCTGCTACCTGGGTAGGGCTGCATGGCTGTGCTGTAGGCTAAGATTTGCACCTGTTTATGTGCTCTTTCCTGAAAGAAGAGGATTTTGCTTTCTTTATTTCCTTGATAAATTGTCGTGTAGTCCTTTGTTACAACACTCCAGTATATAAACTGTCTGTCGACAGTCAAACTACCATTGGTCATATCTGTAGAAAAATATTACAGAGTTAAGTTTCAGAATAAAAATTAAGGGGGTGATTTTCAAAGGCAAAAGTGCAGTTAGATACCCAGTCCCACTGAACCTCAAAATGAGTGAGCATTTAACGGGCATCTGAGTCTTTGGAAAGCTCCTCCTAAAAAAAAAAAAAAAAAAAAGACTTCTGACATGTCTCATAAAGGTGAAACATTTCCCTCTTTAACAAACTGTAGATTTGATGCCTTCTCTTCTTATCCAATTATTATGGTTAAGATTAATTACAGGAAGTGTAATTCAATGATGATAAACCCCAGTAATTATAGAACACAAAATTGTAGCTTATCATTCACCTTGAATGGAAACCCTCACTTAAGGAGGAGATGACCCCTCACTTCTGAGATGAGATGTTAAAAACCAGCACCCGCTCTGTGCAGCAAGAACACTACGCATCCCATAGATCCTTTTGTAATAGGACAGTTTTAGCCAAGTCTCTTTGGCTACAGTGTCTAGGACCAGGCTGAAAACAGAGCCTGGATTACCATCATAGAGTTATCAGGGTATGAGTCATCCTATAAGGCTTTTTGTGCATGGAACACCTTTACCACATTCAAGCCATTCCCCTGATGGGGAGAAGGGAGACACTAAGGCCTGTATTACCCTCTGGCATATCTTTTTGGTTGTGGGAAGGAGACACACAAATCCTATCAACAAATAGATATTTCCAATATTAAACCCTCTCTATGTAATGTGACAATGTGGTAGATACAGTGGCATCCATTGACAAGCAGCAGGAGTTGATGCAACACTGTGTCTATCTGACTGATGATTTAATGGGAAACAATAATTCCTGCACATATCCCACACTGTTCCTTCCCCTGCTCTGTTTCAATGGCAAGCATATATAATACTCAGACATAGACTTCTTTTTTCTGTCTTCACTTCAAAGTGGTTAATGTTGTGGAGAAAATCCATGGTAAGTATTGCATTATTTTTGCTGAAAAGTAAATTCTTTGGAACAGTGAAAAGTATGGAACAGACTGAGAATTAAAAAAACGCATCAGAGCAATCTCACCTTGAAGACTAGGAACATTGATAACCCTCCAGCAGTGGCATCCATCTAAATCTGAGGCCCAGATTTCATCCCTTCCTTTGATAAAGAAAATCTGGGACTTCTTGGAGTCCGACATATCTATAGTCATTGCTCTTCCGAGGTCTGTTTCTGTCACATTGCAACTGCAGTAGCTTCTTCTTGTCTGATGTTGTAAAGGTGTGTGTCCCAAAATGTGGTGCATGGTATTATTCACGATATCATAATAAAATATCCAGCAGCCTGAATCAAAGGCTTCCATCCAGTACAGACGACTATCAAATAAAATGTATCATTTACAACAGAAAACCTTGCTCCAGGCAACCTACCTTAAATATAGTCTTATGAATTAATACAGCCATAGAATCATTAAAGTTATTGTAGGGTAAATGCAATTCCCTCAGAGTGGTGTCAGGTTTTTTTGTTGTTTTTTGTCTATTTGTTTTGGGGTTTGTTTTATTTGTTTTTAAACAGAACATCTTTAAACAGAGGTCCTCTATGACCAGAACTGCAATGTGCAGATTGCAGAAAATTTTAATTTAGCTACTGACTTCCATTTTGTTTCACTATAAATGGATTTTCATGTCAGTATAGCCATCACTTGAAGTCTTTAAATCAAGAATAGATGTCTTTCTAAAAGGTATACTTTAGCTCAACCAGAAGTTGTGGAGACAGAGTTTCACCCAGTAATTCCTATGGCCTGTGTTATGCAGGAGGTCACACTAGATCATCACAATGTTCCCTTCTGGCTTTAAAAACCTATTAATTTATTTAAATTGCTGTATTTCAACTAAATTAAAAACAAAAGTTATCAGTCATTTCATACCATACCTTAAGAAAGGATATGTTGAGAGACATGATATAGTCAAGTATTGGTTACGTGACTGTATGTTCAAAGTTTTAAGGGATTTTGCCTTGAGTTCTAGATCCATAATAAATATTTGAGTTCCTTTCTGTGATGTTTTCAAGGCAACAAAGAGGTGTCTTGCAATCCAGTCAATTGCAAGAGCTGTGACATTGTGGAGAAATCCATGTTTGAAAAGCTTAAGGGAAATAAGAAAACAGTTAGTACAGCAATTCAGAAAGTAGAATATTTAATCCCCTGGGAAATGCAGACATTTAGAAATTAGTTTCTGTTTCATTTCATAACAAAAAGTCAAAATACCAAAAAATCATCAAATGAGAAATTTTGACTTCTTTGACAGAAGCAAAAATTGTCATTTCAAATCAACATTTCAACATAACATGTTGTTTTGGTTTTCTTAAATCAAAAAATAAAATAAAATAAAATAAATGCCATTTTATGTTGAAATGAAAATTTGTTTTATTTCAAAATGTCAATACAAAATGAAAATTGTCATCAGGACATCTCTTGTTGGAAAATTAATCTTTTTTATCAGCGTTGATATTTTCCAGGAAAAACTTTGTTTCAACAAAGCCATATTTTCTATAGGAAAACTTTCCACATAAAACTTTTCAACCAGCTCTAACAGCTACAGATAAAATGGATTTTTCCAGACTGGATGAGGATTTTTATCATATTATTAGAAATCAAATAACCCAGTCATCTACAACTTGAACTAAGCATCTCATACAAGCTGGCAATAATTA
Organism: Natator depressus; assembly: GCF_965152275.1. Lineage (NCBI taxonomy): Eukaryota > Metazoa > Chordata > Testudines > Cheloniidae > Natator > Natator depressus. The sequence continues at coordinate 90,792,496 of NC_134236.1, forward strand.
AAGCAGAATGGGCCATGTTTCTAATGCTCTTTTCCCCATTATAAGTGATTTGTTTGTCAGGCTTCTCTTTTCAGTTTTTAAACTATAATTGGGCTCTAATTCATGACATAGCTGGTCCCAAAATAACTGCAATAATATGCATATTTTACATGCGCCTTTCAAACAAGGAAATACACAATAGAATACCTGAAGCCTGGAATTATTCTGTATGTTCAGAAGAAAAAGGGAATCTTCCTGGCTATAATACATTGTCTCGTCATTAGCAGTGTAACAGACACCCTTTATATCTCCTTTTGCTGAAAGACTCTGGATGGTCTGATTTCTGTCTATGTCAGTAATGACCATCTTGTTGGCAGAAATAGTTATAAGACCTGGAACTGGAAAAAGATCTGGAGGGGAAAATGATACAGAACAACTGATACCAAACTCTCAAACAATAACATTCATTCATCATGATAAAGCATATTTTTATCATAGTTTCGCATCATGGCCATCCCCCCATCCTAAGAACCATGTTCTACAATAATTTCCTAGACTACTTCAGGAGATAGCCTAGAATGTGATTCAGCTAGTACAGTTCTCAGAAAAGCATCCCAATTCACAGTGCCCAGGGAAACTGTGAGAACTGCCCTAACCACTCTGGAGTTTAACACAATTGTTGCTTGCATAATTTCAACCAGAAGGAGAACTGGGACTAAATGAATAACAATATCTACACAGGAACTTTTACAGCTGAGAGCTGCAAGTACACAAAGGTGCCATTCAAGGTAACATTTATATTAGTTTCAACACAGTATAATGTGCTGACTGGTGTATGTATTATACTGCCTTTTACTGGATGGAGTGCTCCCAGCTGCTCATTGTTTGTGATTATGTCATCCTTTAGTGGACTGTGTACAAGTGGATGTAAGCCTTGATACTAGCTACAGCTCATGGATAATCTCTGTTTGCTCAAAGGGTAGAGATTTAGGATTTTTGATGCGGGTCATGGGTTCTAATGCCCCACACTGCACACATGCTATTAAACTGGCAAAGTGTCTGTTGTTTGCGGCTATGGATTTTTTTACAACAGCCCAGTGAAAAGTTCAAATAATTGTCCTAGTTTGTTACAATGGGAAGTGGCCAGGGCTCAGTATGTGACATTTGCCTTCATACACAGAATGTAAATTTGTGGTTGTTTGAACAAATCATCCATGGCCACTGCCAATCTGAGCTATATTTGAACCGTCATCCTAGTAGTAAAAGGCTCGATATCTCATTACCAAACACCTGTATTATTGAGTCCACCATGCAGTAGCATTTGCATTGCAAGGGGTGGTAGCTGAATATTGATACCTGAGGAGTTAGCTTCTGCTATATTAGATAGCGGTCCTGGACCTGCCGATGTGAAGGCTTGCACCTGGAGATAAATGGAACAGGAGAAACATTCAGGAGAAATGTCCACTAAGGCCCCAGTTCAGAAATCACTTAAGCATGTGCTTAACAATAAGAACATGAGTAGTTCCTCTGACCGCTCACATGTTTAAATTTAAACATGCGTCTAAATGCTTTGCTGGTTCAGGGCCTAAGTGGAGGGGGGCTTCCAAAGATGGTCTGAGCAATGATAGTTCATCGTGTGTCTACCAACCACTTCTAGGTCCCCAAGTAAAGGAGACAGGCTTTTCTCATTTCAGAGAGAGGTCAGGAAGTATTTCTCTCCTGCTGCTTCATGTTGTAATTCTCCAGCAGGCCCAGCTGCTTCATTCTTGGACTAGGATGCAGCACAGCTCGCCTGGCGCCTGGTGTTTTGAATTTAATGCATTACCAGCTCTGTGCATTATGGGTGGGGGGGTCCTCCGTTCTCACCTCATAATGAAAACCACAATGCCACGCTAGATTGAAACATGAGTCATCAGAGGCTAGCTGGTACCAGGCGTCACCTGAATCCTCACGCTTCTTCCGTGGTGGGGCTGTCCTTGATCTGTGGAACTAAGTTCTGTTGGGTCTTTGACTCTCAGCCAGCCCAGGATTCAGAGCTACAATAGGATCTGTACCTAACCTGCTGCTGCTACCAGGGGCTTTGGAAAATGGGAAATTTTCCTTTAGGCCACTCCACGCCTGTGGAATAGTTATGAGAGGTAAAACACTATTGCTCTCCACATCACACTGACAGGCACAACAAAGCACTCCATCTTGTCACGGTTATAACACCAAAGAACCAGATCATCACCTTATTAATTTTCCATACCTGAAACCTCACTGTCAACCTGGGAAGCACATCCTTGAGCGAAAAGGACATCAGAGAGGGTGCAATGTTGCTTATAGTCCATTCTGTAAAAGTCTCATTGGTGCCACTTTGATTTACTATTTGATAGTAAACTCTGAACTTTGTTAACGCTCCGTTTTCTCTCCTAGGTTTATTCCACCTAAATTCCACTACGGCTCTCTCTTTGCCGCCATCTGTACCATTATGTGACACATATATTCTGGGATTTGCAGGGGCTGAAGGAACTGTATTAAAAATACACACAAACATAGCAGAGAACTTGTGTTAAAATATGATGTTTGATAACCCCTGCTTTTACCCCTGAGCCTGGGCTCTACAGTTAGTTTATGGCAGCTAGGCTGCTAAAAAGAGAAAAAAAAACATTCAGACTTGTATTAATTCATTCTTCAGCCTAAAATTGTCCTTTAAAAACAATTTGATTTTAAGGTAGAAATGTGAATATTTCATTAAATAAATAGGTATGTGAAGGCATGAGCGTGTGTTCTAATGGTAAGACGGTTCCACTAGCTACTTCCAAAACTCCCTAGCTATGACTGTGACGGCTATGTGTTTTTCCTTGTCACGTGTGTATTTGATTTTAGCTTGATCAGCAAAAACCCACACAACTGACACTACTCGATACAATGGAACTCAGCTAATGTCAGTGGAGCTGTCGTTATTTACGTCACTTACACCGAGCAGAGCATTTGGCCCACAGTCTTTCAAACTCTGTGAAATTGGCATATTGCACCAAACAGTTTTTCCCTGTGCTTTGTTCACATGCGTTAATTCTACAGTAATTATATTGCGGTGTCCCTTTAACTGATTTATCTTTGACCTGACCTGAGTAAAATAAGACACCTATGAAGTAAAAAATAAGTACCATTTCTAAAAACCCAAATAACCGTCTAAAGTATTATACGCAGGATTTTACTGCTCATTTCATAATAAATTTCAGTTAATCCATCTTAAAAATCACAGGAAGGGGAGTGGATATCACCATGTATTGTCTGTTCAAATGTCTGCATGCATGCACATGTGACAGTGGATTGTCAAAGACATTCAAGAATGTGTATCTGCATTCTCTGTGATTCGTCTCAACTCACAGTGAGCCAACCCTGGAAGCAGCTTAACACCTCTTAAGAAAGGCCCAACCTCCTGAAATAAAGTAGGCCTTACTGCACCCATTAAATATTAGGAATGAGATTTGAAAGTCCGGTACCTTCTTCAGGGGCTCGAAGGGATATGGATGTCGTAGGTCCCTCCCCCCAGTACGTATAAGGAGTCACAATAAAATCAAACTGCATATAGGGCTCCAGCCCTTCAACTTTGTAGGATGCTACAGTCAGATTCCAAGGAGGCAGGCACCGTTCACTATCCACAAACTAAAATAAGCACAAAACATTTTTCTCCTCTCAGAAAAAAAAACTTTGTAAACATTCCTGATCTTTAACTTTGATTTTCCAAAAAACCCATACCAAAATGAGAATAAATTTGTTTTGAATTGTCATAGCTCCACTGATTTTTATGGACTTGTGACCATTTACACCACCTGAGGATCTGCCCCTTTGAATCAAATGTAACAATAGTTTATCAAATGTGCTAAAATCAAGTGCAGATGACGTTTATAACTATGGTTCAGGTAGTCAAAGACATATTATGGTCGACATTGATTGGTTGTTAAATCAAAGTCATTCAAGCAAACTTCAGAAGAGTTAGAAGATCTGTCCATATATCTATAAAAGAAATACATAAAGGCACAATATGGCATAAAAGAACACAGACTATATGTCTAATTTTTAAAACTGTCAGTGTCTAGGAGCAATAATTCCAGATAATGGGAAGGAATCTCATCAATACCCTGGTCTGTAGAACCTTGGACTCCACACAGTAGAAGACAGTGCCCCATTCCACAGTTGTGGAAGCCTTCCAAAGGATGTGAAAATGTGAAGAATTCCCTTCAATCCTAAAGGAAGACTCCAGAATTGAATCTGGAATCACTTTGGGTGGAAATGAAAAGTTTCCTGTGGTCCAGAAAATGAGGAAAAAAATAAGAATTATGAACAACGGGTGGAATTTACAAATCTGCCTGTGTGATTTATGAGCACAAGTTCCATTAACTTCCATTAGTATATTATTAATAATAAAATGATTTTGTTTGTTTAGGCCACATCAGTATCATTTGGTTCTGTTTCTACTGGTTTATATAGTTACAAGTTACCCATCTCTATTCTGATCATTGTATTAACAAGATATTTGTATTCACATCTTTTCCCACTCAGATGTTAATAACCAAGAATGACAAGCTGAGAGTGGATACATTTTTAAAGTTCTGTCGATCAGAAAATCAAATACCTGGCAGAGGTTTAAGTGACCTCTGAGCAAGTGTAAAAGCTGCAAACTCTGCTGGTTGCGAAAAGGGGATGCTAACACTCTGATTGACTTCTTGTGCTGTAATGAACCGGTAGCCATTAATCCAGAACAGCCGTCCACTGTAATACAGCAGTGCACTATGGGATACTTCTGAAGAACTCCATTCTGCAAATTCAGTGACTACAGCATCACCACAACTGTGAAAATAAATATGGCATTACCTAAGCCTCAACTTGCTTTTTAAGGAAAAAAGGATCTATGCAATAAACTTTGATAGCTTCAACTTTATCCTTCGAGTTCTCCTTCCCCCTACAGAAATAATAAGAACAAATAAAAAGGTTCTTTCAGTTCCTGCCCCTCCCCTTCACTGAACATTCCTTAGTCTGATGCACCACTGGAGCACCAAACACAATACTTTGTTTCTTCAGCTCTTATAAGAAGACACCTTTAAAATGAAGTAAACATTTATGCTAAAATATTATAATTTATTCAAAAGGAGACCGTATGTTATAATTTATTAAAGATATCCCTGTTTTTCTGTATAACTGAAAACGATTCTCCCACTTTGATTGACAGGGGCCTCTAGATTAGTGTGCCATTGTCCAGAGGTGACCTTTCTTGTCCTTCTCTCTCCCTTTAATTTTCTGCACTGCAGCCTTTGCACTCCACTGAAATTCCCCGATGGCCTTGTAAGATATACAGACAGTGACTTCAAGTTTAAAGAGTGTTAGATCAGGTCCTATAGCAGGGGTGGGCAAACTGTGGCCTGGGGGCCACATCCGGCCCTTCAGACATTTTATTCCGGCCCTCAGGATCCCACTGGGGAGTGGGGTCCAGGGCTTGCCCTGCTCCGTGGCTCCGCGTGGCTCCCAGAAGCAGCGGCATGTCCCCCCTCTGGCTCCTAAGCATAGGGGCAGCCAGGGGGCTCCACACACTGCCCCTACCTCAAGTGCCACCCCCACAGCTCCCATTGGCCAGGAACCGCAGCCAATGGGAGCTGCAGGGGTGGCACCTGCAGTTGGGACAGCGTGCAGAGGTGCCTGAGGGGGGACATGCCACTGCTTCCAGGAGCTGCTTGAGGTAAGTGCCACCCAGAGCCTGCACCCCTGACCCTCTCCTGCACCCCAACCCTCTGCCCTAGACCTGATCCCCCTCCTGTCCTCTGAGCCTCTCGGTCCCAGCCCAGAGCACCCTCCTGCACCCCCATCCCAGAGCCTGCCCCCCAGCTGGAGCCCTCACCCCCCCACACACACCCCAACCCCATGCCCCAGTGCGGAGCCCCTTCCCACATCCTGAACTCCTAATTTCTGGCCCCACCCCAGAGCCCTCACCCCCTTCTACACCCCCCATTTGTGAGCATTCATGTCCCGCCATACAATTTCCATACCCAGGTGTGGCCCTCAGGCCAAAAAGGTTGCCCACCCCTGTCCTATAGGCTGGCCGAAGGGGTTCTCCCTTTCGCTCACTTGGTATAATTGCTGCCAACAGAGCACACAGAAGTACCAGTCCAGATGCCCACTCAGTGAGCCCAGCCAAGGGATGATGTCTCCACTAGCTAGAAGAAGTCCACTCTAACATCAGGCATGTCACAAAAGATGCTGCATTCTCCTCAAACCCAACTGCAGGCTCCCCTCCCAGTTGAAGGCCATGATGACTCCAGGATGATGATGATACCCACAAACAAATATGAAAGAGGGTAAGAGCAGTGAAAACTTAACTAAAGTTGCTGAACTAGGCCTGGCTTTTGGTGCCACAACAGAGTGGTTAGTTTCCCAACCTTCCTCTCTCATGCTCCTAGCAGAGAAAACAAATATTAAAGATACAGTGATCCATTCAGGACAAACGAGACATGGCTTTCTGCAAAGATCTGTGTGTGCACCTGGCAGAGTAGCTCAGTACAAACCTCCTCTGTCACACAGTCAGTTTCATATTCATTGTATGGGTTAGGGCCAATGGTAATGGAGACTTGATGTAAATGTCCCTCATCGACCTTGTTCAGCCCTCTGGGAAAGGCTCTTATTAGCATAGACACTAATTTCTTCTTCATTTTCTTGCTGATGTAATAAAGTTCACCTAGTCCTAAAAAGTATAAATAACTCACAGGCAATCCGCAACCAGCCAATCAGCAGCCACACAAATAATTTGCTGGAAAATCTCCAATGCACTGCCACATTATTTCCATATGAGAAATGCAACTCTATGCTCAGTCTCTAAACTTGGGAGCCCAATTCAGAAGCTCGGTCCCACCAGATGGTACACCAATCAGTACCTACCTATGCTCATTTTAGAACTTAAATGCAGAACTGAACATTCTGAAAATTGATCTCCCTTCCCTCACAGTTCCAGTGACAAAATGGACTTCCCGCTCACATTAGGAGCCCAATTCTGCTCCCACTGAAATGAATAGAAAACACGCCATTGGCTTCAATGGCAACAGGATCAGACCCCAAAGCTGATTGTCTTCAGGGTAATCTGCTCTTATTTATTAAAATCTATTAAACTTTCTTTCCAGCTGTATTAATGGTGATTTGATCTATCATGCTACTTCTAGGTATTCTCTGATCCCAATTTATCTTCTGGGCAACAGATTAGATAGATTACCAACACATCATTTTACCACCTTAGAAATATCTTTCAGCTTTGACACATGCTATCCAAAAGAGATTTGAAAGGCTCAGACATGCTGTTTGGTCCATTAAGATTGATTACTCCTACTCTCTCTGCTCTGGAATGCCAAAGATGATGATGTATGCCTTGCAGTTGGTTCACAACTGAGTTGCAAGTACAGCCCCTCACACGCAATCTAATCAATGTATTTTGATTGTTAGGTGTTCACAGTGCACTGGCCACCAGTGAGTCTGGGATCAATCTTAAAATTCAGTTGATTGCATACAGGGCTGGGTCTACAGTACAAGCTGGGGTTGTGATTCTCCTGCTCAGGTGCCCGTACTTGCGCTAACGGCCACTGAGCTAGCGCCAGCATAAATAGCAGCGTGGCAGCAGTAGCACTGGTAGGGGCAACCGAAGCACAGCTGAGCTGTGCCAAGTACTTGCCCGCTGGTTTCAGGTGGGTTTGTACTGGGCACGGCTCAGCCATGCCTCCCACGGCCACTACCAGTGCTGCCCCAGCCACACTCAATGAAAACTAGCACGAATATGCGTAGACAATCCGGGGGATTGCACCCCTAGCTCGTAGATTAGCTACAGCATAAAAGACTCCACATGAAATTTGTAGAGTTTCACTCTGAATCCTGTACAGTTGGACTTGCAGTAACTAAGAGAAGCTTTACATATGAAATGAATATAATTTAAAACCTTTGTAAGTAGTTTTCCTGTGCATCCACGGCACATGCAGAATGCATGATAAAGTGATATAAAGGGCTGACCAACACTCGTCTGACGTAATCTATGGAACTCACTTGTGGCTTTGCCATTTGTGAATAATGCAGCCATCTTATATTCATGGGGGTCAAAGGGACTACCATATGACTACTGGTTGCTCATGTGAGTAAGGGTTGCATATTCCAGGGCAAGGGCAAGGAGTATTAGTTGCTGCCCTTGATATTTGAGAAATGTCAGGTTTTTAAAATGATCCAGATTCAAGATAATATGGAAAACTGTAACAACTTATTTTCTAATGTTACAAGTCCAACATGAAGAGGAGTATGACCTCAACTGAATCAAGTGTCCATATCCATGCTGTTTCTATCACCATGAAAAATATGAATAACTTCCTGGTAACACAACACAGAGTTATCCATTAGCTACAGGTGACCATCAATTCTTCCTGTTTATTATTTGTTTAGCACAAACAATGTGTTCAGCATAGTACAATACACAAAAAATAAAGAGTTCCTGCCTCGAGGCAGTTACAGTCTAAAAAGCAGAAACACAGAAGAAAGGATGCAGTGAAATTCTGATTGCTCAATGTATTTGAGAGAGAGAGAGAGAGAGAGACACACACACACACACACACAGGTACCTTTACCTCTCTCCACAAAGTGATACTCTGTACAGATTTAGGCACAGGCTGTCTTGCACAAGCCAGTAGAGGAAGCTGTCACTGAGATCCAAGGTTAGAGCAACTACCTACAAGATAGAAAAATCCAAACAGCAAAGTGAACAAAATGAACACATCCTGGAAAAAACCCCTTCAATTCTGAAAGATATGTTGCATCATTATTGTTTGTATTATACAGCACCACGAAAAGAATGGCTCTTTACCAGAAAACAAAAATGACAAGTCTCTATCACAATGATTTTTTGGTCCAAATTAGACATAATATAAAAAGGGATAACAATAAACAATAAGTTAGTGTAAATCAGCATCATTCTATTGAGGTTAGCAGAGTGACACCAATTCACAGCAGCTGAGGATTTTATATAAAGTGTTTAATTATATTTATACGCATCTGCTATGTTGCGCATCCCTGTAGCACCTGAGGACCTCAGATATTACTGTAGCAGTATATCAGTTAATTAGTGAACCGTCCATACCTAAGGTTGCATAAACACCTCTGGCATTTTAATGTCCTTTGTCCAAAACAGTTTGTTGGTTTCCAATCTGAAAAGCAGTATCACTCTTTAGAGTAATATTTCACAGTCTCCAATTGTGTTTTTACAATTTGATTTTACATAGGCTATATCACTTCTGGGCAATCAAAAGAAGGGCATCTTGTACAGCGTCTGATCTCATTATTTATGGAAAATGATATGCTAATTAGTTGAAAAATGTTTAATTAAGGTTCACATTCAAAATAGCTAACTTTCAGTTAGAGCAGAGTGCCATCATTTTTATTTAGTAGTAACCTGAAAAAAACATTAGAGGACTCTTCTTGGCCCTTATCCCTACTCTCACCTACACGGCAGAAAAATAAGTTGTTGGTTTTTTTAAAATTAGACCAAATGTTCCAAACAAATCATATAATTTCGTACCTGCAGTTAACAGCGTGTGCAATACTGTATGCACAAACGATAGAAATAAGAATCTACTGACCTGGTTTGTGAGTGAAAATAAGATCTGCATCCACAAATTAGGTAGCTGAATTCTATCATATGAAACCTCAGCTAATTGTGCCTGCAAGTTGTTCAAGGTACAAAATTGCAAGTGCAAAATTAGAGATAGGTTGACACCACTCTGAAATTTTGCCTCAACATTTCCCAACCTCTACTCTCTTGTCAAATAATAGATCTACCTCATTTTTTAAAGTTAAGATTTAACTATGGATGTGAATGGAGCATCCATTCTTTTACTCTTCACTAATCAGATACAAAAAATGTTGGCATTAAGGAGAGAAAAACAAATGCCGTATCACGTACTCGGATCTCTGTTGGCCCGTATGCAATTCCCATCACATTCCTGTTGATATTGCATGTCAGAAAATCCAGGTTTGAATTATTGCTCTGGTAGGTTTCCTTTGTAAAAACTACTTTTGGTGTGTAGTCAGATTAGGATTATATACATTATTCCTTTTACCTGCTCTCACTGACATGTTCTACATCAAATTTTGTCTTCCTGTCTCTCATGAGCACCTCAGTCCCACATCTACGTGCTTTAGCCATTTTGGGCTCCTCTTTTCCCCTCTCCTTCTCTTTACCACTACTACCTTCTTCTACCAATTCAGGCTTGTCCATCTCCCTCCATCAATACTTACATTAAAGCAAAGAAAAATGTGTACTATTCATATTCAGGGGTCATGCAGTAATTTAACACCTCCCCTTTCATGTGCTACAAAAATAGACAGATTTTTTTCCATGGTGTGACAGACATTAATCTCTGAACATGATGTATAGTTGTTATCCTGCAATGTAACCCTATATCATAAGATGCAACATAAATTTAGCCTCTTGAAAAAACCTTTGATTTACCATATGTCATGAGGCAGTACTCAACAGGGTTCTGGCACATACTGCATGCAGCATGCTTTGCTGCTCCTTTATAATTTACTGACCTCACAAGCATATTGTAAAGATTAACTAATCAATGTTTATATGGCATTTTGAACATACTGGGCCAGATCCTCACAGCCAGTGTAAGTCAGAAGTCAACGGAGCTATGCCAAAATACACCACCTGAGGGTCTGGGTTACAAAGTGTTACCTAAGTGCTAAGTTTTGGATAAAATAGTTAGCCATCTCAGCCCTGCACAGTGAAATAGCAAATCAGAGATGTACTCCAAGACTCAGGTTTAAAGCCCAAAAGGTGAATAGTTATGGATTGTTGAAGATCTTGCAATGACCTATTTAATAATCTATTAATTTTGTTTTTAAAAAAGCTTAGTAAATTTCAGCAAAGAATTAGTTATTCGTAGAACTAAATTTACCATCTGCAGTTACAATAGCTAGAGGACAATAATAATTCTTATTGGCTGTTATATTGTTTGCATTGCGGTAACACCCAAAGGCCCCAATCACAGAAATGGTGACCGGAGTGACACGACAACAGCTAAGCAGGCAGCTGCAGAGTTGTGGCAAGGGCCTTGAAGTTGAGGATGAGAAGCTTGAAGTGGATGTGGGAAGCTATTGCAATGATTCAAAGAAATGGATGATAAGAAATGGAAAAGATTATTTTTTCCATTCAAAGAAATGGAAAAGATTATTTTTAATGTAGAAATTATCAATCCTTATGCGTCAGAGCAGAAGCTGATCACCAGGGAAAAATCTGATACAGCTAGGCATGGGAAATTGACATCTTCCATTGAAGAAGTCAGCACTGGCCAGCATCCAAGGTGGGGTGTAAGGCAGGTGACTGGATGGACCACTGATCCCTTGCACCATGGAAATATTTTTCTGTGTGACAAAAACTTCTTAATTCTTCAGTATTTAGGCTTATAATATGGTTGTTTTACTATTAGAATTTGCCATTTGATGTACTAGCTGAGACCTCTCACACAGAGTGGATGTAACAAAAAAGACCTATAAGATTAACTGACCTTTTGAATTGCTAGTCACTTTTAAAGGACAAACCCATTCTGCTCAGTATTTACGTTTTACATTCTAGAAACCCTGATGGTTAGTGGTTACTCTCTGTGGAGAAGAAAAATACTTTTAAAACTTTGAGGATTCCAGGAACTGTGGTGAAGGTAGCAGGAAGAAGTCAGTGGATTTGGAAACATCTGGAGTTCAAAAAGGATCTTTGATAATGAGCAGTATCTGTGTAAGACGGGAGCACATCTTGTATAATCCTAAGGAAAAACCTGTATCAGGAAGGGATGCATTTTAAAGAAAATATTTAAGATGTATGCTACAGCAGGTTGCCTTTTTTTGGTATTCTTGAACTCTTCAACAATAATTTGGCTATGACTAATCCAAGCTTTGAGAACAGGGACTTTTTCCCAAGCGAGTGATTCAGTACATGTCATGAAAGAAGACAGCTTTCAGCCAAGTGCTGATGAATATTCATGGTGCTGGACCTAAATGAGACTGCTAGTTCGCAAAGCCTTTTCATAGGGAAAAACAGTGCATTTAAAGATTTGCCCCATATCCTGGGCTGCTCCTGAAAAGTGCCCAACGCAGCTGAGAACGGGGTTGGAAAGGTAGCTTTGAGCCAAATTTGCACTCCCCTAATCTTGGGAGTGATGAGCATGGGCCAGTCCTCTGGCTGCATGGACTGCCAGTGTCCCCCAGGATCCATTCCTACAGACAGGGTTTTCACAGGGTATAGGGTCACAATGCCTTTCCCCCAGCTACCTCAGTGCTGAGAGAGCAGGTGACACAGAAATGGCTACTGTGGCTCCATATCAACTGACAATCCCTTCAAGAAAAAGGAATCCTCAAATGGCCGGATACATCTGCTGGGGAAATGGCAGAAAGCTGCCTTGATGCAATGGAGAATCGGGATCTTCATCTACTTTTTAGGTAACAACTTGCTATGATAAGACTAATTTGTTTGCAAGAGTCAAAACCGACCACTAGAGTAATTCTATTTTGGAACAGATGGGAAACTTTGGATACCACGTTGTCCATCTTCTTGCTTACAGACAGGTAAAATTCATGGGAGTGATAGCCTAGTTACTGGTTGTGACACAAAAGCCAAACAGTGGGTACAATGTGGGTAGAGATGGCAAAATGACTAGCAGGAAACAAGTAATACAATATTTTGCTCTAAATGTCATTTTAAACACTCAGGGCCAGGATTTCAATGGAGCCAAGGTGATTTACACCAGCTGAGGATCTTCAGGATCTACAGCGGTCATTATTAAAATGTCAATAGTTGCCAACAGTTGCTGCTGTACAAGGCTATTTTGTACAAGGTTATTTTCATTTTTGTTGCCCTTCATTGGAGAGAGTCCAGCGAAGGGCAACAAAAATGATTAGGGGACTGGAACACATGACTTATGAGGAGAGGCTGAGGGAACTGGGATTGTTTAGTCTACAGAAGAGAAGAGTGAGGGGGGATTTGATAGCTGCTTTTAACTACCTGAAAGGTGGATCCAAAGAGGATGGATCTAGACTATTCTCAGTGATAGCAGATGACAGAACAAGGAGTAATAGTCTCAAGTTGCAGTGGGGGAGGTTTAGGTTGGATATTAGGAAAAACTTTTTCACTAGGAGGGTGGTGAAACACTGGAATGCGTTACCTAGGGAGGTGGTGGAATCCCCTTCCTTAGAAGTTTTTAAGGTCAGGCTTGACAAAGCCCTGGCTGGGATGATTTAGTTGGGGATTGGTCCTGCTCTGGGCAGGGGGTTGGACTAGATGGCCTCCAGAGGTCCCTTCCAACCCTGATATTCTATGATTCTATGAGATACCACAGCTCTGTCCAAATGCAAAATAGCACACATTCTATGTGATAGCAGTAGGTAAATGATCACTTTCTAATGGCAGCCACTGAAATTTAAATTTAAAACTCAGTTAACACAAATATTGTTAAATACAGTTATTCAAACTTGTACCTCCATGATGATTACTCAATAAAGTAATAATTGTATGAATTAACCATTACGGTGCAAGTACAAGTTACACCAACTAACAAATGAAAGCCATATTGTTATATTTGATGTGACAAGTATTAATACTGACTGTACCCTATGCAGCTAGACACTAAAACACTCCTTTTAAAAGATCAGTCACCTGTTTACCGGAAAACCGTGGCTGCTCTTGTAATATAAAGTAGTGCTCTCCATTCAGTCTGGTGCTTTCCACTGTGTAAGTTGTAGCCCAGTACAGATAGCCATTGATTGCATCGACCACAAGATCCTTCACCAGGAACACAACATGCACCACAACATCTGTGTGTCCTACCAGCAGTGATTTTCTGTAGATCTGGGGGGGGGGGGGTGGAGAAAATAGCATAACACCTCACACATTATTTATCAGCCTAAAGCATCTGAATACATGTATATGACTATTTCACAGCTATTGATTTCAAGTGTTTAAAGTGTCAAATAAAAAATTATGCAAAATTAGTATTTAGGATCTGCTGTTAAGGGACAAAATCAAAAACTAAAACTTCTAATCCCTCTTATCGTTCCTTGTTTCACCAGCCTTCTGAGCGGATAAGAGTTCACATCCAGTTTGCACTCACTAAGCACAGCTGTAAATTAGGATGCAAGGTAGTGGAGAATCTAACCCTATGGTTCTCATTTTCAGAAGGGCCTCTAACTTTGCACTCAAGTAATTACAGGTACAATTTTATAGCACTGCATAAATTAGCACTCCATTTTTAATGCAGACCTATTTTATACAACTGAAATGGCTAAGCAACTGATTTGTGGGTGCATAGAGTGCATTTACAGTTTTGGGGCACAAAATATCAAAGTACTACATCAGAGATGACTTCTGAAAATCCACCCCTATATTTAACAAAACACCTAAAATTTGCTACACAAGGATCTAATGCGAGGATAAATATAAATGTACATCTCTTCATGAACTGAGATTCAGTTGGCAATCTTTAGCTGAGCACTAAGACTATGAAACTATTGTCAGTAGATTTTATTTGTATATTTTGCACCTGCAGTTCAGTAACCTGGCTTTAATTAATAATTACATTTTACCTCAAGCCCTTTCATAACTGGAAAGGGAAATATCTCAATGGAAAGAAAGGTGCAATTGCTACAAGTTGATCTACTATAGAAGTAAAGGGTCAACAGCAACTCAAGTTATAGGAGGTAGTAAACACCTTCCCAAATATTACTGAATGATCTTTGTTATTTATTAATTGCTTTAGTTTATCCTTAGTGTAACACTCTTACATACCGTATTTGCTTTGCCAGCCCAGTACAAATACTGACCCAACCAATCAAAGGCCAATATCCTTGCTTTTCTGATGTCAGATATATGAAACTTCGCAATGGCACCAGCTCGTCTGGTCAAGGACCACATATGAACTTCCCCCGCTGAGCTGCTCCAGTAGAGAGTGTCATTATACCAGTCCATGTCTTGAAGCAAGAAAAAGGACACTAGCAGCTATTTCTCAAATACGTCAATAAAACTACAATTTTTCAAGAACAATTAAAAATATCCAACCAACCAAGACCTTGTCTACATTAGCGGCTGCATGCAAGATGCCTGTTGCTATATGCCACTGTAAAAGGCAGGCTGCATCCACAGTGTGGTGTGTAGCTAGATGTGGCAGTGAAAGGCTCTGGCAGGGGGACGCAGTGGGGAAAAGTCTGGGGGCAGAGAGCTACCAGAGCCTTTCCCCACTGTCTCCCCCTGCCAGAGCCTTTCTCTGCTGCCGGAGCCTTCCACTGTGGTGTGGAAAGGCTTTGGCAGCAGGACATTACACTGCTGAAAATAGCCGTGTAGATGGGGAAGGCACTGCTTGGGCATGCAGAGAGCTGTGTAAAGTATATACCCTGGGGTACAGGTGTGTCTTTACTGACTCAAGCTGTGCCTCACTGCCTACACTGCTATTTATACCCATGCTAGGGGTCGTGCAGTGTCTGTCCTCTGTCTACACTTACGGCATTGTGTCTACCTTAAGATTGAAACAGGGCAAACCTGCTACAAATGCAGGAACAATGTACAAAGATTGATACAGCTCAGCTCTAAAACTCAATTGATAGCGAGATCGTCATCATGATCTATCTTACGTACAGCAATCACCTTACCACACGGACCTCATTTTCATGAGTGCAGCCCCACTGATTACAATACCACTGCATTACTTTGTAACACTGGGCTTACCCAGCTGTAGAGCTTAATTCATCCCTACTGTAACTCACACTCATGGCGTTTCACCAGGGATGAATTTGGCCCAGGGAGTGCAAGGAGCTCCTGCCTCAAGACTCAGTTCAGTTCAAACTGTTTCACTGCACATTCAAGTCTAGTCAGATGTGATGTGGTGACACAGGGAAGAAAGGAGAGCAGCAGAATACAGACCCTGGACTTCAGAAAAGCAGACTTTGACTCCCTCAGGGAACTGATGGGCAGGATCCCCTGGGAGAATAACATGAGGAGGAAAGGAGTCCAGGAGAGTTGGCTGTATTTTAAAGAATCCTTATTGAGGTTACAGGGACAAACCATCCCAATGTGTAGAAAGAATAGTAAATATGGTATGCGACCAGCTTGGCTTAACAGTGAAATCCTTGCTTATCTTGCTGATCTTAAACACAAAAAAAGAAGCTTACAAGAAGTGGAAGATTGGACAAATGACCAGGGATGAGTATAAAAATATTGCTCAGGGATGCAGGAGTGAAATCAGGAAGGCCAAATCACACCTAGAGTTGCAGCTAGCAAGAGATGTTAAGAGTAACAAGAAGGGTTTCTTCAGGTATGTTAGCAACAACAAGAAAGTCAAGGAAAGTGTGGGCCCCTTACTGAATGAGGGAGGCAACCTAGTGACAGAGGATGTGGAAAAAGCTAATGTACTCAATGCTTCTTTTTGCCTCTGTCTTCACGAACAAGGTCAGCTCCCAGACTACTGCACTGGGCAGCACTGCATGGGGAGGAGGTGACCAGCCCTCTGTGGAGAAAGAAGTGGTTCGGGACTATTTAGAAAAGCTGGACAAGCACAAGTCCATGGGGCCGGATGCGCTGCATCCGAGAGTGCTAAAGGAGTTGGCGGATGTGATTGCAGAGCCATTGGCCATTATCTTTGAAAACTCATGGCGATCGGGGGAAGTCCCGGACGACTGGAAAAAGGCTAATGTAGTGCCCATCTTTTAAAAAGGGAAGGAGGAGGATCCTGGGAACTACAGGCCACTCAGCCTCACCTCAGTCCCTGGAAAAATCATGGAGCAGGTCCATAAGGAATCAATTCTGAAGCACTTCGAGGAGAGGAAAGTGATCAGGAACAGTCAGCATGGATTCACCAAGGGCAAGTCATGCCTAACTAATCTAATTGCCTTCTATGATGAGATAACTGGCTCTGTGGATGAGGGGAAAGTGGTGGACATGTTGTTCCTTGACTTTAGCAAAGCTTTTGACAAGGTCTCCCACAGTATTCTTGCCAGCAAGTTAAAGAAGTATGGGCTGGATGAATGGACTATAAGGTGGATAGAAAGTTGGCTAGATTGTCAGGCTCAATGGGTAGTGATCAATGGCTCCATGTCTAGTTGGCAGCCGGTATCAAGTGGAGTGCCCCAAGGGTCGGTCCTCGGGCCGGTTTTGTTCAATATCTTCATAAATGATCTGGAGGATGGTGTGGATTGCACCCTCAGCAAGATTGCAGATGACACTAAACTGGGAGGAGAGGTATATACGCTGGAGGGTAGGGATAGGATACAGAGGGCCCTAGACAAATGAGAGGATTGGGCCAAAAGAAATCTGATGAGGTTCAACAAGGACAAGTGCAGAGTCCTGCACTTAGGACGGAAGAATCCCATGCACCGCTACAGACTAGGGACCGAATGGCTCGGCAGCAGTTCGGCAGAAAAGGACGTAGGGGTTACAGTGGATGAGAAGCTGGATATGAGTCAAGAGTGTGCCCTTGTTGCCAAGAAGGCCAATGGCATTTGGGGATGTATATGTAGGGGCATTGCCAGCAGATCGAGGGACGTGATCGTTCCCCTCTATTCGACATTGGTGAGGCCTCATCTGGAGTACTGTGTCCAGTTTTGGGCCCCACACTACAAGAAGGATGTGGAAAAATTGGAAAGAGTCCAGCGGAGGGCAACAAAAATGATTAGGGGACTGGAACACACGACTTATGAGGAGAGGCTGAGGAGACTGGGATTGTTTAGTCTGCGGAAGAGAAGAATGAGGGGGGATTTGATAGCGGCTTTCAACTACCTGAAAGGGGGGGTCCAAAGGGGATGGATCTAGACTGTTCTCAGTGGTAGCTGATGACAGAACAAGGAGTAATGGTCTCAAGTGGCAGTGGGGGAGGTTTAGGTTGGATATTTGGAAAAACTTTTTCACTAGGAGGGTGGTGAAACACTGGAATGCGTTACCTAGGGAGGTGGTGGAATCTCCTTCCTTAGATATTTTTAAGGTCAGGCTTGACAAAGCCCTGGCTGGGATGATTTAGTTGGGGATTGGTCCTGCTTTGAGCAGGGGGTTGCACTAGATGACCCTCCTGAGGTCCCTTCCAACCCTGATATTCTATGATTCTCCGATTCTCGTCTTTCACTTCCTTTCATCCACTGTCAGGTGCTCTGATCAATGCAGACAGGTCTGCTACAGGAACACTCAGCCTGGACAGTATTTACCTGAGACATTTCTTATATTAGGAGAGAAGAATTCTCCTGGCCCCAAACTATCCAACGGCTGCTTCCAAAGTCCGTCGTCCCCCACAGCCAAGATATAAGGTTCTTCTTCAACTGAGAAACAATGAAAAAGTTGTAACTATGCATTATTCCTGTTCCAGCAACCAGTATCAGAGGCGCATTGTGCTAAGGGCTGTACGAAAACATAGTAAGAACCAGCCTCTGCCCCTAGGAACTGTAAATCTCAATTCGCAAGAGAGACAAAGGCTGACAAAAAAGAAGTATGTGACACCCATTTTTAAATGGGGAATGGAGGCACAGAGAGATTAAGTGCCTTGCCCAATGCCCAAAATCTGTGGTGAAGCCAGGAACTGATCCCAGACCTCCTGAGCCTCACTCTTAACTATGAGCCCCTCCTTTCCTTTCCACATATGTTATTCTACATAAGCTACGTTTAAATAAATATTTCAACAGTGTACATGTTACAGCCATTGTACACATGCTTGCCGAGGGCCTTTTGCATTTCCCCAGCAAGCCACTCACTCCCATTCATTACATGGTGACGGGGATACTCAACTGTTTCTGACGGTGCGCCCATGCTCAGCCACCTGCCACTGGTGGTCTTCAGATGCCACCCTTTGCACTGGTCCCCAAGCACTTTAAAGGAGGTCCCAGCTGCTCATGTCACTTCAAAGGAAGTACTATGTGGAGAGTAGGCACAGCAGAGGATTGAACCCCTGGTGGAGAGTATGCACAGGACAAGTTTCTCCTTACTGCTCAATAAAGTAGTTCTTACCTTCTTTTAAAGTGGTGCCCCTAAAAGACTCTGTCCAGGGTCCTTCTCCAGCAGGAGATAGAGCTCTCACTGACACCTCGTATGTTGTGGAGTAGGTCAGCCCTTTCATTGTAAACCTAGTGTCACTGATACTGGAGACAACCCGATCCTCATCAGCACCATGTTGGGCTGATACCTTCACAATGTAAGTCCAGTTCTGCCAGGCGGAAGGACCTGAACGGCGCAGACAATCACATTATTGGACAAGAAACTACTTCAACAGAAGCCAGGAAAACTGCAGTTTTAGAGACCCATTTCAAAGCTCCCAATATCAGAGATATCAGCCAGGGAGAAAATTAAAAACTAGTACAGCTTTAGTCCCTGGTGCCATGGGGACAGCATGCCCTTCCCAACAACCTAACCGGGAGTGACAGGCAATCTCCACAGCACTAGCTATGTTTCGCGCACCACGGTACAAACACACTTGCGTGTGTGGTAGAGCTGATAGCAGACTTTGCCAGCCAGCAGCCACCATGTGTGACTCTCCGTAGATGTGTGACAGTACTGTGATAGCAGCAGTCAACACTGCAGTCATTACACACCATGATTTAAGATGCAGCCTTTTTTAAACCCTGCAAGACAGAAAGACTGTGAGTGACTCACTCAAGTAAGCCTCCATTAATTTGGCCAGATGTGTTCTTTATTTTATCTTTAATCTTTGCTTAAAATTTTGGCAGCTTTATCATAAACTATTGGGCCTGGTTTTTCTCTCGCACCTGTTTCATATTGATGTAACTCCACAGATTTCAGTAGAGTCACTTCTGATTTACACCAGTGTTAGGGAAAGGAAAATCAGGAAGATATTTCCATTAAGTACACTTGAACGTGGACTGGACCTGTAGGATGGAGTAATTGAACTTACTGGTTCCAATAGTAGGTTCAGGTGGTCTCCAGCAGACCACAGCTTGGTCTGATCCAAACAGCACTGTGACAAGCTGGGGATGAGTTGGCAAAGGATAAGGCTGCGTTGCCGCACCATAAGAAAGCAAGTTGTTGTATCCAAAATAATCGGCCTGGGTAAAATCGCAATCCACCACAAATTCATTAAAGGCTTTGATCCCAGTTGGAGACAACTCCTCGCGGAAAACTGCCCTGCCGTCTGTGACAACGAAAGTATTATTCTCATAAACAAAGCTCTCTATGTCTCTAAATGAAACTTGAGGTCGCAGGATATTAAATTCTGAGCCATCCAGAAAACCAGACACAAAGGATTGATTGATTTTGTTGAAGTAAATTAGTCTTTTGGACTGGAAGTTTATCACAAAGTCTTTCAGAGTGTCGCTTCTCACAATTGGCAAAGCTTCAGGGACCTGACCAGGATAGACTGGGAGGTTTGCCCTGTAAATTCCATCCTCCAGCAGATAAAAGATATACCTAGCAATGGAACAAAACAGCCCACGGTAGTTACACCATAGAACACAGTGTAGATGAGTCACTGATATTTTAGTGGTCTATTGGCTCAGAGACACACCTGTCCTTCTAAAAAAATATAGGGAAATTATTTTGGTTCATATTTATTTATATCCTATGAGAATTAAATACAGGAAGCCCAATTCTCAGCCAATATAAAATAAAACTACATTGATTTACACTGGCTGAGGGTCTGGCCCACCATTTATATAAGAAAAACTTAGCAAAACTTGACAACAGTCAAGCTGGTGTGCTGAGCCTATCATGCTGATCAATATTGCCTTCTTGTTTCCTTGTGCTCCCACCCCCCTCTGTCGGTAACCATCTGTTGTCTCTTGTCTTATACTTAAATTATAAGCCCATTGGGGCAGGACTGTCTTTTGTTGTGGTTGTACAGTGCCTAGCACAATGGGGTCCTGATCCACAACTAGAGCTCCTAGGTGATAACAGTTATACAAATAATAATGAGAAGAATAATGAAAAGAGCACTCATATAATAGCTCCAATGTTAGACACAGATATTTAAAATTCAAACAATTGTTTTGATGAAAGAATTCAATGTCTTTAAAAAAAATACAATGCCTCCAAAGCCTTCACACATTGGAAAGACTTCATACCCTGAAACAAATCGAACACGATGAGGAGTGAGCAAGCTGAAGAACAACAGAGGAGCAAGCTTGGCAGTCTGTACGACTGGGGCAGGAGACGGCGTGGGGACGGTTTCTGAAGAAATTAGTAACTGGATAGCTAACCAAGTGAAGACGATTGCTGAAAAGATCAACAGCACATCTGACACCAAGTCGTCAAAGGAGAAAAAACTTACCCATTATATGGATCAGCTACAATTTTCTTAGGGGAGGTAATGGAAGGAAAAGTGATATCTTCAGCTACAGTGCAGTTCTCTAAATTACAGACACATACCTAGGGAATCAGAATAAAGAGAAAGGCTCCTGGGTATCAGTAGGATGTTTACTGATGAGCAGCAACATGACCTGAGCATTCTACAGGGAACCACAGAGACAGACACTAACCTAAGGCACTTCCAAGCATCTGCATTTCCAGTCATTCAATTACAAGGCTTGCTCACTGTGCCAAGCCTGAATGCATCCGTTAATGCTTACCATGAAGGAACTGTCCATTCACTCTGCACTTACCTTGCTGTCTCCAAGCTGGAGGAAAACGAAGGACCAGATTTTGGGGTCCAGCCAAGCTATGCTTTTAGCAGGACCTGACAGGGGCGGGGAAGAGGTGGTTTACAACTACCTTTGTGCTGATCCTGTGAGCAGCCTGGGACAGGTTTGTCCTCATAACTTTTTTAACTTACCTTAGCTGCAATGGACTCCTACAGCCATTGTTTTAACCTAGGGCTACCAGAGTGCAGACATCTCTGGCCACATCTCATCCTGTACCTATAAGCACCCTGGGCAATAAGTGGAGAGTGGAGTGGCATGGCATGGCACTGGCACAAGGAATCCCTGTTTATGGCAGTTTTCTCACCCTTTGTCTCATATGCATGAGAGGAGCAAAGGAGCCAACCAAGACCTCACCACTAAAGTCATTAAAGTTTCAAGACTGAAGAATTAAATGCAGGGCTGCCATCTATTTTTTCTCTCAGGACAAAACAGCTGTGATCCTGCATCACTTTCATCATCACAAGAAAATATTGAGCACTTCAATCTCTCGTATCACTTTCATTCTATTTGGTAACTAACTACTTCTCGCAACACCCCTGCAAGGTACAGTAAGAAAGCACTGTACACATGAGGAACTGAGATCTAAAGGTTAAATGACTTGCCACCGAAGGCATGAGCCACGAGTGGAGTCAGTCTCGGAAATGACATGACTTTTTCTTTCATGAGGATAAGAATTAGCTAAGAAGCTGGAATTCTAAGACGTCAGTTTACTTTTAACGTGACCGGAGATGCCTATAGACCCCAGTAGAGGCAGATGTTACTATTTTGTTCTATTCCTTTGACCAAAAAAAAATGATCACATTAAAAATAAAAACGTTATAATAATCAACCGTATGCCATACACCCCTACCATAACCCCTGAGCTCTTTATTGCTATATATAAAATAGGGCACACATGCGTAGTTCATGAGTATTAAGAAAATAATTAAGCTCCGGAGCCCAACCTTTCCATTCATGACAAAGTACATCCGCTGGTAAAGCCAGTCGACTGAGATTGATGTAATTTTCCCTGGGCCTGCATAAAAGAGCTTTAAATCGGACACCTCAGACATGCTGGCAGCTCCTTTCACCCAGATCGAATTTCCCTCTGAGAAATAGACAACCCGCTGGTAAATATTCACAGAAATCCCTAGAAATAGCAAAAACAACACACACACACACACACACACGGTTAATATGAGAAACACATTTAGATTTTTCATTACTTTTTAAAAATAAGGCCATAGAATGTGGTGAGCAGCTCTCAGTCTGAACCC
The DNA here is from genome assembly GCF_965152275.1 of Natator depressus. Taxonomy (NCBI): domain Eukaryota; kingdom Metazoa; phylum Chordata; order Testudines; family Cheloniidae; genus Natator; species Natator depressus. The sequence goes on from NC_134236.1 coordinate 90,815,400, forward strand.
TTACGTGACCTGAAAAAATATTAACATTTCTCTCCCCCATTTCTAGTATTTATTCCCATACTATACAATATTTCCCACAGTCCTTGAAAGTGGCACGATTGTACACAACGGCCCTTAGAACTGATACTACAGTGGGCACTGCAGAAAACCCATGAACAGATTAGCTAGAAAGACAAATTAGTGGGTAGACAGACCAATCGACAGCAATTCACCCTACCTGGGGCCCGAAGACGCAATTTGCATCCCACCACACAAAGCACAATTCACTCTGCTCCAAGGTGGGGGCTCATCCCCTGAGAGAGAAATACCGGTCTCTGCACCACCACCATGTGATGGGCGATTACTGCAGCCTGAGGCAGCTTTCATTTCTGCTGGGTACAGCATCCCAAGGAGCCCTGTTGGCACCCTTGTTAGGATAGGAGCCCAGATACCTGTCTTATGTCTCATGCCCAGACAAAGCATCAGTGGACACACGGGTGTTACAGCAGCGTGCAGCTATAAACAATTATGCTCTAAACAGTTATGCTACCGTGCACGGACTAGCCCATGATTGCTTAGCTCCTGGTTAACCAGCAGTGACGACAACGTAGCCATATACTGCTGAGGCAGAAGGGGCTGAATCAGCACATTCTCCAGCTCTCCTGGCCACATCCTTTCCCCAGCAGTGCTGACCATTTCTAGGTGGTGCAGGCCCCCTCATGCATTCCACCAGGTCAAGGGAGGCTGTGGCCATTTTCTCTCCCTCTATCTACACACACCCCTAAAGGACATTCTTCTGCCAGAAATCAGAATAAACCAGGAGTGAAACTGGCCCAATATGTCGATATCCCTGAGAGCACACTCCCCTCTACTGTCTTCCTTTCTGGTTATGGCTCAGTGAACATCAGAAAGTTCAGAGATTTCATTTGCAAAGGCACAACATCTTCAGCTGTTGAGCTGTACCTACACCTGACCATTGCGAGATTTCTCTCTCTCCTGGTTCCTCCTTCTTCACTGAGTCCCTCCACTGCCTAACAAGCCTGCCACCCATAGCAAACCTCCCTCCACATTGCAGTATATCTCACCCACCAGATTTCTTTTTTGCCTCTCTTTCCACAGTTTCATTCAACAGATTCCTGGTGCCCCTTGAACTCCTTCAATACATACAATTGGTATCTAAAATCATTTCAAATGTCTGGGTAAAACCGGTAAGAGTTTGAGATCACCCACATTGCTACAAAGAGGAGACTGCAGCTGCATGGAGGAGTGGTGGTCTTGTAGTTATAAGGCATGAGACTGGGATTCAAGAGATCTTACTTCAGTTCAAGGTTCCACCAAAGATCTCTTGGGTGACCTTGGGAAAACCACTTAATCTCCCAAAGATAACATTTTCAAAAGCACTCAAGTGAGTTTGGATTTCGTTCTACTGACTTGCAACGAGCCTTATGCTCCTAAGTGCCCAAGTCACTTTTGATAGGCTCTTTTGATAACTCTGCACTTTGGCTCAGACAAGCTTCCTACCTCACACTGGTGTTTGGGAGGCACTTGCATAATGCAGTAGTGGGAGCTGTATCAGTACCTACAGTGGAGAGAGAAAGAGAGAGAACTGACCTGTAATATTGTGGTGTATGATGTCATTCTGAAGGCATTGTGCGACTTCCAAGAAAGATTCCGTGGATCTCTTTCTTAGAGATTGGTTTCTGGCTAGAAAGAGCCATTTCACTTTTTCCTTAACTGATAATTAAAAAGACAATTTTAAAATCAAGCTAGAAGACAGAAATGAAAATCAGAGGGCAATTTTCCTAACTTGTACATCATTAATCCACAATTCACCATTTGCATGCCCACACACATCCACAGACACAAGGCAGTCCACCACCACATCCAGCAAAAACATAATTCCTGAGTGCTGCAATGATATGCAAAGTTACTAAGGCTAGACAACTTTTGCGAAATATATACTTTCCTGCTACACAGCTTATCATCACTGTTTCAGTGATTCACAGGGGACAAAAGGCATTCGGCCACATAAATCGTATGTGGGGCCCAATCCAGAAGGCGCCCTCTGAGCACACCTACTGGATTGGTCCCTTCAGGAGAGTTCACACAAAACAGCCGGGACGGGGAGAACCCACCTCATAACTTTTAGCCCAGTGGTTAGGGTACAAAGTTGGAATGTGGAAGACCCCTGTTCAAGTCCCCCCTCTGCTTGAGGAGGAAGAGGGCTTTGAACAGGGATCTGCAACCATCCCTAACCATTGGGCTATGAGATATTTTGATGTGGGGCTCCATCAGTCTCTCCTGTTGAAGCTGTTAACTGTGGATAAATAATTAAAGAGTCATTGGAGCAGGAGGGACTGGACCCTGCAGTGGAAGCTTATGTTCAACTGGTTATCTACCATGACCCCCAAGTCCTTTTCAGAGTAACAGATTTCCAGGATACAGTCCCCTAGCTTATAGAAACAACCTACATTCTTTATTACTAGATGTACAACTTTGGATTTATCTGTGATATAACACATGTTGTTCAAATGAGCTCACCTTACCTAGCAACCCAGGAGAGTGAGACAGGAACTTGGGAGAGAAAGGGAAATGAGGTTCTTGCTGGGGAAAATATTGTGATGAGAACTATGATCTTTAGCTAGATCAGAAGCAGTGGGTGAAATAAGGAGCAAAGATCTTGGGTCTGATTTGCCACTGTGTTAACCTAGTTTTACACTGGTATAATTTAATTCATTTCAAAACTAGGGTAACACAGGGGAAATCAGGCCCCATGCCTTCATGTACAGGTAAATTCTGTCTTCCAGTACAGGAAATGTTGCCGAGTGATTAAAGAAGGGGAAGCGCAGGGACAGCAATTGCACCTGGCTTCTGTGTTGGGAGCAGGGAGGAAGCAATTTCCTTCTCTGTGAGATTTATATAGCAACTACCACTGTTATATGTAAGCACTACACAAAATTGCCCAAAAGTCCAAAATGGAGGGGTTTTTTTCCTCTCTCCAGTCTTCCGGAGCAGAGGAGAATGGCTTTGTGATGCAGGGTTTGTAGTTTGGTTTGTTTGCATCTTTCAGAATTGTTATTATAATATTTTTAAAAAGAGTATCAGTTCTGTGGGCTATATCAAATGGCGTGTTTTGAAGTTTGATCTGAACGCAATCAGACTTGGATTCAGTCTGATTCCTTCTGGCAAAGAGCTCCATAACCAGCATCCCAACTCTAAGAATGCTCTCTTCCCACTGCTTGGTATTTGGAACCTGGACCTATTCAGCTACATCATCCCCCAGGAACACAGTCCTCTCAGGTAGTTTTGAAGGGAAAGGCAGCCTTTGTGGTGGTTAAATCCCTATACTTCTGCCCCATACCTATATACCTGCACAATGGCCAGACACAATCTTTTTAATGTATGGGATTCAAATCCTAAGTACTCAGAGATCTTCCTTTATGTAAGAAAAACCACTGAGGTCACATACAGGGTGCTTGTCACTCGCTGTTCAATGCCTCTAGGAAGGTCAGGAATTGCCGTTGCAGGGCATCACCTGCTGCAGATGAATGAGTTACCGGCTATGTTGGGCCCTGGGTGTGGGGCGAATTGGTCAGGAGAAGCTAGAGGAAGGCCCCTAGTGGATGCCCAGGCCCCTCACAAGGGTTTGGGACAGACTCATGGCTGGCAGCACCAAACACCATTCTGTATTTGACATAGGCTTGAAGAGGTCCAAGTTATATCATCATGCAAATCATATACATATTGTTAGAATTCAAATACGCAAATGGACAAACTACAGTCTGATGTGGCAGCTACTGAGGGTTTGTTTAACACTAGAAATTTTTTAAATTAAAATTAATTGGTTGTCACTTAACTCAAGTTAACCAAACCATTGGTGCATCCTAACCTGGAGACTCCACAAATGCTGGTTCCAGGACACACATTTTTGTGATCAGGGCTCTGTTAACCCTGGAACAAATGTTAATGGAGTGTCCAGTCCAGCATGTACCAGTGTATTAGCCAACTTGAGTCAACTGGCAATCAACTAACATGAGTTTAAAAAGCACTAATGTAGACACAGCTTCAGTGTCTGCAACCCACAGAAGGTGGATGAGGATACAGGAACAGAGTTAAGGCTACTGTTGTAACCTTCATGGAGAATTTCCTGAGTTTCTAGCATTTAGTTTTTTTAAGTTTGGTAACAATGCTTTTATGACCATCCATAACTCTATCTTAATATATTTCTCCCTGGGAATAAATTAATATTTGTAAAATATCTTACGAGACTCAGATAGATAGGTGGATATGATGTATTGTTTTTTGTATAGTGAAATGCCATTAGTGGGGGGGAAGAACAAAGGAAGAGAAATAGCCAAAAAAAAAAAAGGATATGATCTGATGTTGTTTTGCATGAGATCATTCAGGAATTTTTTACTTGAAAGTCTAATGTGAAATTTGTTTGTGATGCTTGGTCAGAAAGGGTTAAGCATCCTGCAGGATAAATGACTCAAATTCAACCCTTAAAGACATACTGGTAGATAATGTTTGTGGTTTTGTGTGTTTACATATATAATGGTAGAGGTTAACAATGTAATCAAACAGTCCCTGTGTATACTGTATTCTGTTAATTCAGAGATCAAAAGGACATCTTAACATTTAAATGAACTGTAAACATAAGATATCGCTGTATTCATCTCTCTTTGAAATGTATAGCAAATCACCTGAGAATGATGGAAAACGAACAATTGCCTTATGTTAATCTGTGTAGATAATTACTGGTGATGCTTAGGAAATGGGTCCACTTCAAAGTCCCCATAAGTGCCTATCGTTCACCTAAGAACTGTCACAAGAGGGCCTAAAACTGTATATAAGACCCTTGGGGCCTGATCCTGTCATCTCAATCTGCTTGAGGCTTCATGCAGGGGAAGCTCAAGCCATAGGGCTGAGATCCCAGTTCCGACTGGATCACCCTGAATATAAATATTGGACTATAACCTATGAACTAATTTTGTGATTACAAAGCTCACCATCTCTGCTATGAATCTGAACCTCAAGAATTGTACTCATGTCTGAATGAATACTGATCTTTTAACCAATACTCACTCTTTTCTTTTTTAATAAATTTTTGTTTAGTTAATAAGAATTAGCTGTAAGCGTGTATTTGGGTAAGATCTGGAATATTCATTAACCTGGGAGGTAATATGTCCGATCCTTTGGGATTGGTAGAACTTTTTTATATGATGAATAAGATTTTCAGTAATCCTCATCGTGTCTGACTTGGGTATCTGGGTGGAGGCCTGAGGCTGGGTTACTTTAAGGGAACTGTGTTGTTGGCTTCTAGGTAACCTGTGAGGTATTGTAGAAGCTGTTTTGTGCTGGCTTGGTAAATCTAAGTATTGGAATATCCACCAGTTTTGGGAATTGGCCACCCCATTCTTTGCAGTTCACCCTAATTGAGTGACCTCAGTTGGCTCCCCTGTGGCCCTGGTCACAGTGTTAATATTAACATGAATTCCCCACATGCTGCCACTGATACCATGTGTTCCAGAAAATGAAAGCATCTTCTGTTAAACACTCATTCACACCCATTTGATACTGGTTCACCTTTTTGTCACTTGTACCAGCCTGTGTTTTTGTGCCCAACAACCAAGCTGTTGTTGTTACTACATTTATTACCGTAGTGCCTAGAGACCAACCAAGAACAGAGCTCCATTGTATAGGTGCTGTATAAACCCAGAGTAGAAGACTGTTGCTTCCCCAAAGAGCATACAGTCTAACTATCATTCTTTTCTGCTGTACACCCCATAATCCAGGTGAACCAGAATTAGTTACCAGTTACTAGGAAATATAAGGAATATGTTGCATGTGTACCTGTGGGTTCTGGAGTAGTGATATTAGCTTCTGCAGGTGGCCCGTCACCAACCTCATTTACTGCTACGATGGTAAACCTAAAGTAAATCAAAGAGAGATCTTACGGAACGTTATAAATGCTCGAAAAAATGCCTTCTCAACTAGAACTTACTTACTCACGTACTTTATCATGTTTCTCCTTCAGTGAAAAAAGCTGCTGAAATAAAGTCATTCAGGGACAAATTCTAATACAAATATAATCACATGAGGATTTGAACTCACTAGCTTTGCAAGATAAGGTAACACAATCTAATAAATTACATAGCTACCCTATAGCTATAGCTCTGCTGCCCTCAGAGTTATGTGGGCAACTCAGTTTCATCTCAAGGGAAGATCTATAGTCACCTTTGAGAGCAGAACGTGGCCTTTGGAGTTTAACTAAACTGAAGGGAAATTTACAAATGCTAAATTAATTAGAAGAGGGCTCCCCTATAATTCTCTGAATACAACAGAAATGTGCACCAAGAGGGGGGAAAATAAGAATATAAAGGTTACTGAATTCAAAATTCCACATTCTGGCACTGCATCAGATTGTCACCCCACTCCCCAAATTGATTTGCTTTTGCCTAAGTTCTGATCTCAATTATACATGAAGAAATCTAAAACAACTCCATCAATTTAAATTTGAGATATGTCAATTTTCACAATAGCACAACAGAGAAGAGAATTTTGCCCACTGATTCTGCAAAAGCAGTGTTAACGTGCACTCTGTTCTGTCAGTCAGAACCACTCTCACCCCACATACACACACAGATTTCTGAATTGTAGGAACTCTACTGCCCACTTTATGACACCAAGGGCACACTCTGTCCAGCTGATCACCTTTTCTTTTGTACCTGTAAGTGGTGTTTGGAAAGGTGGAGTAGAACTGGAAACTTTGACCTCTGGATGCTGTGCGCAGTTCCTGCTTTTCACTGGTTAACAGTAAATTATATCCAACAATCAATCCACTGGGGAAAAGTGGTGGAGACCAACTGACTTCCACGGTTTCGGGCCCTGAACTTTGAATATCTTTAATGATAGGAGCTGAAACAGGAACTGTAAAAGACAGAAATCGTTTACTGTAGACATGGTTTTTCAGAAGTGATTTTTTGGGGATGGCTGGGAGAAGATGTGGGGGATGAGTTAATATAATAGTCCATTCTTGCTGGTGTTATATGCTGCTGAGAAGTTAAATAGTAGAGCCAGGATCATGTCCTGGAGTTTCATGCATGGAAGATGCCCTCCATGCAGCATCATGGAAGGTGGAGAGTGCCAATTTTGTGTGACATTCTTCCCCTTTCCTGGCCTTTTATGCCTGCCCTTCACTGACTGTTCCAAGCAAAAGGGGCTCTGCAGAATTCTAGGAACTGGGGCAGGAAAGGGTCAGCTCTATGTGGCACCAGCCTCTGCTCAGTGCCTGTTTTTCCATGCTGGACCCTTAGATTCCTTCTCAGATGTTTATGGGGTGATCCAGCTACACAAAGGAAAGGGAGGCAAGAACCACATTGCTACAGGGTGGCTTCTGATTCCACACAGAATTAGGTTCCCAGACCCACAGATCCTGAAATCCAGGGGTCTGGTGGGCGCTTGGCCTCCAACATCCACAGCTCCCCCAAGTCCCTCCCACCAAAGGGAAAATATAGAGAAGTCTCCATGAAGTACATCTCACAGAGTTTTATTCCTTCCTTTAAATAAATCCTGTGGGTTTTTCCATGGGAGGATGCAAACTGGCCCAGGAAAATTAAAACATCAACATTTCATTTAGGGACAAAAAGCACATTCAAACCTTTTATGACATTATATAGACATACATAGTTTTCCCCCCACATGTCTCAGTATTTCTTAGTTTTGCTCCAAGGGGAAAGCAAAAAAGTATTGCAAGGAAAGCACTAAATGGGGTAGAATAAATCTCATATAATCCATAGACAAGTTTCTGATACATCATAAGACCCAAACGTAACCACGGAGATGCCCCAGTAGTGTAAACGTCAAGTCTGGAATGCTTACACTCAGTGATGTTATGGAGAGCACTGACAGGAACCCCTATTTTTAATCTTGCCAACAAACTGAAAGACTGAGGTGATCTCTCTGCCTGTAATGAATCACTTTCCATCTTTTTTTTTTTTTTTTTAAAGATCTCATGGATACTGTTGAGTTATCACTCTCACAGATGATTCATCCCTAGGATTTATAAAATACATATGAAGAACAAGGTTCCAGTGAGGTGTACTTAGTATAGATTTGTTTCTTTGTCACCTTCCCTTCCTGTGGCTGTGAGAAATCATCTCTGTTTAATTGGAAAAACATATGAATAGGTTTATCAATCCCACACTCCTCTTGGTAGTATGATGCACTCCTGGGTCACAGGGTTTATCATAAGCCAAAGAAGGAAAATTTTGCGGGAACCTTTGTTGTTTTGTCAGCACATCACCTGAAGCCACGGGTCAAAATCCCAATAGTCAGCCCATCCTTCCATCGTTCTGAGGTAGACAAATTAGAACCACATAACTTTCTGCGAGGGGGCTTCGGAGGGGACTTTAAAAACTATGGGGCTATCTGCTGTGACTAGTTACTATAGATCCTGAGATACATGTTCTTACAAAAAGTATGTCCTTAGCCAAAATTGCCCTCCACTCCATTGTACAAAGTGCTGTGCACCCATTTGGTTGTCGTCCTACCTCCAGAATGTAGCCTACACCCTTGGTTAATTTTAGATAGTGCTGCCTTTAGTTCTGAAAGCATTTCCCCATTTCCTTCAGCATGAGAGGCGCTATATAAATCTAAATTCATTATTACTATTAATGTCTAAACTTTTAGAAACTTAGCCACTTAAACATCTAAATCTTTTGAGGTTCAGCCACGTCTAATTTAAATATAACCTAATGATTTACATAACAGGCTCACAACCAGCGCAATACAAGTGAATGCAACAAAAAGGAACTTGAACAAAGATTCTTTTTATGTCTCAAATGAAGGGTTTGCACTAACACTTTAGTTATAGTTGCTTAAGGGTCTATCCTTATCCAAAGCCCAGAGAATAGAATGGAAAGACTCACATTGATTTCAATGAGCTTTGAAGCCTAAAGCCTAAAACGAGTACTATTTCTCCTTTCCCCTACTGAACACCAGTATCAGTTTCTGCAAAGGGGAGCACAGATCAGTGTTCATGTCGCACTCCCCGTTAGTACCCAGCCCAAGCCAGGGAAGCTAATGATCCAACCAGCGGACCAAATTTTTGTGATGCATCCTGGTCATGTGCCACCTGAAGCATGTTGTGCATACCCTAGGAAGAAGACTTCTGCAAATACAGGGAACTTTAAATCTCCGGTGACTTCCAGTGTTACCACAGGATGAGATTTAACATGCAATTAGATGTGAGTTAAAAAAGTAACAAGGTGTACCCTCACTATGTCTTATTGATATATATAAGCATATTTCCTATCAATGTGAAGCAGGCTCTACATCACTAATAGAAAGAGAGCTCATATCCTGAAGCTGGTTCTATCTGAACACTCCAGTTAGTGCATCGTTTCTTATGTCCATTTTATGACAAACTGATAAAGTAGCCATTAAGTTAAATGGTTACTTAAAGCCAAATTGCAGACAAATATTGTGAAATTTGCTTAAACTAATATTGCTTCTTTCCATAGCAAGAATGTTACTAAATTGATAGTTTCTTCCTGCCCTGGTGCTCTGAACCTCACCTAAAAGTCACTGGTTTCAGAGTAGCAGCCGTGTTAGTCTGTATTCGCAAAAAGAAAAGGAGTACTTGTGGCACCTTAGAGACTAACCAGTTTATTTGAGCATAAGCTTTTGTGAGCTACAGCTCACTTAACCAATTTATTTGAGCATAAGCTTTCGTGAGCTACAGCTCACTTCATCCGATGAAGTGAGCTGTAGCTCACGAAAGCTTATGCTCAAATAAATTGGTTAGTCTCTAAGGTGCCACAAGTACTCCTTTTCTTTTTACTGTAAGAAGAGTGATCACTTAAGATGTAGGTTTTCTTTCCCTGCTCACCCCCCCCCCCACTCTCCTGCTGGTAATAGCTCATCTTAAGTGATCACTCTCCTTACAGTGTGTATGATAACACCCATTTTTTAATGTTCTGTGTGTATATAAATCTCCTCACTGTATTTTCCACTGAATGCATCCGATGAAGTGAGCTGTAGCTCAAAAAAGCTTATGCTCAAATAAATTGGTTAGTCTCTAAGGTGCCACAAGTACCCCTTTTCTTTTAGCTAAAAGTCACTGTGGATTTTATTTGGTGGTGGGTACAATATATTTTGTACCAATTTTTTTTCTTGTTTTATAAACCTTGGATATACATGATAATATTCAGATGTACAAGAGACTTGGCATTTTCCCTATGTATCTCTACAAGGGCAAGAAGATGTGTTAAAAATGCAATCACTGTCAATGTTAAAGCCCAAAAAAGTCATTTAGAGATTACATTTGAGAATCATCTGAAAAATTACATTTGAGAACAAAGACACACGACTTTCACACTGCAATGGTCACAAGCTACTGAAGCTCACCATGCAAACAGGTGGAAATTTAATTGTGTAAGAGATGTGATATTTCTGAATGCACAATGCCTTCACCCCATGAGGCAGTTAATAACATCTACACCTAGCAGACCATAAAGGGGAAAATAAACTACAGACAGCACAGGAAAAATGGTGAGACACACTAGCAGCATGTGGCTCTCTACACGGGCATACAAATGGATCAAGAGCACTTCTTAAAGGTTAGAAAATATACATATAATATCTTCTCCCTCTTCTGCCCACAGCCCTTTCATTTAAAAAGGAATGTTGTAAGTATACGTGATTAAAGCTACATGTGTGAAGGAGAGATTTGCAGTTTTTCAGATTGGTTTAGCCCATTCCTACTCACGTAGCTTTTCCTCTTTTTCTTTCAACCTTATTGTTGTAATCTTAAACCTCTGTAATCACCTGAAAATAAATGTTTAAAATGGAAACCCATTCAGAGGGTCATTAGTGACGCTTTGAGTCAAACAAATGGATTATGAATCATCTTTGTCTCACTACTGCAGAGACATGTAAGATTATCGTGCTTTTTCCATTCTATTGCTGCAGTTAAACACACTTTAACTTGAACAAACTTTAGAAATGCAAACTAGCCCATCAAGGCCAAAGTTTCAGCCACTGTTAAACCAGCCATCAGTTTTGTGTCTTCAAAAATAATCATCAAAGTATTTGCACTCACAGATTGTGTGAACACAGATCAGGTAACTGAGCACCCAACGACCCAATCTGCCCTCATATTTTTGAAGAAGCAAACACTTCCATATGCCTTTTTGTGGAGACTAAGTAGGAATCATAACTGAAAATTCAGCCAAAACTCTTTCAGATTAAGCTAAAGATTCTTTAGTAATATTACCCAACAGTCTGCAATTTTACAGCATATAATGAACATATGCTTCTGAAAGGGATAGATAAGACAGAAAACATCATAATGCCACTATATCAATCCCTGGTACACCGACTCCTTGAATACTGCATGCGGGTTTGGTTACTCTGTCTCAGAAAAGATATATTAATATTGGTGCAGAGGTTCAGAGAAGGGCAAAGAAACTGATTAGGGATATGGAACAGCATCCATATGAGGAAAGATTAAAAAGACTGAGACTCTTTATCTCAAACCAGAGATGATTAAGGGGTCTACAAATATATTCCGTAGACCATAACCTTTACAAAGATATGTTACATGGCATATGTAGCATAAAACATATTCCAGTTATGTCATATATACTTTCATAAGTATATTCCCATAAAGCATTATGGGGTGCAACTTCACACTGGGAGTCACCCATGAATCATAGAAATATAGGACTGGAAGGGACCTTGACAGGTCATGTAGTCCAGTTCCCTGCACTGAGGCAGAACTAAATATAATCTAGACAATCCCAGACAAGTATTTGTCTAGCCTCTTCTTAAAAACATTCCACAAGTAATTCCACTCCCTAAGTAATTTGTTCCAGTGCTTAAACACCCTATAGTTAGGAAGTTTTTCCTAATGTCTACCCTAAATCTCCTGTGCTGCAATTTAAAACCCATTACTTCTTGTCCTGTCTTCAGTGGATAAGGAGAACAATTTATTGCTCTCTTCTTTATAACAATATTTATGTACTTGAAGACGGTTACCATGTCCCCCCTCAGTCTTCTTTTCTCCAAACTAAAGAAACCCAATTCTTTCAATTTTTCCTCATAGATCATGTTTTCTAGACCATTCATCATTTTTGTTGCTCTCCTTTGAGCTTTCTCCAATTTGTCCACATCTTTCCTGAAAGTAGTGCCCAGAACTGGACATAGTACTCCAGTTGAGGCTTAACAGTTCTGAGTCAACTGCAAGAATTACTTTACATGTCTTGCTTACAACACTCTTGTATTTAATATATCCCAGAATGATGTTTGCTTTTTTTTTTTTTTTTTTTTTTTGCAAGAGTAGTATATTGGTGACTCATATTTTGTTTGTGATCCACTGTAACAAACAGATCCTTTTCTGCAGTACTCCTTCCTAGGACGTCTTTTCCCATTTTATATTTGTGCAATTGATTATCCCTTCCTAAGTGGAGTACTTTGCATTTTCCTTATTGAATTGCATCCTCTTTATTTCAGAGCATTTCTCCAGTTTGTCCAGATCATTTTGAATTCTAATCCTGTCCTCCAAAGCGCCTGCAACCCCTCCCAGCATGGTATCATCAACAAATTTTATCAGTGTTCTCTCTGTGACATTATCCAAATAATTTATGAAGATATTGAATAGAACTGGACCCAGGACAGATCAGGGGTACTGAAACAATTTGTATAGTGGGGTTACTGAAAGCCATTGAACCAAACTGTAAATGCTTCATATGATGGAAACCACTTCAAACCAGGGGGTGCGGCAGCACCCTCGGCATGCTTATTTTGAGAACCTATGGGACAGGTCTCTGTGAGACCCCACTTGATATGCCCTTCCATCTTGACTGAAAACCTTTGATTACTATTCTCAAGTATGGTTTTCCAACCAGTTGTGTACCACCTCACAGTAGGTTAGTCTAGGCTGTATTTCCCTAGTTTGCTTATGAGCAGGTCATGTGAGACAGTATCAAAAGCCTTTCTGAAAAATCAAGATTTATTGCTTCCCCCCATCTATAAGACTTGTTACCCTATCAAAGAAGGATATCAGCTTGGTTTGGTATGATTTGTTCTTGACAAATACATGTTGACTGTTATTTATCACATTATTATTTTCTAGGTTTTTACAACTTGATTGGTTATTTGCTCCATTTTCTTTCTGGGTACCCAAGTTAAGATGACTGGTCTATAAATCCCTGGATTGTCCTTATTCCCCTTTTTATAGATAGGTACTATATTTGGCCTTTTCCAGGCCCCTGGGATCTCTCCCATCCTCCATGGATTCTCACCCAGTTCCTTAAGTGTTTTATGATGTATTTTGTCAGGCCCTGACAACTTAAAGACATCTAACTTGTCTAAGTAAGTCTTAACTTGTTCTTCCCCTATTTTAGCCTCAGATCCTACACAATTTACACTGATGTTTATCGTCCAATCACTGCTAACCTTTCTAGTGAAAACTGAAACAAAAAAGGCATTTAACATGTCAGCCATTGCTACATTTTCTTCTGCTATTGAAATTAATAGACAGCAGATTTAAAAACAAACAAAACAAAGTACTTCGTCACACAACACACAATCAACCTGTGGAACTCATCCACATGAAATGTTGTGAAGGCCAAAAGTATGATTCAGATAAGAGTTAGATAAGTTCATGAAGGATAGGTCCATCAAAGACCAATAGCCAAGATGGTCAGGGACACAGCCCCATACTCTGAGTGTCCCTAAACCTTCCACTTCCAGAAGCTGGGACTGGATGACAGGAGATGGATCACTCAAAATTACCTTGTTCTGTTCATTCCCTCTGAAGCATTTGGCACTGGCCATTGTCAGAGACAGGATACAATATAGCTGTTCTTATGAAAGTCAATGGTAAGTAGTTTTCTACTTTAGAATCATGACATCAAAAGAAACTAAAACTTTTTAGCACTGCCCTTGAACTGTGACCAACAGTGTAATTACCTCCAAATGCATGAGTCCTGTAACTGGGACTAGATGGAGAATAGAGCTGCATCTGAGATGTGATGATCCAAACTACTCGAAACTCATATTCTGTGAAGGCTTGAAGGTTACTCACTGTGTACGAATGCTCAGATACTACCTAGATCAATACACATACATATAATCATTATCACTGTTCCTCTAGCTGGAATGACCATGTAGGATCTCAGTCTAACCTGATATGACAACATAAAACAATATGTACATATTAGAATGTCACAGACCTAACTCTCTTATAAGCAGAACAAGTTCTAGGTGATTCATTTTCCTAAAACAGTATGTACTGATTTCTCCTATAACACTTCCTTCAAAACCCACTGCCAAATTTCATCAAATATTGGATGGATGGAACACAATATTAGGTACATAGGACATAGGCCTGGAAGAGATACCCTGGGTCAGATCAAATCCCCTGCTATCGCAGGCAACCCAACATATACTCCTGCTCCTAAAGTTATCAAGCTCCATCTTAAAACTAGCTAGGTTGTTTGCCCCCACTACGCCTATTGCTCCAGAACTCACTTCTCTGATCATTAGAAACCTTCTAATTTCCAGCCTGAATTAATTTTAAAGAATATTCTAATTTTAAGCAAATAATAGCTTAAAACAGTAAAATATTAAATATATTAACATCAGTAAATTTTAAATTGTTGTCACTCACCCACAGGCTTCGGGGTACTTAACAAATACACTTAAACGTAACATAATAGTCATTTTACCAAAATAAATCCAAGAACAAAAACAAACAAAAAACATCCCCAACAATCCATCACCAACATAAAAAAAATACACAAAGAATCCCCCAATGCTTTACAATCTTAACAAAATTATACGCAAGAATCATGTCATTCACCACTCAAATGGAGCCACTTCTAGTGTGAAATGTGGCAACTATTTTATAGAGTACAAGAATAATAGAGAATAGGTGAGGAGAGGAAGTGAAAGAACACCTTTCCAATTGAATCAAGACTGGATTGTAAATTAGACTAGGTTGTTTTATTAAAAGATTAAATTTAAAAAATAAGTTGGAACTTATTTTGTCCTCCCTTACCTCAGCATACCTCCAGTCTCCAGGGAGCTGACTGTACTTCCACTGAATAATATATGTCACCCCAGAGATATTAGCCGACTTCCATCTCAATGTCACATTGTGGCTTCCAATGGTAGATGCAAATGGTGCTGTGGGTGAGTTCAAATAATCTGAGGGGAAAAACCAATAAAACATGAACAGGGCTTAAGTCATTAATCCTCTCCCAGTGGTATTCTGTGGTAGCTTCTGGGCAGTAGGAGAATGCGGCAGCATTCTCTGAAGGATTGATGTTCAGCTGGAATACACTTTGCTGGTGACACACCTAGTACATTGGGTAAAAGTAAAGTGCATCTTGCCCCAGGGACCTGGCACATTCAGCAGTTGTGGAGCTGATAAAAACATGGAAAACATGCATATCAGGAAAAGAGTTACAGAGTGATCCACAGTAATGTTATAAGACAATTGATATTAATATTAACTGGGCCAAACGCATCACTGGTGTAAGTGGGTGCAGCTATACTGAAGTCAATGGAGATATACCTATCTATGTTAGTGGTGAATCTGGCCTATTATGTTAAGCTATATCTCTTAATTGGAAGCTTTGGGAGATCTGTCCATTTCTTTACTGTCCTCACTTCCTTCTCCACTCAGTGATGGGTAAAACTTTGAAGGGAAACCCCTTCCATCAAAACATTAAAGCATGTGCTTAAGGTTAAGCACATGTGCAGTCACGTACATGCTTCAATGGGATTACTTGGATGCTCAAAGTTAAACACATGTTTTAAAATACTGGTCCCCAACCAGCAAAGCACTAACGCATGTGTTTAATTTTAAGCACATGCATAGTCCCAGTGAAGTGTTTTACTATCGCATATGCTTAGTGTTTTGCTGGATTGGGGACCAATATTTAAATGATCCTGTGGAAGGTCATGATTGGATGACCTGTCAAATGATGAACTTGCAGATAACAGACACTACAGAAACTAGACATGGAATAAAGAATAGGACATCTTCCATTTAAAATGTTGATACCATTCTACTTAGAATTTTGCAACCAGGATGAAAGTACTATGTGTGACAAAATCAGAAATACTTTCTTAATTGGTTTGGTTTGGTTTAAGTGAAGTCCCTAGTCCATAAACAAAATCAGGGCTGCTTTTCTCAATGCATATTTGTGGAATGCCAGAGTTATACTGTAACTTAAAACCATCGCAATATGGCTCCCTCCCTATGTCCTGTCATAGCTGGGAAGATCTGATGTGGGGCATTCATGCTTTTAGTCCCTCCGATTTACCTTTCTGGGGCTGACAGCAAAACTTTTCAGAAGAACGCAACCAGTTGTGTCACTTGCTCTCCGACATCTTGTCAGAGACAGGGTTTGATCGTATTAGGACACAAAGTAAAGTGTACCTGTTCAGTCATGCCTTTGAATATATTTCCATTCAGGCAAAGCATGGGTGTGCTGTGCAACTTTATATAAATCTTCTTCCCCTGGTATCACCCATATTTAGTATATACATGCTTGTTTTGAAACTGAATGTGAGGCACCAAGTTCCCAAAGCAATGGGCAGCATGCGAACGCTTCAATATATTTTTATTATGATACAGCGCTCAGCAAAGCTTTTACTATAAAGCTTTGCTGAATGGAAATCCCTAAATTTTTCCAGTCAGATAGGGTAGATCCACAGGTGCTGGAAGTAGGGGTGCTGAATCTGCTGCCGCACCCCCAGCTTGAAGTGGTTTCCAACAAATACAGGGTTTTCAGTTTGGTTCAGTGGCTCTCAGCACCTCCACGAGACAAATTGTTCCAGCACTCCTATGTAGATCAGTCAGGGTGGGATTCAAATGCACTAAGCATTGGCCTAATTGCTCCCATGGAAATCAAAAGGAGTTTTTACCATTAATTTCAACAGAAGCAGAGTTGGGCCATAGCTGAGTGCATTTGAAAATCCCACCATAAACTTCTGCATTTATATCCAAAAATTCCCAAGTTTCTGGAAGAAAAAGCCTACTTTTGTAATACAGCAGCCATCTCTTTACTTTTAAGCTACACTAGCTGTGTAAGAATCAGAAAAGGAACAAGACTTTCCTGGCCCTGTTCAAAGAAAATCATATAACAAAAGCAAAAGGATACTCCTAGAAATGAGTTCAACAGACCCTGGGTTACTACACAGCACTATGTCCATGCTTACCTTGTACTTCAGCACCATAAGCTTCCTCTGCACAGCTGCAGCCAAACTTACAGGAAACTCTCTGTATAAGACAGAGAGCTTGCCAGTTAGAAATGCTTCAATGGGATGTCTTGTTAGAAGCATCCAGACAGATTTCTAATACACAGGAATACCACAAAAGTAGTTATATTCATTCTAAAAACATTGGCACTTTAGGCTCATTCCAAAAATCTATTGGCATCAGTGGCAGTCTTTCCATTAAGAAAAGGAGGACTTGTGGCACCTTAGAGACTAACCAATTTATTGGAGCATAAGCTTTCGTGAGCTACAGCTCACTTCATCGGATGCATTCAGTGAGCTGTAGCTCAGGAAAGCTCATGCTCAAATAAATTGGTTAGTCTCTAAGGTGCCACAAGTCCTCTTTTTCTTTTTGCGAATACAGACTAAAACGGCTGCTACTCTGAAACCTGTCAGTCTTTCCATTGACTTCAATGGGCATTAGATCAGGCTCTGTATTCCCTATATTGCCCATTTGCTGCAATGCACAAATCTGGGGACAATTCCTGCTCACTTTACACATTTAAGACTTCAGTGAGAATATCTGAGGAAGGGAAGCAGAATATAGCCCATTTAACTTACTATTGATGAGAAGGCCTGAACACTGAGCCCAGCCCTTCTTGCTCCACCTATTTCTCACAAATGCTCCTTGCTCTTGGTCAATACGCTGTATTAGAAGTTTTTTTAAAAACACGTCTACCATCTAACTTCTTGTTATTATTTTTTGTCTGTGTTATAGTTGTGTCTATAGGTCTTAACCACCCCCGGAGCCCCAATGCAGCCCACACTGAAAATGTATATAGTAAGTAGAGAGCCTCTGCCCCAAAGAGCTTACCATCTAAATAGAGAAGACAGACAAAGGAAGCCTCACTAGCTCTATTTTACAGCTCCACTGAACTGAGATGCGGAGGGTAAAATTTTCTAAGGCACCCAAATGACCAACAATCCTAAGCCTACTTTTAATCGTGACTTAAGCACATAGGAGCCTGAGTCTCACTGAAAGTCGATAACTAAATAAGCAATGACTCCAGCTTGCCTTTCTGGCTGCTAGTCAGGAATGAGAGGGGGCTCAGGCTGGAGGGGCAGGATTTATATACACTCCCCCAGGTGTGCAGGGGCCAATCGCTTACCTGAGTCCCACCGGCCTGCCCATCAATTCAGGTGATGCCTTCTCCTCTCCCCTCCCCCTCCCAATTCCCAAAGGAGGGGAACCCTTAAAGGAGCTACTATCCTGTTTTTTATGCCAGTCCAGACAAAGCTCCCCCACCATGAGAATGCATTTGCTTTGCTGTATTTTATTTAGGGTCATTTACACTGCAAGATTGTCTGGCTTACAAAAGCTGAAGAAGATAAAATGTCCCAGCTTTATAATCTCTGTTCATACAGCAAACAACTCTCAAGTAATAATTAACTTTGGGGTCATTAAGGTGATGTGCTATATTAGGTGGCATTGTTTGTCTTGGTAACGTTCAAAGATTCAACTGTACACACTTCCTGCAGCTCACTGAAACTGATAAGAGAAAATTGTCCTAGCACAAAGTAGAGGTTTATTTCCCAAGTTCATGCATTAAAGAAGTGGCTCTTTGTGTTTTAATATTATTAGCAAGGCACAATGTTTCCAAGAGAAATATCTTGGTAAAGGAAAAGCAAACAGTACAAATACCAATCAGTCATGCTTCTGTGTGCTGCTAGGACAGCGTTGAATTGGGTGACCAGTTGTCCCATTTTTAAAGGGACAATCCCATATTTAAGCCCTCTTGTAGGTGTCCAGACTTTTTCTTAAAAATGGGAAAATTGTCCGGTATTTTCTTCCCCCCTCCCCATCAGTACTGGGGGGTCCTGCTGCTGGCCAGATCCAGGGAAAGCCCAAGATCCTCTGGCCCAGGGTGCTGGCTAGGAGGAGCCAAGCCCTGCATGTGCCAAAGCCCTGCACAGCGCAGTACGGGGAAGCCTCTCTGCCACTCAGGTAAGTTCTGGAGTGTGGGGGTGGGGGGAGAGGAAGCAATTTCTATCCTGTGCCCACCCCGAACCTGCAGGCTCCACAGCAGCCCCTGGGAGAGGGGCATAGTATCCTCTTCACCACCACCCCCGCCCTGTGTCCTGCCCCCACAGCCCCAGGCACCCTCCCCTGCTGAGTCACCTCTCTGGCCGGCTTCCATGAAGCCCCTGCAGTGAGGTTCCCTGGGCCCTGGTGCACAATGCATCGTTAGGGCTCAACCCCTTCCAGCCCGCACTGCAGCCAGGGCAGCTGGGATATGTCGGTGGCCAGTAGCAGCCTGGACGTGTTAGCTGCCTTTCAACACTGTGCAGGCAGGAAGGGACAAGCTGCTTCCAGCCACATATGGGGCGGGGGGAGGACGAACAAAGTGGGGAAAGCAGAGATGAGCTCTGCAAAGACATGGGCCAGGTCATACCTTCCAGCTCCCGTCCCCTCCCTCCCACACAGTGCCAAAAGGCTGCTCCTGGCCACATTCTGGTGTGAACCTGGCAGAAATCTGGGGAGGGGGGCATGTGATCCTGTGTCCCACCCCTCCTAGCACCACATGTTGCCTCAGGAAGATACAGCACGAGGTACCAGGAGAGGTGGGTCCATCCCGGGGGACCAGCCAGGCATGGAGGGCAGAGAGAGTCGGATTGGTTTGTCGCCCCTCCGACCCCGTGAGAGAGGTGTACGGGAGTGGGGGGGGGGGGTCACCCTTCCCCGTGTGAACCCTAAAGCCTTGAAGATAAGAAGGTAAATAAAAAGAATCCAACTACGCAGTATTTCTTTTTAAACAGGGGCTCAGTCAACTTGATGTGAATTTGAATGTTTGTACTGCATAGTTCTGATTGATTGCCATTGAACTCACTTGAATATGAGTAATTTTACCAGGTGTCCCGTATTCAGCATAGGAAATATGGTCACCCTAGTGTTGATCCTTTACAAACTGTCAGCTGCAGGTCTACATAATGTCTTAATCATTGACAGTCAAGAATGTTTAGGCTATGGGCACACCTTCTCTTTAAACATATGCGCATCAACTGGTTTGTACTGCTTTGAAGAAACTGTAAAGTGCTCCATTCAACAGACATATTTCATGTCTTTTTTCTTTATTTCATGTTTTCCTTCTTCCTTTTCCTACTGAACATTAATTGCTACAGCCCTAAACCTGATTTTGGCTCTTGCTGAGAAGAATAATAAAAAAAACTTTTCCCTGGAGGTTTTTAAAAGCAAATTTGCCATCTATTCCCCATGAAACCAAGAAATCCTTATTGGTGGAAGTTCCCCCTTTAAGTGCCAGATTCTGGCACCCTTATTCATGTTGAGTAGCACCTTATTCCATTAGTGCTCCCACTAACTTTAATGGGACTACTCTTGGGAAAAGATACTATTCAACAGCTGTGAGAATATTGCATTGTTTGTTTATAGGCATTTTCTATGGCAGTACATGGCAGTATCTGAGCAACTCACATACATCAATGAAGTAGCCTCATAATGTCCCTGTGAGGAAAATGTGTACCCCATTTTACAGAAGGGACACTGAGGCCCACAGAGATTAACATGTTACCCAAAATCACACAGGAAATCTGTGGCATAGCCAAGAACAGAACTCAGCCCCAGTCCAGTCTTTAGCCACCAGACCATCTTTTCTCCTTCACAGGCTTAAAATTAAAAAGAAAATCTATGCCCCTGTTTGAAAATCTCATCCATACACATCTACATTCAAGCTTCACTTCTGGGCCAATGTACACTGTGTATCTTATGTTTTTAACAAGAAAACAGTGATGTAATGCCACAGGGTTTGCACAACACAATCAGACACCTGGATTTAAAATTTTGGGAATCTTAGCTGTGTTTCATTCTGCTGTGTGAACTGAAGTTATCATTTTAGGGTGTTTATACTGGTCTCATTGGTATTTAACTTACCTCACATGCTCTGACATAGGTCTGATTCTGTAGAGAAGCAAACAAAAAGAGATGTGCTTAGCAGGAATATAGTCCTTCAATAGTCCAAATAAGGTAGTATCATCAGACATTTCTTACACACAGAGAGTACACAGCAAAAGCTTTTCAGTGACAAATGGCTAAAAAGAAGAAAATCCAAATTCAAAACTGGAAGGCCAGCATTTGAATTACGCCAAGTCTGACTGAGCTCAAGAAAAGGAACCCAGCTCCTCTCAGAGAGAAAGCGACTTCAAACTTTTCCCTGGCAACTGTCCCAGAACCTGTGCTAGTTCTTGTCCAGATACTATTGGTTAACAGCAGGAAACATGGTGATAACATGGATTGTACAGATAGGAGTCTAACAGGGCCTGGTGCAGAAAGGTGTTGAACACTGACAATTTAACGGACTAAAAACCCAGCAGGGGAGTTTAATTTTCATTGAATGTTAGTGTTCTCTGTTCCCACCACACTGTGGCAGACATAATGCAGGTTTGTATTGTGAAGGTACCCCCTTGCCAGGAACTAGTGGTTCCCAGGTTAAGGTACTCTATTTCAAAGACTTCTGAACTAATAATATGATGTTACATATTCCAATAAGAAATATATCAACTTACTGGGGAAAAAATTATGGCTATTACATTTTTTATTATAAAAAGACTAGTTGGTAGAATACTTTTGGATAATTTATCAGACAAAATCAAAGCATAGGAAGTGGAACCATGACTAATACAGTACTTACACATTGCAGTGAGCAGCTTTTTTGTACTGTTGCATTCCAAAATCGACATCCCTGCGTGCACTGCAAGAAAGACAGTGAATAGTTAGTACTTTAAAAGAGCTGCAGTCAGACAAACAAGGAGGAAGGATGGTCCAGTGGTTAGGATGCTAACCTGGGAAACCTAGGGTCAATTTCTTGCTCTGCCACAGACTTCTGATATTACCTTTGGCAAACATGTAGACTTTCTATGCGTCAGTTCCCCATGTGTAAAATGGGGTAACAGCACTTCTCTATCTCATGAAGATAAATACGTCAAAGACTTTGCGATGCTTTGACACTGTGGTAATGGGGCCTAGACAGACAGATAAAACTCCTGAAAGTTTCCCCTAAAAATTAATATAATGAATAAACATAGAAGTTTGTGTGAGTGATCCACACAGCCACTTCTAGACAGGACCTTGGCACAGCCATCCTGACTGAGGTTACTGTAATGGCTGGTGTGCAAGTCCATCGTTTTGGTCTAGACTGCAGCTTTACACTCTGCCCTGAGAGAGGGATGGTATCTGCTGCAAAGCTCCAGGAACAAAGCAAAGAATGAATTTTGGCCAAGGGAGCCCCAGTTCCTCTTTTGCTCCAGGAAGGAAGTAAATTAATTAATTCACCCCCATCATAAAGCTCTTTCCTTGATCTGGCCAGGGTGGAGCAAGTGGTCCTTTCAAGTCTACTCCTGACTCACTGATAGAGAGAGAAGGAACAAATTTGCCATAAACAGCCCGAAACATTCTAGGCCCAGAGTCCGGAAGCATGGAGCTTGGCCACTCAACCCCAGTCCCAGCCACAGAGGGCATGGAGCTTGTGGGGGTCAGCCCCAGACATCATCAGCACAGGGCTCGGGTGCTCAGCCCCAGCCTGGGTGGCATGGGGGGGTGGGAGGGGGAGTCAGCTCCAGCCCCAAGTGGCAGCGGCTCTGTAAAGCCCTGCTGGCCGGGAGGATGGGGGTGGGGGGCAAGCTCGGGCAAGCCCTGGGCCATCCCGTTTATACTTTAGGAAATATGGTCACCCTATACATGGAAGCACTGATTCTGATGGGGACTCAAATTATCTCAAATATTTCTTCATTCTGAATTTTGTAGACCCTGAATTGAAATAGGAGCCTGAATAGAGACCTATGCTCCACTATGGCAAATTTACTTTAAAAAGACAGAGGTTATTTTTTTAAAGAATATATGCCAAATTCAGGCCTGCAGTAATTAGATGTAACTCCTCTGTAATCAATGGAATTGCCCCCACTTACGTCAAGTCTTGATATGATCCACCATGTTGAAAAAGCTCTAACCAGATAATGTGACCATTGCACCCTAGTTATCTATACAGAAATAATATAAGTAACAATGCAAACCATTACTCACAGCTACACTGATGTCACTAACATTGCAAGTATTAATGCCAAGCTCTCCTTCCTGTAAATGAAAAAATATATGTATTTATAAGTTAGTTTAGATATTCAGTACTTCCTCCACTAAAAAAAAAATAGCAAAATAGCAGCATTTTCCTTCCTTCCTTCCATTTTTTCCCCCCTCACATGAAACTTTTAAAACCATTACTGAAATGTCAATTGCTTCTTGCTTGCTTGAATCATAGACTCATTAGGATATGGAAGTTGGTGGAGTCAGCTGGAGCCAATTAAGTTTTCTCAAGGAGGAATTTGGCCCTTTGTCTCCTGATTCATAGATTCTGAGGCCAGAAGGGAATACTGTGATCATCCAGTCTGACTTCCTGAAGGCCACTGAGCTTCCCCAAAATAATTCCTTTGAACTACTGCATATCTTTTAAAAGAACATCAAATCTTGATTTAAAAATTGCTAGCGATGGAGAATCCACCAGGACACTCTGTAAATTGTTCTACTGGTTAATTATCTTCAGTGTTAAAATGTTATGCCTTATTTCCAGTCTGAATTTGTCTAGCTTCAACTTCCAGCTATTGGGTCTTGCTATACCATTGTCTCTAAATTGAAGATCCCATTATCAAATTCCCATTCCCTATGTATTTATATACTGTGATTAACCTTGTCTTTGCTAAGCTACATAGATTGAGCCCCTATAAGGCATGTTTTCCAATCCTTTAATCGCTCTTGTGACTCTTCTCTGAGCGGTCTCCAATTTATTCTGATTTACTGAGACAATAGTAAATGCTTCATAAACAAACCTGGAACACAAATGGCACAAGTCCAACTGGGTCTGACCTCCAAAATGCATGTTATAGATTTTGTTTCTTTAAAATAAATGCTTTTCTTCTGGCCTCCTTCTGAAATGGCTGTACCTAACCACATGGCAACTGATTCTCTTCTGGTACCAAAAGTGCCTCAGAACTATGGTTCCTATTCCCAGAGCACGTAGTTTGAAGTGTGCGAGACTAGGCACCTCTTCAGAAGTGCCAATGATTCTGGGATGCATCTAACCAGCTTTGAGTAGGTGAATGTGGGGTCATAGGACTTGATCCTACAAATGCTTTCGGCGTGTGCTGAACTCTAAGCATAGGACTAGTCTCATGAGAGAAGTTGAACATGCACAAGTATTTGCAGGATAAGAGGTATATAGAGTGGCAATGGTTAAGAACCCCTGTCTGATGCAAAACAGTCCCACAGCAGGTGTGATCACACATGTACCCTTTCGATGGGGAAATGGAAACTTTGAACTGTACTGACCTTGAGACCAGCTTTTTCTCATTTCAGTACCTGTCACAATATTTTTAAGTGGCATATGGAACATGGATGCCACATGTTTGGCTTTTAAAGAAGAGTGCTATGAAGAGTGACAGAGCATTTCTCATCAAGAATTTATTTAAAAATTAATCAGAGAATCCTTGTTCGGGATATTATTACATCCTAAGCTCATAGCAGGAAAGATGAGTAACCCTTTCACTGCTGCCAGGGCTCTTTTATGCATCAGAAACAGGTTTTAAAGACTGGCCATTTTAATAAGATCGTGTACCTGGTACACCCATCCTGTACATTTCATGTCCATAATCAGTATATTTTTCAGTACTGACAGAGCTAATTAGTCAGAAGACACACAAAATCATTTCTACAGAGCACAAGTACATGGTCTTCTAGACAAGATCAGTCAACATAGTAAGCCAAATAAAAATGAAATTTGAAGCATAATTATTGATCAGGTTTCAGTAAGAGTTTGGGCTTATTATCTTTATGCATCAGCAGAAGGAAAACAAATAAATTCCACTTCACTACCCAAAGGAACACTACAAAAACATAAGATTAAAGATATAACAACCCACTCTTCTACTTAAAGGGACACCAACAACTTGAAAGCTAGACAGTTTTAGATACCACATCTGCACTTAAGTCCCCTGCCAATTGTTGTGATTTTACAATTACACTTTCCTATTTTTAAAATGTTTTATTCTTCCATGTTCCTGTCTGAAAGACCCATACAAATAGAAGGCTATATTGACTAGCTAATTTTACAGCAAAAGCTGTAGATTAGATAGTCTATTAAAAAAGAAACTGAAAAAAATAATTTTTGTTTGTTTTTTTTCCTGTAGTCTCTTCCAGTTATAATAATCTGATGTGTCATTGTAACAGAGGGGAAATAAAATTCAGATGGAATATGATTATTTGGGTTTCCCCTTTAATAGATACAATATCCATTTTTCCACTGCAAACTCAATTTTAAAAACATCATTTCAGCCCCCAGTTTTGCTCACATAGGTTCTTTACGTACAATTTCAAATAAAGTGGTTTGCATTAGAAAATGCTAATTGTGGTAACAACCATCATATATCTAAGAGTTAAGTATAATTTTTTCCAAAACTTACCAGGCCACCTGTACATAAATTCTGACAATTAATCAAGAAAGAACAATATACTGTAGAAATCCATATGCAGTAAACAGAAAGAAGACTGACTATCTTAGGCTTCCACAGGTTAAAGTTCCTCATAGTTTCAACAACAGTTTCATCTGGCAGTCTGCTACTTTTCTTGTCTCAGCCTCATAGATTCCTTGGATTTTAGATGCCAGATTGAAATGCGGAAGTTTTCTATGTTCTAAGTGTTAATAAAATCCTTGTTTATAATCCATCCATTCTATGGCTTTGGGGCTTCCTGGATCACTTGTCTTGAAATTGCACAACATCTATTTAACAGTTTCTTATTAAACCACTCAGACAAAGGTGCCGACCAATGCAAGGGCACATGACTCCTTATCATTGAAAAGAAAACTAAGTGGAGTGATCTTATCCTGCTATTATGGTGAATGAGGAAGAGTGAAAGAGAGAGAGAGAGAGGAGCCCTGTTTGTATTTTCTCTTATGATGAAACCATTTTTAATCACTGTTTTTAAAAATGGCTTCAGGTAACACAGCTGTGCTGATTGGTGTGGTGGAGAATAACTTTCTTAAAACATCTTTAACAAATAGTCCACACTGGCCAGCACAACCATGTTAGCTGAGACCGTTTTTAATAACTGTTTCCAAATATGGTACATGGGGCCATATAAGTAGGGCCCTACCAAATTCACGGCCATGAAAAACGTATCACGAACCATGAAATCTGGTCTCCCCCTGTGAAATCTGGTCTTTTGTGTGCTTTTACCCTACACTATACAGTTTTCATGGGGGAAGACCAGTGTTTCTCAAACTGGGGGTCCTGACGCAAAAGAGGGCAGTGGGGGGGTCGGAAGGTTATTTTATGGAGGGGCCGCGGTATTGACACCCTTATTTCTGAGCTGCCTTCAGAGCTGCATGGCCGGAGAGCGGGGCTTTTGGCCAGGCGCCCAGCTTGAAGGCAGCACCCCACTAACAGAAGCACAGAAATAAAGGTTGCAATACCATACTATGCCATCCTTACTTCTGCACTGCTGCCTTCAGAGCTGGGCAGCTGGAGAGTGGCGGCTGCTGGCTGAGGGTCCAGCTCTGAAGGCAGCAGCATGGAATTAAGGGTGATAATACCATACCATGCCGTCCTTACTTCTGTGCTGCTGTTGGCGGCAGCTCTGCCTTCAGAGCTGGGGTCCCTGCCAGCAGCCACCGCTCTCCATCTGCCCAGCTCTGAAGGCAGCACCACTGAAGGAAGCAGTACTGCAACCCCACACAATAACCTTGTGACCCCCCACCCCACAACTCCTTTTTGGGACCTCCTACAATTACAACACCGTGAAATTTCAGATTTAAATTTCTGAAACCTTGAAATGTACGATTTTTAAAATCCTATAACCGTGGACATTGACCAGAATGGACCGTGAATTTGGAAAGGGTTGCCAGGTGTCTAGTTTTCAACTGGAATGCCCGGTCAAAAAGGAACCCTGGTGGCTGCCGACCGGGACGTTGAATGTCCAGTCAGCGGTACAGCAGGGGCCCAGGGCTAAGGCAGGCTCCCTTCCTGCCCTGGCTCCACGCGGCTCCCGGTAGGGCCACCAGGTCCCTGCAGCCCCTAGATGCACAGGCAGCCATGGAGGCTCTGTGTGCTGCCCCTGCCCCAAGGGAGGCTCCATAGCTCCCATTGGCTGGGAACCATGAATAGGAGCTGCAAGGACAGTGCGCAGAGCCTCCCTGGCTGTCCATGCATCTAGGGGCTGCAGGGACCTGGTGGCTTCCTGGGAGCTGCCGTAAACACCACTGGGACCCAGCATCCCAAGCCCCTCATCCTGGGCCCCACCCCAGAGCCTATACCCCCAGCCAGAGCCCTCAAACCCCCTGCACCCCAACCCCCCGCCCCTTCCGGTTTCTGAAGTTCAGGGCAGATCTCTCAGAACACTTAAAAAACTCCTCTGTGAAATAGTGAGGAACACAACACTCTTTAAAAAAGAGTGAAAAAACTGCGTTTTGGTTTTCCGCTATATCAGTTCGTAGGAAGTATGACGGATATCCTTGAACAAAGTACTTTGATTCCACCAATTTAACTTTAACGTTAACTTTCCACCAAGGGCCAACCAATGGAAAACATCCAACCACTTCATACGTCTTTTGGGATCTTTCATCCTCTCCTGCAGCCCTCTCCTGCACCCCAAACCCCTCATCCTGGGTAGAGTGAGCGACGGAGTGAGGAGGGATGGAGCAAGCGGGGCCGGGGCCTCGGAGAAGGGGTGGAGCCTTGGGGAAGGGGCAGGGAAGGGGTGTTCGGTTTTGTGCAATTAGAAAATTGGCAACCCTAAGCCACATACAAACCCAAAATATCATCTGAGTTGAAATGCTTGGTTAGGCTATACATGAAATGACAATAGATTGTCTACTGATCCCATTAACTTTTAAAATTATTGATGTTATAATTATCACTATTTTAAAAATATCTATATTTGGTAGCACCAGGAAGCCCTAACATACATTTTGCTAGGTACTTTACAAACACATACAAAGGGCTTGCCTACTGTGAAGTTGCACCAGTTTAACTTACACTGTGACTTTGTACTGCTGCAAAAGGTTGAATGGACACATTTTTCAGTTTAAGAGTGCCTTATTTTGATCTCTCTTATATTTATTAGGAAAATATTTAAACTAAACTGAAATAAGCCAATCAGACTAATATAGGAGTATCCACACAGGGGTTTACACTGATTTAACTAAACCAGTTTCATTAAACTGATGCAAGCCTGCATGTGGACAAGCCCAAAGACACAGTACCTTTCCTAAATAGCTTACTTAAACAAATTCTAAGGAAGATCAATAGATGTTAAATTTTAGGAAGCTCAATTTTCTAAAATGGCCTCCAGTAACTGGGGGGTCTAAAACTGCAGATTCAATTAATTATCCCTGCAATGTCATCTGTGTAGACATCTAATTAACTGTAGATAATCAGGCACAATCTGTTAGTTGAGCACCTAAATTGGTACAATTGAACTTGTAACTTTGTGTCCACAATATCGGAAAAGGCTGATGAAGCCCCAGACAGAAATCAGGGCCGTGGTATTTAATTTAAAAAGAGACAGAGTACCCTGAATATACCAACTGAAGCCGTTTGTGGAACAAAACTCACTCCTTCCCTTCAACAGCTCCTCACCGCCTGACCCTGGAGCTGTTCTGGAATATGCCAGCATCAAAGTCCTCAGCATTGGTCAAGCTGGTGCTTGTTACCTTCACAGTATAGTCACCAAGAAATTAGATACAACGCATAAAATACTCTTACTGGAAGCTTGCAACACAACCCTGCTTTACTGCTTAGACTTTAGAAGCCAGATACACAAGAACCCAAAAATAGAGACACATGAAGCTGGATGCTTCCTCAAAGAAAGACAGCTCCCCCACCCATCTTACTCTAAGCTGCTCTTTGAAGACTGACTGCTACTGTTAGGCCCACCTCACACACTTCCCTGCAGAGTTCCGTAGCCTGCAAGCAGGACCAGGGGAAAAAAACGGAACATCTAAAGTAATAGCTTATCATTTTAATACAGTTTTCAATATGCCACAGTGCTGAGCTCCCTTTCATGAGCATAAGGAGCTTGTATGCCCCTCAGGCAGGGCTGTGTACAAAGGCGGGAAAGCAGGGGCACGCCCTTCTCTCCTCCCCTCCAGTAATCAGCAGGAGCACAGAACTTCTCCGGCCCCAGGGCTGCAGCGGGGAGAGCGAGCTCCTCCAAGGCTGCAGCAGGGGCACAGAATGTGCCCATCCAAAAGCAGCCAAATTTAAATTCCTGCACACGCCCCTGCCCTTGGGAGTTGGTGCATAGGTACGCACCAGTGTCTAAGTTCAGGAGAAAAAATTTAAAGTCCATAATATAGTTATTTTTTGTTTATATGGGGTGATTCTTATATATTAATGAATTATTATTTATTATTTGTATTGTGTTGGCACCTAGGAGTCCCAGTCATGGACATGTGCCCCATTATGTTAGGTGCTCTACAAACACAAAACAATGCATGACATATACACTGAGTTGTATACACAGAGTAAATTTCACCTCTGGTGTAACTCAAGGGATCAATTTGGCCCATTGTATTTTGAAGGAATAAAACTCTGTACATGATTTCAAGCAGTGACATACACTTGAAGGTTTCTTTTTAAATGTAATTATCTATGTAAATATCAATAAAGAAACATTGTACGGGTGTACGCTCACACCCATACAATGCACAGTGCCTAGCACAATAGGCCCTGATCCCTGACTGGGTCTTCTATACACGACTGCAATACAAATATAATAATAAATAATAATAATAATAATAAAGGCTTTTGTTTCCAGAAACAAGTTGGCAGTGTAAGAGAAATCCTTACTAAAGGACGTATTTTCTTTTCCACCAGGTGGCACTGTGACACACCACAAATCAAGCTGGAGAGAAAACAAAGGTAAATACTTTTCTTTCTTGTTGTTTGAGCTAATATAGTATAATACATGTGCCAAACAAGTAATGATATTCACCTTAGCACAGGGGCCTTTGGATTTATCATCTAAATACCAAGAAGCGCCTACAGATAGGAAATTATTTATGGGTTTTAGAGACTGGAGTTCAAGAGAGGAAACTGTCTCTTGACTAGAGTTCACAAATGGTGAATTTCTATATACAGGTAACTCAGTTTTTGCTCCGTTTGATATGGCTACCTATTGGCCCAGAATTGTGAATCCCAATCCTTTTGAAGTCCATTAATAAAATTTTACCTTTATAACGCAATGCGGAGGGGACAAAACACTTTAACTGGCTGAGAACAGCAGATTCTATTAAAATTTTCAGTTTGCACACGACCTTCACTCTTTACCTGTTTCATGTATTTACTCACAAATGTCACTTAATTTATCCTTACGACACCCCTATTTGCTGGGGAAGCACGGTCCCCATCTTACAGATAAGGGGTTTGAGACACAGAGAGATTGAGACCTGATCCAGCAAAGCATTTAAGCATTTACTTAACTTTGAGCACATGAATAACCTCACTTAAATCAGTGAGACTTCTCACGTGCTTAGAGTTAAGCCTATGCTTAGCTGGAACAGGGCCTAAGTGATTTGATCCAAGTCTCACATGAACTCTGTGACAGAGTCAGTAGCAGAACTCACATCTACTCTGTTCCAGTCAAGTGCTTTCACTACAAGACATCCATCCTGTCTTTGAAGCACTCTCCCGTCTCTGGTGCCAAACAACCTGACTTCATTCAAATCCCAATTTAAGACGGGGGTGGAAGGGATCTCCTTAAAAAGCTGCACCACAGTAAAACTGAACCTGAACCCTGTGCCTGAACTGCATTGTCTGTTTCTGATTTAGATTGTAAACTCCTTAAAGGACAAAAATCTTCCGAGCCTGTCTTTCAGGGGGCTACCAATCCCACAGCCGCAGTCCAGCCAGCCCAATTTGTAGGGCCTAGAAATGAAAAGGAGAATCTCCACTTTTACCGAGAAGTTCCTAAGCCTTTTTCTTGTGCAGATAGCCTTGAAAATGTAAAGTGATGCAAAGAATCACTGGGCTTGAAAGCTTGTCACTGTTTCCTAAAGATCAGAGGTTATTCACATGTACCCTCCAGCAATGATCTCTCATTAGCTTTGTGAATTTCTCAAATGAAGAAAGTGAACAAGAACCATGGGGGTCTTGAAACTTCCTCCCCTGGGCCTGCTTTTTATTTTTCAGTGTTACCTCTAAGCTGTTTGCTTGGCAATGACAACCAACTGGTTCAAGAACACTTTGCACAAATAGGGAAAAGAACACGCAAGAGAAACCCTATGGAGTTTGGCTCAAGATTTATATCCATCTCCCCAGATTAGGGATGTAGTAAGAGAAAACCAGACTGTTAAACTGGATCAGATTGGAAAGACAGTCGTGTGTGAGATACTTAGTTAAAGCAGTCAGGAGACAGGGATTTGCTTCCACTGATCTGGAATAATGATGACTGGAGAAATGTCTCATTAAATGATGTACAGCAATGTACTGACTGGGGAAATTCAGGCTGGGGAGATTAACAATGGTATGAAAACTGAAGGCATCATTAAGAGCTAAGGCTAAGCCTCCCCTAACCCAGGCCGGGGGTCAGGGCGGCTGGGCCAGAGCTCGGGTTGGCCGGTGGCCTGGGGCGGTTCGGCTGGAGCTCCTCCGGCCACGGGGGTGGGACGGGATGGCTCGGGGCAGGGCGCAAGGGCTCAGGGCTCCGGCAGGTGACAGGGGGTGGAAGGGGCAGGACCTCAGGAAGGGGCACATAAACCCCTATTCTCACAGCAGTTCTGCGTGCAGAGCTAGATTCAGCCTGTAGGCAGCATACCATGCTCCCAGGAGCAAACAGTCCACTCAGATGGTGATTGTGGTGGCATAAGACACCTACAACATCCACTTTGATTGAGGGGGCCTGGATTTGGTCACTGAAGTCCCCAGAATG
Source organism: Natator depressus (assembly GCF_965152275.1). Classification (NCBI taxonomy): domain Eukaryota; kingdom Metazoa; phylum Chordata; order Testudines; family Cheloniidae; genus Natator; species Natator depressus. Next base: position 90,847,597 of record NC_134236.1, read on the forward strand.
GCTGGTACATGTCAGAGAAGGATGTGGTTAGGGTGCTGGTGAGATGCATCAATTTGCTACCCTTAGGGTAGCCTCCATGGGGTTTCAACCACAATTTAAAACTGACCTCCCCCAGCAAAACCACCATCTGCCCTCCGCTGGGCATGAAGTGCCGGCTTGCGGTGATGCAGGAGGGCAATATTCTTCTGCTCCACCAGAAGGGAATCAAGCCCTAGTATAAAACAAACCAAATGCCTTCATGCCTGAGGTGCAGGAAATGCAGAGGTGCATGAAAACAAAACAGTTAATAAAATTCAGGTTCATTTCAAATGCTGAGAGAAGTGTTACATCATTTCTCATTTGAAAGGTAGTGTGGCCTAGGGAACAGGATACTGGATTGGGACTCCTTAGACTCAAAGTTGCACAAATAGCAGTTTACATTAATACCTTACCTTATTCCAGAATAATTTCCCCATGTAGACAAACCCAGAGACTCTAGTTTTTCCATAGCAAAGGATAAGCCACATACCACCCAGTTCTAGTAGCTGCCAAATCTAAATCAATCCACCTGAAGTCTCTCACGTATAATCTTCTGACAGAGGAGGGATTTGGGTTTTTTTGAGAAATGTTGCAGGCAACCAACAAGAGATCTGTTAAATGCAACCATTTTAAATTGTGGGCTTTTTCACTTTTGACAACATTTTTTAAGAATGGCTGATCTCAAAAATGACACAGCCTGGAAATCCCAGATTTGGTCTGTTCTGTTGTCATTGATGAGAACTGATTTAATTATTTGTAGAATGTTTGGTGGATTAGTTATCTGCTATGTTTTAATGTTAGCCTGCGATAACTCTGCAGGGTGTCCCACAGATTTTTTTTAAATACAGGGTAGCTGGCAGGGACTTATGCAGGGTTTATAAATGCTATAGAAAGACCGACCACCTGTGGGTCTTTTAAATTCCAGACCGTGAGCAGCCAGGAGCAAAAGTGTATCTGTTACACCACAATTTAGAAACTCTGTAGGCTGCCTTCTCTTGTTGGGTCTCCTTAGTCCGTGTCCTGGCAGCTTTTGGGTGTCCCTTGTGCTCCACATGGACAGAAGTGCTAGGGAGCCTTCAAAGATTATACACTGTGCAAGATCAAAGAGTGATGCTGGGGCTGGGACTCCTGCAGAGTTTCTAAGGTCTTTAAGGGCCTGATCCAAAGCCCACTGAAGTCAATGAAAAGACTCCCAATGGCTTTATGGCTTTGGATGAGGCCTCAAGAGTGGAGCTGAAGGCAGAGTTTCTGCCTAGCATAACTTCTAAGATGCAAACTGTTCTCATTATTATTTATTATTTGTATTATTGTAGCACATCAGAGCCAAGTCATGGACCAGGATCCCACTGCACTAGATACTGTACAAACACAGAACAAAAAGACCACCCTTGCCCCAAAGAACCTACAATCTAAATAAGAACGTATAATTTAAGTGGGGAAACTTAATTGTTTTATATGTAGGTGAGTGATAGTTTACTGAGTATTACACACAGATTTTGGACAGAAGGTGGTATACATGTGAAATGGCCTATCATTAAGATAAAATTAAGGTTGTAATTACATATATTACAATATTGTAACTATTTAAAAAATGAAAATAAAGAGAATCAAAATTCACATTAAAATACAAACATTTTAAATTAGAATGTTGTACTAACATTTAGATAAAACCCCTGATTATTAGAAAATTTGGAAATACTCAGCTAGAGCGCTAAAGTTTTCTTAAATTAGATGTTATACTCCAGGAAAGGCAAGCAGACTGTCTGCAAATTTTATCAGTATTTTGTGTCTGTAGTATCTTTGCAATGTTGTTTTTGTTTCTTCTGCTTTAGCCTTGCTGTTGCATTAGATCAACACAGCTACATATATCTAAACACAGAAAATGGCCATGACGCTGAAATAAAGGAGGACACAAAAAGATTAAGGTTGTTTATACTTAGAAGGCCTGGCTGGCATGGCTATGTCAATCAGGGATATGAGGGGATATGGTATTTTACTGACATAGCTGTGCTGGCAAAAGCAAAAGTGATACCAGAAAAACCATGCTTCTGCCAATATGGCTTATGTTGCTCTTTCTAGCTGGAGTAAACTATACTGACAGAAGTGCAGTTTTGCTAGTTCAGCTGTGTCACCATTAGGAGTACAGCTGCAGCACTGTATCTCTCTTGCTATAGTATAGACATGGCCCGAGTTGTTCTGATTCTCAACTTCCTGATTTCAAAGTCAGAGGCAGTTGAGAGTGTCCAACAGGTCTCAGGACTTGCAACTAGCACTTGAGCTGTAACAGGGCCAAAGCTGGGGGCCACTGAAATAGAGAGGCCTAATTTTTAGGGGAAGCTTCTATCCAGATGCCTGTTCCCCTATACCAGCTGGGACAGGGTCAGGAAGGAGGTCTGTTGAGACAGCAAAAGTCACAGCCAGGAGTCACCACTAACACAGCTCTGGACCATCCACCCCCACCAGCTGGGACATTGCTTGGGGCTGGGCCTTTGGCCTGATCTAGACTAGGATTTAAGTCATGATATTAGCATATGGAAGCTAACACATTTTAAACGTCTAATGTAGACAAGCCACACTGCCTTTAACACATACTAAATTGGTCGAATTAAAGCTGAAGAGGGAAACCTAGCGAACTAACATCACATCTTTAAGTCTTATTCTAGACGAGGCCTTTGAGGGAGTCCCCTGCACCATTGGGGAAGTGACAGTGCCTAGCACCAACCTCACACAAATACAAGTATTAAGTGAAAAACAGAGACCTGCAGTCGGTGGAAGCTTTCATCTGAGAGAGACCTTTTACAAAAGGGACACTGTAAACATAAAACTTATGTCCAAATATTTGGAATTGTCATCTTTCATGTTGTTTGTTTAGTTTCTGCATTCTACTCTCCTTTGACAAAGAATCTAGTATAGATTCCTTCATTTTTATTTCATGCACAGACACAATGCTCTTTTCATAGAATCTCAGGGTTGGAAGGGACCTCAGGAGGTCATCTAGTCCAACCCCCTTGCTCAAAGCAGGGCCAATCCCCAATTTTTGCCCCAGATCCCTAAATGGCCCCCTCAAGGATTGAACTCACAACCCTGGGTTTAAGCAGGCCAATGCTCAAACCACTGAGCTATCCCTCCCTCCCAACTGGTTGCCATTACTTGACTGTATGGACATATTCAATACTACCTCCACATCCTTGTTTTTCCTGAAAAATGTTTTTTTTTAATGCCATCTTTATGATAGTTCCACTCAAATAACAAAAAAGTTTTTCCTCCAAAAAAAGAAATGTAATAAACATTTGCCCCAAAACTAATTGACAGTGACCCTTTAAACTATATTTAAATTTGTAATTGGCAGCTGTGACACTCATGAATTACAAGAATTTGACCTTGTACTTCATGGATGTAATGTCCCTATGCTATGTGGAAAAGCTGCAAAACATGCTTTTTCCACATATGCAATTATTATTAGAGGTTTATGACCCATGCTTCCACTATGCATAACTGGCTTACTCTCTGCAACACTTATGAGGAATGCGGATTTTAAAAAGCAGCCAAAGGGAGTAGAAAAGAAATTTGTCTCACACAAATACAAATTCCTAAATTAACAAGCATGATTCCCATGCTTCTTAATTCAAAGAAACAGAAGGAATAGAAAGAGCATCTCTGGACCTGTTTCTCACCCTCAGAGAATGTCAGACTGAGTTCATGGCAGATGTTGCTAGATTTTTTTTTATTGCAATATGAAAGTCGGAACTGGTGAAGGGCCAAATTCAGTCTTGGTATAGACTCATTGACTTCAGTGGAATTGTGCACACTTAGATCGGGGTTGACTCTGGCTTGAAATTGCTAAATCTGAACAGAGGATTAGACAAATATAAATGAATTGTTATATTTATCAAAACAAAACCAAAAAAACAAAAAACAAAACTGAATTTTACTTAGTTTGGTTATTCCTTTAAACACTGCTTAAATCACCACCACATGACTGTGTATTTCGCAATGGGTAGCTTCTAAATTCTCACTTGACATCCCTATAAAACATGAACAAACATCTGTAAAGGCAATAAACAAAAATCATGATGATGGTTGCTTGCTTGTCATGGCAAAGAAAACAAAACACCACAAAATTTAGTTGTTTTAAACCCCTAAAGTCATAGCATGCTTTTTAAAATATATTAGATGGGGTGGGTAGTACATTTTAAAAATGTAGTAAAACATAATTCAAATATGAAAAATCTATAAAGCACATGATGTGCAATGGTGGCCCCACTGAAGACACTGGGAGCCTTGCCCTGACTTCAGTGGGGCCAGCATTTCACCCATGGAATATTGATAACCTATAAAATAATACTAAGGTTTTTTAAAAAAAAAAAACAAAGACTGTGATACAGTTTTAAATTATGGGGTTTTACAGGTGACCTTAAAGCACTTCTTTAAACCAAGAAAAGGAACGTCCCGCACAAGCGCTAATTGCTGACAGGATTGAAGATGACAGCAGCACTGGTTACTTTTGTTCATGTTTAGCAGATTATCGTCAAAACCAAGACTAGAAAAAAAATTTAAAACTGAAAACTAAACGAGCACCATGGTTAACTATCGAGCAGCTGTGAAAAACTGCAGAATCTGTGAAAAGTGACAAATGAGCAGTTATAATCATGATTCATAATTAGATCATAGAAACTGCCATTACCCGATATGCAACAGTAATTCAAGTGATAAAGGGCATACATCCATCTGCAGAATGGTTCACACTGATGTTAAGAGTTACACCCAGATCCGGTTACCATATAGAATTAGTCATGTGCCATTAATTCTGTTTACATGGAATATTTAGAGCTCCTACTCTCTTTCAGTTTAGACCATGTCTACACTGGGGATTTTAGCCATCAATGTAGCTGTACCAATTCAAATCCATACCACAGACACAATACACTGGTATAAACAGTGACTTGTACCAGTACAGTTCAAACTGGGTTCAAACAGAATGCCACTCAGCTACAGCTGAATTAGCTCAGTCCCAGCTAGATCCCTAAAGCTGATTTTGACCTGGTATTCCCCAGGGAGGCAATGACCAGAGCACTAGGATGACATACTCTCAGCTCTTTGTGTTGTTGAGCAGATGGGCTGTTGCATGCTGAACAAGTTGGAGCTTTTTAGAATCAGTCAAAAAATGGGAAAAATCTGTCTATAGCAGGGTTTTTTTCTCAAAATGAATCCCTTTGTCAAAAATGTTTAAAACTCAACATTTCTCAACTATGGTTATGTGTATATCCAGAGGCAGTGATGAGTCCATGTGGCCACCCTGGCTTCAGTTGTCTGGAGGCCTTAATAGAGATGTTAAAGAGATGGAAGAGTTCTTCAAAATTTTCACTCTCCACCAGCACGATCTTAGTCTTCTCATGATTCAACTTCACTCATTTTTCATTCAGTTACTGATTCCAGGAGACTCTTGTTTTATAGAATCACAGTCATGTGAAAGGACCTCTCATGGCCTTCTAGCCCACCCTCTGCTGCATCATAGCAGGATTGACTTCCATTCCTAAATACCTGGCCATAACTAAGGTTTTTATTTTACAGGACTTCTTTTCTATTTTTTTTATACTGCCACCAGCCCACGCCTCTGCTTCAATGCTGTATTAAAATGCAGAGAGAGCCAACCATCATTCTCAGCTATACCCTGTAAATCCAAGATTACCCTATCGGCGGCAGTTTGCAAAGTGTAAACTGAGGGCAAAGTTTGCCCATAGATTGTAAAAGGAGTCTCAATTTACAAACTGTCCTTGTGCTAAGTGAAGGGATTAACTATACCTCTCAATGGCTAGATTTGTTCTTTAAACTCTCTATTTGTGACTAGGGTATTTTCCACTTCATTGTGTATTATGATTTCCCCCAAGTCACAAAAAAGCACAAAAAACCTCTAAAGAACAAGAACTCTCTTGTTAGCAATGGAAAAGCAAGTACACTCCCAAACAGGGTGAAATTCAAACCTATCTGTGTAAATGAGGCAGGGCAGTCTCTTTCTAAGAGCCAAGGCATGAAATGAGACACTTTCAGAAGGAAGAGTGTATACACTGACAGGGTGGTGAGACAAGCTTAGGTAAACTCTATTTGATTTGTTTATTTTCTTCTCCCTTCCCTCCCACCTCCCATTAGAACACCAAAATACATATATATTTTAAAACTGATCACTACACCTGGGCATACTAGAGATTAATTAGTTGTATGATACCTGTATTAAACTTTAGAAGGTCTTTCAATTTGAAGCATCAGAAGGGCAACTGCACATATAACTATTCATATGGAAAGCAATGTCATGTAAAAATCTAACATAACACTACCCTCTACCTAAATTAATGCTCTGTCACCACTGTGCCAAGAGAACAAATTAATTTGCCTAAATGCTTTGAGTTGACGTTATCCTGAAGCCAAGTGTTAATGGAGCTACATCTTTATTGTTAATAGGAAGCTGGCTTTACTTCATAGTTAATATACATGATTCTTAATTATGTAAATCATTTTATGCTAAATCAGCCACTTAAGTGAATCTAATTGTAGAGGATTCTGACACAATAATAGCATTTACATATAAGTTTACAGGTCTGAATAATTTGGAGTTGCATTGTAAGACCTGGAAAATTACTAATACCTGTTAACAGGGCCACAAAAATAATCTTGAGTGCTATGTTGGTAGAAGTAACTGTAATGGAAGGCCTCATGTATATACCAAAAGTAAGCTACAAGTGGAGCTGGGCGAGTCTTCAGTAGGAGACAAGTCTGAATTATATCCACACACCTGGAAAAAAATCTTGAATCTTTAATGAAGTCCAAATGCGACAGGATCAAATTCAGCAGACAAACACATGGTGGCATACCACCATAGAAAATCCCTGTGCTCTCACAACCCCTGCGGTGACCTAGCTCTCTCACGCATAAGATACAAGTATGCTCCCCAGTAGTCCACAATTCTGAAGCTGCAGAATTCAACTCTTGCTCCAGAACTGTGTCCCAAAATCTCATCTTTTGTTGTTAAAAAGTTATGTTTTAGCCCCTTGCTTAAGAAGAAACACTTGAAAATGTGAACCATGTGTGAACCAATGCAGAGATGCATCCATGAGATTGTACACACCCTGAAACAATAGCTCTGCATGGTATAGACTGCTCAGTTTCAGAGTGGTAACCATGTTAGTCTGTATCAGCAAAAAGACCAAGGAGTACTTGTGGCACCTTAGAGACTAACAAATTTATTTGAGCATAAGCTTTCATGGGCTAAAACCCACTTCATCGGATGCATGCCATGGAAAATACAGTAGGAAGAAAATACATACACACACACACACACACACACACACACACACACACACTCCGAGAACATGGAACAATGGGTGTTGCCATACCCACTATAATGAGAGTGATCATTTAAGGTGAGCTATTATCAGCAGGAGAAAAAAAAACCTTTTGTAGTGATAATCAGGATAGCCCATTTCCAACAGTTGACAAGAAGGTATGAGTAACAGTAGGGGGAAAAAATAAGCATGGCGAAATAGTTTTACTTTGTATAATGACCCATCCATTCCCAATCTCTATTCAAGCCTAATTTAATGGTGTCCAATTTGAAAATTAATTCCAATTCAGCAGTTTCTCATTGGAGTCTGTTTTTGAAGTTTTTTTGTTGTAGTATTGCCACTTTTAGGTCTGTAATAGAGTGACCAGAGAGATTGAAGTGTTCTCCGACTGGTTTCTGAATGTTATAATTCTTGACATCTGATTTGTGTCCATTTATTCTTTTACATAGAGACTGTCCGGTTTGGCCAATGTACATGGCAGAAGTGCATTGCTGGCACATGATGGCACATATCACATTGGTAGATGTGCAAGTGAACGAGCCTCTGATAGTGTGGCTAATGTGATTAGGTCCTATGATGGTGTCCCCTAAATAGATATGTGGACACAGTTGGCAACGGGCTTTGTTGGAAGGATAGGTTCCTTAGTGTTTTTGTTGTGTGGTTGCTGGTGAGTATTTGCTTCAGGTTGGGGGGCTGTCTGTAAGCAAGGACTGGCCTGTCTCCCAAGATCTGTGAGAGTGAGGGATCGTCCTTCAGGATAGGTTGTAGATCCTTGATGATGCGCTGGAGAGGTTTTAGACTGCTCTGTTCATCTTAATGAGTTAACACTGGAAGCTAATAATGACACCCTATGTATACTGAAAACTGACAACATGGAGGCAAGCTAAAGTAAACTGCAATTAATATCAAAATAAACAATACAGGCGCTACTGCAATGATTGTATTATTCATTTTACTATTTAAGTAACTAAAAAAACCCTATATTTAACATTCATCTGAACTGCAGAATTTCCAAAATTTCCTCTGAAGCATTATAGAATCTGGGGAACCTGCTGCAGAGTTTAGGTCCAGTTTGACACAGAGAATACAGGGCCCCGGATAGAAGCAGCTCCAATTGAGGCCCCTGGAGCATGAGAAGGAAAAGGCTGTTCACCTGCCCTTGCAGAGGGTCCTTTCTTTCCAGCCATACACTGCTGTAAGCTGGCTGGCTGTTTCACCAGCCCAGGAAGGGAAGCAGATACCACACCCAAGTCCTTTTAAGGCCTTTTCTTCAGCAAAGCACGACTTACTGTTGGAATACAAGAGTCATAAAGAACACAAAGTGAACTCTACTATTGGCTACAACCCCCAGACACTATCACCTTCCCGCCTCCACCACCCAACAAAAAAGAGAACACACCCTTTCCCGCTATCCTCTTCCCCAGCTTCCTCTTCCTTCTATATTCCGCACAGCCATGTGATACACAGGAATCCCTTAAAGCTTTCTAGCCTGCTGTTTCACTTTGTCACAACTAATCAAACAGCACAGGCTCTGCTGAGAACATTAGTGACAAAGTCTGTGTTGTAATATAAACACCATAGCACGTTTTTGGTTTACCGGTGCCTATTAGAAAGCACAGGGATCTTAGGACCCAGTTTATTTTGGCACTGCCTAGATATGGCATGGAAACAAAAGACTTCCGTTGGACATCAGGGTGTTCTAACAAAGGACAAGGAGTGACATTTTAATACCTCCTTTGGTGGACTGTATCTTGGCCTGAACTCAATGATTTAGCCAGTCTTTTCCATCTCTAACCACTAGGATTCTAAAAGATAATTAAATGTTAAGACCAATCTCACCTTATTTTTAAAAGAAGCTTTCTAGAACTGAAATAATATTAATCAGTTTATTTTTAATACATATTTGCATATTGCATTGGTTTTCATGGTCCACTCAGCTGTTCCAGGACACTAATAATAATAACCTTAATAGCTACTGTATTCTTCTTCTTTGATTCCTGGCTGTCATCTCAATAGCTATGATGAAACCAAAGAAAATCTGTCCACACTTTCTGTCTTGTATCTGCTTCAGAGCTTGTTCATCTTTAAAACCTTTTTGGTTTTTTTTTGTCATTCTTCACCATGTCTATCCCTAGTCTTCCTCTGTATCTAGTTCCTTGCACTCTGGTATGTATTGACATGTATGGTATCTTTTCTGGGTCCATTCTTGACAAGTGTCTCAGTCATTTTCCTGAATCATTTATAACAGTGTTATTTCTTCTATAACTCTGTCTCCTATCTCTGCAACTCTTTCAAAGGAGAAATATTCTCCTCTAAACTTTGTGTGTTTCTGCTTATTCCATCTCCCCCCACTTTTTTCCGTTATGTACAATCTAATTTGCAAGTGTTGATGCAATATTGGTATTGAAGTTTATCTGGTCACATATTCCCACCAATATTGTATCAATTTTTTTTTAAATCCAGTCTTGACTTGATTTTCCTCTCCCTTACATCAAGGTTACTTCAACAGAACGCCACTGAATTCTGTGGAGTTACTTCTGACGTATGGTGGGAAAACTGACGAGAACAGAAACAGGTCTGTTTACACAGAAATACTCCCCCCCCCTTTTTTGCAAGTTGTCTATGAAAGACTAGACTTGACAGTCTCAATGCCAACAGGCTCCACAGGTTAGTCCCTAACAAGTTAGCTGGTTTAGTGAGAAATCATCTGGCATTGCACTTATGAAATCTAACGAGAATTAGTTTGACTATTAAATTGGTGTAGTAATAAACGTTCTACCTTATACTGCTTCCCCACAATGATATTTCAAGCTAGATCTCAAGTGCTCATTCCCAGGATAGCGATTAAAAACCCCAAACCAAAAACCTGTGTTCAATGTATCCAACAAGGATAATTTATCTTATCAATTACACTGTGCAAACACGCTTAGTAAACATGTCTTGGATGCAATTATTTTGCATAGTTAAAACCAAAAGACAACATTTATAGAATATCCCTATTGAAACAAATGCTTATCAAAGTTGGTTAGCACACAAGTTAGTTAAGTACAATTATTTCCAAAATGCTATCTTTAAATTTACCAAAATAATAGCAGCCCTGTCATGAAAAGCCTTTATTATAAGATATGGTTTATTATTATAACATATTATAATCTTTGTGCCCTCCCAATTCTTGGCTGCTCTGGGATCCCTGCATAATTTAGAGAAGACCGCCCTGGGGGCCTTTGTAAATTACTGTGGTATCCTGGGGCTGGCGCAGCACTCCCCAAAATCTTCACGAGCCATAACATTGCACATTAAAGCCCTGATCCCAATACATATTTGGCAAGAGGTCTGTTAAGCAACAGGTTCCCAGTGTCTGCGCTGAGGGAATCCTCCCACAACTGGAGCCCCCTTTTTAGGGTCTCTTTAGGGTATGTCTGTTAAAGCTTGCAGTGAGCTTCCCAGCCTAAGTAGACAAACTCGCCCTAGCTCAGCTTGAGCAATCACACTAAAAATACTATGGATGTTGCAGCTCAGGCTCTCAAGCCCACCCAGCCCCTGGGTCTGAGCTTGGCTGGCTAGCCCGTCTCTGCTGGAGCTGCTTTGTCCATACTTTTATTTTTAGCATACTGTACTAGCTCAAAGCAACCCTTATGTCGCTCTGGCTTTTTTATATTACAAAGGAGCTGGAGATGAAAACCTCAGTCTAGGATTTCAACATGTTAGCTAATAGGAGTTAAAAAGACACCTTTTTACCTAGTGAAGACAAGGGCTTGGTTTCAGGTTTTAGAAACTAGAAACTCAAGGCCAGGTTTGTGAACCTGCTGGTGAACGTGGGTCAATTTATGTTTTCTAGTAGAAAAACCAGGCTAATTCAAGACTATGTTGTGTAAACCTTACTCACTTATTCACACAATCAGCCCCATTGAAGTAAACAGAATTACTGTACACAAGAGTAAGGGTTACACAATCTGTTTTGTCCACTCATGATTTTATTGCAACTCTCGCAATATTTGGTGTTGTACTTAAAGCCCCAGCTCCACGAGACAAGTGGTGATGTGACAATATCAGCTTTCATTTCTGAACAGCTTTAATTTTAGCCCCCATAGTTGCAGAGGAAAGCTTGAAAATGTGACTCCTGTGCACCATAAAGGCTCAACAAGCAGAAAATAAGAAAAACCAAAGTGTGTGTGTATGTATGTTTATACTATTTAGACTGATCTCATGATTTTAGGAGACCATGCCTCTGATGTTTTGTACATTTGGAGGTGGTGATATTGCAAGCCAATCTTCAGTGGCTTTGCACGGTTACTACACTAAACCAGGCAAAACATGGTTTCATCTGAATGTTCAGGTTGATTCAGACTCTCAGACCCAGAGAAACTCTGAAAGGGCGAACCCAGGCTGATCCAAATTGAGGAAAAAAAAGTTTGTATGAACCCCTCCAAACTAAACCCTTTGAGCTCTGCACAGCGGTAGCAGAAAGGTCACTCTAACTCCGGCTGCAAGTAACGGTGCTATCTGGGGCTTTTTCTTATATAGGCTCCTATTACACCCATCCCCTGTCCCGACTTTTCACACTTGCTGTCTGATCACCCTCATAGCACCTGCAATGCCTTGGAAGTTTCAGGACTTTCATTCCGATTTGCGGGGCCCAAACAACAGCCCTAACTTACCCCTCCCAACCCGGAGCTACGCTCTGAAGCCATGACCCCACCCAGGTCCGCCGGGATCCAAACGCCGCCAGGCTCCTGGGGCTGGCCCGGCTGTACCACCAGCAGCGCCTGCCGGCCTCGGAGGTCACTAGGCGCAGCATGGCCAGGGAGCTGCACGGTCCCGGGCAATGAGCTGGGCTGCAAGCGGGACACCGCCACAAGCGATAGGAAGGACCCGCAGCTGCAACTCCGGCAGCCGAGGGAGAGGCACTTGTACCCGCTGGACCCTGGCCTGCACCTCTGCGGGGGGAAGAGGGGAGGCGAGGCTGGGGGCCGCCCCGCAGCCCTGTCCAATGGGAACCGTGGTGCTTCCCGTCCTCTGGTTTCCTTTCCCCACCCCCAGCTCAGGGGTAGGGGGAGGAGAGATGCGGAGCTGCTGCCGCTCTCGAGAGAGAGACAGAGACGCGGGCGGCCGGGCGGGAGGGAGCAGCCGCCGGCAGCACCGCAGCCCCTCGCTCGCCCAGCGCCCCTCGGGGGCAGGGGCCAGGCGGGTGACCCCGCCACACGCAGACACCGGCTGCCGGGGTTGGCAGGAGCCTCTCGGCGGCAGCGCAGCCCCCGGCGGCGAAGGAGCAACAGCCGCGAGTGGGGAAAGTTGCCCCCCGCCCTCCCCTCGGGAGGCAGAGCCATGGGCTGCAGCGGGGGGCTGCGGGCTGTCCGCTCCGCGCTGCTGGCGCTGCTGCTCGGATTCTCTGCCCCGCCGTGGCTGCAGGCGGAGAAGCTGGGTGAGTCCCCCCCTTCGCCCCCGGGGAGCTAGCAGGGGGCACTGCCGGGGCGGAGGGGGGGGGAAGCAGAGACAGCTCTGTGGGGGCCTGTCCCAGCCACACAAGGCTCAGGCTCTTGTCCCAGTCTGGTCCCCGACGCTGACTTCTGTGCCCAGGTGTTTTGTTGTGTGTGTTGGGGGGGGGGTGTTAGTATGAGGTTTTTCTTCTGCTCCCTCTTCTTCCCCTAGTGGCTTCCCCTTTGCTCCTTGGCTTGCTAACCCACGTGCGCGGGGGGGGGGGGGGTGCAAGGCAGCAGACTCTGCAAGCTCCTCTCAGCAGGAGCAGGACCTAGTGCCGTTGATCTAAGGCTAGAGAATGGGGCCCCGTTAGCGCCCCAGCTGCGAAAACTCCCAAACCCGTACGTACCGGTGGTGGGTCGGAATCGGGATCCCTTACCTTTTGCTCTGGCAAACCAGAGAACATTGAACTCCACGAGGACAAGGCTAAGAAAATGGGGCTACCAGCCAGTGCTGCCCCTTGGCCGTTTTGCGGGAGAGGATTTCCTCTGAGTCAGATCCTCCTTACTTCATCAATTTGCTTTATCTGTGGCAGCTGGGAGACTTAACCCAGCCAATCTAACCATGAATTATGGTTTCTTAGCTGGTCTCAGGGCTGTATATAGTTTGACCTGGTTAATCCATGCCTGATTTATCTGTGTGTCTGAGTATCCACAGGATTAAAGTGGTAATCAATCTTACAGTAACTACGATGATTTGTTAATCTTTGGTTAATTAGCTCTATTCTAAAGCTAAATAAACAAGGAAGAAAGACCTCAACAAGTTGTAGGTAATATGCAGAGTTAATTTCTGCAAAGGTTATCTGTTTTGCCTGGCTCTGATCTTACAGAATGATAGAGGATATACATTATAAAGCACAGAGAGGAACATTCGAAAGGTACAGTACTTGTGCAGTGACCATCTTTGTAAAGAACACAGTGTCCATGCTATTAACTTTCATGCACTGATGATAGCCTTGATGCAGTTATACAGCTTTGTAATAAGGTGCAATTTTGAATTACTAAAACTGCTTTATTTTACAGGAAAGTTTGTAGAACCCAGAGTGTGCAAGCCACGTTAAAAATTAGGACAGAGCAGTGAGTATACCATCTGTAATAAAGTTTTATGGTATACTCACCTGCTTGTCCTAATTTTTAAGTGGCTAACATTTTAATTTCCTGTACAATCAAAAGAGTATATAGTTACATTCAAAACTTGCAACCTTATTGCCATGGAACATCATCAGTACATGACAGGAGTAACCATACATCTTTCTTAGGAAAACTCACTAACAGCCAGCAGTTAAATAATTAATGTTGGAGTTTGTGATAATTATTAAAATGCAACCATAGCACCTCCTTAAGATAGGGGAAGTATATGCTTCACTCTGTACTATTATTTCAGTCTAGCTACAGATTCAAAAAGACATGGTGTGTGGGTATACATTATCAAGATTAGAAAGAAAAGGAGTACTTGTGGCACCTTTGTTAGTCTCTAAGGTGCCACAAGTCCTCCTTTTCTTTTTGCGGATACAGACTAACATGGCTGCTACTCTGAAAATTGTCCAGAGTAGTATCCCAACAGTAATACTAAGAACTTCTTTGCCTTTAGCCTATTTGTGGAAAGACCATGTATAGAAAATGCATGTGTTTTCTGAAACTGGATTTCTGATGTGCATGCGCTAGCCTTTTGAAGCTGAAGTTTTGCATCAGTCTAGTGGCCTTTGATTCTCAAGCTTTGTATACCTTTTCTTTTCTGATAGGTTTCAGAGTAGCAGCCGTGTTAGTCTATATCTGCAAAAAGAACAGGAGTACTTGTGGTACCTTAGAGACTAACAATATCTATAAATATCTTCTTACTATATGTTCCATTCTATGCATCCGATGAAGTGAGCTGTAGCCCACAAAAGCTTATGCTCTAATAAATTTGTTAGTCTCTAAGGTGCCACAAGTACTCCTGTTCTCTTTTCTTTTCGGTTTAGTATGCTTAATCCCATTATATATATTATATATATTTCCCTCTTGGAGCTCCCATATGCCATCCCTTTGGCACATTACTCAGTTTTGAGACTCAAAATGTGTTATGGTGTAGGAAACACTTAAAAAGGTTTTTGTAAAACACAATCCAAGGGAGAGTCATTTAGCAATAACAATTTGCATTAAAATCTGGGTCCAGGTCTCCATGTGCAGAGAGTAAGTGGGGACTGTTTTTCTGATGTGGAATGTATTACAGAAGCACATACTCTCTGAAACTTGGATCTTTGTTACTCATTGAATAACTGTGGGAGAGGTGAGGTGGTTTGGAAACTGGTTTTAATTAAGGAAAACATCTTTTTAAGCTTAACTGGGCTTGGCCCCTCTAAAAACAGTGCAGCTCTGACTCTTTATGAGTAATAAAGGATTTAGAGATTTAACATATTCTGTCCCTCAGTGATATCATGATTGTGGTTGCCTGTTCTCTGCTGTCAACTCCAAAATCCACTTCTCTCCCTAGCTGTTCAGCCTCTCTTCTTCAACTCTGGTATCTCTTCCTGGATTTCCTTTCACCAGCTCAAATTCATGATCAAGAGGAGGCAAACCTGAACTTCTCACCTTTCTCCTTAATTCTTCTCCAGTCCCTCCTTTCACAGTTAAGGATTTAACTATCTTACCTGTTGCCCAGAATTACTAATTTAGGGCTAGGTTTCAGAGTAACAGCCGTGTTAGTCTGTATTCGCAAAAAGAAAAGGAGGACTTGTGGCACCTTAGAGACTAACCAATTTATTTGAGCATAAGCTTTCGTGAGCTACAGCTCACTTCATCGGATGCATCCGATGAAGTGAGCTGTAGCTCACAAAAGCTTATGCTCAAATAAATTGGTTAGTCTCTAAGGTGCCACAAGTCCTCCTTTTAATTTAGGGCTAGTCTATACTGGCAACGTTACAGCACTGCCGCAGCATCGCTTTAACATGGCTTGCGTGGTGACGGCGCACCTCCATGAGGGGAGTAGCTACCCGTGCTGGGAGCCGCTCCCGGCACTGTCTATACTGGCACTTTACAGCACTGAAACTTGCTGCACTCAGGGGGGTGTTCTTTAACAGCCCTGAGCGAGAAAGTTGCAGCGCTGTAAAGTGCCAGTGTAGACAAGCCCTTAGTGTTGTATTTGACTCTCTTTCTTTCCACCATGCACACCTGGGCTCTTGCCAAGTTCTTCCTGTTAGAACTTACAAAAGAAGTGGGGGGTGGGTGAGGGGGAGGGGCTGTAGGGGGGTAAGAAAGGACCTTAATGGTTGGAAAAGGTTGTGGGGGGGAAGCAAGGGGGAAAAGAGGAAATAGGACTTTACCTCATTGCTGGTGGGATTTATTCTTGTAGAATTCAATCTGACATTTAAAATAAAATTCCTAGCTCTAATGAAAGCAAAGATCAACTTCTGAATATCAGTCTATGTTGTTCTGTCTTCATGAGTTCGTAGACAGCTATGGTCTGATCTCCACTTAAAATTGAGGTTGGCATAGCTATGGCCCTGTGGGGTATGAAAAATCCCTGAGCTCCATAGCTATGCTAATGCTCTCCTGTCGGCTTAGCTCTCCCACAGACATAGCACTGTCTACATGGGGCATTAAGGTCAGTACAGAACATAAGAATGGCCATGCTGGGTCAGACCAAAGGTCCATCAAGCCCAGTATCCCACCTTATGAAAGTGGCCAATGCCAGGTGCCCCAGAGGGAATGAACAGAACAGGTAATCATCAAGTGATCCATCCCCTGTCGCCCATTCCCAGCTTCTGGCAAACAGGCTAGGGAAACCATCCCTGCCCATCCTGGCTAATAGCCATTGATGGACCTTGTGATGAGTTCGGTCACTGAGATCCCCTTGGGACTGTCACTTGATGTGCTGAAATTACCTCTGAGCCCATTTTCCCTGCCACCTTGGGATTCCAGAACCCTGCCTTGTTGAGCCAGACACACTAACCTGCTGCAACACAAACCCAGGTCTGGGCCACGCCCCCAGAGCTGCAGATTTTAACTAAAAACTGCTCAGCAAGTTACCTGTCTCCAGAACCCTGAAACCCAGCCCCCAATGGGATCCAAACCCTAAATAAATCCGTTTTACTCCGTATAAAGCTTATACAGGGTAAATTCATAAATTGTTTGCCCTCTAGAACACTGATTGAGAGAGATGCACAGCTGTTTGCTCCCCCCAATATTAATCACTTAACTCTGGGTTTATTAATAAACAAAAGTGATTTTATTAAGTGTAAAAAGTAGGATTTAAGTGGTTTCAAGTAATAACAGACAGAACAAAGTAAATCACCAAGCAAAATAAAGCAAAAACACGCAAGCCTAAGCCTAATACATTAAGAAATTGTTTACAGGTAATATCTTACCCTCAGAGATGTTCCAATAAGCTTCTTTCACAGACTAGACCAGTGATCCTCAAACTTTTGTACTGGTGACCCCTTTCACATAGAAAGCCTCTGAGTGCGATTTCCCCCCCCACACACACACATTAAAAACACTTTTTTATATATTTAACACCATTATAAATGCTGGAGGCAAAGTGGGGTTTAGGGTGGAGGCTGACAGCTCGTGACCCCCCATGTAATAACCTCGTGACCCCCTGTGGGGTCTCGACCCCCAGTTTGAGAACCAGACTCCTTCCTAGTCCGGGCCCAGTCCTTTCCCTGGTACAGACGCCCCGCCGATTTACGCAATCGTTCCATTCCAGAAAGCCTTGTGTAACTCGAGTTTTGCGTAAGTTGGAAACGTATACCTGTATATTACACAAAAATTTCCACAACTTGAAAATCCTATTTCTGGCTTATGGAACTTTTTCCGTAAGTGCAAATTTGCATAAGTCGGGTCTTGTGTAACCCGGGGAGCATCTGTACAGTCGTTGTTAGATCCAGCAGACATCTCAGGTGGTAAGAAGGGGTTTTCTCATGACTGGCAGCCCCTTTTGTCCTGCTCTACCCCCTTTCATAGCTTTGGTACAAGGCGAGAATCTTTTGTCTCTGGGTCCCCACCCCTCCTTCTAAATGGAAAAGTACCAGTTTTAAGATGGATTTCATTATCAGGTGACATGGTCACATGTCACTGTCAGACCCCTAGTTTCCATTTCCAATGGGCTGGCCCACACGTACACAGGAAGGCTTTCAAGTAACTAAGGCCATTTACAACTGATTGTTTCTGAAGCACCCTTAATGGCCTCCACTTAATATGATTACATCAGTGATTCAAATTTATCTTATTCTCCTAACTCCAGATATAGAAATAATACATGCAAACAAATAGGGTGAACACACTTAGTGGATTACAAGCTTTCTAATGGCACCATACATTGAATTTCTAATGACACCATATATTGAATTTCATCTGCCATTTTATTGCCCAATCACCCAGTTTTGTAAGATCCCTTTGTAGCGCTTCGTAATCTACTTAACTATCTTGAGTAGTTTTGTATCCTCTGCAAATTTTGCTACCTCACTGTTTACCCCCTTTTTCAGATCATTTATGAATATGTTGAATAGGATTGGTCCCAATACAGACCCTTGGGGAACACCACTATCTACTTCTCCCCATTCTTACAACTGACCATTTATTTCCTATCTTTTAACCAGTTACCAATCCATGAGAGGACTTTCCTCTTATCCCATGACCGCTTACTTTGCTTAAGAGCTTTGGTGAGGGACCTTGTCAAAGGCTTTCTGAAAATCTAAGTACACTATATCCACTGGATTTCCCCCATGCTTGTTAACCCCCCTCAAAGAATTCTAGTAGATAGGGGAGGTATGATTTCCCTTTACAAAAACATGTTGACTCTTCCCCAACAAATTATGTTCATCTATGTGTCTGAAATCTGAAAATATTGTTCTTTACTAGAGTTTCAACTAGTTTGCCTCGTACTGAAGTCAGGCTTATCAGCCTGTAATTGTCGGGATCACCTCTGGAGCCCATTTAAAAAATTGGCATGTCATTAGTTATCCTCCAGTCAGTTGGTTCAGAAGCTGATTTAAATGATAGGTTACAAACCACAGTTAGTAGTGCTGCAATTTCACATTTGAGTTCCTTCAGAACTCTTGGGTGAATACCATCTGGTCCTGGTAACTTATTACTGTTTAATTTATCGGTTTGTTCCAAAACATCCTCTGATGACACCTCAATCTGGGACAGTTCCTCAGATTTGTCACCCAAAAAGAATGGCTGAGGTTTGGGAATCTCCCTCACATCCTCAGCCATGAAGGCTGATGTAAAGAATTCATTTAGTTTCTCTGCAATAGTCTTATTTGTGAGTGCTCCTTTAGAATCTCAATCGTCCAGTGGGCCCACTGGTTGTTTAGCAGGCTTCTTGCTTCTGATGTACTTAAAAAAAAATTTTGCTATTACTTTTTGAGTCTTTGGCTAGCTGTTCTTCAAATTCTTTTTTGACCTTCCTAATTATATTTTTGTACTTTATTTGCTAGGGTTTATGCTTCTTTCTATTTTCCTTCCTAGGATTTAACTTCTACTTTTTAAAGGATGCCTTTTTGTCTCTCACTGCTTCTTTTACTTTGTTGCTTAGCCATGGTGTCACTTTTTTGGTTCTCTTACTATGTTTTTTAATTTGGGGTATACATTTAAGTTGAGCCTCTTTTATGGTGTCTTTGAAAAGTTTCCATGCAGCTTGCAGGGGTTTCACTTTTGGCACTGTACCTTTTAATTTCTGTTTAACTAACTTCCTCATTTTTGTGTCATTCCCCTTTCTGAAGTTAAATGCCGCAGTGTTTGGCTGCTGTGGTGTTTTCCCCGCCATAGGGATGTTAAATTTAATTATGTTATGGTTACTACTACCAAGCAGTTCAGATGGTGGACCAGATGCTGTGCTCCACTTAGGACTAAATCAAGAATTGTCTCTCCTCTTGTGGGTTCCAGGACTAGCAAGAAGCAGTCATTCAGGGTGTCAAGAAACTTTGTCTGCGTCCCATCCTGAGGTACATGTACCCAGTCAATATGGGGATAGTTGAAATCCCCCATTATTATTGAGTGTTTTTGTATTTTTTCATAGCCTTTCTAATCTCCCTGAGCATTTCACAGTCACTATCACCATCCTGGTCAGATGGTAGGTAATATATCCCACTGCTATATTTTTATTATTCGAGCATGGAATTATAAGATTCTGTCATTTGATTCTACACTTTCTTTCACATATAGTGCCACTTCCCCACCATCACAACCAGTTCTGTCCTTCTGATATACAGCAAGTGGCTTTTTCACACCCCTGAGTGATGTAGTTATACTGAAGTAAATGAGTAGCGTAGACCTGGCCTCAGGACCTTTCTCAGACCTGAAGAAGGGTCTGTATAGCTCAAAAGCTTGTCTCTCACCAACAGAAGTTGGTCCAATAAAAAAATATTACCGCACCCACCTGGTCTCAGTAAAAATAATCTTCTCACCAGCTGATATGACTCTGTGACTCCCTTCTTCAATATGCTCTAGAGGCTTTCTGTCTTCTTCCATGTCTCATTCAGGTTCTTCATCTTCAGCTTCTTCTTGCTTCAACACTGCCTACAAATTTGCTTTGGTTTCCTACTATTCAGCCCTAGACGCTTCACTTCAACTCTACTCACCTTCATGCATCTTTTGGCTGCTTTTTCCTCCTGCAGTTCTACATTCTTTTTCATGCCATTTTGTATCCCTCAAACAGCCTCCCTGAACTTGTGCACGTAGTGACTTCACTTACTCCTTCAGATTTTTCTTCAAAATTCACTTTTTTCAGCTAGTAATATGCAATTAATCTCCACTTCAGCATTCCCCATTGTCATCCCTATGCCTGACAAGATAGTTTTGTAAAGCAAAACATAGAAGGACCAAAGAAGCTTCTCAGCATGGTTATTCAGATTATTGTAATCGAGATTGTTGTCCCATCTCCCCGGATGCTTTCTCAAAACCTGAGAAAGTGTGGGGATAAAGTGAGAAATGCCAATAGCCAAGCAGAGTTGGACCTTGCAAAGGGAATTAAAGCCAATAGTAAAGGCTTCTATAGCCGTATAAATAAGAAGAAAACAAGGAAAGAAGAAGTGGCGCTGCTAACCACTAAGGATGGGGTGGAGATAAAAGATAATCTAGGCATGGCCCACCACCTAAACAAATTCCTTGCCTCAGTTTTTAATGAGGCTAATGAAGTGCTATGAAGTAGTGGCTAATGGGAACAAGGATATGGAGGTAGAAATCTCCACATCCGAGGTGGAAGTCAAACTCAAACAGCTTAATGGGAATGAATCGGGGGCGTCCTGGATAATCTCCATCCAAGAATATTAAAGGAACTGGCACATGATGTTGCAAGCCCAATAGCAAGGATTTTTAATGAATCTGTAAACACGGTCGTACTATATGACTAGAGAAAATGCTAATATCATTCCTATATTTAAAGGAGAAGAAAAGTGATCTGGGAAACTACAGGCCTGTTAATTTAACAATTGTATGCAAGGCCTTGGAACAGATTTTGAAAGAGAAAGTAGTTAACGACATAGATTTGAATGGTAAATGGGATAAAATACAACATGGTTTTACAAAAGCTAGATTATGCCAGACCAACCTGATCTTCTCTGAGAAGATAACTGATTTTTTAGACAAAGGAAATGTTGTAGATCTAAGATACACCTGTACCCCGATATAACGCGGTCCTCGGGAACCAAAATATCTTACTGTCTTTTAGGTGAGACCGTGTTATATTGGGGTAGGGAGAGGAAGCGCTCCCCGCCCCAGCTCACCTCTGCTCTGCCTCTGAGAGCGCCGCAGCTGCTCCGCTTCTCCCTCCCTCCCTTCCAGCCTTGCTGCGCCAATCAGCTGTTTGGTGCGGGAAGCCTGGAAGGAAGGAAGGAGAAGCGGAGAAGTGGAGCAGTGGCGGCGCGCTCAGGGAAGGAGGCGGAGCAGAGGTGAGCTGGGGGGGAGGGGACAGAGGAACCGCTTGCGGTAACACGAATTCGGATATAATGAGGTAAAGCAGCCCTGCTCCCCGGAGTGCTGCTTTACCGTGTTATATCCGAATTCACATTATATCGGGGTAGAGGTGTACCTGCATTTTAGTAAGGCATTTGATGGAGTTCCACATGGGAAATAATTAGTTAAATTGGACAAGGTAGGGATTAATATGAGAATTGAAAGGTGGATAAGGAACTGGTTAAAGGGGAAACTACAATGGTTCATAATGAAAAGTGAACTGTCAGGCTGGAAGGAAGTTACTAGTGGAGTTCCTGAAGGATTGGTCTTGGGACCAATCTTATTTAACATTTTTATTACTGACCTTGTCACAGAAAGTGGGAATGTGCTAATAAAATTTCTGGATGACACAACGTTGGGCAGTATTGCCAATACGGAGGAGGGCCAGAATATCATACAAAATAATCTGGATGACCTTGTAAACTGGAGTGATAGAAATGGGATGAAATTTAATAGTGCAGTGTGCAAGGTCATGCACTTAAGGACTAACAACGAGAATTTTTGCTATAAAATGGGGATATTTCAATTGGAAGTGACAAAGGAGGAGCAAGACCTGGGTGTATTGGTTGATCATAGGAAGATGTGATGAGGCTGTGTAAAAGGCTAATTGAGTCCTAACATGTCAGGCAAGGTATTTCTAATAGAGACAGGGAAGTGTTAGTACCATTATACAAGGCATTGGTGAGACCTTATCTGGAATACTGTGTGCAATTGTGGTCTTCCAGGTTTAAGAAAGATGAATGCAAACTGGAACAGGTGCAGAGAAGGGCTACTAAGATGATCTGAGGCACGGAAAACCTACCTTATGAGAGGAGACTCAAAGAGCTTGGCTTGTTTAGCCTAACCAAAAGAAGGCTGAAGGGAGATATGATTGCTCTCTATAAATAAATCAGCGGGATAAATACCAGGGAGGGAGAGGAATTATTTAAGGTAAGTACCAATGTGGACACAAGAACAAATGGATATAAACTGGCCATCAACAAGTGGATTGAAATTAGACGAAGGTTTCTAACCATCAGAGGAGTGAAATTCTGAGCAGCCTTCCAAGGGGAGTAGTGGGGGCAAAACCATAACTGGCGTCAAGACTGAGCTTTATAAGTTTATGGAGGGGATGATATGATGAGACTGCCTACAATGGCATGGGGATATTTGCTGCTAGCAGTTGCAGATCAGCTACAACAGCCAGTGATGGGACACTAGTAACTCAGAGCCCTCCCCATCTACAGAGAATTCTTTCCTGGGTGTCTGGCTGATGGGTCTTGCCCACATGCTCAGGGTCTAACTGGTCACCATATTTGGGGTCGGAAAGGAATTTCCCTCCAGGTCAGATTAGCAGAGACCGTAGGGATTTTTTGCCTTCCTCTGCAACATAGGGCATGGATCATTTGTAGGTTTAAACTAGTGTAAATGGTGGATTCTCTGTAACTTGAAGTCTTTAAATCATGACTTCAGTAACTTGGCCAGAGGTTAGGGGGTCTATAATAGGAGTGGGTGGGTGAGGTTCTTTGTCCTGCAATATGCAGGAGGTCAGACTAGATGATCATGATGGTCCCTTCTGACCTTAAAGTCTATGACTCTGTGATTGTTCCTTCCCCTTTTAGGTCACAACACTAATTTCTTCCCTTCCCAGTTTAACTCGTAATGTTCTTAGGATAGGGATTTTATTTTACAGATGGCCACTGTTAGGGGGCTTATTCCTTCACCCACTTACTTCCCTGGTTCTTCTCGCATGAACAGAGAGCAACAATACCCGAAGTCCAAAGGTGCAAACAATTCGATGTTTATTGGGGTGAACTTCCAGCAAGCATGATTCCAGTTTCCTTCCTTAGTATCCTCCTTCCCAGCTCTGACACCACAGAGCCTTACACCTGTGTCCCTGTTCCCATTTCTCCCTTTAGCCAAACAGGATTCCAGTTTCCTTACTCCCATTCCCTGTTCCCATTTCCCCCTTTAGCAAAACATGGTTCCAATTTCTCCACCCCCATACCCTGTTCCCATCTCTCCCTCACACACACCCACCCCCTCCCACCAAGGCCCCCCCCACTTCCTCATTGACTACAGATTATATAGTAAAACTTGAGTTCGGCTTAGCTATACCTTAACCAATCATTTTCCTGAAATTTAACTAACCAATCCTAACATATTGTAACATGATTATGTAACCAATTATATCCCACCACCTTAATTAGTTTACACCCAGCAAAATTAATTATACAGCAGACAGGAACACAGGGCCTCAGACTGTCACAGTAAGAGAAGGCCCTTACACCAGCAGACAGTGATTTTGATTCTTTCTTTTATACTTCTAGAACTAGCCAAGTGATAAGAATACCCCTAAATTCTTAAAGTACAGGCCTTTACAGACAGGCCTGAATATCTATATCCTAACACTTTAGGGCAATATACACAATTTAATGAAATCATATTTTTTCACATATTGTGTAATTGGAGGAGAATAAGCCTGTACATGTTTATCTTCCATACAGAATCAATTTGTTTTGATCAGTGATAAACTATTGAAAAGACAGTAAAAGGAAATAACACCATCATTTGTAGATATTTGAGAGTTAGTTGGTGTTGTGAGCACTAGCTTGAGTCTGTAAAGGCTTAGGTTCAAGACTAGCTTTGTTACAGTTATGTTCTTATTGAATGCTCTCCCATGACACAACTTGTCAAATCAGAAAACTTTGCACAAACTTCAAACAAGCAAACAAAAACACTTTCCACTGAATTCAGTAGGAACAGGATTGGGCCCCAAACTATCTATTACAACAACAACAAAAATAACTGCATAATTTCTTCAAATATAGCCAGCACACAACTTTTCTGGAAGACTTTACTGGAGAGACAAACATCACACAAGACAGTTCCATAACAGGGTAATTGTTAATGTCCTTTAAATGAATGTATTTCAGACTATGCAGAAGTGTTCTTTTTGCCTTCACAGTAAATCTGGGAATTTTCAGACCAAATCCAATTTTGGTCTGAAAATTTTCCAAGCTAAAGTTACAGGGTATTAAAATAGGCCTTTGTGTTGGAAGTTGGTTGGAAGCTCAACTATGAAATGGCTTCCACCTCTCAGTAGTGTTCTGTAATATTGCCTTTAATTGGTACTAGAACGTCGACTGAGCTTTGATTCAGCTGTATCAGTTGCTGCAGAAACCTTGTTTTCATCCATTTTTTTAATCAGCAGTATTTGAGTTTCTCATTACTACCACAAGCTACTTAAATAAATAGGTTTCAAAGTAACAGCCGTGTTAGTCTGTATTCGCAAAAAGAAAAGGAGTACTTGTGGCACCTTAGAGACTAACCAATTTATTTGAGGATAAGCTTTCGTGAGCTACAGCTCACTTCATCGGATGCATACTGTGGAAAATACAGAAGATGTTCTTATACATACAAACCATGAAAAAATGGGTGTTTACCACTACAAAAGGTTTTCTCTCCCCCCCACCCCACTCTCCTACTGGTTGTGTAACTCCATTTACTTCAGCATAGTCTGTTATCCTTGGTTTACGTCTGTGCAAGCAAGATCACAATAGTTGATTCTGTAGTGTAAATATGGAGAAAATTACACTCGTATTGATTTAAATAATTTGGGAGACTCTGAGGATACTGCATTTATGGTACTGCCTCTGAAGTAAGATGAATAGAAATGAAGTCTCAGTGTCTGTCATAGTGGGTAAGGGCAGAGGAATATCTACGCCCGAGCAAGGAGATGTTGAAGATGATGGAGCAGCTCAGTGAATGTGCGCGCTCACACAGAGAGAGCAATTAAGTCCTAACACAGTAAAGCACTGATCCTGTGGCCTAACTATCTAATTGGTATAATGACTGGATGCCGGGCTGAGCTGCCTTCATGATATGGGAATATATAGTCGCCTAAAGCTTCCAAAGGTGTTGACATCCTAAAGAAGATACATTTTTATTAAAACTTGAAAAAAATCCCTCTTTTTCAGTTCTTGCTATTTCACACCCCCATACCCTACCACCTGCTGGGGTTTATTCCTTAAAACAGTACTTTCATTAGAATGAAGTTTGGTACATGTACTATACCAGCAAGGCAATTTAAAATAAATCTGAAGATTCTCGGTTGATCATATGCTAAAATTAAACTACTTTTTAAAACTTTACTGTCTTTTATATATCCTGTAATGAAAATGGATTTGCAAATAATGGATTTAGTGAAAAGCAATTCCAGTCTCGAGAATCTTTAAAATAAGACAAATGCAAGGTGGATTATTACAGGATCATAAAAATGAAGGCCTAGAAGGAACTTGAAGAGGTCATCTAGTCCAGTCCCATCTGTCCTAAAGCAGGACCAAGTATACCTGGACCCTACCTGGCCGGTGTTTGTCTAACTTGTTCTCAAAAACCTGCAGTGATGGAGAAAGCCTTGAAAGCCTATCCAGTGCTTAACTATCCTAATATCAGATTTATAAGGAAAAACTTTCTAAATCTCCTTCTTTGCTGAAAATTCAGCCCATTACTACTTGCTCTACTTTTGGTATACATGGGGAACAACTGATCACCGTCTTCTTTATAACAGCCCTTAGTGCATTTGAAGTCTATCAGGTCTGCCCTTGGTCATCTTTTCTCAAGACTAAACATACCTAGTTTTTTTTTTTACCTTTCCTCATAGGACATGTTTTTTAAATCTTTTATCATTTTTGTTGTTCTTCTCTGGACTCTCTCCAATTTGTCCATATCTTTCTTCAAGTGTGGCACCCGAAACTGGATACCATACTCCAGTTCAGTAGAGCGGGACAATTACCTCCTGAGTCTTAGGCCCGGTCTACCCTCCCACTTACTTCAGTGTAACTTACATCACTCAAATGTGTGAATAAGCCCCCCACTCAAACCCCCATCCCCTGTTACCAGCTTTGCCCATTACTTTGGGGTATGTTCATTTATTAGGGTTACTCTTCTGGGGTGGAGGTGGTGGTTTCTGTACTTCTGTCATTGTACTGCTTGTGTCACTTGTGTTCTCATACGGAGCTCTACTTCTCCTTGCTGCAAGTTCCCTCCCAGTGGAGCTATCTTGCAGGACCTAGGTTCCCCAGGACCAGGTTCTTCCACCCCCAGAATCTGATGAAAACACACACATTAACAAAGTGCGTCTGAGAGGACCAGGTTAATCAGCACTCCCAAGCTGACCTCTTATATGTCCCTGGACTCAGTAGGCTGTGTCGAGCAGCATTTCCAAGCATTTTCCAAGCATTTCCACCCTCGTGTGCCACAGGTTCAGCACATCCCTATCCCCACTTTTACATTACAATTGTTTTGGTAGTAACCCACTTGATGAGCAAACCCACAGGATTTTTTGGCACTGCATGGATCTTTTGCTTGGGTACGAGGAGCGTTGCTGCAGAGCAAATGAGGAAACCAAAAAATGAGAGAGAGAGCGCAACTGATTGATTCTCACCACTCCATGAAGCTTGAATCGATCAGGGGTCCCAGGTGGTGATGGTAGCTGAGGGTCTGGAGTGCTGGAGACAGCAGAGCCCCCAGCATGATCAGTCAGGAGAAGATGAAGTCCCTATGGGACTGATACAGATTTAGGATCCAGGCATCAAAAACGCTTGCTTGGGCGTGGGTAGGGGTTTTTGTAGAGGAACAACAATGGTTCAAGGGAGAACACTAGATTTGTTTATGTGTAAACAAGGGAGTATACCAAAGTTGTTTTGTTCAGGCTAGACCATGGGAGCTGATCATTCCTGGCTTTGGCCGGTGTTCCTTGGCAGGAGCTCACAATGCAATTAGGGAGCTTTGCTATTTTGGATACCAATAAAGAATTTATTACTAGAATTGTTCTGATAACTACTGAGCTGGGTGCGTGCAGGTGTGGGTTCATTAATATCTGGAGCAGAGATTCCCCCATCATGCAGTGCTTCCCTGCTTTTCTGGTCCCAGAGTTCCATGCAGTTCTTGATTTGGAATCTCTGTTCTCCATTCTGTATGCTAATGGAGATGCCTTCTTGTCCCATCTTCGATGTAAATGAGGCTAGGGGAGTTTCCTTAATTCTGTCCTCCTTATCCCAAGGGTTTAGGTGTGTCTCCCATTGCCTTTTCATTGCTTTTTGTAAATCTTTCTTCTGATCAGTTTTGGTTCAAGCAGAGGCTGGGGAGGGGGCGGGGAAGGTCTTTCATGAGTCAGGCTGGGTACTGCGTCCTGGTTCCCTAAGAACACAGAGCTGCTAGGTAACACCCCCCACCGGCGTAAGTTACACTGAGCTAATCACCAGTGTGGACAGCGCTATGTTGGCGGGAGAGCTTCTCCTGCCGACATAGGGTACTGCCTATCATGGAGGTGGATTTATTAATGCCAGTGGGAGAGCTGTCTCCTGTTGGCATAGAGCAGGGGTCTCAAACATGCGGCCTGCGGAGTTATTTCCTGTGGCCTGCCATAGGCGCTGACTCCACTGGCAGCCAAGCTCCCCCACCACGCACATCCTCCCCCTCCCCAAGTGCACTGTGTCCCCACTCCTCTGCCTACCTCCCAGCCCTTCCTGCCACCAAACAGCTGTTTGGTGGCACTTAGGACTTTCCAGGAGGAAGGGGGAAGAAGCGGGGATGCGGTGCGCTCAGAGGAGGGGGGGGGGCGGGAATTTGGGGAAGGGGTTGGAATAGGGCAGGGAGGGAGCAGAGTTGGAGTGGGGACTTTGGGGAAGGGGTTGGAATGGGATGGTGCAGGGGTGGGGCCTCATGGAAGGGGTGGAGTGGGGCCGGGGGAAGAGAGGGGGGCTTTAAACGAAGTAATTCTAAAAGTAAATTTGCGTGTTGTCATTTGAGTGAGGTGCATTACTGAGTGTTTATATTTTATTAAAACCCCTCTTCGCATTACAGTTTTTAAAAAGTTAATACATTGACTTTTAATAGCATATTATATTACTCTTCATTTTTTTCATTTTTGACTATACTTTTGTGTCGTCATATGAAAAGGTTTTAGTGGTGCAGCCCTCGGGCCAATGTACTCGTCCTCATGTGGCCCTTGTGGTGATTTGAGTTTGAGATCCCTGGCACAGGGCGTCTTCACCAGACGTGTTACAGTGGCGCAGGTGCATCAGTGCAGCTGAGCCACTGTAGCATGTCTTGTGTAAACTAGCCCTTACTTACAGCGCTCTTATTAATATACCCCAGAATATTAGCCTTTTTTGCAACTGCATCCCATTGTTGGCTCATATTCAATTTGTGATCCACTATGATCCCCAGCTCTTTTTTAGCAATACGACCACCTAGCTGGTTATGCTCCATTTTGTAGTTGTGTGTGTGATTTTTTTTTTCCCTTCCTAAGTGCAAAGTACTTCACTTATCTTTATTGAATTTTATCTTGTTGAATTCAGACCAGTTCTCCAATTTGTCAAGGTCCTTCTGAATTATAATCCTGTCCTCAAAAGGGCTTGCAACTCTTTCCCAGCATTGTGTAATTTTCAGATTTTTATAAGCATACTGTCCGCTCCATTATCCAGGTTATGAATGCAAATGTGTTGAATAGTAGCAGAATCAGGACAGGTCCCTGCAGGACCCCATTGCATGCGTCATCCCAGTTTGACAGCAAACCATTGATAATTGAGTATGGTCTTTCAACCAGTTCTGCACCCATCTTAATAGTGATCTGATCTAGACTGTGTTTCCCTAGTTTGCTTATGAGAATGTCATATGGGTCAGTGTCAAAAGCATTACTAAATTCAAGATACATTACGTCTTCCTCCCATCCACTATGCCAGTAACCCTGTCAAAGAAGAAAACTAGGCAAGATTTGTTGATTTGGTATGATTTTGTTTTTGACAAATCCATGTTGTCAATTAATTATTCTGTTTATCTTCTAGTGCTTATTGATTGATTGTTTTAAAAATTTGTTCCAGTATCTTTCAAGGTATCAAAGTTAGGCTGACTTGTCTATAATTCCCCAGAAACTATTTATTCTCCTTTTTAATGATAGGTACTATGTTTGCCCTTCTCCAGTCCTCTGGGACTTCACCTGTCCTTCATGAATTCTTGAAGATAATTGCTAACTGTTTTAAGATTTACTTCACTTATTTCCTTAGAATCATAGAATATTAGGGTTGGAAGGGACCTCAGGAGGTCATCTAGTCCAACCCCCTGCTCAAATTGCCACTGTACTAGGATATTTTTAAGTCCTACTTACATAACTCATGCCAGGTGGAACAGCGCACTGCATTTGACATTGAGATTAGAATGTGCATACAACAACTGGAGTCAGAATTTTCTGAAGGATTTCAAGATTTCCAGTGATTTGGCTCATTGCTTTCTTTTCTAATTAAACCTGAAAAGTTCAACGAAAGCAACTTGGATTTGTCTGTATTTCAGTGGATGGGTGTTGAAGATTTCGAAATGCAACTCATTCAGTTAAAAAGCTCAGAATTGTGGACCTCAAAGTGTGGAGATCTGCAGAGTGTACTTGAAGCTACCAAGAGAGATCATGGGGCCTCTATTCTGACCTGCTGGACGTCCCTGCCCATGAATTTTAACTGTTTGAAGAAAATTGCGTTTGCAGTGTTTTCAGCATTTGGATCCACGTACCTGTATGAACAGATATTTTCACACATGAAATCTGTCCTCTGTCCCTCTCGGAGCCGGTTAACAACGGATCACTCAGAAGCCTGTGTGCAGCTTGAAGTATCCAAATACGTGCCAGACATTGGAAAACTCAGCAAGGAAAAGCGAGGGCAAGGATCACACTAAACTGATAAGATCTGCATTTTAATTTAATTTTAAATTAAGCTTCTTAAACATTTTAAAAATCTTATTTACTTTACATACAGCAATAGTTTAGTTATATATTATAGACTTATAGAAAGAGACCTTATAAAAACATTAAAATGTATTACTGGCACGTGAAACCTTAAATTAGAGGGAATAAATGAGGACTCGGCACACCACTTTTTCTAAAAGATTGCCGACCCCTGCTGTAGAAGGAGTAGTCACTGATGCTGTACTTTAAATTTTTTAAAATTTAAAAATGTCTGCAACATCCAATAGCTCCCAGACATAGCCATGATAGCCATAAGAAGCAGAGGAGCATAACGGGATTTTTAATGTCTCCTGTTCTTTTAAGATCCCACAACAATGGGTGCCACGTAAGCTATTGTACAAATACTGAAGAAGGGTGTTTCCAGTTTGTCCACAATGCTTCAATTCAGAAACCTGCCTCTTACAGCTTTGACCGTCTTTGCATTTGAACCATTCAGCTTTCCATTTAAACTGCAGTATGCAGAGAAGCATTTATTACTGTCGAAGGATGACTAATTAGCCTGAAAAGGACTGACTGCTCCAAAATATGCTGACCCAGGGAAAGGAGAAACAGGAATTTGTGTCTGGGGTGGCTCATGGCAGCTATTGCTCTTGTCATGATTCCATTAGTTTTATCCTGAGTCAGTTGGTGAGGCATGTCTTTGGGATCTTGCATAGGGGATTGTATAACTTGCTTTGACAAAGGGAATGTGTTCTCTGTTGTCGCAACTAACTTAAAATGGCACGTATTCACCGTTTTGTTATAAGGTTGTTGCCTATATGACTGAAGTACCAGATAAGACCTTGTCTTAATCATTGTAACTGTCTGATTTATGTCATAACAACAAGGTCTATGTTGTATTTGTAAAATCAAAGTGCTAATAAAAGCTGCTTTCCCAGCAGGAAAATAACAATTTTATAATAAAATGAAAATGCTTCTGTTGTAGTGGTTTAAAAAGAGAGTTCACTTGATGTCAGACTAGGGTGACCAGATTTCCCGATTTTATAGGGACAGTCCCAATTTTTGGGTCTTTCTCTTATATAGGCTCCTATTACCCCCCACCCCCATCCCGATTTTTCACATTTGCTGTCTGGTCACCCTATCTCAGACAGAAGTTTTGTCTCACAACTCATGACCGCAGTATGTATAGGAAAAATACCCAGTGTTGAAAGTGACATCCTTCTAATAATAAATTTGGCTGTAACTGTTAGTCCTGGGGACAATGAATTAAAAAAACCAACACTTTTCCCTTAGTGTTTTTATTTTATAGATGACATTGTTCTAGATGGTGACTTTGAAGAGCAAAGGCAGACCTGTGAGCATCCCCTGGAAGAAGAGCAGGGAAACTTGGAGGTGCCCCTCAAAGTGTCTTTTATAAGTTGTCCCTTAAAGCATGCTGAGGCTTAGGGTGAGGACTCTTACTCGCTGGGGAATGATCCACAGGGGCAGAAGCTGTCTGCATGGACAGCTCCTGGCTCTGCGAGCTGACTTTTCCCTGCCTGCCAGACTTCTGCTGTGAGCTGAATTGTTTCACTTCTTGATTTCCATACATAAATGAAGCTGGTCAGCTGGAGACAGTGCCACTGATGGCATTCTCCCCTTTCTAAGTGGGCAGGAGGATGCCTGCAAATAAAGAATGTCCTTAGCATGTGTATGTGGAAGTGACACTTCCTGTCCATATAGTTTTTGACTAAGGGTCATTCACTCCAAATCTGTATGGGTACAAAATCCCATGGGTTATAATGTTAGGACTTAGGATTTGAATATGAGCTAGTGTAAATAAGGTGAATCATGAGGCTTTTTAAAACTGCAAATCTGAACACTAGGTGTAAAGTTAATCCCCTGTTCTCCACTCCCTTTCCACTTTAAAGAAATGTAATTTCTTATAAGTGGGACAATTTAATCCTTAAAAAAATTACTGCTTTCTTTTAAGTTTTAGAAGGGGAAAATCTAAGTAAAAGCTTTTATTACTGTAGTTTTTACCTCTATCCCAGGGCTTTTTCACAGGAGAGAGGATTTTTGGCATGGTGGAGGCTCTGCAGATGTCCATGGCAAGCTGACAAAAACAATGTTGTTCAGGTCACTGTGGAGGAATTGAGACTTTGTGTGTATGGGTATAGAGATAATTTTTTTTAATTGTTTAATTTTAAAATAATCCATGGAGAGCATCAAGGGAATCTTGGGAATACAGAGCACGACTTTATTTTAGTAAATGGGGAGCTTAAAAGTGGTAGACAGTGTCTTTCTTAGCTACTTGGTAGCGATGGCCAAGTTTACCTTGGTGACTTCATATATGGCCCATCAGGAGTTGTTCTAATTGGGGCGTCTACTGAGCTATGTTTGTGAGATGGAATGAAAGAGAAAGCTAGGCCTGAAACAGCTACCTAAAATGTGAATGACATGGTGTTACACTGGGTCTATTTAAATAAGCTTCAGACTGGTTTGAAAGACTATTTTAGCTAGACTCGTGGTAAAAATTGGTGATTTATTGTGCTGCTGCTGTGGAACTAATTTAGGATCATTTGCTGCTTTCTCCTTACTATTCAAAGAGGGAGGTTACAGTAAGTAATGCCTGAGAAAAGGGGGAAAGTATCTTCTAGTTTGTTTGACTTCCTGTTCCTATTTCTTCTTTTTGATGTCAGTAAGTAAACAGTTTGGTCTGACAAAATAATACACTACAATGATCCTTTGTTTCTCCTCCACCAAGCTGCTGCCTGTTCTTTGCTTTGGCAGCTAAGTGATTGCTGTGAGGAGCTGTTGGAGCATGTGGGTTAAAATGGTTCCTGAGAACCTAATACAGCCAAATATGTGTGGATACAATTCAAAGACAATACATTACAAGCAATTTTCCTTTTCCTTTCACAGTTGAGCACGTTGCAAAGTAGCTGGGTTCCCCTTTTAAAAAGAGGATCTATGAAATTATACTAATTTAGAGGTCACCCTGATGCTCTCTCTAATGATATTATACTTGCCTGAATTTTCAGTTTTTAGTTAGGAACATTTTTAATTAAAAATCAGCTGTGAAACTCTCAGCTTTTGTCTGTGATCGCCACAAGATGTTGTATAGCGTGTTGGAGCCACGCTACCATGGAGGCTATAGAGCTGGATTCCTAAAAGTTGCCTGTCATTGGGCAGATCATGCATTACAAATTTATACACTTTTTTTTCACATATTGGACTTCCTGGGCCAGATCCTCACCTGGTGTAAATGGCATTCCATTGAAGTCAGTGGAAGTAGGTGAGTCTGCACCAGCTGAAGGTCCAGCACCAGCTGTTTGAGTGTTCCAAACGCTGCCTTTTTTTTGTTAATGAGTGATCTCATACCAACTCCCTGGACAGCAAACCCGCAACAGGACTCCGGTTTTGTAGTGCCGAATGATGTAATGGAGGCTGGTTGTGAGCAAATGTAGTGTTCAGTGGTATCTTGAGTTCTGTTGTTACCCTTCCTTTTCAATATGTATATGAGGCCACGAGACGTTTAGGTTGTCGTGCATTCTATAACATTTTAAACAGTTTAGATCCTGGATCCCTCAGCGATTGCTCCTCTACTTGTGTGACACCAGAAAAGTCCTATTTCAGCAACAGTATAGTTACGCAATCACTAAGCCACTAGTGAAGACAAAACTTGGGCATTTTGTCATGAAAACCTGCTTTGACATGGTGGTTGCAGACAGCTGAACCCAGGATGTGCTAGTGCTTATGCCGATGCTTTCATGGGTGCAGTTGCACTGTTGCTCGCCGTTGCTGAAGTAGATATATTTATTTTGCATGTGCTACTCCTGGGGGAATTCTGCACCAAAAAATTAAAAATTCTGTGCACAATATTTTAAAATTCTGTATATTTTATTTGTCAAAATAGCCCAATATAATCACACCAGCTTCAATTATTTTGGTAATTTATTTCAAAATACCTGTCAACAAGTATGTCTGTAACAATGCAGGCAAAAAAAAGATTCAGGAAATGTTTTTGACATAGTTTGCTTACTAGGCATATTAATACAGAACTTTGACTAATAATTCATTTAAACTACAATACAGAAATGTATTTCCAGCACTCCTCAGAAGCAGTGCAAAGGTTTGGGGCAGTTGGGGTAATGGAGGAGCTGAGGGAGAGGGAAGTAATTGCTGGGAAGGAGCCTTGGAGTGAATCTGGATGGTGGTTGCCTGTGGGTAAGAGAAGTATGGAACAGGTTTTGGGGTGGGAAGAGGGATTGTTAGGGAGTTGGGAGCTTCCCCCATGCAAATCCTAGCTGACCCTTAGCCTCTCCCATTCAGTCAGGCACATCTTCCCCTCTCCCCATGTGTCCCTGCACTCCCATTCAGCCACCTCCCCCCATCCCCATGCGGCTGTGCATCCCCCGTCCTCATGTGGCCTTGCCATTCAGTGCCCACCCCAGTCTGTCTTCTCCCCCCCACTAGCCCTTCTTCCTCCCCCTTAGTCTATGACACCCCCCCACAAACACAGCAACCTCATATGCCCAGCTCTGTGTCTCTTCCCTCCCCCCACCTCCTCACCTGACCCTGTGGGCAGGACGCTGTGAGGAATGCAGCCTCTCCTCCTCTGTTGGCTGGTGAGCTGTCTGCCCTCTGTTCTGCTGCTACAGCAGCCCCTGGTGGTCAAAAGGCATAATTGCATTGCCTCTCCCGCAGAATTTTGTCCCCCAGCATTAATGTGTAGACAAGTTCTTCAAGAGAAGCAAATTCTGGCTATATTATTTTTTCCCATTATTGTATGAAGTTGGTGTGACAGAGTGGAATATGTCTTTATTGATTTATGAACTCCATTTTGTATTGTGTGGCCAGAACATTGCATTGCATTCCAGACAGTGCCCTGTCCAGGAGACGTACTTGCCACTCCATTGAAGGACCATCCCTGAGAAGCCATCAACACAGCAGTCTAGCGCCATCAACTTTGAATGGCTCTCAGCTACGAGCCCACCCCCATGGAACAATGTTTTTTTGACCTGGGCATGCAGGGGGTGTGGGCATGCATGGCAAAGCGTGGGCACTGGAAAGTCTCAGTGGAGCACATGACGAAGAGACGGAGACTCTCGTTAAGAGTGTGGCGCTGCTCTGAGCAGGACAATCCATCATCACCAGTCTGTTCAAAACGCGATTTTTGGCTTGTTTTGAGGCAATTGGGCCGGTGTTTTTAGGCAGTTGTGGCCCACAGGTTTTTCCACTTCTCTCGTGGACCATTTTTGTTGTTGTTTTGTTTTTTTGAGACCCGCCCAGTGTCATGGTGTTTTTTTGACACGAACCCTGCCTTCCACTTATTTTTTCTGGGTTTTGTGGGTCTTCCGTCCCTGCCCCCACTGCTAATTAGGCTTCATTTGGGGTAGTTTTCTGGCAAGCCTTATCACCACATGTCAGAAGGGATTACGGGGGGCGGGGGCGAAGGCTGGAAGGACTCTTCCCAGCCTGAAACACTGGCAAACCTTGAACTCGCAGAAAGGAGTGAGCTCAGACTAGTGGAGGGTGTGACTCGGGACTCTTGTTGTTTTCAAAGACTTGTAACAAATGCTTTTACTAGTGCAGTTTCTGTGATAAAAGAAATTGCTTTGCTAAGCCTGTGCACCTTGCTTTCCTGCCTTGTTTTCAGTAACGGGGTTAAACTAGAAGCCCAGAGTGTCCTCAGCCTAGGTGGAGCTCCAGGGGAGGAAGTAAGTGACTGGGAGGCTCAGGTGGTCTAGGACATTGATTTCAGAGTCAAAGGCAGCTGGTGGTGGCACCCCATATCTCAAAGAAGGGCTCAGATGAAGAGCTAGAAGCAGTATCTGGACTTTCCCCAGACCCAGATAGCTTGGAAGTATATGGGAGCCAATGACTGAGTCATCTCCCAACAGGCTGGTGACCACAGAATAGTACTGGGCCAGGATGTAATAGTTGGCAGCATGGGAATGCAGGGTTCTGTCAAAGTGATGGCTCATTTTTGCATGATGGTTACAGCAATGCCAATCATGAGATTTTAAATAAAATGGTTTGTGTGGGGCTACTCAAAAATTTTTCATCAAAACTTCTTGAAAAAACAATTTTCCATTGAAAAACATTTTTTTTCAAACTATCTACTTTCCACAGAAAATTTCAAATTTTCATTTAAAAAAACCCCAATGCCCGAAAGTTTAAATATTTTGCTGCTGTGGTACTTCATGGAAGTTGTAGTTTGGTTGCATCATATCCCCATTCTCCTTCGATAGGATGGGCTTCTCAGATGGATATCATCTCCCATAATGCCGTAGGGCCAGGGTCTCCCATGATGAGTTGCCTTTCCTCTCCGAGAGGGGAGACCATGAACGCTATAGGAGGTGCAGTCCAAGCAGGGAGCCTGGTTTACAGAGGAGATTGTGAGTGAGAGACACCAAACTACAACTCCCATGAGGCAAAGCAGCAGCATTTCAAAAGCAGATTTTGGGGGTTTGCTGAAATGCTTCCACTGAAGATCAAAATTTTATGTGGAAAACTTATACAAGTACAAAATTTGTTGTTTTTGTATAAATTTTGTGCAGAAAACCCCAATTTTTGACGAGCTCTAGTTTTAGGTTTTCTATCTTCTGGTTTCCGAGTATTCCAGGTGCACTTTGTCACATTTTCAAGGTCTTTCACCATCACAAGCTTTTCTCCACAACCAAGTAAAAGCTGAGATTCTGACATTTGCTCTTGGGGTTTTGTTTTTGTTTTTCTGTCTAGTATTGCCTCTCCAGAATGCATTTTTCCAGCAGAGTTCAGTGTGGCATTTTCTCTAATCCAGCAGTATGAATCGTTGCTGAAAAAATAAAACAGGAAACATGCACACAAGCCACTATATAACCGCATTCAGACTTGGGGTGACTGTACCTTTTGAATTATTACTTTAACTCTTTGTGGCATAGATGCTTTTGTCATGAATGCCACTGAGGTGAACAGTGAGAGCGTGGGAAGAAGGGAGAAGTGCAGAAAAGCCAGTCTCATGTGCACTTATCTTTCATCAGCTTAATTATTTGCATGACTGCCCCAGCTAGATTCCAATAGCAGCAAGTCACAAAATAACATTTAATTCCTCACCTCAAAGGAGACTTTTTATTGCTAATTGGGTTTTGAGCAGGTATCTGAGCATACAGAAAATGGAGTTCTACCTGGGGAAGAGATTGTTATGATCTGGTTGACAGGGCAGCCTAGGGCCAGGTCTACACAACAGATTTTTTGCTGGCATACCTATGTCAGTCCTGGGTGTGATCTCTGACAGCTGGCTGGCAAAAGCTCCTAGTGTACACAAGAGTTGTATCAGAAAAATGGAGCTTTTGCAAGTGTCAATTATTTTGCTCAGGAGGGGCTGGAATAAGCTATACAAGTAAAAGCACAGCTTTGCCAGTTTAGCTGCATCCACACTAGGAGCACTTAGCTAGTATAGTATATGCTGGCAAAGCCTTCCAAGTGTAATCCTGGCCTAATTCTCTTTGGATGCTGTGCAATTTTAAAAGTGGTAGGGGCAGAGTCTTGAAAATGATTGATCAGTTTCCAGTTGTAGCTTGCTATGATTGCTTTTGAAATGACCTATGTAAAATTTATAAATGATGATAATGCAGCTATGCATGTTTTCCCCCAAAATAGGAATAGAGAATACTACAGAAAAAGCTTTTTTAACTGGCATGTTGGGAGAATGGGGGGGTGCCAGTAAGTCAAAAATTCCAGTTAACTAAGTGGGAGGGAGTTTGGGTGCTGGAGGGTTTTGGGGGCATGGGGTTGGGGCGCAGGAGGAGTTTCGGGGTGCCGGATCCAGGCGATGATCACCTCGGGTGGCTCCCCCCAAGCAGCGACATGTCCCTGCTGCTCCTAGGTGGAGACGCATCTGCACAGCTCTGCATGCTGCCTCTGCCTGCAGGCGCTGGCCCTGCAGCTCCCACTGGTTGCGGCTCTTGGCCAATGGGAACTGTGGAGCCAGTGCTCGGGGCGGGGGCAGCGTGCAGAGCCACCTGGCTGCACCTCCACCTAGGAGCAGCAGGGACATGTCACTGCTTGCAAGGAGCTGCCCGAAGTGAGTGCCACCCGGATCCAGCACCCCAAAATCCTTCCCGTGCCCCAACTTCCCTCCTACACCCTAACTCCCTCCCGGAACCTGTTCATCCACCTAGGAGCAGCAGGGGCACGTTGCCGCTTCCAGGCAGCCACATGGAGCCAGGAAGGGAGCCTGCCAGCCCCACGCCAGCCAGACTATAAACCAGACTTTCTATGAAGATCAGAAATGCCAGTTTATAGAGCTTTCCAGTTGGTAAAGTACCAGATAACACAGCCTTTACTGTACCTAGAATCGCCCCCACTGGGATAGGGGGATGGAAATTGGAGCTTCCTGCACCGATGGGGATATGTCCCCTTGAAAAGTGGACAACTTTAAAGTAGGGCCACTAGAGCCTTATGATGGATTTGGAGTAGCTTTGTATCTTATGAATACTGTATGGTGACCTGGTTATTGGGATGTTTACTATAGGAATATATTGGTTTAGTTTAATAGGAGGATGCTGGGGGTGGGGGAGGGGAAGCAAGCAGGAAAGTAAAGTACGCTCAGGATAAAGCCACTTCTCCACAAACACCTGAGAATTGTTAAGAGTAAAGGTTCAGGAACACAAGAGATCAAAAGAATTATAGCTGGGGTTAAAAAGGGATTCTGTCGCAAGAGAGACAGGGTAGTTTGTTCAAAAGAACCAGACTGAGACCAAGGCGCCCCCTGAGGTGTCATAGAATCAGAGTTTAAGGCAAGAAGGGGACCACCAGATCATCTAGTCTATCCTCCTGTACATCACAGGCCACCAACACCACTGAGCACCCGCACATAAAACCCAACAACCACAACTGAATCCAAGTATTGCAGCCCACGGGAGACTAGACTAATGTGCTACAGGCAGAGAATAGGAGGGACCAAGGTGCACCAGTGGTCGAGGCTCCTGCAGTGCACAGAAATGATTAAGTGAGAGACACCCAGTTAGTCTTGGCAAGTGACCTGCATCCACACGCCACAGAGGAAGGTGGAAAAATATCCAAGGTTGCTGCCAGCCTGATCTGGGGGAAAATTGCTTCCCAACTCCACATATAGTGATCAGTGAGACCCTGAAAACATGAGCAAGAGCCCGCCAGCCAAGCACCTGACAGAGAGTCTGCTTGGTGCCACCCCAGAGCACTGGCCATCCCATCCAGTGTCCTGCAACGACCATTTCAGAAGACATTAGGCCCGCCCAGGTTACCGTCAGTGTATGATAACTATATAGGTAAGTTAGACCTGGGTAGTACTGTTGTTCTTAAAATCCTTTTTCTCTAAATGTTGGTTCCTGCTGTGAAAATAAACAATAGTTTAAGAAATCTGTCTGAGCACTATCTAAACCACTTGTCCCAGACTCCCAAAGGGAAGGACCACGGGGGTTGAACTCAGTTAGACTTGCAGGTAAGCACAGTTGATACACTGGAAACTATAGCCCAAGGGGGGGAGGGGGGAAATTGTGGAATTTCACCCAAGATGGGTCAAGACAGGAGGCCAGAGACCTGAAAGGGTAGATTCAGATACACAAGAAGGAGGTCAAAGGTACAGATAGTCCAGTAACCCTGACAAGTCCTGCCAAGAAAAACTGTCTAGGATATTTAATGAATTGGTGAAGCCCATGGTGCCCTGGCCCTTGCTTTCTGAGTTCTGTTGGTTCTAGATCCAAAGGTAGAGTGGAGTTGCCAATACCTTGCATCACTGTGGTAGGTTTTCCTTCCCCTCAGGTCCCCTGGTGCATTTTTCACCACAGAGGCCCTCTGGTTTACTCCAGTATAACACAGGGCAGAATGTAACCCAGTGCAGCCAACAGAAATTTGATATTATTGGGACCTGTTATGTTTCCTGAGTTTTAGTGATTTTTGCTCCACCACATTAAGTTGCATTTCAACTTTTTGCATTTAATATCCTCAATTTTTGTTTTGTTTTTATTTTTTATTTTTAAAGAAACAAAGAAAAGGAAAACAGAATCCCAGAGCTTTTCAACAATCGGAACTTAAAAGCTCCACTAGCTAAACCAATGGCATTTTGACAATTCCTGGCTCTGGGGTATATTGACATTCTTTAGGTGCACTGGCATGTGTATTGCACACTAAGATAACTCTAAGCACATGATCTGTAGAAGTGCATGGCTTTAACATTAAGTGATTAGTTTTTGCACACATATGAAATGAATTTAAATGGTCAAATCTAATTAAAACCAAATTCTTTCAAATCTGATAAAGACAATACATCTCAGTGAGGACTAGTTGCGTTCCAATCTTCTGATTCTGCCAATGGATTTGTGTGTGTGAAGCCACATTCAAGTCAATATTTACCTACCCACAGTGCATCACACCTTTATCCGTAACACTGTGCTGCTGTGTGGACACAAGCATTGTAGTATGACTGTTCTACATGACATATAGTGTGAATGTACTCTTCCAAAATAGCTTTTTTGATTGTACTAATAAATTCTGCGTAAGTGCAACTTCTGCGTGTAGACAAAGCTGGGCTTACCAATAGATGTTGCTACCCAGTGATAGCTATATTTATTATCGCTAGGCAGGGGTAGCACCACTAACAGCAACAACCTGCTCAAAAACCTGAATTGTTGTTTATCCTTACCATTTGCCTGTAACATCCAAAGTAAATAGAGCCACTATAACAAAGGGACTTTTTAGTGTGTGGTTTTTCCAGTTGTGTGAACAGTAGGGATCAGAATCACATTTTAATGGAATTTGGTTTTATAGTGGTAGGAGTCTGAATTTTCATCTTTCTTTTTCCAGACAACGTAAGCTAGTAATGATGATAAAGCTTTAAAATAAGTGCTGCTTTCTGTGAAAAGTGTGTGTGTGTGTTGCATTGAATGATGGCACTGTGTAAAAGTTTGACAGAGTGGAGCTTGTCTTTGCAAATTATGTCACCTTTTTTGTTGCCAACATATCGCATCTTCACCAGCACTTCATTTTTAGTTGCCATTTCACCCAAATGAGTTAAGTGTTTTTCTTTAGTAGTTTAAAACAGAAGGGGCGTGACTGTTTGGCCAAAGTAACCCAATGTAAACTTCTGGATAATTACAGTGTGAGACTCCCCAGCCATTCTGAATAATTACTGTTATTCGTTAATATTGATAGTAAGTCATTATTTTAGCACTGATAATGTGCAAAATACTGTACAAGATACAAAGGTAAAGACTATCTATGACCCCAAGAGCTTAAAATCTGAGGACCTGACCCTGCAAGCATTTACGCATGTGAGTAACTTCACTTACTCAAGAAGTTCCATTGATTTCACTGGGAAACCCAGAGGCACGTATTTGCTTAAGGCTTTTTAAAATATAAACATCAAACTACAAGTACACTTACTCTTACTCACACTGCGTATTGCTTCCTTAGTAATCTGAGTCTCTTTTCTATACCTATGCTTTTTCTTTCAGCTAATGCTTTCTCTGTTCAATCTGTGTCCCGCCCATTCCAACAGAGGTGGCTTGAATTTTCATTTGAACTTTCCAGTTGTCATACCTAATGCTGCAACTGACAATTGTGCACCATCAGTGGCTCTAAACCATCCTGTAGTGCCTTTGCACCATTGCCCACTCAGGGTGTGTGTTTTCTGTGTGCACACTGGATAAGTGGAGAGAAGAGAATAAACTTGACTATAATAGTGGTGGGATAATGTGGGTTAAATTCTCTCTGTGCTTTCACATATGGTCCAACTTCCTTCTCCCCCAACAATACTGTGTATTGTATTTCACTGAAACATGCAGTGGTAACTCGGAAAAAAATATTGATGGCGAAATCATGATAGCCAGATGCTACATTATGTGCTCGCATTCTCAGCAGGATTTGGCCCTAAAATAGAAAATTAGAGTAAATTAATCTGTGTGTGATTCCTTCAAACCTGAAACAGTAGTTTCTAGAGATTTTGGTATCTTGATACACAGCAACCACATTCTCCTCAACCCCCCCACCCCCACCCCCCACTCCCTTCTTGTTTTAAAAGAAAGATGCTGTGACTTCCATCAATTTTAAATTTACAAGGACTTCTGTATAATAGTGACTAAGCTGAGGAGAAGTAATACAAAATAAAATGCTTTATTTTTGAAACTGGTGAGTGACTATTGATAACAATGCCTTATATATGTTGTTTTTTACTTCCTTTCTCCCTCACCCCTTCCACTCCAAACAGGGGATGGATGTGGGCACATGGTGGTGTATCAAGACAGTGGCACTCTGGCATCCAAGAACTATCCTGGGACTTACCCCAACTATACTGTTTGCGAAAAGAAAATTCAAATACCTCAGGGAAAACGACTGATCTTTAAAATTGGAGACTTGGATATTGAATCCGAGAAATGTGAATCTAACTACCTTACTATCCTTAGCTCTTCAACAATACATGGTATGTAAGAAAAATGGGTAAGATCATAAATTGTTAAAAGATTTTGGGTTTTAATTGATTGTGATCAGAGGAAAAGTATGGGAATTGTTACCTTGTTTCCTTATCAGAAAAATCTTCCTGCATATTAAAGTATTCTGTTCTCAAGCATGTAAAGTGGTTGGTGTCTCACATAGTGTAAGAAACCTAGAAATATGGCCATTCTGTGTATACTGTACAACTGCCTGGCCAAAGTGAATGTGCAACAAGTACTAGCATGTTCACAGACAGTTTTAGCTCCAAATATGTGAAATTTAACAATTATGAACTTTATATTGAAAGCACAAAGGGTTAGCCATCGTAAATGCTAATTGATCAGTCTTGGCTATTTCTCTGCTACACCCTTGTTGTGTATAGCAGCAATAAAATTAAAATAAAATGCTTCTCTACTTCACTAGACAAAGCTGAAATGCCAATTGTAACTGATCCCTCTGCAATAAGTCTCAAAGGCTCTCATACCTGTAGCTAGATAGGGTAAATTTTCACTGCATTGTGGTAAAGGAAAGCCTGAAGGGAGGAGAAGATGCCAAGGGGAGCCTGCAGTTGGAAGGAAAGACTGGACTAGAGAAGGAGTAGGACTGGAACAAACCTTTAATTAACAACAGATTTTGCTAACTCATAAGCTTTAGTACCCAGACTTTCATGAAAGCGGAAATGGCAAATGCTCGGCCAGCTTTCACTTGGGTAAAATAACTGGACTAGAAGTTAAGCTGAAAAGATAGAACAACTAGATATTGTGAGACTGTATCCTGAATACATACCAAAAAACTGCTTATTCAGAAGAGCTAGGATCCTCTCTGGGGATACCTCATGCCTCCCCCATATCAACTTTTCAAAACTGTAGTTGATGTTGAACCTTTCCACCTGTTCATCCTGTTGGAGGTAAAATTACCTTTCATGTCAGCGTGACCACTTACAAAAGTCACTGCTTTATATTCCGATGAAGGTGTGTGTAACTAGAATGAACAGATACCACATGTATAAGCTCT
Organism: Natator depressus; assembly: GCF_965152275.1. Lineage (NCBI taxonomy): Eukaryota > Metazoa > Chordata > Testudines > Cheloniidae > Natator > Natator depressus. The sequence goes on from NC_134236.1 coordinate 90,891,531, forward strand.
TATTGTTAGATAAAATTTTATATAAAACAAGGATTGTTGGTTGTAGAATTATCTGTACTGTTTCCTCACCTGTGTGTGCAACACTGGAAATTACTGATGGGTTGGAGTAGAGCAGGGGTTTTCAGCCTGTCGTCCACGGACCCTTGGGGGGTCTGCAGACTATGTTTAAGATTTCCAAAGGGGTCTGTGCCTCCATCTGAAATTTTTTTAGGGGTCTGCAAATGAAAAAAGGTTGAAAACCATTGGAGTAGAAGGAAGGGGAAGAGTAAGATAAATTCTACTTTGAGTGTTTGCTGGTTTTCAAGGTCACCCTAGCATGGTGCTTGTCTCAGTGTAGTGTGTGAATCTCTGGAGTTAAAGATTCACAAGATATCTTGATGGTAAAGAATGATTGCCTTTCATTCATGTGTGTGATAGAGCTGTAATTCATATGGTGCAATAAGACCAAGGGAGTTATTAGGTTTTTTTTCCACAAACGGAGATAAAGATAATGATCACCCTTCATGGGTGAGTTGTTTTTAAAATAGAAAGTCTTCCCAAAGTGTCAAGAGTGATATGTTCATATCCAGCACTTGCATACATGCTGATCATGAGACTGTGAAAATATTTATTATGTGATGGTGGGAAGGGTTGATCAGGTTATTTCTGCAATTTTATTCACTTAAAGTATCTGGGAGTACCCAGCAACAAATTGTACGGGGCAGGTCATCATTGTTCCTTAATCATTTCCAGATAATCCCTAACCATGTCTCAGCTGTCTCATTACTGGGACCCCATCACCCTCCTCTCACATGAGGTGAAAGTGGGCTGTAATGGGGGTGGGTTCTGGCTCCTAGCTGTTCCTGACATAGGAGACCCAAACTCCCTTATTCAAATATTGTCCCTTATTTAAAATATTAATAAAATAACCTAAAATAAAAATATTAATCTGATTAATTTCCCCCTTTTTATCTAAAATACATTTTTAAAAAAAATCACCAGTAACTTGATTACCAGTAACATACATCTAGCCATTTGATTATTGCAGTTCTGAATAATTTTTCTTTGGTATAGTCTTGACATATAATCAAAAGATTTTAATAAGAAAAAGGGAAAAATACGTACATATTTTAGAGGTGGAAAATAAGATTTAAATACTGGATGAAGTTCTAACCTCCTGTGCCTCCGCCCGCCCCACCTCCCCCTTAAAAAAAAAAAAAAGGCATCAACCAAAAACATGTCTTCAGGAGGCTCAGTTTTGCAGTTTTTCAGTCCATGGACACAGAAGTGTTGAGCATTATACAATAAATTACCATGTAGTAACTTTAAATATTCCCACATCCTTTTTCTAATTACATAATTGCTCATATAATTTACATTCTCAGTAACCAGCTGCACAGTCAGCAGATTTCACTCATACCTGAGCAGGGTGGATTTGATTTAAATCAAATTGATTTAAATCATGATTTAAATCACTAGTCAGGAAGACTCAATTTAATCATGGATTTCTACATAAAAGTGCATTATTGTTGGTTGTTATAACGTTAATACATATTCTTCACAACTCAGAGATAAATGTAGTTTATGCATTTTTAAAGTGATTTGTTCTGAAAACTTTTCAGATTAGTTTTACAGCTATATCAGAAAATGAATAATTGTTTGGTTATTTCATTTACCAAAGGTAATTGAAGTAGATAGTTCACTTCACAGTGACTTCATAAATATCTCCAATTCAACAGCTTAATCATTACATTCGGAGGATTTGCTTGTCATGCTGTATTAGGAAGAGAACATCATCAGACAGACATTTAAATTGTTTTAACTAAAACAACGTTATGTATTCTGGATTTTTTCTTCAACAGCAAACATATAATATTTTAACAAAACAAGTATATGAATTTTTGAATGTAGTTAAATATTCAAGTTTTTTAAAATCAGGTTTGTTTTCGTTAAAACTGTTTTTAACTAAATTAGTTAAATGAAATATTTTATAAAAAAAAAACAAAAATTAAATCGAGTAGGTCAGCCGGGTCAACATGAGAAACTTAAAATATTGGCTTCTGCAGCTAACTCAGTCGTCTTCACCTTCATTTTCCTGTTTGTTCATAATCTGGAAAAGAAAAACAAGCTTTCCTGCTTTTTTCAGGTCCCAAACGATTTCTCGATTTGGAATGAATTAGTTCAAAGGAAGAAAATATTCTTTCTACACTGGCAGAAGAAGCTACTGCTGTTAAAAGTGAGGTTATCACTTCAGCAGTCTCTGAATCCAAGTGCTTAAGTGACTTCCACCAATTCACTGGTGTGACTTTCTTTGAAACATCATCAGCAAACATATATTTCTTGAATGGTTCACCCTTAGCTCTGAAGTTTATTATAGTTGGCATTATGGAGGGATGATTGCTGGATGTCCATGTCATAGCCATCTCCTCTTCTTCAGAAGTTACGGTTTGACCCTGGTACCGAGTATTGAGAATAATTTCAAGAAAATGAGCTGAAGATAGTACTTGTCCCATTTGTGGGTTTTTTTTTTTTATGCTTGTAATTTAACCCTGTCATTGCATATTTCCCTTTTTAAGATCTCACTGAGTTCCTTCCAAATTTCAACAGCGTCAGCAATAAAACAGCCATTTCCCTGCATTTTGTTCAAGGCTACAACAATAGACTGCAGGGTACTCAGCAGGTGTTCAACATTTCTCTTCAGCCCAATGTTGAGATCTTTGGTTGTGATAGTGCCATCTATTTTTTCACGATTTTGTTCGCAAACTGCCATCAGATTAGGCCAGTTCTTGACACAGTGCTCAAAACACTCCACTACTGAGTTCCATTTCACGTCTTGTGGGAGAGTTCGCTTGGTTCCTCCCACTTTTTTCAGAGCAGCTGCTGCAAAGTGGTTGTTACGGAAGTATTTTGCAATTTCAACAACATTAGCCTTTATTTCCAGAACACTGAAGTCTTTGGCTGGGAGGTGCATCAAATGAGCACTGCAACCGTATGTTGTTAGCTTGGGACTCTTTCGACCCGCTTCTAAATAATTTCTTCTCATCTTGGATACATTTGCAGCATTGTCTGCGACCAAGCTGTGTACTAGACATTTGAATTTTTTTTCACAGTTTGTTATAGCTTTTACTGCTACTTCTTGTAAGTATCCCGTGTGTGCATTTCCTGATGTGTCAATTGTTTCTGTAAGGAAGACATTCCCTTCTTCAGTTGTCCCACAAGCACATACAACAGGATCATTGTGGACATTGCTCCACTCATCAAGACTCAGGTTAACAGTTTCACCCTCTAGATGTTTTGCACATTGCTCAATTCTCTTTCATACACTTTATCCAGCAATTTGCCTGCAACATCTGCATCTGGTGGACTGTATCCTAGTCTTAATGACTGAACCACGTTAATGAAGTGTGGGTTCTCAATCATATGAAAAGGAGAGTTTGTTGCATAAACAAACCAAGCAATTTTTTCATCAGTTACCTCTTTTTGTAATCTGCTGGTTCTTATCACAAACTTATCTGTGGTTGTTTCTGGATGATGGAGTTCTTTTTGCTACAGGTGATGTACTGTGGCTATGTGACGTACATGATGTGACTGAAACACTGTCATAGGCAGATAACTCTGAAACTATAGAAAATGATGGTGATCTTGAAGGTAGATTTGTCTTCAGAATGCTGTATGTTGAGGATGGATTCTCCTAAACAAAATAAGTCAGTGCAGTTATTTAATTATTATTACCATACTGCTTATTTAGTATTACTCATTGCATTCACTGATGCCCAGTACTACTTTAAAGGTGAAATTGTAAAAGGAAGATCTGCCTATTTCAGCTATTTATTTTTTATCACAACTGCATCTAAAATGATAGTACCATAGAGTAACAGCTATATTTTTTGCTCAAAAATGAGAATTCAAGAATAGTCCAGAAGGAAGACAGGCAGTCCTTAAGGAAGAAGTATGAAATAAAAAAGTTTACCAACCTGAAGATCCTGCATGTTCAGACATGTTCCTTTCATCATCTTCAACGCAGCTTCCTCCTGAGAAGGAACACTTACCATGATGTTGTTTCATTCAGGCAACACTTTTTTGTTTCTGCATAGCAGCCGTGTTAGTCTTCCTGCCTGTCCCTCCCTTCTCACATTTATCTCCAGACTTCTTCTCCTTGTCCAAATCTATTCCTCCCCCAACAATCTTCTATTCATTGAACTTTTTGAAACTTTGCACTTTTAGAGAGAGGTAAGGGATTGACTCTGTGTACGCAAATTTGCAGAGGACAATAGGCTTGAGTCTGTTATTTCTCACCTCTATATAATATATTTATTTATTTTTAAAACATTTTTGCTGTTAACATGCTTGTTATCTCTGGAGACACAAATCCACAGTTTGAGAACTGCAAAACTAAGCATCTCTGATTGTATCTTCCAGACTGAGCACTGAGTCCCATTGGATAGATGGAAAGATTAACCTAAATAATCTATACAAAAGCCCTTGGAACCCCATAAGATTCGATCCCTAATCCATGAACTATTGGAACTCATTTACAAAACTTTTAATAAACATTACATGAATATATTGTCTCATACTATAGAATTAGAATTTATAATCCCTATTACATGATGAGATATCTTTGAGCTATAAAGTATCTTAATAAAAACTATCTTTAGATAGGTTTTTTCCTCAAAAAGCATTTTATCAAAAAAATCCAATTTAAATTAAAAAAAATTGATTTTTTTTAAATCATTGATTTTTATCCACCCTGTACCTGAGTAAGCACGCTGTGAGTTTTGTTGGCACCATTTTTGGTGTTTACTGTGTGCACAGCTCATTGAATCCTTAAGTGTTAGGTTTGTGTGGTTTTTGTTTGTTTGTGTGTTTGTTTTTTGAATGCTTTTCTTACCACTTGTGCTTTTAAAAGATATTCAGAAAGGAATAAAGAGGGTTAACCCTGTGCTAAACAGAGTTGCACCAGTTTAAAAGTATGATTTTATATCTATTTGGTTAAAACAGTGAAACTCTCTGTGTGGACACTCTTAAATCAATTTAAATCTGGCTTTATATCTATGAGGCTTGCATCAGTAAATTTATGGGTGCAAACTCAAGTATACAGGTGTCTACACAAATGTTTGCACCTGGTTAACTATATTGGTATAAAATCACACCTTTACTTAAACTGGGGCAACTTCGATATGTAGACAAACCCTTAGGATAAGAGCAAAGCCCTTTTTTTCCTTTGTTTGAATCAGAACATTTCCATTAATGTGTGTAATATGGCTCAAAATATCCTTATTTTCAAATGGTACAGGGTATTGCAGGTACAGCACCAACTTTCTATATAATATCCAGATAAAAGGTGATGGTTTTTGCCAATAAAGGGTCTTGCTTTAGACCACTAAAATAGATTTCAAAATAAGTCAGTTCTTTGACTTTTTCTCTCTCTCCATTTTCAT